>NW_024537389.1:0-600000 GCF_016647745.1 Suillus plorans
TGTTAGAAATTAATGTTAAAACTGACAAAATGCAGGATAGATGGATGTACCTTGGGGATTCACTTCTGAATGGATTCATTGGGAGTGCATCTAACTGGTCTTAGCCAAGCAGTTAATATGACAGAATCCAAATCTGTCTGTGCAGGTTCAAAACCTGTCAAAGATGAAATTGCAAGTGATCATCAGAGTCAAAATCTGTTTCTCTTGGACCGGGCAGGTTTGAAACCTGCCAATTATGACATTTTTATTTTATGAAATCACACCCTGTCCCATACCAAGCACTGCATTTTTGTGCGCGCCCTACATTACATGTCCATATATTGTCCAATCCAATACTGCTAGTATATTTTCATCATTTTATTTTTCATGTCATGCTGAAGGATACTCCCAGCTACAGACCACAATGTACAGATGCAAGAGAAGCATTCTTGCTACATTCTGCTGCAAAACTAGTACAAAGCAGTAACACCTGGGCCGCATTGAAAAAGATAAAACAGACACAAATGATATCACTTTGATGAATACTTCAAAATGTCCAACTGTCCCTATTTTCTTGCACTTGTGTCTCTGAGAATCTATACACTGCAAAATATAAATATTTTGCAAGAAGGTTTTGAACCTGCATGGTTTGAAAGAAACAGATTTTGACTCTATTGCAACATCTACTTGGCTAGGACTAGTGATATATGAACCTCTCAGGAAAGTACACATGAGTCGATGTCAAGGTGTGTTCTAACAGGAAAAAAAAAACATATATCAATCATGAGGAAATGTCAAGGTGCGATTTCATAGAATAAAAATGTCATCATCGTCAGGTTTTAAACTCGCACATTCCAAGAGAAACAGATTTTGACTCTGGTAATCACTTGGCAATTTGATCCTTGGTAGGTTTTGAACCCACGCAGACAGATTTAGATTCTGTCATATCAACTGCTTGACTAAGACCAGTGAGATGAACTTCTAATGAACTCATTCAGAAGTGAATTCTCAAGGCACATTCATCTGCATTTTGCCAGTTCTTTCAATAGCATGGTCGCTATTCATTTTTTTTATTTTTGATGCAAAGTTCAATATATGACCAAAGTCTTGATACAAACTTGGAATGATAAGCACAAGAGCAATTTAATTCTCTCCAAAGGTCTTGACTTGGTTGAAGAAGAAGAGCAGATTACACATCAAACTTTCAAGTTTGATCCCAATGACCTGGGTAACAAGGAAGAATACACATCTGTCAAGGCAGAGATTCAAGGCAAAGATTCAAAAGAGCCATCTGACCACTATTTGCTCGTGTATAAGGTTGAGGTGCACTGTGTTTGAGACCCTTTCATCATCATGTTGCTCTCCTCTTGCTTTTGAAAGTGCTGTATTGCAGTTTATATTTAATTCATCTGTTCAGCTGAGGGAAAACATTGTGAGTGACAGAGAACGGTGGACTTGCCTTGCAAATTCACTTCTGAATGTTTTCTTTAAAGATGCTTCTAGCTGTTCTTAGCCAAGCAGTTAATACGACAGAATCAAAATCTGTCTGTGTGGGTTCAAAACCTGCTAAAGATGAAATCGTCAAGTGATCATCAGAGTCAAAATCTGTGTCTCTTGTACTGTGCAGGTTTGAAACCTGCCAATGATAATTTTCATTTTTTTTATGAAACCACACCTTGACATATGCTCATGGTCGGTTCGCTTACAAGCTCATCAGAGTTGCGTTCAACCAAGTGGTTGTAATTGCCAAAACTATGCAGATGTCCAGTCTGACTTTTCTTCTTGGTTCTTCTGTCAACTTCTTGATTATTATATTCCAATAGCTACTATCTATGGCTCATAATGACAAACCATGCAGTGGTAGTGCACTATAGAAAGTGTCATATCCCGCGTTCCGGACCCGGACCTATCACACTCATCATTTCCGGATTTCCGGATCCGGCCGACTTCTATGTATCGTCCGGATCCGACCCGCGTCTAACTTCCGCGCCTTATCCCTTTGGTATTTCCCTTATCAGTTAGTACGCTTTATTTTCCGTTCCTCATTCATCTCCGTCTTCATTTTACTAAGTTCCGATAGACTAGTGATAGTCGTACCATATGTTTTCTTCATAGCTTTACATAGCTTCGCACTGCACTTACTATTCTCCGTTATGTCCTCAGTAGTATATAAACCCCTGTACAATCTCTGTAGTTTCCTCAGTTCGAATATCATATTAGACTCTGCTCATTCTCTCCTCCGTCCGACTTGAGTTTCTCTCTCGTCGACCTCCGCTCGTCTTAGGATCGACTCCTATAGACTTGTCACCTCCGCCTCTACCTCTGGTAGTCCTCCGCTGTTTCCTTTCTAGTTCGGACTTCGTCCGGATTAGTCTTATCTCTTGTTTCCGAACGTCCGCCGGAATTCCCGCGCATCGGACATCGGACTCCGGACATCGCCCGACGCCCTCCGGACATCGTCCGGTAAACTTCGGACATCGTTCAACCACCCTCGGAAGTTAGGGGCACGTACTCGGGTAAGGGGCGCAGCGCACGAGCTGAAGCCAAGCCCTTCGGATCCGACCCTTGAGCACGTTCTTAACAGTATATTCGAACTCACACCTTACCGAGTATACTTACATCTGACTTCATGGCACCTACACGGGCGCAGACCGCTCTTAATGCAGCGGGTGTTGTAACCGCCCGACGCGACTCTACTCCCATAGTCGATGCCTTCCTCAGTTTCTCACAGCGCCGCGCTAGTGCGCAAGGTGCTGCCTCCAGTATCTCACAACTCATGAATCGCCCACATCCGTCTACCCCCACCCCCACACCCGCCGGAAATCTTCCGCACAATGATTCCGACGATGAACTTGCCCTAGGCGGTAACCCGCCAGGAGGAGGTGGCGGAGATCCGGATGATGAACCTCCGGAAGACCCGACTGACGATGAAAACGAAGGTCTAGGTCCACAAGACTTGGTCTTCCTCCGGCTATCCCAAGCCATCAATAACCTGGCGCGTAACAACCGCCAATCCTCCGGATCCGGTGATCCTAAAGTCAAAGTCCGAGAACCGGATACCTTCGATGGCACTGAGCCCCGGAAACTCCGGGCGTTCTTTGTCCAATGTGAGCTTAACTTCCAAGCTAAGCCGAAATCTTTCCGTACCGGCCGAACTAAGGTCAACTTCGCGCAATCATACCTCAAGGGCATGGCCCTTGAATGGTTTGAGCCGGACCTCCTTTCGGATGATCTAGCGGATCGTCCGGATTGGATGGATGACTACTCCGAGTTCATGTTAGAACTCCAAACTAACTTCGGACCTCACGACCCGGTCGGAGATGCGGAAATGCAGCTGGAACAGCTCTATATGCGCGACGGACAGCGCATCAACAAGTATGTTGTAGAGTTCCAGCGGCTAGCTTCCCAAGTCCGAGGTTGGGGCGACGGAGCTTTGCGCCGTCAGTTCTACAACGGACTTCCGGCTCGCATCAAAGACGAAATCAGTCGTCAAGGAAAACCCACCACTCTGTCCCAATACAAAACTCTCGCCCAGACTATCGACGCTCGATACTGGGAACGCAAGGGAGAAGTCTCCCGCGAAACCAAACCCTCCGCATCCGCGCCTCCTGCTAAGCAGTCAGCTTCCACTTCCGACCGGAAAGAGTACTCCGGCGGAAAATCCGGAAACGCTTCGGCTTCCTCCTCCGCCAAACTTCCGGACTTGACGTCCAAGCTCGGAAAAGACGGCAAACTCACCTCCGAGGAACGCCAGAGGCGCATGGAGAAGAAGCTCTGCCTCTTCTGCGGCGGACCCGGTCACACTGCCCGGGACTGCCTAAAGTCCACTTCCCGTGCGGCCAAAGGTCGTGCTAGCACGGTGACTCCGGAAGCCAAACCGGAGGTCTCGGAAGAGACAAAAAATTAGTCCGCAACCCTCCTGACTCCGCGCGGGACGAGGGTTGCGTTGACTCAACCCGTGCAATGGAGCTACGTCTCAACGCTATTTCCTTTTCCGATCCGAACTCTCTAGTACCATCCGTTTCAATTTCTACTTTTCCCGATATCTCTCCGTTTCCGGCTCTTGTAGATTGTGGATCGTCTCATTGTTTTATAGAAACCAGATTAATCCGAGAAAATAACATTCCAACCTATGCAATTCCTCCGCTTCCGCTCCATCTGTTTGATGGTACTTCTAATGCCACTATTACTGAGGCAGTAGATTTACCGATCCGGTTTCCGACCGGCGTGGTTACCTCCGAAACATTTTATGTTACTCCGCTGGACTCATCCTGTTCCATCGTTCTAGGATATAGCTGGCTCACCCGACACAATCCGTTGATTGACTGGGTAAAGGGCAGCATCGATTTCCGTCCGATTCCTCATGGAGTGCCTCCGACCCCTCCGACCTCTTTTCCGCCGGCTCCGGCGGAAATCCCTTCCTCAACCTCGCCGAGTCCCTCCGCTGATAATGCCGGTCCTAATATTTCCCTAATCAATGCAGTTGCCTTTTGCCGGGCCTGTAAATTAGAGGGATCGGTTCAGTTCAGTATTTTTGTTCGTCCGTCCGGTGTCAATCTCCGCTCCGCTACACTCTCCTCCGAACCTCCGAACCTATCCGGAATTCCTTCGGAATATCACGAGTATGCGGATGTCTTTGATAAGGGCAAAGCCGGACAGCTCCCTCCCCATCGTCCATATGATCTAAAGATCGAATTGGAAGAAGGAGCGGCTCCGCCCCTTGGCACCATCTATTCCCTTTCTCCGGTTGAGCTTGTAGCTCTTCGCAAATTCCTTGATGAGAATATTGCGACCGGACTTCTTCGTTCCTCATCCTCTCCGCACGGAGCCCCTGTCCTATTCGTCAAAAAGAAGGACGGCTCCCTACGCCTCTGTGTAGATTTCCGAGGACTCAATAAAATCACAAAGAAAGACCGCTACCCGCTTCCCCTCATTTCCGACCTTCTCGATTCTCCGAGCCGCGCTAAAGTTTACACTAAGATCGACCTCCGGTCCGCATACCATCTAGTCCGGATGGCGGAAGGAGACGAGTGGAAAACTGCTTTCCGGACGCGCTACGGCTCGTATGAATGGTTGGTTATGCCGGAGGGTCTCACCAATGCTCCGGCGGCTTTCCAGCGCTTTGTCAATACCATCTTTGCCGATATGCTTGACATTGTGTTATTGTGTACCTCGACGACATCCTCATTATTCCGCAGACCTTGCATCTCATAAAAAACACGTCCTTGAAGTCCTCCGACGCCTCCGGAAGCATCGGCTATATGCTAAACCGGAGAAGTGCGAATTCCATTCCGACTCTGTAGAATACCTCGGTTACCTCCTATCTCCGGCCGGACTTACAATGTCCTCCGACAAAGTCCAGACTATCTGCGACTGGCCGGAACCTCGGAAAGTCAAGGATATTCAATCGTTCCTCGGATTCGCCAATTTCTATCGTCGCTTCATCTTTAACTACTCGGATATTGTAGTTCCGCTTACGCGGCTCACTCGCAAGGATGCTCCCTGGAATTTCTCCGAGGATTGCCGGAAATCTTTTGAAACTCTCAAGAAAGCCTTCACTACCGCTCCGGTGCTTACGCACTGGATGCCGGATGTTCCTATCGTCGTTGAGACGGACGCTTCCGACTATGCTATCGCCGGAATACTTTCTATAGTATGTCCGGACCAGGAGCTCCGCCCGGTTGCTTTTTACTCCCGACCCTTTCGGCTCCGGAACTCAACTATGACACCCATGATAAGGAACTTCTAGCTATCTACGAAGCTTTCCGGTCCTGGCGACACTACCTTGAAGGCTCTGCCGAGCCGATAGACGTCGTCACGGATCACAAGAACCTTGAGTACTTCGCTACCACAAAACTCCTCACCCGCCGCCAGGCCCGCTGGTCGGAATACCTTCACAGTTCAACCTCATTATCCGTTTCCGACCCGGAAAACTCGGAGCTAAGCCCGACTGCCTAACTAGACGTTGGGACGTCTACCCCAAAGAGGGGGATAAGGACTACGCTCAAGTTAATCCACACAACCTCCGGCCGATATTTACCACAGAACAGCTCGCTTCGTCCCTCCGGGCATCACACCTAGCAATTCCGGTGCTCCGGACAGCTGTACTGATGGATGTCGAGCAGCTTCATAAGGACATTCTGTCCGCCCTCCCTAATGACCCTATCGCTTCCTGTCATCTTCCGGATCCGTCGGACCCGAGATGGACAGTGGACGAGAGTGGTTTCCTCCGTTGCGACAACCGTATATACGTTCCAGAATCCAATGACCTCCGTCTCCGAGTGCTCCGGAATACGCACGACCACCCGCTATCCGGACATTTCGGTCAGAACCGGACCCTGGAAGTTATCCGTCGGGAATATACCTGGCCCGGAATCCGCGCATATGTGAAGGACTATGTTAAGTCCTGCACGACCTGCGCCCGAGCTAAAGTTCCGCGACACAAACCATATGGATTATTGAAGAAACTTCCTGGATACTCGCAACCGAACTCGGAAATGCGCCGGAACTTCTATCGGATTTCCATTCAGCATATCCGGACAAGCCGGGACCAACTTCTAACAAAGAGTAAGGAAAAACATGCATATATGTACATTATTTAGGCGTCCGACATCCGGACTTCGGATCCGACGACCTAAGAGTCCATCTCCATGTCTCCGCCGGATCCGCCGGCCTCTTTTTCCGCCTCCTCCTCATTTTCCTCCTCCGGAGCATCTTCTACATGCATCCGGAAACCGCCCCTCAGACTCTCCATGAAGAGAGTCTGAAACTCCCTCTGCTCCTCCATGAACCGGAGCATGGTCTCACTCACCCGGTCCATCGCAGCTCTACTTCCCTCCGCCGCTGCAATACCCCTCTCCATCAGCCCATTCGTCCGGGCCAGTTCCGCAACTATGTTGTTGGCGGCTGCGACCCAGGCCTGGTCGTCGTACTCCGCCCAGTCTTGATCCTCTCCAATAACCGTCCGGGGATTGGAGACTATTTCTATGTCGTCGTCGATGTCCTCCGGACTGCGCTGACGTCTTTTTCCTTTGCCCTTGGGGCTCGGAGATCCCTCCGGACGCGTGCGTTTCTTGCCTTTGCCTTTGCCGGCCGGCGCCTTGACAGGCGGATTTCCGCCGACGCACTTTTCCTTGGACGCGCGGCACTGGTCACACGTCCGGATCTTTCGGAAATCATCAGTAGTCATCCGGATCCGGACAAAACAGAAAAACTCACCCTAGGCGTCCTAGACGCTACTGCCCAGGTGCAGATCTTGCGCCTAAGGACACACATCTCACACGCAACCTCCGGATCCGCCGGACCGGAGGACTAAAAATTGTTAAACTCCGGAAAAAACGCAAAAAACCTCATCCGACTCACCTCCGACACATTACCCATCCTAGCCTTTGCCAAACGCTCCTGCTCGCGCTCAGCCAACCTCTTCCGAGTCTCCTCGATATCCTTCCGTTTCTGCTCCTCCATCCGTTTCCGTTCCTCTTCCGCCTCCTTGCGTTTGCGTTCCTCTTCCTCCGCCTCTCTCCGAGCGTCCGCCTCAAGCCGCGCAATTTCGGCCGCCATTTCCGCCTGTCTCTCTTCGAGAACCTGCCGGGCGGTCTTCTTGTTGCCGGAAGTGGAGTTAGACATGTTAAAAGCAGTAATAGGAGTTAAAGGGAAAGTTTTAGACGTCTCATGGGCGCCCCGGCCTACTTATATGCTCAGTGCTATTTTTACGAGCTCCGCCCATCATCTCGCATTCATAAAAGTCCGGTCCGGACTTCCGAATCAGAAGCCTCGTGGGCTCGGCCCTAAAGGGGGGATACTGTCATATCCCGCGTTCCGGACCCGGACCTATCACACTCATCATTTCCGGATTTCCGGATCCGGCCGACTTCTATGTATCGTCCGGATCCGACCCGCGTCTAACTTCCGCGCCTTATCCCTTTGGTATTTCCCTTATCAGTTAGTACGCTTTATTTTCCGTTCCTCATTCATCTCCGTCTTCATTTTACTAAGTTCCGATAGACTAGTGATAGTCGTACCATATGTTTTCTTCATAGCTTTACATAGCTTCGCACTGCACTTACTATTCTCCGTTATGTCCTCAGTAGTATATAAACCCCTGTACAATCTCTGTAGTTTCCTCAGTTCGAATATCATATTAGACTCTGCTCATTCTCTCCTCCGTCCGACTCGAGTTTCTCTCTCGTCGACCTCCGCTCGTCTTAGGATCGACTCCTATAGACTTGTCACCTCCGCCTCTACCTCTGGTAGTCCTCCGCTGTTTCCTTTCTAGTTCGGACTTCGTCCGGATTAGTCTTATCTCTTGTTTCCGAACGTCCGCCGGAATTCCCGCGCATCGGACATCGGACTCCGGACATCGCCCGACGCCCTCCGGACATCGTCCGGTAAACTTCGGACATCGTTCAACCACCCTCGGAAGTTAGGGGCACGTACTCGGGTAAGGGGCGCAGCGCACGAGCTGAAGCCAAGCCCTTCGGATCCGACCCTTGAGCACGTTCTTAACACTCACAGATACAATACGATGAATGCGATAGCAATTGCTACATATTGATTAAGCCACTGTCTATACAAACTCGGTACTGAATGTATGATAACTCTCCTTGTCTGCGAAGCTGTTCAGAAAGAAACACTCATAGTGTTCCAAACAAGTCGCAGAGGACACGCCGTTAGCCACTGCCTCGCCATAAACTGGAATTAATTCAACTGCATGCGTCACATCTGTCACTCGAACGACAGCCCCTTCCCTACAGCGGTTACCGTTTTCGTCCTGTGTGTATGCGCGCTCCACGGTCCACATCGCGAGCTCGGGACGATCATCAGGGCTGGAAATGAAGCGGAAAAATTGGACATAGAGGAGTGGGTCGGAGAGATATGACGGTAGTTCCAGGTTGGAACCTCGTCGAACGATTGGTTGAAAAATGAGTCGAACCTGTGCGATATAACTCGCTGTACATGATATCAGTAGGGCTACAACATAAGCACATGAAATAGACATACTCATTTTGCCGTTAGTGCCCATGGCGTCAATGAGAACAGTATCACAATTTCCCAAGGGGAAATCATCGCTTGGTGGGTATGCTTGCACCACTCGACTTGGCATGATGACTCGTGGCTGGAAGGCCGAGTGAAGCTGCAATCGAAACTTGTGCCATACCTGGAAGCACCCATATTTGGGGTCCCAGCGGGAATGTTCACCGCTGGAAAGGGAGGAACGACAAATGAAGTTGGCGAGCGCACGATCAAAGTCGAGGACTGCATATTTCCTGCGTATTTCAGATGGTGACAGTGATTTGTAATCAGGTGCGACATTGAGTTGAAAAGCGGTG
The DNA here is from genome assembly GCF_016647745.1 of Suillus plorans. Lineage (NCBI taxonomy): Eukaryota > Fungi > Basidiomycota > Agaricomycetes > Boletales > Suillaceae > Suillus > Suillus plorans. The sequence goes on from NW_024537389.1 coordinate 9,309, forward strand.
AGCGCATCCCCAGAGAGAATACCTTTGAAAAAGTGATTATGGACTGGTCGGGGACCATGGATTGACCTGACTTCGTCAGGAAGAACTCGGGAAACCCAGGAGAGTGCAGGATTGGTAGTTGTGATATCTTCATCTTCGGCATGTATGGCATTAACCAGTGACGCCCCGCGAGAAGTCAGCAGTGTGTACAGGCCAAACATTTCCATAGATTCTTGGCGGTTAAGAATCCGCATGCACTGCTCCGTAAAATCTTTGATTTGTTGGGATGTCCGCGGGAAAAGGTCCTTACAATGTGTGATAAGTAACCGCTCCGTCACGTCAGCAGAGAACTGCATCAAAGTGCCCAATTTCTTAATCGTACCATCGAAGCTCTGCAGAAGCTCGAGTTTGGGGATGAAAAAATCCTCTTTGATACCCTTCTTCCCCTTCCTTGCCTCGGCCTGGACAATAGCATCCTTGAAAGAGTGGAAATCTGAAAGCACCTGAACCATTGACTGAAGTGATTGAGGTGAGTGAACCAGATTCTGTGTGAGGTAAAAGAACTCCACGAGGGCACGAATTGCACAAACAAATCTGGGTGGAACAGCCCCTGCGATCGATGCAACGATAGTGTGTTGGATGTCTCTATGCTCGTGGCCTGTCATCTGATTAACGTGAGTGATACCTTTCATAAAGTGGCGCGTTCCGACTCGCTTGTGCTGGACCATGAAGCGAGTATCAAGCTCATAATGTCCTACAATTTCTTTGATCCATTTCAGTGGATGATCCGTGAAAAATTTATGGCAAGTGTGCAGCACTTCGCTGGCGAGAAAAACGGACAGACATGCAAACATCCAATCGCGCCAGTGTGGCATATGAACACCAGATAGATTAACGGCTTTGGCCGCTTTCTGGAACTTGTCGAGATCCCAGGGATCGACCGTTTGGGATATCTCCACAATGAGTTGCAATGTGTGCTTCCCGGTACGAGGGGGGTGGAGAATTCCATCGCCAAAATCCGCTTGTGTTGCCATAGTTAGCGGGGATGCGTTTTTGCTGACTGCAGCGATCATAGTAGCCTCCGGTAGGTCGCACACATGAGCGACGAGCGGCGTAAACACATGACGAATGTAACGGGAAGGATCAGGCATAAAGCAGCCATCCTTCGCTGCGGCCTTGAGGTTGGCGCAAACAAGGTCCATACACTTATGCCACAGTCTGGCTTGGAGAATAGACTGGTAATCTGGATGGACGCGGAACTTGACGACAGGGATGTAGGCTATGCAGTGCCAAGCTCATAATGTTGCTTTGGAACGAACCTCAGAATCAATGTTACCGATGGTAACGAAGACTGGGTGCATCTCAATTCCTCTGGTAAGTCATGTTACGGGAGTTTTGTCGGATCCTAAGATTATCGGGACTTGAGTCGCACCCAATGGGAGATAGTCCTAGAAATCACAATTGGTGAGGATTATATTAATAACAGGGCGACCAAACCTGAATTTTCCATGCCATATCGGCACTCATGTAGTCTCCGTATTCACGCTTATTTTCGACGTTAGCGATGTGAGGGTGAAAGGTCATGTGGTTTGCAAAAGTTGGGTCGCTGAATAGTTGCTTGACAACCTCCAGCGCATCGCGCCAAACAAGCTCCACGGGGCGGACAGTCTTATAGCCTTTAAATTCTATTTTAGAGACTTTCCACGGGGCAAAAGAAGGCAGTGAGTCCATCCAGTCCAGGAGGCAATCTTTTGTGGTAAAAGATGGTTTTGCACGATCCGGAGAGTCAAACTGTGAAGGCAAGAGTTAGGAGTACAGCTTAGATCAATATTCATCATTTACCCATCTTAACTTCAAAAATTTGGTTATTTGAGTTTGAGTAAGGTTTTCCACCAAAAACTTCCCTAATTCCCATTCACCTTCATCATGGAAGGGGTAATAAGGATTTCTCTTCCGTCGATGTGCATATTGATCATCTTCTAACTTATCCAGCATATTTCTACCAACACCATAGATGTACCCAGATTGCGGGTAACAGGTACCAGTGACAGGTATCCAGCCACATTGATTGAATACAGAAGGGACAGGTAATGTTTGTGGTCGTGCGTTGAATGGCCAACAAGTAGATGGAGAATTGAAATGTGAGATAAGCGCCTCAATGGATGGATAGTCCCCCAGTTTACAGTTGGGACATAGCCTGCCAATTTGAGGTATGTACGGTATCATGAAGTGAGCAACGGAAGTACTTACATTGTAGCGCAGACTTGACTTAGACTTTAGCTGGTGAGTGAGTGCACCTGAAAAAACTAAAGTCATTCAAAGTCCAAATACCTCACATTTCGCAGCGCACAGTCATCGCGCTAGGCCAATGGAACTTGCGTCTTCATCACCGGTCTCATCTCCTGCTCGACTAAGCAGTCCCACTTTCACCAGCACTACATCAAGCAGTGCGACCCGTGTAGAATTAACTCCCTTGGAGTTTTATAAGAAGGTTGACTACCTTGAGTCACCCCATATCATGGCCACTGAGCTCTTATCTGGCTCTGACTGTTTACTTTCCCCCAAGACATCCCCCTATCCTTCAGGTTCTCCAAACTTTTGCTTTTCCCCGGTGGAGGAGCTTCAGTACCTTCCTGATGTAAAGGAAAGCCTGTTGTATCAGCCTGACAGTTTCCAGTCACCAAGGTCACTTTCTCGGGCAGCTTACTTGCGTGAGAAGCCATCCAAGAGGCATGTACCATACCCTCCCAGGCCATCTCCACTGGAGCTTCAGTTTGCAAACCGCGTGACAGGGCGAGTACGCCAACCCAACTTTACACCTGAACAACTGCAAGAGGTATTTGTCTTTTCATCGCTTTGTTATACAAGTTCTCCAGTTCTCACATAGTCTATGTTCAAAAGCACGAGGATGCAATATCCAGTGGCCTCTCACAGATGAGCTTTGATACATTGTACAAAGCGTTCAAGGCAGTACTTGCTGGTCGCGAGGCTGCTCGCCATGAAGTAGCAACATCGTTATGGCAGGTTGAAGCCTCAGAGCGCATGAGCGCATTCAATCAGGCGCTTCACCAGGAGAACAAAAACCGGCTCAATTTGAAGGACAAACAGCTGAAGAAGATTAGGAACATTTTTTCCGAGCGTGACCGCACAGAAATCGACGATGATACAAATTACAATCAAGCCGTCTACAATGATGAATGCGAGATCCTTCGCGCCATCACCGCCCAAGCAGAGATAATCTCAAAACACCTGGGCTCCAGCGCCAGACGTGAATTATTAGCGTCTACCGGCGAAACTCCCTACCTCCCTCGTCTTGTTGGTACTTTGCAAAATAAGGACAGTATCACACGTGCGCTGGGGGGTGGTTTTACGGAGGCCGGTGTCATCACCGATACCGACACCGATACGGATTCTGGCGAAGATGATGATTCAGTCGGGCAGCCCAGCCAGCAGGACTCACGCAGCGTGTAATTGTGACCATCAATGGTATGTGACTGCCAAGCCGTTCACAATACTCACACTGATCATTATCAGTGACATTCAATTCAGTCATCACTGTTCATAGATTGTTATCAACTGGTCCCGCCTTGCTTCGACCGTTCAATAAAGTGCTTCGCCCGCCCCGGCCGTTCATATATGTCTTCCTGCCGTTCATAAATCACCTTATCGGACCATGCCCCTCCCCTCTTTTTACACTTCGTTAGTAAATCACCTTGCTTTGTTTGTAAATCACCTTATCAGCCTGCCACGCATTCCCGGTTTGTAAAGATTGTGTAAAGTCTGTGCCTCTTTTCCCCCTATGTACTATTACATCAACTTGCAGTTTAAATGCATGCGTGCGCTCTCACATCCCCTCCACCCTTGAATGCCTAGTGAGCATAACTCTCAGCGACAGCGCAAAACTAAGGCCAAAGTTCCGAAGCCACCGCGAGGTTCTGGCCTCAATCCATCGGGCGAACCAGCAACTGACCAACTCTATATCCCCACTGAACAGCCACAGATGTCCTCTTTTGACTTCGACGCCCATGCGGCCCCTGGAAGTTGGCAGGGCAGTAACGACGATAGCGCACTTCCCACCCCAATGCCAAGTGGGAGCAGCTGTAAGTCCGACATCACACTTTCGTTGACTGATCGCTCATCATTCCGCAGCCCTGCATAGCTGGAGCATGCAGGGCGCCAACACCGATAGTCGCTTATCTTACAGCCATTCCTATGACACTTTGTCTTTGGAGCATGGCACCAACTTCAATGATGATCACCCTCACCCTTACAACTCCAACGATCAATTTTATGACACTGCGTCCATGGAAGCGCCCTCCCAGGGCGCTTCCTTCAACTACCTATCTCACGGCTCCTACCACAATCAGACGGCGGGCCCCTCTTACAACACTGTGTCCATGGAAGCGCCCTCCCAGGGCGCTTACCCACCTCAAGGATCCTCCCAAGGCACTGCCGCCGGCACAAGCGCATCTGATGCGACGCCCATACAACAAGGCGAAATTCCACGCACGGATGTGATGCATGTAAGTAAGTTTGTTTTTCTTCAATCAATTTCACGCTAATTTCCATCATTCAGACGGCGGGCCCGGCAAGGGAGCCAAAGCGGCGAGGCCAACGACGAACTATGCCACCTACGCCACGCTTGATCCCCTACCCAACCACGCGCCCACAAGGCGCTTCCGAATCCGCTCCCACAGCCTCAGCCTCAGCCTCCACCTCGCAACCTATGATGTCCTCAATGCCTGACCTTATCCAACTAACAGACAACATCATCGGCCAGACCATGAAAACAGCAACGCAGCTGGTCACGCGTGAGCTATTCGAGGAGCAAGCGATGGCGACTAACAAAGCCGCCAAGAAGATAATGCTGAATCAAGTCATCCGGGACTCCGTCCCACGTTGTTTTGGGCCTAACAGTAAGTTTTTATCTCAATGATTGTTAGCATCACACTGACCCTTTATTAGTGACATTTCAGGAATTCATTACTAACAAACATTGCAAAGAAGTAGCGAATGCGTTGTCGTCCACGCGCGGGAAGCTCGTTGAATTCGCACGGGACGGCGTCTTCCACACGTACCGACTTTTCCCTCTGCAGCACAGTACCGCACCTGCTGTCGTCTTTCGCAAACGCATGATCGAAAAGATCATGTGTGATGCGGATGGACTCGTTTTCATGCATATCTACACTTTTGACCAAGTGAGTTTTCATTCTTGTTTGCGGATAGGCTAACCCCTCTTTTTTTTCAGAATGGATGTGTCGAAATCAAGGCGAAGTTTCAAAACTTCTTTGTCATGGCCAACGTGATCCGCTTCACTTGGTCTCACTTACGCCACAAATTTCTCAGCGAGACGTGTTAACAGAGATACTATGACACAAGTCTCAATGTTGTAGATAAACCGCTGAGTATTAACAATACCTATGACACAAGTCTAGAGACGAAAGGTCATAAGTAAGAGCCGGCGAGAAGAGAAATATGAACTATACCTCAGCGTTGTAGATAAACCGCTGAGGTACAAACAACGCGACACATCAAGACTATATAGTACAGTATAGAGTCCGAGAGAACAAACAAAAAGGAATGCTAACATACTAGTCGAAGTTGGAACGCTCAACACACCCCCTCAATGAGATGATGTAACAACGATGCAACACCCCCTCAATGCGACACAAGCGCTAGACCCACATGATGAATGACGAACAACGGTCGCGGCAGTACTTTGGTGAATATATCCACTGTATTCTTGTGAGTCGATAACCAGATAGGTAGGAAGGTGCCGTTTTCGACGTGTCGACGAATGAAGTGGTAACGTAAATCAATATGTTTAGTGCAAATATGATTTGCTGCATCCTTGGATAGTGCGATGGCGCCTGCGTTGTCAGCGAACAATCGCAAGGGGAGGGATAAGGGGATTGAGAGACATCCGAGGAATGATTGGAGCCAAAGACCATCCTGAATCGCGGCCGTCAGCGCCATGTACTCCGCTTCCGTCAAGGAGAGTGCATGTGTGGTTTGCTTCTTTGCAGAATGAGACACTGGCCCCCCATTCAGGAACCAGACATAGCCTGAGATCGAGATCCTGTCCTCTGGACTCGATGCCCAGTCAGAATCGCTGAATCCGTGTAGCTCAGGATTGACTGACGGGCCACCGTAATGGACATGCATCCCAAGGGTACCTGCGAGGTACCGGAGGACGTGCTTCGCTGCTGAATAGTGACGTGCTTCGGCAGAGACATTATGTTGAGCAAGTCGCATCACCGTAAGAGCTATGTCAGGTCGAGTGTACATTGCGAGATAAAGAAGCTCGCCAACAAGCTTTCGATACTCGACCTGTAAGTCATCAACGTGCGGGTGAACGTCTGTGGGACGCCTGAATGGAAAGTTAGGGTCCATGGGAAGAGAGACAGGATTGCAGGTCGTCATGCCATGTTCCTCCAACAGGTACATGATATAGTCTTCCTGGTGTAGCCACAGTTCGCGCGTCTGACGGTTTCTGATGAACTGAATTCCCAGATACTTGGTGACAGGACCAAGATCCGATATGCCGAAGCGGGTCGCAATCGCCTCCTTCGTGCGATCAAGGAATAGACAATTATTTGACCTGGCAAGGCCATCGTCCACGTGCCAGGCTATGACACAGATCACACGCACCCCCTCGCCATTGATGTGGTCGAATATGAAGACTGCATAGTCCGCTTTGCATCGAAGGAAGCCGAGGGACGTTAGCACCGCATGAAGCAGCTCGTACCAATCGTACGCGGCTTGCTTAAGCCCGTAGAGCGAGGAAAGCAGATGGCAGACCAGGCACATGTGGTTGTTGCCGAGATGCTCAAATCCAGGGGGTTGTCGCAAATAGACATCTTGCAACTTACCCCACAGAAACGCGTGTTTTGCGTCGAAGCAATCGAGCTCCCAGTCGTGCATCGCACAGTAAGCGGCAAGAATGCGGATGGAGGCTGACTTGGTGACCGGAGCAAATGTCTTCCCAAAGTCAACACCGGGAATCTGCGAGAACCCTTGCGCCACAAGGCGCGCTTTAAACACGGACCCACCCTTTAGGTCACTTTTGAATTCAAGGACCCAGTGACAGCCGATCGCCCTACGACCAGCCGGAAGTTCGACGAGCTCGTATACGCACATCTCGGACATGAGATTCTTTTCTTTTCTCATGGCTGAGAGCCAGTGGTCCGAGTCGGGCCTGCGCATGGCTTCATCGAATGTCGCCAGAGGAATCTTTAGGTCGTAGTCGTGTGCTAGTGGGTTCCGGCGAGTGTCACTTTGAATGGAGAGGCAAGCAACCTCTGTTGCGATCAAACTGGCGATTACTTGAGGGAATCCGACCTCCTCATCGTTGGCAGTGATCGCATCTGGATCCACAGGGTCAGGAAGGGGGGGCATTGGCATTGGCGTCGGTGTAGGTACAATTGGCGCAACCGATGAAGGAGCTTTGGTGGGAGGAGGAGGAGGAGTCCCATTGATGCGAGCAAGCCGGACCTCTCGCTGACGAGCCAGGCGCGCTTTGTCAGCAGCTAAAAGGCCCTTGAAGATTTGACCCTTTTTCGTAGGTACTGGAATGCGTGCTGAGCGCCGGATAGCGTCAAAATGGGGGGGAGGTTTCTCCAGAGGTGCAGGTGCAGGAGGTGGAGGTGCCAGCACAGGTGCAGGGATATGTCGCGCAGGTGCCTCGTCGTCCTCATCGTCGCTGTCTGGGAATGGACAATTGGACAGCCCTTCATTGAATATAACGTCCCTGGAGTTGAAGAAAGCTCCGGACGCTGCATCCCGGCAATGCCAAGCTTTGACGCCAGGGGGGTATCCCATGAAGACTGCCTCACGTGAGCGAGGACCGAGTTTCTCTTGCAGCTCAGGGGGAATCCACGTGAAGCAGCGTGCTCCGAAGACTCGCAGGTGAGCGAGATTCGGTTGCACACCGTGCAACATTTCATAGGGAGTTTTACCTGAGGGCAGTGCGCGAGACTCGGTGCGGTTGAACAGATAGCACGCTGTAAGAGCGGCTTCTCCCCAGAGGCCTCGAGGTAAACGTGCGAAGTCCAGCATCGCATACATACAACCTTCAATCGTACACATCACCCTCTCTGCCTTCCCGTTCTGCTGATGAGCATAGGGGGCAGAGCGTTGATGCTGGACACCTGTTTCCTCGAGGTTTCGAGTGAATGCCTCATTCATGAACTCCCCGCCGTTGTCTGAGTGGAAAACCTTCACCTTCAGTCCAGACATGGTCTCCCATCGTGCCCGTAGGGTACGCCAAGCTTCTAAGGCTTGGTCTTTCGAAGCGAGCAACTGTAAGTCGAGGGCATGTGTGTGATCATCCAGGAAGACCACGAAATAATGTTTCCCGTGCGGGGTGACTGTCGGAATGGGTCCACAAATGTCGCTGTGAATGAGGTCCAGAAATGCCACCGCACGTGCGGTTTCAGAGGAGTTGAAAGGTTGACGGGGATGCTTAGCAAGGATGCAGGATTCACAGTGAGAGAGTGGCGCAGAAGATTGAACAGTTACTCCCTTTGCCACACGGGAGAGACGCATGACTGCGTCTTTTCCAATATGCCCGATGTGTGCGTGCCAGAGATCTAGCGAGAGTGGAACGTCTGAAAATGCCGTGAACTCCGGTGCAGGTGTGGTGTGAAGCCAAGTGGGGTGCCTTTGTACACGAGTTCACACGTCATGTTCGCGCGAAAACTTACGTCCCAACCCTTGGCATTCATGCACGAGACAGAGAGTAAGTTGAGTAATGTGCCTGGTTGTTAAGACCATGCACAAAGGGTAGGACTGATTCCAAGGGGCTTGGCTTCAGCTCGTGCGCTGCGCCCCTTACCCGAGTATGTGCCCTTAACTTCAGAATGAAGTCCGGAGAAAGTCCAGTGAAGTCCGAAGGACTTCCGGAGAAGCGTGGGAAACTTCGGAAGGACTTTCCGGACGAGTGCGAGAAAGTTCCGGATGAGTGCGGGAAAGTTCCGGAGGAACTTCCGGAAATTACGATGGAGTTTTGTCCTGACGGGGATATGTATAATGGCTACTCAGGACAAGTCCTGAGTAGAAGGAAACAGAGGAAAGGCTGCAAGGACAAAGTCCGAAGCAGAATAGGTCCGGAGGACCGCGGGAAAGTTCCGGAGGAACTTCCGGAAACTCGGAGGAATGGAGGATCGGATGAGTGGATGAGTGGAGGATCGGAGGAGCGGAGGAGCGGAGGAGCGGAGGAGCGGAGGAGCGGAGGAGCGGAGGAGCGGAGGAGCGGAGGAGCGGAGGAGCGGAGGAGCGGAGGAGCGGAGGAGCGGAGGAGCGGAGGAGCGGAGGAGCGGAGGAGCGGAGGAGCGGAGGAGCGGAGGAGCGGAGGAGCGGAGGAGCGGAGGAGCGGAGCTCCGGCCTAGGGAATTCCTCCCTAGGCCTGAGATGGATGATTACTAAGTCGGAGGAATAGAACTGTTACGAGGACTTAGTGTGAAGACTAGTGCGAGGACTAATATGTGTATGATATTCAGACTGAGGAAATACAGGAGTATCTACTGGGGTTTATATACTAGAGGCAAGTCTGTGCAGATCAGTAAGCAGAGGGGTAAGGCTATGTACGAGCATGTGGAAATGTATTAGAAAATAAGACGGATCATAGGAAATGAACTCGGAGATGAAATGAGGTATGGAAAATGAGGAAGTCTAACTCAAGAAGGAACATACAAAGGGATAAGGCACGGAAGATAGACGCGGGTCGGATCCGGATGTCCGGAGATGAATGCGTGATAGGTCTGGGTCCGGAACGCAAGGAAGATAGACGTGGGTCGGATCCGGATGTTCGGAAGTCCGGAGACAGGTGATTACCATAAGGGGATGGGCGCTGATTTAAGGTTTGGGTTTGGACATGACAGATAGGTCGGATCCGGAGATCCGGAGATGTGGATATCAGATCTGGCGTCCGGATATCAGATGCAGGAGTACAGGGATCCGGACGGATAGAGGATTGGGTCTGGAGACATGGACAGGAGGTCCGGAGGTCCGGATGAGGCGTGGGAACGTCGTCGGATGTTGGTCCGGAATGCGGGATATGACACTGGTGCATGAAGGCAGTTTGTAAGCCGAATGCGGATGCGACGTTTGCCAATGGTAAACCAAACCATGCAAGTTCCACGTCCCATCGTCCGTAACACGCCGTGATTGGCAGTGAGAACGTCAACGGGGTTTTCAGTAGTGTACGTGTGAAAGAACCGGCGGTCCTTGACTAAGTTAACGGTAGTCCCGGAGTCCAGTATGGTTGCGAAGGGAAGGTTGGCGGCACATGCTATTTCGTCTGGAATCTCGGAGATAGACACAAAGGACAGATCCTGCATTAGGCTGGCAATGTCTGTGGCTGCAGCAGCAATAACGGGGGCTGGAGGAGTTGGCACAGGTGCAGCAGCAGGAGCAGCTACAGTGGCTGCTGCTGCAATGTTAGGTTTCTTATTCCGCATCCATGGCGCCTGTCCCTCCATTCCCCCGCCCTTGCCATAGCAGTGAGCATGGTCGTGGTCACCCTTGTTGCACCCTGGAGTGGTGCAAAATATTCCCTGAGGATTGTGTCTATGCATGCATAAGCCCGTTATTGAATTCACTCCAGATGCAGCCGGCGTGGTGGCTGCATTCGCATACTCAGACCCAGGACGAGAAGTGTGAACCTGACAAGTGACGATGTGTCGCGCTGCCTCGGAAGTGATGCGAGAGACACAACTTTCAAAGGTAAAGGTCGGTACAGCTGGTGGGGTGGTGGCCATAGACTCATCGTGCATCCTCTGCTCGAGTAGTGATTTGAATTGTTGCCATATGGGCATATGAGGAAGTCCCATCAGCATGTGGTAAATTGCGTCCATCTCACCCCAGGGCGCACCCGCATCAAGCAGTCTTTCGCGGAAAACAGCATGTTGCGCAACGTAATTGGTAGCATCTGCGGAGTCCTTCATGCGTAGCGCTTGAACCTGCTGTCTGAGTAGATACTGAGCACTCATGTCAGTATGATTGAAATGTTCTTGCAATATTTGCCATGCCTTGTGTGCGGTGACTGTGTGTGTGCGCGGGATGAGTGACGAAACAGATGAGCTGAGGCGTCGATTTATAAGTTCCTTAGCCTTCATGTCTTCCAGTAGCCATTCACGCATTGACGCTGTTTCGGCAGCCATGGGGTTCGCTGGATCAACAGGCAAGGGCATGTGAGATGGTTGACCGAGAAGATCTCCTGGTTCGGCTCTTGTATTTACGTGGCACCAATTGTTACGACTAGGATAGGTCGAGCTCTCCCTAGGCGGATTGCCTAATCAGATAGCGGGCTCGCTACTGGAGAGACGGGTTCTGCGGCTTAGCGGAATGCTAAGGTATCCTCCGACAAGCTTTGGTAAGCGCGGCGGCTCGTCAAGCTGTAGGGCTAATGGAACTATACAACTAAAGGTAGCGTCGGCTTGCCTTTTAGGTGCGGCTAAGACTGAAAGACTGGGACTGTCTCTCAGAGGAAGTTCTGGGGAAAACCTAGTAGAATCAAGTACAGAAATACATGATCCTGTCTGCTCTATATACTGTCGTCCGTGTGCACAGACCAATACTACGTTCGGTAGGTAAGTACAAGTGTATCCATACATGGGCATGTTATCAGATGCCATGCGGGCAATTATCTATGCATGAGGCGTGCCATGCTTCTTCTATCAGTCCTTGAGGCGAAGCATGCCTTCAAGTCTAACTGCGCATGCTGCGGCATGCGGCTTCTCTTCTGACCACGAAGCAGAGCTTCTCCATGATCCGGGTCGAGGACCATCTAGGTCCATCCAGATGTTGCCTAGGCTGGTCTAGGTCATCTAATGGCATCCAGGCCGTTCTAGGCGTCTCTATGTGTCTCCGTTGAGTCGGTAAGTCTTCCAAGACAGTGCATATGGCGGGATAGGGGCTGAGGTTAGGATGACCTCCATACGAGGGGTTTCTCGTTACATGTTATTGTAACACCAATGATCCTCGCATGCAAGTGCGTACTGCATCTTGGTTGCCCATCCGACGTAGTTTTCCGTTCCAAGCAGCTTGGGGATATGATCAAGTTTCCCCATGACGATACCGTCGTGGGGTTAGACAGAGTATTGGAGCGGCGGGCAAACGCGTGTTGTCTGGTAGTCTCGTCTGATGGCTCAATTAAGGCCAGGGCTCATAACCTGTTAACAGAGATACTATGACACAAGTCTCAGTGTTGTAGATAAACCGCTGAGTATTAACAATACCTATGACACAAGTCTAGAGACGAAAGGTCATAAGTAAGAGCCGGCGAGAAGAGAAATATGAACTATACCTCAGCGTTGTAGATAAACCACTGAGGTACAAACAACGCGACACATCAAGACTATATAGTACAGTATAGAGTCCGAGAGAACAAACAAAAAGGAATGCTAACATACTAGTCGAAGTTGGAACACTCAACAAGACGGAAGAAGAACAGCTCAAACATTTGAAGGTGATCTGGGCGCTCGCCGGCACAGCGACGTTCTGCGGCCTAGACGAGCAGTTTGAGGATGAGTTGAAGGTTGAGTCTTTCGGGGGGATGGTCGTCAATCGTAAATTCCTTTCTATTCTAGCCACCATCAACAACCTCACTGGGGACGAGCGAGTAGAATTCAACGACTTTTTACGGTACGTGTTGGTAGTTGGACCCTCACAAGTGCACTCGTAAATATGCATCTCTACTAGTACTACTATGTTTTGATTCTTTTGATTGTACTACTACTACTAGTATGACACTGATAATCTGATGTCCGCGTCGATAAACCTTAGATCTCCCATCTAAATGTACTCAGGGTTCAAACATAACCAAAACCAGGCATTTTGTCATATCCCACGTTCCGGGTCCGGACCTATCACACTCATCATTTCCGGATTTCCGGATCCGGCCGACTTCTATGTATTGTCCGGATCCGACCCGTGTCTAATTTCCGTGCCTTATCCCTTTGGTATTTCCCTTATCAGTTAGTACGCTTTATTTTCCGTCCCTTATTCATTTCCATCTTCATTTTACTAAGTTCCGATAGACTAGTGATAGTCGTCCCATATGTTTTCTCCATAGCTTTACATAGCCTCGCACTGCACTTACTGTTCTCCGTTATGTCCTCAGTAGTATATAAACCCCTGTACAGTCTCTGTAGTTTCCTCAGTTCGAATATCATCTTAGACTCTGCTCATTACCTCCTCCGTCCGACTTGAGTTTCTCTCTCGTCGACCTCCGCTCGTCTTAGGATTGACTCCTATAGACTTATCACCTCCGCCTCTACCTTTGGTAGTCCTCCGCTGTTTCCTTTCTAGTTCAGACTTCGTCCGGATTAGTCTTATCTCTTGTTCCCGAATGTCCGCCGGAATTCCCGCGTATCGGACATCGGACTCCGGACATCGCCCGACGCCCTCCGGACATCGTCCGGTAACCTTCGGACATCGTTCGACAGCCTTTGGAAGTTAGGGGCGCAGCGCACAAGCTGAAGCCAAGCCCTTCGGATCCAACCCTTGAGCACGTTCTTAACACATTTACGAACTAAATTTCGTGCTAACCAAAACGGTAACTCTCGCAAGAGTTTTAGACGACATTTTCACTAAGTCCAATTTTTAGATGTATGAAGTGTGAGTGATACATTAATGCTAATGATTTTCTTTCTTAAATGTTCTCTTGAGGTACCATCTTGCAAATTGAGAGTCCAATCATTTTACAGCACACATTTATAATAATGGCTAACAGATTCTGATAGTTCAGTTGGGACCAAGTGCTGGTTTAAGAAAAATAAGTAGATACATTTGAAATAAGTAAGGAATAAGTAAGCTCATGATTTACTGATCAGTGGTACTGTGGTTGTGATAACTTAAGGTCAATAAACATGCTTACTAAGTTACAGCAAAGTATTGTCTGTCAGTAGTGTACTTCGTACTTCGGGTTTGGGTATGCAACCAGCATCCACAAAATAATTTCATAGTGTGTCTGTTGATCACGTCCATTAGCTAACAAACCAATTGTGGCTGCAGGTCACAAGTTTATCATGATTTTTCCTCCAATTCGCTGAGAAATGCTAGCCATGTCTTCTTGTCGATTACGCCTTCATCTGAATAGTGCAACTTCAGCAACACAAAATAGGAGTGAATGAATATTCATACAGTCACCATCAGTGTCTGTCACTATAACATAACGTGCACCAAGCTTCACGAAGAATTGGTGAAGGAGCTCCAAAGGCGAGTTGGACTGAATCATCAATGGCGCCTACGTCCATTTGAGTGTCTGTACACCATAAAATCAAACGAAAGGAAATACCTGGTCCATGTATACGCTGAAATCGAATAGATCGTCTTCATTCTGCCCTGGCTCTTCCACCCAGGTCGAATATGAAGTAGCCAGTGCCTCATCCGAATAGGTAGTGTGGAAGCGAACCTCTTGGGTTGCTCTCTCCGCTACGACGGCTATATTTTTTGTCAGATGATATTTGTATGGGAAAATGAGGGTATCTACCGAGAGCATGCTCTAGTTCGCTAGCGCCAATGTAGCCAACCATGCGCAGACCATCTTCGTCGCATCTTTGCCTGACAATAGGGAAACCACCATCATCACGCTCAGCATTCAGAAGTGATTGCAATTGCGCCCGAAGACTTTCAACGGTATTGTGTTGGTCAACCCTGATCACATCCACATCTCGATCGGTCTAGAAGTGATACTAAATCAGATCTCAACAATGAATACTAATGATGCCCTTACCACTTCCTTGATGGACAGATTTGACCATAAGTATTCGTGTTTAGCATCTAGGTACGGAAGTTGAGATAGCCTGTGAAAAGTGTCAGGAAGACCGGTAGAGTTCGGACTAGGTTCTCACTCAATGACCAGGTCATAAATTCCCTTAGGTTCCAGGGCATCGGCTACAGTCTTGGCAACGAGAACAGACAGCATGACAGGAACAGCATACGTGAGAGTATCGGTCAGCTCGAACATGATGACCGATAATGACACCGTCGTTCTCTGAAGACCTACAGTCAACTTCTTGGTACCGAGGACTTGGAGCCGGTTACTCACAGTGACGCCAGACAAGGCCGCTGCAGCTCCCACCATTGCATAAAGGCCAGGCACGACACAATCCATGTCACCTTCGCATACATCAAACACAATGCTGTTCGGGT
The DNA here is from genome assembly GCF_016647745.1 of Suillus plorans. Lineage (NCBI taxonomy): Eukaryota > Fungi > Basidiomycota > Agaricomycetes > Boletales > Suillaceae > Suillus > Suillus plorans. Next base: position 24,444 of record NW_024537389.1, read on the forward strand.
AATGGTACTGAAGCCATTGCACAGCAATGCCAACAATCCGTCCAGCACATGCACCTACCCCGAGGGTGGGTATAAAAATCCCAGCCGGCAATTTGATGCCAAATGTAATTATGGTCAGGAAACCCTTGACTATCATGGCAACAAGGATCGCTCGCACAACGGACCAAACATGGTCGAAATTGCTTGGATCCAGGACACACAAATTGAAATGTGTGTTTTTACTACCTGTGCGGCATTCTGAGAAGAGATTATAAACAAGATCTGTGCCCCCCATGCGCGCATAGGGACTTGAAAGGCACAAGACGGTGGTTACGAGGGTCACCTACATCATTAAGAAGGCTGGATAACGGACAAACAAGGTGACGCTCACAAGGATGACTTCTACAACTGGATGCGCCTTTAACCATGTTCCGCCACGAACGTCACGACTCCAGCGGTAGTTCAGCTTGGAAAAATACGCGCCGTATACTCCCTGAGACCTCGTTTAATGAGCTGTCCTCCAAGAGAACCGAGACACGCACTCCAAGAACTCCAAGTAGGATGAAAAATATCAGCTCGTATGCATGCCAATCCTGTCAGATATAATGAGCAAGTGACTAGTCAAATGCTGCGTTCCAAACCTTGTCATAAGTGACTTGGAATAATACGACTTTACCAGTTCCGAAAGGATTAAGGAACCGGAGGGTCACGGCCGCTATCATCGCGCAGAAAAAGCTAGAAAGTTGAATTCAACACAAAGTCATCTTGGAATGTATGGTGGCTACCTTCTCCACATAACCTTGAAACATCGAACAGCAGATTTAGAAACTGATTCACGCACAACGGAAGGATATTACCTTTGGCGGGAAGAAGTAAGAGACTTCTTCTAAGCTAAACAGGGTCCCACCAATGGGTGCCCCAAATGCAACAGCGACACCTGCCGCGCATGCTGCACTCAGTATCTCACGACGTTTGGCTGCAGAAAAATATGAATATGGAGAAAAAACTTGAACACTGGAAATTAACCTTCGTTATTTTCATACTTGGTATGATAACGACTGATGATGTTGCCTATGCAACTCGCAATGTGAACGAAAGGTCCCTCCTTGCCTGAATTTCGGGCCCATCAGTGATCGCGTGCCAAAAGTAACTTGCGAAAGTAATCACCAAGAGACAATCCTGAGCTAACTGACAAAGCCAGTCCAAGCGCTTTAATAAATAGCACGCGCCCACCGAGATAACCATGAATGACGAAGCCTACATCAATAGAAGAAATTGAAAATGAGAGATGGCCATTTCAACTTTGACCGTCACAAACCAGATAAAATCGTCTTGATTTCCGGAATTCCACTCCCTGCAGCCTGTTATGGCATATCATAATCAGTGTGGGCACTCTGTAGAAAGACTTGTGCGTACATAGTACATCACACCACGCTTGGGCTGCAAAGAGCTCGGAGCGTTTTGTTCACCACTCTTGTTAAAATCCGGAGACAGAACTCCAAATTCTTTACGAGTGACGAAGGACGTCGACGCCGTGAGATTGATTGTGAGGAGCGACGAAGTGCTTGCCAATACAATCTAAGGATGTATGAGATGTCGTATGACCATAATTCAGCGACACAGCCGAGAAACCTACCGCAATGACTGTCAACGCAAGATACTGCACAACACTATCTTCACCTTCCAATCTGCTGCCCGTCCACGACGCAAAGACATCTGACCAAGTCCTCCAAGCGGGACAATGGCCATCCAAAGACCCATACTCATCGGGCAGAGGACAGCAAAAATGCCGTGCACGCCACAATGCGGTCTTACAGTAGCCTTGTTTCACATCAAACAGCCATTGTTCTGCACGGACGACAAGAAATGCAACTACGGCAGTGAGGAACCCGACGACGGTGACAATGATCCACCCAAGGCTCTTGTCGAACACAAGTCGGACTCTGGAGCGGATGGACTTGCCGCGCCGGAGCCGAGCAAAGCGGACCGAATCTTTAATCGAATCGTGAAGCCAGTCAATTGAGGTGAACGAGGAGTACCATACGCGGAATCCATTCGTTCGAACGTCGATGTCAGTTTCCGCAGCATCGGCATCGGCATTTACGAGCGGGGCATCGTAGGCAGATATGGACCGCTGCTGGGAAATCCGCCTGTGGTGTGTACTTTGTGTAAATGTTGACGAGAAGGCCGATGGAGAGTCGGGAACAGAAATAGTCCCACGTCGCGTTATAGGAAGGCTTGGGAGAGTAGGTCTGCGAGGAGCAACCCAAAGACTAGGTTGGGTGCGTGCGCGACGCGGGCGAACGATGGGCAATGTTCCGTAACCGGTGCCGCTGGGGACTGCGCATAACGCAGTCGTCTCATCGTCTGCTTGATTTTGTGCTATGGGTGTCGGACTCGGATAGCTTCCAATTTGTTGCAGGCGTTGCCTGCGGTAATCGGTATCAGATGGGTCACTCAGAAGTCCAGAGGGAGGATCAGATTGAATGGTCGCGAGGAGTGGTGAATTTGGCATTGTACGGCAGGATATGTCTAGTTTTATATCAGCATTACGGCAGCGCGTCATGTTGCGTGAATTCATACACAATTGCTGCAGTCGACGTTGACCGCGTTGGAGAACACAGAGAGGGTGACAGAACAAGACTTGTTCAGTTTATGCTGGTGTTCTATCGCACTCAGGCTTCTTCAATGAATTTCTTCTCTCCGCCCAAGGTCCAGGCTTGAGCCTGAGAGTCTGACTTACCACGCTGTCACTAAAGGAGTACTCACCGTTTAGGCAAATTTATTTGTTGCCACAAAACAAGACCAAATAACACATCAAAGAATTCAAACTCTTACACTGACAACCACTCAGAAATGGCAAACACGGGGCTTGGTGTGCCAGTCAAGCTACTCCACGAGTCCTTAGGACACATTGTTACCGTGGAACTCAAGACGGGCCAACTTTATCGTGGAAAACTCGCCGAGGGTACGTCTATTTTCGAGCATCACTGTCATAGATCCTTTCTGATTCATCTACGCTGCTAGCCGAAGATAACTTGAACATCTCACTCAGAGATATAACAGTAACAGGACGAGATGGCCGTGTATCACAACTAGATCAGGTGTATATCAGGGGAAGTATGGTCAGATTCTTCATTGTGCCAGATATGCTGCAGAATGCCCCCATGTAAGTTGCATACCATCGGATTTCGAGATCACCCTGACCTTGTCGCTTAGGTTTAAGAGAGTTGGTCCCAATGCCATGCGCGGAAGAGGTATCGGTACTGCGCGTGGTCGCGCTACTATTATGAGAGGTCCGTTCTTGTGTTTTTCTGTGTCGCATGATTCACTGACTGAACAAACTCTTTAGCGAACGGTATGGTTATTTTTATTCTTCTGGAACCCGGATCTAATCGAAATGACAGCTCGTCGGGGACGTGGTGTCCCTGCCCCAAGAGGCATCAGGAGGTGATCTGATGACGCTCCTGCGGTAAAAATGTACATATTTTCATAATTCTGTAACTTGTGCAACGCCAACCTGTTTTTTGCCTGCAAAGGTCCCTTCGCGCAACTTATTTTTGTTGCAAGCTAGGGGCTTGTACTAATGTATCTTGAAATCCGCATTCATGTGGAAGAGCTTTGTTACGTTGACGCTTAAGGGTTTATTGAGCATGGAAGCGAGCTTACAGATGAAGAAATTTCAGAAAAGCTCGTTTCCAACTCTTTGAGTTTCGACTTGAATATAGTCCCGGGTGAGATGGGATCATCCAAGCAAAATGCAGGAGCTAGGAAGTCATGGATTCTGTTAGTCTCCATTAAGATCAAATTTTCTGAAGGGATTGGTTTGGATAGCAAGAAGACTGCCAGCGCTTCGAGGTAGTAAAATCGGAGTAACCCAAGATGCATCATGATTTTAGTTTTAAAATAAGATTAAAAAAATCTAGTCGTAAGTGATCTCACTAGAAGTCAGAGACACGCCCTTTGAAACTCCAGTCACCGCCGTCATCACTCCACTTCCTGACGGGCTCCCTTTTCGGACCTCCTTGTTCGCCAGTTCTGGGATTGACATCACCATCAAACTCAGGTGTTAAGGGTTTACGAGCGTCAGGGTGTAACGACATTTGTGCCTCTGTTTCAGCGTGGGAGAGGGTTGGAGATGAGAGGGGCATTTGGGCACTACGCTGTAGTTCTTCGAACTCTCGTTGAAGTTCACGTGGAAGGGGAGGAGGGGAAGGTCTGTTTAAGTGGGATGAACTCATTCCCCGTGTCCCGATTACGAGGCATTCAAGTTGTGGGGCTGACTTGGCGGCCAGCGAACGGAGCCGAAGAAAGGGATATAAGGACATGCGGAATGGCATAAACGTCTCTTAAAGTTTAACAAGCTCACACCGGGCTACTGGTGGCAGGTGCCACATCAGGAAACACTTTGAGTATTCATCAAATTGGAATGACTCACCAACAAAGTTCGCCTGTAATACAAGGCCTAGATGATCAAGTACTGGTCAGGTGCGTTGGTCAACTGACCGAGGGACAAAAAGAAGACCAAGTATGTAGCCAGCGAAGTGGTTTGGTGTTCAGCGATCCGGTTACCGGCGGCAAAACCTTGACAAAAGGTCGATCAGCGATCGCAGGCTCGATGATTTTACTTTAGAAGGATTTAGGCTGCTTTAAGGGTGATAATTAATTTTTGATATTGTAATTGGATAATTTGGATTTTATCGGCTTGGTTTACGGCACCGAGAGTTTAAAGTCCGACTAGCAGCACGTGAGAGTGAATGCAATGAGCAGGGGAGGGGGGAAATAACGTTGCTGACCAAAATATTTAACCTGAATCGTAATGCTATGTTTCCCTGTCTTCTTCACTTTCACACCTCCCTTCTGTGACCAATATTCACTATAGGTTAACCGGATATCAGGCCAGTCTTAATTGTCTTTCCGTGACCGTGTTATTTTAGTTCCCTCAAAGTGCTATCGTGGATCTTCCTGAATCATTCCTCCCTTGACCCTCCTTTTGATCTTCGTATCCTTACAAATCCGTGCCCACTTCTTCATATGCATTCTACTCGTCCCTACTACTCTTCAAACGTCTATTCATCCAATGTCGTAGATATTGGCGACCCTTATGCCGCATCCCAGCAGCCCATGGCCAGCACCTCTATGGTCACTCTCCAGCAGACCCAGTCGTACTCCAGTGACCAAAATGCCTACAAAAAGCGAAAGATCGAGCGAGCCTGCGATGCCTGTCGCCGTAGAAAGACTAAATGTGATGGCCCACGCATGCCTGGCAATATCTGTACCAACTGCGTACAGAATCGCAAGACCTGTTCTTATATGTATGTTCGAGCATATCATACAAGTGAAAGTCACTGAACGATTACGATTCTCACAGCGAAGCTTCGAAACCTAGAGGTCCTCCAAAGGCGTATGTGCTACCTCCGTTCTCTGACTAATTATGACAATAGAACTGAGATCGTGTACAGATATATCACCGGTCTCGAGGACAGGTTGGAAAGAATGGAGGCACTTTTAAAGCGGGTGCGTAAATCTCACGTTTATTGATCCCGCCCAGCATGGTGGGTGTCTCGAGAATGTGTCAAGGTCTTTAATGCAACCAGACCTTCACGCTCTATCCCATGTCTCTCCGAGATATGATGGAAACCGTAGTTTATCTTCTGATACTTGGCTTGTCTTCTCTGTCGCTCCTGACTGACTGACGATTGTTGTATAGCTCCGCCCTGAGGCTGACTTCTCGGAAGACCTTGGTGCACCAGTTGTCCGTGATTCTTGGAAACATGATGCAGAACCACAATACCGTCGTTCCCCAGATGAAAAATCATCATCGCCAGTCGCTCATTTGCGATCTCGTGGGTCACCTAGCCTACCCCCTGTTGGCAAATTCTTGCCTTCATCTAGTGTTAGTGTCAGGAGCCGGCGTTCCGCGGGCACTTCTCGCACTGATACAGACTTATCATCGGACGCATGCACTTCCTCGGAAAGTGAAGAAGTCGGCGAATTGAGTCTTTCCCGGGGCATGAAACGTTTAACCATTCGTGGGCTCGAGCCTGCCCAGGAACATGGCTCATTGGTGGATAGTCAAGTTCGCTTCCATGGCAAGAGTAGCTGCTTCAAACTCATCGAACCAACTCGAAAACTCCGCGAGGAACACATCAACCGCATATTTCAAGAGTCAGGCTCAACTGATGCCGAGAGTGCGTCGGGTAGTCGTAGCTCACCGGAATCAACGAGTTCTGTCATTTTTACACCAACGCGACGACCAGAATTCTGGACCACGCCTTCAGTAAGCGTTCATTCTCATCACGCATCAAATTGCTCATCGCTTGTTCTAGTGGGAATTTGCTTTCGAAGGTTTCCAAGATAGGCTCGAGACGCTCCGCCACTCACTAACAAAGGAATTCCCCCCACCTGACTTGGCTGACAGTTTGATTAATTTATTCTTTCTCCATATCAACCCTCAATGTCCGCTTTTCCATCGGCCGACATTTGAGCACCAATGGCAGCAGGGTCTTCAAGAAAAAGATCCGTGGTTTGGATGCCTGTGCTTGGCGCTATTTGCTGTGGCTAGCCGCTGGTCCGACGATCCCCGCGTATTGGATGGTCATGCGTATAACATACCCGAGGCAGAGATACCTGATGAAGATTGCAAGTGGCAAAGAGCAGGATGGAAGTACTTCAGCGCAGCAGTTGGTATGTTGGCAACCACATCAATTTGTGCTCATGGATCTCATTATTCTCTGCAGATGTTCATCGCGATTCTCGCAGCTTGTTTCATCCCCCTGGCCTGTTTGAGGTACAGACCATGTCTGTGAGTAAATTCACAAAGACAGCAGTGATTTATAAAAATATCCTATCTACCATAGTTGCTAGGCATGTTTCTACGCGGTACCGCCTTTCATCCAGTGGGATGGCTCTTCATCAGCATTGGCCTCCGCAAAGCTCAGGATGTTGGCGCACACCGCAAGAAGATTTACGGAGCAAAGCCAAGTGTTGAGGAGGAACTGTGGAAAAGAGCATTTTGGGTGCTTGTGCTTTACGACCGCATAGGAAGTGCTGCTCTTGGACGACCATGTTGTTCTGGGGAGGAAGAGTAAGTCACACGATTTTTACGTGACCCTTCTGACACATGCTTATCCAGCTTCGATGTCGACCTTCCCCTGGAAGTCGATGATGAATACTGGGAAACCAAGGATCCTGAGAAGGCATTCCAACAACCACCGGGAAAGCCATCAAAGATAGCAGGGTTCAACTCCTATCTAAAATTGACTAAAATCTCCGCATACGCTTTAAGGACCATTGTGCGTTTTCCCACCCCGCAGGTGTCTTTTACGAGTGACTAACTTTCATTGGCATAGTATGCCCTTGACAGGTCCAAATTATTGGTTAGTGCCGCGCGCCCGCGGTGGCATGAAGTTTTGAATCACCTTAGTGCCGCAATGAATGAATGGGTCGACTCAGTGCCCCCTCATTGTAAGTAATTATTGATTATGGTCATCGATATATCTCACGCTTTGATCACAGTGCAATGGTCGCCTCACATGGAAGATTCATTCTTCGCTAACCAATCGGTTACACTGTACACCACCTATTACCTTATCCACATCCTCATTTACCGCCCCTTCTTACCCGGTTCACTTCGCTCCCTTTCCAATGCTGCCCCGCACGCAAACATGCCCGTCCCCTGTATCGCCATCTGTGTCAACGCAGGAAAATCCTGTGCGAAGATACTGCGGGCACAGATTCAAAGGGGTATATCTAATATACCCACGCTCATTTGCGGGTCGCACATGTGCGCTGCGATTCTTCTCATGAACTTTTGGGATTTGAAGTGGCAAGAGCGCAATCAACTCCAGTCTGGTGGAGTGGAGGATGTGAAGCCGACACTTGCGGTTGCGATGGCAGAGCTCCTTGAAGATGTCTCCTTTTTCATACAAGTGCTTGAACATCTGAAACCGCGATGGAGAAATGCCGAGATGTATCTGTACGTCACGCAAATTATTGTTTGACCGTTACTGAGGTTTGCTGCTGTCTAGAAAGGACCTTAGTAGTTCAATGCCACACAGCCTCAACGGCTCTGGAAGCGGTGGTCACAAAGGTAATCTGTCACTCCAAGGCTATGGGGGCAAAGACGACGCGCACACACTGTTGCCGCTACCAGAACATCATGCCCATCCTCCGGATTATCCCCCTAATCCCTCATCAACCTATCATCCTGCGCTGCCGCCAGTCACTAGATACCCATACGTTCCACTGGCTGAGCCCGTTAACACCAGTCCTCAGTGGTTCGACTTCCCGCACCTCACCAGACATCCAGTTCCTGCAGTGCTACCCTTGTGGGCGTCTCATGAGCTAATGCAAAGCGGGACCACCCCTTGGAACCAACTGCAAACTTGTCCCTCGTCCTTGCAATCTTCTCATCCTCACAAATACGATCATCCCGTCATTCATCATTCTCTAGAAGCTCCGAAAGCCTCAATCACCAGTCTCGACTCTGGAATAATGATACCTGCGAACCTTGTGCACAGATCTGATACAAGATTGCCATGTGACGACCCCGTGCCATGTCCGCAGTTTGAACCTGCGATTTCGTTCAATAATTATACCCAGCATAGTGGCAATGGCCAAATGCGTGAAGCCACCCATCACACGTACACCACTCATTCAGAATCCAGGTCTGTCTTTCGTTTGGTTAAAACTTAGTCTTCTCACGCTGTCCTTTGCCGTAGGTACGAGTGGCCAGCAGCTGAGTGGGAGCAAGCGTATGAACCTCGATCATTGATTGCCGACCCTTCTCCACCTCGTCCCAGTAACATACTGCATCCCAAGGGGAGTGAATACTCGCAAGGGCACATCGTCTATCCCGGGCACTATTAACATCAACGGGTAAACAAGGGATTCGCCGTCTTATGTATTTTCCATGATCAGTTTCATGGCGTTTGATGTCGAGGCCTCAGTCGATGATGTACTTATCTTCTAGTTTACATACCATCCATCTTAGTGTTTGCTGTAGATCGCGGCTGTTAGATTTTACGGTGCTTTCTGCATGCAATGAAGAGCTCCCTAGTTTATAGGACTATACAGCTGTGATAAATGATCTAAATTTCGGCTCATTGTGAATCACACATGAGCACGAGATACAGGTCAGCTGCAAATATTTCGGCCAATATTCGGACCGACATATGTCATCTCCCTGTTCCCAATGAAGGGAGAACAGCAACTGTGGCACGTTTCGCTATGATTAGGGTACGGGGTGTTACCCAATACCTCTGCGTGCTAGTAGGGGTACTATCAATAACCTTGAGAGACGCCGCACTCTTCGATTTCTTTCCGGTGTGCCTTGCACCTGACACAGATGACGAGAATCTTCAATCTTCCTTGATGGGGTTATAATAGATAGCATTTCCATGCAACGCGTGCCTATGCGTGCGTGAGATAAGCCAGCTCCTGACGCCATCTCGACAAGCGAGCGCCATTAGGAGTCGTTTGGGGTGCAATGGGGAGCGAAACATCGTGGTTTCTAGCGGTACACACGATGCCTTCAAGGCACGGAAGAGACGAGATTTCTGACGGGCCAGTGCACCACGTGCATTTATCGTCTATATTGCCGATGGGACCCATGGTAATGCTCAACCACTTCACTGGATTATGCGTGGAGTGGAAGACATGTGGCTAGAAATAAATGCTACGAGGAGACGACCGGATGAGAGGGAAACTGTGGTGAACTTTGGTTGCGTATGATTGCGCACTCAATGCGAGACAAGCGACAGTACCACAGAGTCACTGTCACTGGGGTGGGCCAGTGAAAAGACGGGCCGAGGAGGGGGAGAATAGCGCGACCAGGCTAACAGTTGACGCGTTGGGCGCCTACACAAACACAGTGTACAAGAAGCAGAAAAGGTCAAATGTAGAAGGTCATTGAAAAATTTATGCAGAATTGCATATAGTTAGCATGCCCTAGTAGATCAACCAGAACTTGAGAAGACGAGTCGAATGAATTTCGCACGAGGTTAACTTGACGTTAACGGACGTTGCCGCCGTCAGGGGTGTGCTGTCGACGGGCAAGTGGGAGTTAATTCACTAAAGATACGGAAATTCACGACAAGGATATGTCTATGCGGTACAAAGGGAATTCTATCCAACCGTCTCAACCGCGTGCAGCCAGTGCGATGCACGTCAAAATGCCTCCACAATTATCCCATGCTCCTCCGGTGGCTCCCTCAAGACTCTCCTATTAGTGAGTCAGGCCGTCAACTTAGTAAGGATTTTATACCAACACATAAGCTCGGTGACTTGAGCAATTGTGTTGGCAGTTTGATGAGCAGGGTCGCTGAAGGTCCGCGTGCCTGCAAAAGGCTCTTCTGTGCCTTGCAAACGCGCATTTTCGGATGCTGGGTTCACAAATCATGTAAAAGATAAATCAAAGAAGGAGAGGAAGTACCTTGCGATGTCGTGAACAGGTTCGGGTTCGGGCAGTCATTCAAAAGTTTCCCATTCCATCACTGGCAGGAAGATATCAATCATGCGCACCTAAATTGTTGACCCTGCTCGGCAATCCATACGACACAAGTGACCGGTAAGATTGGCGGAGCTACCATATACATTGCATGTATCACTTGTACTCACAAGCAATGAGTAAATTCACCGGTACTCGCAAAAGATAAGGAGCTCATGAGTGCTACGTCATGGCAGTTATAAAAGGATATAAATTTAATATGACGCCGCTAGCCCTAACATGAGAAATATGATTTGTCGATAAATTGGGGATGGCAGCTTGAGATCTGTTGAGAAATCCAGAATGGCGTAATCAAAGAGTGCCTGATCTGAATCCACCAAGGTTGAGCATTCTGGTTTCATGTGAAAATTGGCTTCAACCGGACCTACGAAGGTTCATGATCGTAATTTAAAGTTATTACTGGGGGGAGGAAGCAGGAAAATCTAATTGTTGAAAACTTCTGGTGAGAATCGCCGCGCAACTACAAGGTCGCCAGGGTTATTGGACGGAACGCTCATGCCAGTGGCGTCCTGAGGCACAAGAATCTGAGACAATGGTGTTTGACGAGCTCCTGCCGATGATCAATATCACATTGCGTTGCAGGCATATGAAGGATGTACAAGCAACGTATGATGATCCTCGGAAAAGTACACATTTTAACATCGTGTCACGGAGACATCCACAATCGGGATCCCGCAGAGACAAAATCGGTGAAATGAGATGTACAAGGGATGGGTCGTGATTTTCTTGATATGGGAGTACACCGCATGTAGTGGGAATACTTGGTGCGGCTGTTGCATCGAGGTGATGAGCACGCAATACCAATAGCCCGGAAGTATACGACACAGTCGTGATAGATATTAATAACACAAAACCTGCTGCAACACGAATCAAGACTTACATCGTCTAGATCTAAAAACCCATATTGGAAGTTATGGTCGATCGACGCGCAAGGCTTGATATGTCTTCTGAAGGTGTCGCTGCCTGCTGTTAGTTTACTCCCACATACAGAGTACGACGTTGGGTATGCCACACTGTCACCATCTAGATCCGACATCTGCTTCTCCCGTATCCTTCCAGCACGCATGAGTTGTGGGTTGTGTATCGTGATGCACAAATTTCTCAATGTCCAAAATAACGAAACCGTCACCTTTGTGTTCGTCAGAACTTCCCATATCCAGGACGACCTCTATCGCTTACATGACTAATGAATATCCCTGATGTTGCTTTCCGAGGACCTCGGTGCGACCTGCAGTTTGTCCTCATTCCTATCGCCCCCAACTACTTGCTCAACCCTAATCAAAAGACTGGCGTACATAGTGGATACCAAGCAACGAATGTACTCGTCCCTGCCTTGACATTGTACATTTGAACGGGGTTGGCAGACTGATTGAAGCAACTGGGCACATCCGATGCAATGCATAGATTGTCGACGACCAATAAGTACATGTGCGCAGGAGGTATCCATCGTACACCGTGGCAATGGTCATTGATCAGAGGAGTGGTGAAACAAAGGACGGTGCGATGGTCACTGCCTGCCACGAGGACCGTGACCTCCCTGGCTACAGTTAAGGCCGCCTTCTGGTGATCCATCTTCTTGGTCTACAGCAAGAGCATCATCGTCATTCCCTGACTTTTTGCCTGGATGGGAAGGCCATCTATGACTCGACATTTCTGCAATAGCCTGCCGGCGAGTCCAACTGGTCTGTGCGACAAAGGCAGCTAAAGTCTAGAACAAATTGATGACGGTTCGTCGTAAGCTTTCGGGTAAGAACATAAGAACACTCACTAGTAATACGGTACCCATGATTACTCTCTCTTTCCACCGCTCATCACTAGCTGTATCATCGAAATGAGGACGACGCGACCTAGTTGACCATCGTATCGGATCCACTTTGTGAGTAGCTTCGACCGGTTCACCAGAAACAGATGCTTTTCCTCGAAGTATGTCGTACGCTCTAGAAATGGCTTGAAATCGTGCCTGCGACTCCTCAGAGGGATAATGACGAGCGACAGCCGAGTCCGGGTGGTAAATTCGGACGAGTTCATAATCTGCTTTGTGTTACTAAAGGTCGTACGAGGGCAGTGATATAAGATGATACGTGCATCTCCGTTTCACATCCTCCTGGTTTGCACTTCGCGGTAAATGGAAAATCTGGTGCGGCTGAGGATTTGTTTGCGTTGGATAGGGATAGGGATTGGCACTTTTGGACGCGTACGAACGAGAGCTTCGCTGTAAGATAAAGAGGGTGTGCACTCGAGAACGACTCTGAAAAGTGGGCGCTCGCTGCATCAGCGTGCAATAGGCGTCGGAAGATTGGATGATGTGTGCTGGCCAGCCAGCCGCTTGCATGTCTACCCACTTTGATTGAAATTCATTGAACTGACAGCCGTTCCTTTGGGTCCCGTTCCGATCCGGTCGAATCATATTGTAAATTGGAGCTATGAGAGTACCGTACTTGCATCATATCACTACATTGTACCAAAACATTCGGGTATCATACTCGGGTATAAAAAGGGGAAGGATAACATAAAAAAGTATGTGAGTGCGTCATGATGAGGATCGCCGTTCAAGTTAGTTGGAATTAAAATTCACAAACTCACAACAAGGCGGCCAGCATTGAGAGGATCCACTTCGACACGCAGACCCAATCTGCATGACATCTACGATGAGAACCAACTTGTGGGGATACATTTACGATGCACATACCTTTTCCCATATTTTCGAATTGCAGGTTTGATCCTCGCGATGTTATTTTCGGAGTGTTTTCCCCTTCCTAAGCAATTTTGCGATCAATAAGAGACCTATTGCTGGAGTCAAGTCGATGATGGAATGTCTTACCTACGATCACACGAAGTGACGATTCTCCACGGTTCTGAAGCTCTTGAACAGCCTTGGCAAAGGCTAACTTGGCTTCTGAGACAAAGAGTCGGTGGAGATCAATCATGTCGGACCCGAGTTCCTAGGAAAAGCGTCGGACAGCGGCGTGTATGATAAGAACGACAACAAACTGGATTATTCTCTAGATGAGGCTAGAGATAAGTTGGCGAATCCTGCACGGTCTGTCCATCACTCTCATACCTTCAAATATCTTCTTGCTGGCTGCCTTATCTAAGCGCACCATATTGTATTTGTACGCCTCACCCCTCAAGGAAAGCTCTTCAGCGAGCCTTTCGTTGTTGTCAGCAGACGCTTTATCCATCTGCTTGAAACATTTTTTCATATGATCTCTTTCATCTCTGGCTTTGAGACGAAGAGAATAGGCAGCTTCATGGGGGTCAATCTCAATGAGCGATACAACAATCTCTGGAGTTCTTGTAGGTACTAATTCGGGTCCAGAAAGACGACGCGACCGCTGTGTCGAAAAGGTGAGTAGACAGCACTGCCAGATGGATCATGCTATGACAAACCTGAGAAATGCTTCGGACAGACTTTTTCACCGGAGGAACATCAGGAGATATGAGGGGAGTGGGTTGTGCAGGCAATCGTACGCTCGGTTGGCGATGAGACTGATAGGGTGTATGCTGCGAAGGTAGTTGATGAGCGAAAGGGGGTTGATGAGTGGAAGAGGATTGATGAGTGGAAGGGGATTGATGAGTGGAAGAGGGTTGATGAGCGGGAGGGGGTTGACGAGCGGAAGAAGATCGATGAGCGGAGGGGGATTGACGGTATTCGGCCGCTGGACGCAGTGGTGGCGGGTACGAGTGGTGAGTTGATTCTTGCTGCTGCAAGTGGGTGCGCTCATATGATCTCTGACGCTGCAAGTGAGTGATTTCGTATGGTGAATCAGACTCGGATATTGAAGTCCGGGGTTGTATTGGCGGTCGCGGGGACTTTTTCCCGCCAAATATGGATATTATTATCCGTAGCAACCAGGTTGGGCCCTTCAATAGGGCCTCGAGGGCTGATAATACAGAAGGGATGAACATCTGCATGATGAAGTGGGGAATGGAGACAGATCACAGGCCTGGTCGACAGTTAGACTCGAGTAGTATAACGGGCGCTACGCCAACATCTATATTCCACGATGAAATTCAACGTTACATACGCATGAATAAGAGGAGAGTCCTCCAAAGCGCCGTCCCACGAGGTCAGCCTATCATCAGAACTTAGTATGTCACAGCGGTATGCATGAGATGGACACATGATCTATATTTTGAGCAGAGGCGAGCGCTGGATGTGCCCACCTAGTACTTTAAGTCAAAACGTCTGTGGGCACGACCCGATCAAAGATACTGCCGCGATGTGTAGTATAAAGACGAGATTCAAAGTACGGGCCATACGGCCGTCTAAAAGTCTGCCGCAGAGATGACAAAGAGTCTTGTAACCAAAGTTGGCGTACAGGATGAATACATCATATCACTACATTGTTATACACTCCACCAAAACCAGTCTCCTGTACACAGAACAGAACGAAATATACCAAAACATTTGTTATCGTATCATACACACTGGAGTATGAAAAGGGGAAGGATAACACAAAAAAGCATGCGGGACTCATGTGAGTGTCGCCAAAAATTGCCTTTCAAGCCAGCTGAGATCAAGACTCATAAACTAACAACAAGGCAACCCTCGTTGAGAGGATCCACTTCAACGCCCAGACCCAGACTGCATGATACTACAATGAGAACTAACTTGTGGGGTACGTTCGCGATGCACATACCTTCTCGCACGTTCTTGAATTGCAACTTTGATCTTGGGGATGTTATTTTCGGAGTGATTTCCCTTTCCTAAGCAATTTTGCGATCAATGAGAAACCTGTTGCTGGAGTTGAGTCGGTGATGGAATGTCTTACCTACGATCACACGAAGTGATGACTCTTCATGGTTCCGAACCTTTTGAACAGCGTTGTCAAAGTACAACTTGGCTTCTGAGACAAAGAGTCCGTGGAGATCAATCGTGTCGAAACCGAGTCCCTGGGAAAAGCGTCTGACAACGGCGGGTATCATAAGAACGACAACAAACTTGATTATTTTCTAGATGAAGTTGGAGGTAAGTTGGTGAATTCTGCACGGTCTGTCCACCAACTCTCATACCTTCAAATATCTTCGTGCTGGCTGCCTTATCTAAGCGCACCATATTGTCTTTGTACGCCTCACCCCTCGAAGAAAGCTCTTTAGCGCGCCCTCCATTTTTGTCATTATACGCTTCTTGGCTCTGCTTGAAACATTTTTCCATGCGACCTCCCTCAATTCTGGCTTTGCGACGAAGAGAATCGGCATCTTCATAGGGGTCAATCTCAACGGGCGTTACAACAATCTCTGGAGTTCTTGTAGGTAAGTCGGGTCCAGAAGGACGACGTGACCGCTGTGTCGCAAAGGTGAGTAGACAGCACTGCCAGATATATCATGCTATGACAGACCTGAGGGATGTGACTTCGAACAGGCTCGTTCACTGGAGCAACATCAGGAGATACGAGGGGCGTAGGTTGTGCAGGGAATCGTACGCTCGGTTGGCGACGAGGCTGATGGGGTGGGGGTGGTTGATGAGCGGAAGGGGATTGATGAAAGGAAGAGGGTTGATGAGAAAAAGGAGGTTGATGAGCGGAAGGAGATTGATAAAAGGAAGAGGGTTGATGAGAAAAAGGAGGTTGATGAGCGGAAGGAGATTGATGAAAGGAAGAGGGTTGATGAGAAAAAGGAGGTTGATGAGCGGAAGGAGATTGATGAGTGGAAGGGGGTTGATGAGTAGAAGGGGATCGATGAGCAGAAGGAGGTTGATGAGCGGACGGGGTTTGATGAGCAGCAGGAGATCGATGAGTGGCAGGGGATTGATGAGCGGGAGGGGGATGATGAGCGGAGGGGGATTGACGGTGTTCGGCGGCTGGACGTGGCGGGTACGAGTGAGCATTTTCGTATGGTGAATCAGATAGTGAAGATAACCCCAAGGATGGTACCGGCGGTGGCCGGGACTTGCTCTTGAATATGGAGAATAGTGTCCATAGCAACCAAGCTGGGCCCTTCAATAGGGCCTTGAGGGCTGATGATACAGTGCCGATGAACTTCTGCATGATGCAGTGGGAGATGGAAACGAATCAAAGGCTTGATTGATCATGATAGTTAAATTCGAGTGGCACAACGAGCGCTACGCCGACACCTATATTCCGCGATTAAAATAATGCATGAATCAAGGGAGAACCCTGACCAAAGCGCCGTCCCATGCGGACGGCTTATCATCAGAAGTTCCAGTGTGCATGGAATGATATTCTGATCAGAGGCGAGCGCGTGATGTGCCCACAGTACCTTGAATCAGAACGCCTGTGGGTCCACATCAGTACTATTGGAAGAATCTTGGTACTGCCTTTGACAAATGGTTTAGCTAATGAGTGGGAAGCACTCCATAAGTATATAGTACATACCGTCTCATCAAGTGCTCTAGAGCTGCTTTGATGCTAGCGAGATAGACCCGGATCATAATTCTGACCTGGGTGTAAGCCTTTGCCGCAATATTGGCCTTTAGTAGTATGAATTCTGTACCATACCCATATCACGTACTAACAATCAAAGAATCTGTGAATATTCGAATCTCCGCAGTGACCGCGGAGCTTCCCTGATGCTATATCCAAGTATGATATGTCTTCTTTCAAGTTGGCGTAGAGTCCTTGGCTGACCATCCTGTTCGCATTCTTTGAGCGCTTCGAGAATCATCGATGCATCACTAGCATGTGCCTTGCGCACACAGTAGGTCCGTACTACTTGGCTTCTTCTGAGTCCCTTCAAGTCAACGCGCGCATGGGCCGCATGGTTCTGCTAGAAGTATATAGGCTCCGCACTTGTGCAAGCGAGGTAAGGATGTCGATGAGTCACGCGCACGGCCGGCATCGGTGTGCAGCAATTATGTACTGTTGTCAGAATTTACATTAAATCGTACATCTCCCACTTGAGCAGACTTTGGTATGAAAAGAGGCGGGCAGTAGTTTATGTACACAAGTTGCGAGGCACATGGAGATCACAGGAAAATTGACATTCAGTGAGTTCACTTGAGACTTACAATAAGGCAGCCTTCATTGCGAGGGTCCACTTCGATCGGCAATCCCAAACTGCACGACATACCTGGTTTAGAAAAACCTACAAAAACGCGTACTGCGATGTGCTTGCCTTTTCGCGTGAGCCAGGATTGCAGGTTTGATCTTCGGGATGTTGTTATCAGAGTGAATTCCCTTTCCTAAATAGTTTCGCTGTCATCACCGAGAAAAATTAAAAAGTTTCATTGTGTATTACCTACGATCACACGAAGTGACGATTCTTCGCGGTCTCGAGCTTCTTGAACGGAAATGTCAAAATAGGACTCGGCTTCTGAAACGTAGAGTCCGTGGAGTTTCGACTTTATTTCTGCGGTTCTGAAAAAGTTAGACAGCGCTGCCCTTGAAAAGAATACAACAAACTTGGTTATTCTCTGCACGAGGCAGGGGTCCGAGCTAGTAAGCTTCCTGTATCCTGCACGTTCCTTTGATTGATTTCGTACCTTGGAATATCTTTGCGCTGGCTTCCTTGTCCAGAAGTATCATGTTTGCTCTGTGTGCCTCACCCCTCTGGGTAAGCTCTTTAGCGCGCTGTTGGTCATTCCTAGCTTTGGCTTCGTTCCTCTCCTTGAAACATTTTCCCATCCGATCTCCCTCCTGTGTGGCTTTGAGACGAAGAGACTTGGGATCTTCATGGGGGTCAATTACTACACGCGCTACAGGTACCTCCGGTGCTTTTGCAGTAGGACATTCACGGGGGTCGATCACCACAGGCACTACCAGCGACGCTCTTGCGACAGGACGATGTGACTGCTACATGTCGAAGAGGTGAGTAAACAGCAGATGTAACATGCTAGAACAAACCTGAGGGGTGGTGGCTGGTGGGGGGTATTGTGCGCCCGACAGGCGATGAGGCTGATACGGCGAAGGCTGCGAAGGCGCTTGAAGTCTATCATATCCCGAAGGGGTCTGGGAATATCGGATCGCTGGCTGGTATGGCCTTTGCTGCGAGGAAGTAGGCACGTAGGGTGAATCTGATGGTGAACATACACCCGAGGATGGTGGCTGCGCTGGCAGGGAGACATTGAACAAGGTGATGCCAAGAGCTATTAGAACCACGAGGACCACTAGTCCACAGACGATGTATAACGTCTCCATGATAATGTGGGGGACAGGGACAAATAAAGGCCCTGGTGAAGAACTAGTGGGGACCCTAACCGTTAAAGCGCCGCCTCACGTCAACCTCGTGTTGATACCGTCAGAGGCTATTATATCACATATTAACAATGAGGCGGATATGCGAATACCCATCCAATCTCATCATTAGTATGTAGCTGTAGCTTCCACAGTAGGTTCGTACTACTTGCCTTTCTCTCAGATAGTTCCTTCAAGTTGGCTAGTGCACCGTCATGGTGCGCATGGACCGCGTTGTTTTGCTAGAAGCATACTATAGGCTCTGAGTTTGCACTTGTGCAAGCGAGGTAGGGATGGTCCTGGATACGTCGATGAGTCACTGCCGGTACAGTAATTAATTATTGAATTTGTTGTCAGAATTTACATTGGTTATGTAATTGTAGTACATTTCCCCACTCAAGCAGACTTTGGTATGAAAAGAGGCGGGCAGTAGTTTATGTACCCGAGTTCCGAGGGAGATCACAGGAAAATCGGCATTCAGTGAGTTCACTTAAGACTTACAATAAGGCAGCCTTCATTGCGAGGGTCCACTTCAATCGACAATCCCAAACTGCACGACATACCTGTTTGAGAAAAACTTACAAAGACGCGTACTGCGATGTGCGTACCTTTCCCCGTGAGTCTGGATTGCAGGTTTGATCTTCGGGATGTTGTTGTCGGAGTGATTTCCCTTTCCTGAGCAGTTTCACTATCGCAGAACAAAGTTGAAAAGTGACATTGTGTCTTACCTACGATCACACGAAGCGATGATTCTCCACGGTCCCAAGCTGCTTGAACAGAAGTGTCGAAATAAGTTTTGGCTTCTGCGACGTAGAGTCCGTGGAGATCAACTTCATTTCTGCGGTTCTAGGAAAAGTCAGACAGCGCCGCCCATGACAAGAACACAACAAACTTGGTTATTCTCTGTACGAGGCAGGGGTCCAAGTAAGCTTCCTGTATCATGCACGTTCCTTTGATTGATTTCGTACCTTGGAATATCTTTGCGCTGGCTTCCTTGTCCAGAAGTATCATGTTTGCTCTGTGTGCCTCACCCTTCTGAGTAAGCTCTTTAATACGCTGTTGGTCATTCCTAGCTTTCGCTTCGTTCCTCTCCTTGAAGTATTTCCCCATCCGATTTCCCTCCTGTACGGCTTTGAGACGAAGAGACTTGGGGTCTTCGTGAGGGTCGATTACTACACGCGCTACAGGTACCTCCGGCGCTTTTGCAGCAGAACGTTCATGGGAGTCGATCACCACAGGCACTACTAGTGGTACTCTTGCGACAGGACGACATGGCTGCTACGTGTCGAAGAGGTGAGCAAACAGCAGATGTAACATGCTAGGACAGACCTGAGGGGTGTAACAGACGGGCTTGGGCACCGAGGCAGGACGAGATAAAAGGGGGGTGGTGGCTGATGGGAGGTATTGTGCGCTCGGCGGAGGAGGCTGATACGGCGAGGGCTGCGAACTCCCAGACGCTTGAAGTGTATAATATTTTGAAGGGGTCTGGGGATATCGGTTTGCTGGACGTGGAGACGGGAGCTGGGGTTGGGATGGCTGGTGGGATGACCCTTGCTGCGAGAAAGTAGGTACATAGGGCGAATCTGATGGTGAACATACACCTGAGGGTGGTGGTGGTGGTGGTAGCTGTAGTTGCGGGGAGACATCGATCAAGGCTATTAGAGCCACGAGGACCACTAGTCCACCGACGATGTATAACGTCTCCATGATGATGATGATGATGATGATGTGGGGGACAGAGACAAACAAAGGACCTATTATGATGGTTGAGAACTAGTGGGAACCCTGACCGTCAAAGCGCCGCCTCATGTCAACCTCATGCCGATAGCATTAGAGGTTATGTCACAGTGGTATACATGGAAATAGATACATATTATACATACAGCAATCACATATCTTTGTTCCGTAGAATCGCATGTTTGAATGGGAGGCGAAAAGGTTACTGCGGCCGTAATACATCGAATCAGATTCGTCGGGTAATTCAGTGTCCACAAAAGGTATTACACTGGATGATCAAGCAAGCTGTACGATCAGAACGCCTGCATTTTGTGGATCCACTTCAACAGGAAGATTAAGCCTTTGACAAATAGTTTAGCTAATAGGCACAGAGGACCCACAAACCATACGTACTGTTTCATCAAGTCCTCTAGGGCAGGTTTGATTTTGGCGACGTTGCCATTGGAGTGCAAGCCTTTGCCTGCATCCTTGATGTATGAGTTCTGTACCGTAGTCAAAGTTCAATATATCACGTACCAACAATGAGGCGGATCTGTGAATCCCCCCGTTGTCGAGCCTCCTTGATAGCTTTATCCGAGTATGTTATGGCTTCCTTGACGTACAGTCCGTGCAGATCTAATTCGCCTGGCTCGCGGTCCTGTTTGCATTATAGAAGTATCAGAAAACGGCCGAGTCAAGTTCGAGCTCCACTAGCATGTGACGAACCAAATTGTTCTCTGTGTGATGCCAATGTCAAGCCAGACCGACACAAAGTGACTCAGCGTACCTCGGAATATGAATGCACTGGCCTCCGCGTTCAATGCCTCCATGGTACGTTCGTGTCTTTTGCCCTTCTCTGAGAGTTCCTTAGCTAGCGCACCCTCACGACGAGAATACGCATCGTGGCTTTGTTGGAAGCATTTAGCCATAGCGTCCCCTTCCTGGTTTGCTTTGGCGCGCAGAGACGTGTAGTGTTCATTCTGTTGATTGGCTTGGTTTCGGTCCTACAAATCAACCGTTAAGGATATGCGAACCACTCGCGGCCTACTGGGCTTACTTGGTATCTTAAACGATCCTGTTGGGGAGTACTAGGCCAAGCGCCCGGAAGAGGAGATAGTGGCTCCTGTGGTCGCGGTGGTCTCTGTGCACCAGTAGGCTTTTCACCTTCTGGCTGAGACGACTCTCCACAAAGTGCTTTGACGATGGAGAAAAGAAAGTCGAGTAACCCCATGATATAGCTAGTGATTGAAATGAAGAAGAATATGATAAGCCCAGCCTGAGCAGGTCAACTTGGCCTTCCATAATAAGCTTCGGGCGCCTCAAAGACAATTCAACCAACAGTCCGTCTTCTCAGATCATAGTATGTGACAGGTCCCGGTCAGCTATGCCAGCGTACATTTGAACAGCCAGAAAGCAGTCATTTGATTGCATACAGTAATGGAGAAATAATTTAGTCCTATATGATGCCCACTCCTACCACATAAGGTTGGTCCACATTCCCTTGACCGTCCACCTAAATCTCTACACCGACGAGGATGTACGTAGGATCAACCTGGAATGGTGGTTTAGTAACGACGCTGCCCCCAACGTACATGAGTGAATGTAACAGTTCGCTCAGACCGTGGGAAAACTTGTTGAATGCGATGATCAAAGCTGAGCACTGGAGTTGTTCGTCGGCTAAATCGAGGAGAGCCACAATGCTACGGTGGTCATGTAAGCACCGACGTTAGATTCTAAAAAGCAACGCACCTTTCGCGAAGAGATACTGCTTGAGCGTTCTTGCCATCGACGTAAAGTGTTTTGGTCTTTCCAGGGAGTTCGAGCACCACACCATCGAAAGAAGCACCCATATTTGGGGCGGCAACAACGACGCTCTTAGCAAAAGGCAAAAGGCTCAATCCATCACGAGGAAAGATGGCCAAAAGAAGATCCAAAGCATCTTTAGAATGCTTTGTAAGTATACCAGTGGCATAGCTATCTTCATCGTCATCTGGTGTCAAAGGCGGGGTGGCAATGTCGTAGGGCGAATTTGTTCTGACAGGAATGTCACGAGGCGGAACCGTAGATGAATAAGGCGAGTACGATGGGTGCATAAGTGAAACATTGGATGTGTTGGGAGACGATGAGTAATTCGAGAAAGAAGAAGAAATTGAAGACGCCGGACTGCCTGTCACACAGTCTGACGACCCTCTGTCGGGAGGGCATTTAGCATTAGGGACGTCAAACGCGCCACTGGAAAAGTCTCAGTGTTTGATATCAATGATGACATGAATAACTTACCCCGGGTCCACCAGAGAAGGTAGTAGAGTAGTAGTACACGTCGTCGGTGCCCTGCATGTGGCAGACGGCAAGTACACTAGGAGTAATGTCAGCAGAGAAAGCCCCATCCCCAACGGCTTGACAGCCGTTGCTGGATACCACAATCAGCTCAAAGTCAAACACGAGAGAGGGTGAAGAGCATACGCGGGGCAAATACTAAATTGCTGTTTCAAAAAATTGGACATGGATGGATTCGACATGTTCTGCCAACTTGACTGGGGTTAAAAGACTATTACGTAGGTGAGAAGTAACGCTAAAAAGTCAAGTTTGACTAGAGGCTTGAAGGAAAGAAATGAGCACTTACAGCAGGTAGCGTTTGGAATTTGTAAGAGTTGAGGTCGTGGGATGAATTCACCTACGGTGCTTGTATTTATCATCAGCACCGCTTTGCCACTCCACAACCCCCCCGGTCACTTAGTACTTATCTCGCGGGTTGTAAGCACTTGGCCTGGGATGCATTTCACTAATTAAGCCATCTCGACACAATTGGAGTACGAAGATCATATTCTCGAGCTAGAATCGTGTGATGAGAACGTGTTACACTTGCGCAGTGTAAATCAAACGTGTCAGGGGGGTCATATTACCTCTTCAGGGCAGGGCTTTTGCGGCTGCATTGCAGGATACACAGCGGTGACACTACCATCGACAGCGAGCACAACACCGCCGAACCTTCGTGATGTGAGTTCAATCCCATTCCTTTGCACACGGCTGAGTATCCAGATGGTTCTGCATGGCGGACGTCAAATAATCGTATTTTGGATGGATGCATCGATACACTATCAGATGTACCTCCCCTGGTCTCGTGCTACCTCTCTTGGCTTCGTTCGTTTCTTAGTGACTTCAAGTACTAACTATCATCTGCACAGTAAAATTCCGGCAAATACATAATGGCTGACGCAGCACGCGGACGTGGTGGATTCGGACGTGGAAGAGGCGACAGAGGCAGAGGACGTCGCGGTCCTCGCAGAGGAGGCCGCAAGGATGAGGAAAAGGAGTGGTCTGTATTCATCCATTTTCTCCTTGCGCTCGGCCTATAACATATGGTCTCGCAGGGCTCCCGTTACTAAACTCGGACGTCTGGTGAAAGACGGTAAAATCAAATCTATGGAAGAGATCTACCTCTTTTCCCTCCCCGTTAAGGAATACCAGATTGTCGACTTTTTCCTGCCCAAACTCAAGGATGAGGTTATGAAGATCATGCCCGTGCAGAAGCAGACCCGTGCCGGTCAGCGTACCCGCTTCAAGGCCTTTGTTGCCATCGGTGACTCTGACGGACATGTCGGATTGGGTGTGAAGTGCGCGAAAGAAGTTGCAACTGCCATCCGGGGCGCTATCATCCTTGCTAAACTCTCTGTCATTCCCGTGCGAAGAGGTTACTGGGGTGCAGCCCTTGGTGAGCCCCACACTGTGCCATCAAAGGTCAGCGGAAAGGTCGGCTCCGTTATGTGCCGACTGATCCCTGCTCCTCGTGGTACTGGTATTGTTGCTGCTCCTGCATCAAAGCGTCTACTTCAGCTTGCTGGTGTTGAGGATTGCTACACGCAGTCGAAGGGCTCGACTGCAACAATGGGTAATTTCTTGAAGGCCACATTTGCTGCTGTACGTGTATTCGAACTTTTTCATTGTGTTTCGCTTACATCTATTCTAGATTACGAAAACTTACGCGTTCCTTACTCCTGACCTATGGCGCGAGATTCCTGTATCAAAAGTGCCTTATGACGAGCACAGTGCTCACCTACAGCTTACAGCTGGCAAGAAGGCGTACTAGTTGTAGGTCTGGCACGGTTTCTATCATGTATTCCTGAAAAATCATATGCCCATGCATGTTTTCCATAAACACCGCCGATGATAATCTCATGCGATGTTCGGCTATTGGCTGCTTATGTAATTCAAAATTGTACCAAAAGAAACCCTGAACAGAATTTTGTGACCGACCTCGAGGGCCTTGCCACGATTGAGCATCATCTGGGTTTGTGCTTCGGGATGGTAGAGGCGACCTGCTTGATCATCTGTTCTATTTCATCAGGTCCCACTTGCAGCAGCTGGCCACAGAAGACATTATTCGCGCAAGCCCGGCTGTCGCCAGCGAAATTCGGATTGCCGATCGATCACCGATCACCAAAGGCAACTCCGAGTCCTCGTCCCATGATTCACGCAACGAGCAGCTTAGCATTGCAGGACTGTCCGTATCCAGTTTCAGCTACAGAATGACGATCATTTAAGCAGTGACCGAGTGCGAGTATCGCATCATCATGGGCTACGACCAGTTACTATCCAATTTTGTATTTGCTCCTCAACGGTCATCCTTCCCGAGCCAGTACAGCGCAGTACTAGGGGCGATAATATTTTTTTTAACTTATCGGAGCACAGTGGCTCGGTGCTCGCAGTGCCTCCGAGTAAGAATAGGCAGGCTTTCCGAACCACCGCGCGGGCACGGCGGGACCAGTAGAGAAACACCTGATATAAAGCACGTCCCCAAAGTCCAGACGGTGCCGCCAGTCTCCTTTGTCCTTGCACTTGTCTCATTGGATTGAAGACGCTGCATTGCTTGACGGCACGGCATTTGATTGAATTCCAATCACCCCTGCAATTCGGTGCGCCAACAAAACTGATTCGTTTCAAAGGCCACAAGTTCATGTCCTCCTGCAGTGCACACGATACAAGTTTCTGTTGCAGCCTAACATATTTCTATCG
Source organism: Suillus plorans (assembly GCF_016647745.1). Lineage (NCBI taxonomy): Eukaryota > Fungi > Basidiomycota > Agaricomycetes > Boletales > Suillaceae > Suillus > Suillus plorans. Next base: position 49,797 of record NW_024537389.1, read on the forward strand.
TAGTCTAGTCCGTTCGTACGTTCTGTTGACTATGTGAGTGTTCCCAGTTGCTAGCATTGGGATCTTTCCTAATGATGATGATTAAAGTTGAACACCTCTATTCTATCATCAACGCCTCTCGTCTGGCATGTCGCCGACTAATCTTGTTATTCAATCGATGCAGGGACAACCCTGCTCCAGACCGTCCCGGCGAGTTTCACGTTCGCAATCCTATGATCAACCTCCAAACAGCAACAACATTGTGTCACGGCGCCAAGGCTCTTCATCCTTCCCCATCCACGCCCGCTTACCCTCAGATGCATCACATACATCGTGGTCGTCTGACCACCCTGTCTCCTCGGTACCGACTCTCTCTCCCACATCGACTTACAGGTTCGTGTATTCCAGATGGGGTTGTATTCAACACTAAAAATCGCTTTGTATATTCGCAGCACGTTGTCTTGGTCTGGAAGTTCTCACACCCAAGAACAACTATCACCCATAACCCCTGAACTCTTCTACTCGCCATCGACCACTATCGCATCTCCTGAGGTGACACCTATTACCGCATTCCTTTCCGAATTCTATGAACCAGATTCAAAATCGGGCAACGGCACTCGCGCGCTGGTCCATTTATCTCGAGGCGATCCTCGACGACTGGATCTCTTCGGAGAGAGAGACAGGAAGGGTATGAAAAACACAATACTCACAGAAGCTCCAGTCAGTTACCTGGCTGATGGGGCCAATCCGCCTCTTCCCGACGAAATACATCTGACAGAGACTCCCACACCAATACCATTGACCGCGGCAAGCTGTGCGCCATCAAAGCATGGTCACGGTTCAAGGCATGAACTCGATGTTCGCAAGTCTCGTCGTTTTTGCCGGGACTTTGGAGAGCCTGTCCCATCAAATGACCCCATCTATGACGAATTTCCTACATATCTTGCAAAGGACTTGCCGACAACACCTTTATCTTCCTCTCCCCCATCTCCGCTGAGTTATGACCTCCTACCCCCACCTTCACGTTCAGAGGTCTGTAACCTTTTCTCTGAGGACGAAACTACTGCCGTTAGGGAATTTTTGAGGATATGGGGTTCAAACAAGAGGGTGAAGAAGTCTTCATCGAAGCTGCAGATGATTGAAGATGAAGCCCCAGGTACTCAGAGCGATGATGATTATTCATGGGAGGCCGCAGAAGTTGAGGACGATGTTGGAGATTCCGCGTCTTGCAGCATGCTTCTTCACGAAGTTAGCGAGATGGTGGGCATCCCGCTTGAAACATCAATGGTGGAAGGCCAGTCCTCGATCGCATCCACACCTCCAGGGCTTGATACACTGGGTCGATTGATCCAGGATAGTCATGAAAGTTCACAGATCCTATGTCTACGTTCGTCTCATCAGTCTGTCCCCCCAGACGGTGCCAACGTGTGCGACAGGACTTCGACAAGTTCCTGTCACCGTATGGATCCCCTTGACGTCGCACCTCGACATTCAGTAACCTCCAGTTTAATCCCGGGCAGTAATCCTTCCATTCGTGATTATGCGGTAGCTGCCAAGCCGATGGATGTACCTGTCATCGTAGCGCTTACCTCGAATGAAGCCTATTCGGCGGATTCCTGCGACGACTTGGTTCCGGACCGACAACTAAGCCTTCGTAGGTCCAGGTCTACCGATAGCAACCTAAGGCGTCGCGGACAGATCTTCAACGTGGAGAAACAAGTCATGCATGCTGTGCCTAGTGGCGTGGCTGATTTATGCACGTCCTATATACCTACAAGAGATCCGCCGCCGCTTCCACCTCTACCACCTCCCTCCGAATCTGTGAGACCTGTTTCGGCACTCGACAGGCTTGAGGCTAGCTTGTCAAGGCTCAAGGCGCACAATTCGCAGTCGCGGAAGTCCAGTAAAGCTAATGTGCCTTCAGAAAACCGAAGACCATCTCCATTCACTACCTCACGAGAGCGCAAGCACCACTCCAGCGTCGCCGCTCGTCTTCCGGACTCTCGTTCTGGACACGGACGTCACTTCTCGAGCCCCATGGCCGATGTGACAGCGCATCGGAACCATCGTAAGCTGCCTCGGGTTGAAACTGGTCCCATTAATGCGCGCCTGAAGGAGCGCGATGCAAAGCTATATCCGTACCCGGAGAACCCAGAGTCAACTATAAGATCATTCATGGAGATGGATGTGGTACCGCCCCCGCCTCCCCCTTGTCGGGCATCGAGATTGGGGAGAGTTGCTGCCAGATTGAGCCGGGGTATAACGAATTGGGGAAGGAATATTGGATCTAGGGGCAAGGAATCTTCATAGGGCTCTGTATGTACTGATTTGCAGCTATTGTGCGTGTGTGTTCTTTCGATTTGTCCTACGACTTTTACATTGTATCGCAAGATCTGGTAGCTATGTATCTAATGTGTATTTAGCTTTGTAACGTCCCCGATATCCTAATACTTTTCTCTGTGACACGGATTACAAATCCGATTACCTGCCGATAATGTTTTCGTGGACGTCTTCGTTCCCGAAGTCCTTCGTTGTTCTCCCGGTCACCAACGCCCCACCCTGATTCTCCTCCTACTAGTGGTTCATGCGTACCCTGCGCTAGTACCATACCATCAGGTTTCTCGGATGGTCGATATCAGCACTCCGTGTCCCGAAGAAGCGTATCCGTCCTGATTTTACCAAATTCCTTCTATTGCACTTCTGTCGTTTACGCGTACCTCACGAGGCTTTGTTTGCTCGTTATCTCCTTTTCCGTTACCCTCCCATCTGTGCGTCATCTCGGGTTACATTGAAATAACGTATGGAGAGGTTCGATCGTATAATGACTTCCTTGCTGACCCAGATCCTATACTAAACCAGAGAATTGCGTTTTCCGTGTGTGGTAAGTCATTCCCGGCAGACATTTACACCACATACAAATACTGGGACTGGGCCGGTAAGGATGTACCAGAGAATGGCCTTCCTCCTGTTCTGTACGAAGAAAAAGTCGAAATCATGGCTACTGGAGGTAAAAAATAATTTGTCGATAATCCGCTCTCATTTTTCTCGTATGTCGGCGGAATAGCCGACTTCAGCGACGAGAAGGATGACTTGGTAATGTTACCTTTCCCTTTCTGGGTCACCAAACTTGCTCAAATGTTGTCTGTAGACAGGACAAGTAGCGTATTTCTCCAAGTGGCGAAGGACATACCGCTACGCTTGATCCGATCTTTTTCCGTGCGTGAACAGGTGCAAATTACCCGTCTGCATTACTTACGTGGTTTGCTTCAGTTCTCCATTCGAATGTGGACAGACTGTGTATGTATGATTTCATCCAAGGGCGTTATCTTGATATTGAATCCCCAAAGTGGCTCTGTGGGAGTGGTGTTACACCGAATACTGGATGGGAAGCGGATATGAACACGATGGGCATTGGGGAACAATACCCCTGGACACAGGTATGGGCTGGATGATGTTTTTGCACAGATACGCAATAGTTATCTCTTAGGCGCGTGGCACATACGCGCAGGTTTACAACGAACAGCTCCTTCCAGACGGACCACTCCAACCATTCCGAACGGAACAAGGAAACTACTGGACCTCTTCTCAGGCCCGATTTTTGCGTGAACAAAGATACCCCAAGTGTACGTGGCAATCTTATTGATTGAATCACATAAGTTTACTTTGAATAGATTATTCGTTTCCTGAGTTTGAAGGAATTAAGGTCGATCAGACTGCCATGACATCCCAAGAGCGTGCCTTGGCGCGGAAAAGGGTGCAAGCCTACTACGATTTTAATCCGCAGACCAAGGAGACACAGGTGGCCTCGCATACTTGGAAGCACTTACCTGTTCCAAACAAGGAAAATACTGCTGTGCCAAATGATCATACCGTCATCCCTCACTACCGCACATTTATCGTGCATGTGAAACTTCTGGAGCATGCATACAACCACTCCTACTCATTCCAGCTCTACCACAAAGGGAATACTCATCCGATACAGCTTGTAGGTACTGTCGCAGTCTTTGCGCGGCCGGACCATTCTCCTTGTAAAGCGTGTGCCGCGCGTCGTGAGGTGGGATCCGTAGTTCGCGGAATGATTCCCATCCCTCCCGAATTGACCGAGAGTATCATCAAATCAAACAGAGGCACAGAATCAGGGACTTCGTTCGACCAGGCCCTCGCTCACATTAAAGGGGGGTTTCTTGGAAGGCTTGTGGATGCTACTGGCTTAGAGCTTGCCGGGGCTGAGGGAGGGTTGCAGGCGACCCAGGTACCACAACACTGTACCACTTCTCACAGAGTCACTCCCGTAGAACTTTCTCTGGTGTCGGCTGCTGTTGCTGAGCACGTAGAGGACAAAGATCGACCTGTCTACCTGTGTGACTGGCAGCACCATGGCGACATCTTTAATGTATACGTATCGTTCTTTATTTTGGTAATTCGCTGAATAAGATTTTTGATAGGGTGGATGGTTAGCGACTCACAAGGATTCAGTGTACTGATGCAGCGCGCCATGAAATACTTGATTACCACAACGTCAAAGTATTTTATCCCTGTACAATATCTGGTGATACATGACCCCGCCCGTTTTCTTTTTCTTTGGGTGGGCTGCGAAAAATGAAGTCAAGGATGGAAGACGGAGCTGGTGTCCACGAATGCCGGCGGAGGAAGCGAAGGATATGTCAGTCTGGGATGAACAGAAGGCTGAACTATCCCGACTGACAGCACTCTCCTTGGATATATATTACTCATCTGTTCGTGATCAACCCTCAAACTGCAAACTTCCGCAATTGCAGTGGAATATAACTTTGCCTCCTTACTCGCTGGATCCTCTTTCCTTGATGGTGCACAACATTATTCACATCCCCCTGGACTCGTGTGCTCCCATAATTGAATGCGCACGGTCAAACTATGCAGACCGATGGTTGCAAGAACGTCGTCGAGCCACTACTAGTGGAACCACTGCATGTTCTTACGGGTTTGTTGAGTTCGGGGAGTTCGTAGGTCAGGTTTGGCTAGCGAGCGTGCATGGCTGTGGTCACGCGGGAAACACTTGGTTGCAGACCGATGGGGGTGGCGGTGAACTCAGGGACGAGGCCCTGACAAGCCAATGTCACTGGAGCGGGTGAGAGCGGAGAGGGTTGGCTGTTTGCTGTCAAGTGTGTCATGTCGCTACCTGTGTGAATTCGGAGGTCGCACCGCGAGATTACGTGGTATTGAATGTACTTATCTGTCACAGCCATAAGTATCTGAGGATTGGCTATATAGTAGATGACATAATTAAGGTTTCGTTGCCAGCTGCGAGCAACTTACTCATAAGTATCTCGGTTGGAAACGAATCGTTCAACAGACACTACTCTTGGATGGTACAAGTTACCCCACCAACTTTCCCGCCGACCCTCGTCGATCTCAGCAGAAATGCATCTGTCATATCATCATCCTCCGAAACTGACATCCCATCTGAATCACAAAAGTCTTCCCGCCCAAGACCAGCACGCACTTTCTCTTCCCCGCGTTCCCAAAGCCCACAGTCCAGAACTGCTACTCCCTCCAAACCACCAACTTATCTCACTCGTGAACTCGGAGTATCCAGCCGCCAAGAACCTCCACAACCCCAACAGCAGACCAAGGAGAGGAGCAAGAGTAGGAAGAGATCACGAGAGGCAAGTAGGGCGAGGAGTGCAAATGGCAGACTGGGGGCCCAAGAATTTACTTTTGGAGACACCCTTGGAGAAGGATCTTACTCGACAGTGTGTCCATCACTCATTACCCGCACCCCCTACTCATGTCACCTCAGGTAATGCGTGCACGATATATCCGAACTGGTCAGGAATACGCTATCAAGATCCTTGACAAGAATCATCTCATTCGAAAGGACAAGATGCTCGTTGCCCTCGCAGAGAAGAATGTCCTCGTCAAACTGGGTGCCGGTCACCCAGGTATCATACACCTACACTGGACCTTTCAGGACGAGTGGAGCCTATGTCAGTACCACCTTCTTCTCTATATGCTGTGCGTGTGCATCCGATCCCGGTTATTGGCCGGCTATTCCTCTTTGGCAGATAGTGCTTCACACTGCCACGCCTGCTTTAGTGATCGGGTGCATGGAAGACGCATTTATCCGCTTTTATCGTGAACCCCCTTCGTTAATGTCCTATCAGTCTTCGTCCTTGACTTGGCGTCCAATGGGGAGATGCAATCTCGCATATCACGCCTCGGCTCCCTAAGTCTCACCTCTTCCAGATATTACGCAGCGCAGATCGTTGACGCACTGGAGTATATGCACGGGAAAGACGTCATTCATAGGTGCGTCACTCCATCACCTTTCCCGGAGGTTCTCTCCACATCACCTGAAAAAGGGTACATGTACTAAATTGCTGACGTCACTTTCAGAGACCTCAAACCCGAAAACCTCCTTCTAGATGACCAGTTTCGAATAAAGATTACTGATTTTGGTACCGGAAAGATATTAGAGAACGGAGGTTAGCTAATTTTTTCCGTGTATACGTGTTTCTCATAAGTCCCGAAGCGGACAGAGCCAAAACATTTGTGGGCACTGCGCAATACGTCGCGCCAGAGTTGCTAGAGAGCAACGAGACAAGTAAGAGGTGCGCTTATCCTTCAAAACCACATGCATATATCGGATGTCATTACATTTATATTTTCCCTTTCTTCGTTCCTGGCATCAGGAACCCTTGTGTTCGATGTTTCAAACACAACTCATCAGGGTACTGATATCTCTTACAGCTCGGATCTCTGGGCATTTGGCTGTATAATATATCAAATGATCTCTGGCCGATTCGCATTCCAAGGCCTCAGCGAATACCTCACCTGGCAAAAGATCAAGTCTCTCGACTTCACCTTCCCAGACGGGTTCGACGAAGACGCCAAGGACCTCATACGGCGTCTCTTCGTACACGATCCGACACAACGGCTCGGCGCCGGCAGTCCAGACTCTGCTCACTCATACGCGGCACTTCGGGCACATCCATTTTTCGCGTCTGTATCGTGGGAGACGCTGTGGACTGACCCTGCACCTCTTTTGGAGGCGGGGCTGGTGAAGAAGGAGGTACCTGCGACAGACGAGGTGGAGGGGGAAAAGTGGAATGATTTAGGAGAGATGTGGGATCGATTAGTGGGTGGTGATGGTGATGTGGGCAGCAGGAGTGGGGAGGGCGAGGTAAATGGGGATGGTGTGGGATGGGCAGAGGACAGTGAGGGGACGATGTTACACTCATTCAAGGCAAGATATGCGGAAGAGGGCCCAATGGGAGAGAATCCGGATTATCTTGTATGGCAATCAAGGACGAGTGAGGGGAGGATGATGCCGGGGCTGGAAGAAGATCTGGAAGAGACGCAGACGATCGTTGACGAGCACGAGCACAACACTGCATTACCGGAAATACAGACCTCTCCACCACCAACGCAGGATGGAGCGGAAGCTTTGTCACCATCAGAAGTCTCTCCTGTCCCTACTGAGATCATTCCCCCAATTATATCTGTCCACGTCCGCGGAGCGAACGGAACTGGCTCAGGCTCTAGCTCTTCTGACGGGAGCCCCATCGTTGATAGGGTGGCGGCAGATCTCAACATCAAGATGAGGATTGGCTCAGCTACCGAGGCAAAGCTGGAGCCAAGCCTATCGCGCGGACGGAATCGTGCGCAGACTCCGGTACAGGGTAACGGGCCATGTTCGAATGCAGATTGGTGCGTCATTGATGTACTCAAGTTATAGAGACTCCTAATGAACCATTTCTTTTCTTGCCCTTTGCTGTCATAGGTCAAGCCTTCTCTTACCGTCCGAATGCGTCCTATTCCATACGCGCGTCGAGGCTCGGTCACCGAAGCGTCGTGGTAGTAAACTACGTCTTCCGATCAGCGCGAGCCTCACGAAGACGAAGACGCGGCAGCTGGTGCTTACGAATATGCGACTGCTATGCGTGAAACAGAAGGGGGGTGGTCAAGTGAGCTTGAAGAGTGAGGTCGGGTTGGGCGCCGGAGATAAGGGCAAGGAGCGCGAGAAGCCGAGGGAAGGAAAGGAGAAAGAGCGGGATGCAAGTAAGGACTGCAGAAATGTGATCGAGAGTGCAGAGCCGAAAGGCGAGCGAGAGTTTGTTATTTTGACTGTCAGTCCTTTCACTCTTGTTTTACGTGGTTCACCCTGTTGATCCTCTACATGCCATGCAGTCTAATAGATCACAGACATACGCTGCAGAGACGAGCGCCATGTCTGCGATGTGGGTGGAGAAGATCAACGAGGCTCTCGTTCGGGGAAATGCGCATCTCCAGACACGGACTCAGGCATGGAGACTGGAATCAAGATGATATTCAAATGTAATGCACCGCATCTGTGAGCTTGACGACTGGAGGTTGTTATGCTTTCCTTCTTGACCTCAGGGGACAAATTCACGCGCGACTCGGGGTAACGATTTATGTAGTAATTGGTATTGGTATTGGTATGCGCGTGCGCGCATGTACAATTTGTATTACTTGCTCGGATTTGGGATTGAGTTATTGGTATGTTTGTGCAGCAGTTACTAGGGGAGCTTAGAGTCAGAGTTACATCTCAGTGAAAATCGGACAGATGCCCTCGCACCGAGTCGCACACGGGAGATCAACGGAAATCGATGGAATCAGGAAATGGGCTACACGCCGGTACTAGTGTACCCGTTCGCGCCAGCTCCTCTATCCAGGACTGTCCTATCCCAGCGCCTCGCTAATGTAACGTGGCGCAGGAGTGTTGGAAAAAAAGTCAAAAATCATCAGCGCGGTCGCTGGCAGTGTGCTAGAGATACGACTCACTACTTGCGAGGGATGATATCCCCGCGCTCCTTCTTCGCATGGTTGATTGCGCAAAGCAAAGTCGTGTGGCCCGCAGTGGTCTCTGGATATATAGAGGAGAGAATAACAGGGCATGGTTGAGACTCAGAGCTGGGTGGCTGGGTCGATGATATAGTCAGTAGCATGCAGCCGTAGCAATCCGAGAGAAATGTGTATCGAGTGGCTGCGCCGCACATATGATGACCGCAGTAGATTCGCACCTGCATCTTCAGCGGGATAGTCTTCGACAGAAGGGCTATGACGGTTTTGGTGCAGAATAGTAGGGGGATGGTGTGGGGATCTGTTCAGTGTTGAGGTGAAATGACCATGAGATGAACTTGGCTTTGGTCTCGAGTGCAAGATGACGAAAAATAGTGCATACTACCTGAGCTGGTAGCGAGGTGTCGTCATCTATCTATCTCCCTCTAACTGGAACATCCAGTCGCGAATTCGCGCAGCTGTTGTATTGTGCGTGGTGCAGACGTAGTGTCAACTCTCAATATCACACCAAGTATCGTGATTTAGGAAGATGACAATACTTGGCGATATATTGTCCTCATGTGACAACAATGAGCCGCCCCATGCAAATGTGCGTGCAATCGCATTGGTAAGTCTTGCATTCCCTGGGCATAACGTTCAGCAGGAGATTGGTGATTCTGCAGGAGAAGTCCTAGTAAGTAGTAGTAAGTCACTTCTACCTTTTCTAATGTCCAAATTTCGTTATCCCCACTGACAATGTTTACATGTGTTATGTTTCAGGTGCACATGGTTCTAACGGAGGCTCGGCGGGCCCCCCCACTGGCCCTCGCAGCCTGCCCCTCACACTGAAAGCAGTAGCTGAGAAGGAGCCTGGTTTTGACTGGGAACGAGGGTTTGACTCAGTTAACATAGTTGACACCACAGCCAAATTTTGCCCTAGGAATTGGGACTTGCCAAGTACCATGCGCCTGTAATCGTGCATTAACAGCAACATAGCCTTGCAACCGAGAGCTGGATCCACCAGTAGCATTCTTATCCATGTGACTCGTGACTTGTGTGCACATGTGCAGTGATGTTGTGGATTAGAATCTAAATAATTTACCGATAGCCTACGTAAGTGTACCGGCCTCGACGTATGCAGGGGTATATGCGTGCTTAACATGTGTTATATATTGATATACTTATATGTCCTAGGAGGTGGCAATCGACTCGAGTGGCGTTACAATGAGTGGACATTGGCTTCCTTTTTTGAATTGTCCAGAAACATATGGCCGTGTAAGAACGCTGTTCAAAGAGGGTGTCAGGATGTATCCTGGATATGATGTGCGCCACTTACACGTTGGCTTTGTAGATTCTTTTGTCTGTTTCGGTAAAGCTGAAAGTCGTCAGAAGGATATAGAGAAATGTCTTCATCTCGATCATAGAGAAACGCATCCCGATGCATGACTGAAGGTCTAAATGAGCGATGTCGACAAAGACTTGAGAGAGCTTACTCTCGGCCCAGCGGAGAAAGTCAGAAGATTAGAGTATAGTCCTGGAAGTGACAGCACATCCTCCGAAAGATGATCCCATCGATCAGGGCTGTAAATTCGTTTCGTGAGGTGGTTCAATTAAGCGGGCGCAAAAAGCTTACTCAAAATCCCAGGCGTTAGGTCCCCACATACCCTTGTCGAGGTTGAAAGCCTCTACTGGGACGTGCACGAAGCTCCCCTTCGATACGCTTATAGACTTTTGCTCCGAGATCGTGCCGTCGCTCAAGTGGACGGGGTATGATACAGGTATCTCGTCATCTTGCGTTGCAACACGGAGGGAAGAATGGACTGGAGGGACCAGACGCAATGACTCCCGACAGACATTGTTCAAGAACGGTAGGTTCTGTAGGGTGTTGTGTAGAGACTCAATTTCTTCAGATGACAACCGGGATATTGGAGTAGTTGGCACGATAGAGAGAAGTTCCGTACGAAGACGAGTTTGCAAGTCTGGATGTTTTGCAAGGAGCAGGAATGTCCACGTTAGAGCCAGGGATGTCGTATCGGACCCTGCGAACATGAAGGTATTAATGTTGTGTAATATATCTTCGTCGGAAATTCGCTGATCTGGTGGAAGGTCTGTTGCAATATTGGATTTCACTACGATTCCGTCAGCCGACCGACTGGAAGAAATGACGGTAGACTCACACAGCAGACTCAGTAAATCTTTACCGGTATATGCGGAACCGCTCTTCTGTCCATCTATAATTCTGGATTTTTTCTGCTGCACTAATTTTCCTGCTACACGGCGAATAGTTTCTTGGCATCTGTGGACGGTCTTGGCCCTCTCATCAGGCTGCAGAGCTCAGTCAGGATTGCATTCATGAGGAAACTGATGTAAACGCACGAAAAGCTTATTTAGGATGGGAAAGTAAATCCCCAGAACTGTTCTCACTGCATCTCCTTGCGAGACGGCAATCTCAAACATCTCCTTATACGCAGCAAAGAGTTCGTCCGACTCGTTCTGTATAGCGTTGAAGTTGTAGTCAAAGCCTGTGGGTGATGCATGATGGTCAGGTAAAGGCTGGGTGCAAGACCCAACATGAGTTACCTGCTAGCCCAATAACGTCGAAAGTAGCTCGGCTGATCCAGTGACAAATATCAATTTCCACTTGGCCAGAGTTCTGCTTTTCTGAGGCTACATTCTCCTCCTTCACTGCCTGACTCATATTCATCCACTTATCTTTGAGTTCCTCTCCCTTGCTAAAGACAAGTGGCACAAGTGCTCGCATATTCTGAATGGAAAATGCAGGGGTGGCGACACGCCGTTGACGTTTATGGACATGACCTTCTGCAGCCAGCATACCGCACCCAATGAGACTCGTAATAAGTCTTCGAGATTGCCAAGGTTTCTCGTAGATTGTGCTGTTCTTTAGGACGTGTGCAACGGAAACAGGGTCAAGGGGAAGGAGGCGTTCGTCCCACTACGTCAAACAGTCATTCGCGGTTCTCATATTTTACAGTCCAGTCACTCACAGGACCAAGCCCCCTTATACGGACGTTCCTGCCATATTTCTCCACATAGGCAGCATGAGTCCTGGGTGACCTGAATGGGCTTATAGAATGTGTGAGCAGAGTGGTCTAGTGAGAGAGGCAAAGAACTTACTCGAGGACAGGTGACATGTGGTTGTGCAGTGGCCCATTTAATGGTGGTCCAGCCAACTTTCTGAGGGGGTTGAACCGGGGTGCTATAATGACAAGGTATACAACATAACTTGTGAGTAATAGAGCAATAGCAGAACAGAAACTGAAGAAAATAAATGAGACTGATATCATGACGCGCTCTACCGTCAGCCAGAAGTGGAGAAATTTAGTGGTTCAATGCAACGCCGAAACAACATGGATATATATCTCATGGCTAGAGGACAATAGATTATGTGACACGCGGTCACACACGCGTCTGTCACGTTTGTTATTGCATTTCCGATTTCATTCTGGGGTTAGCATGAGGCTTGTTGCAGGCTTGCCAACGTCTGTCGGCCTGAGTCCAATTTCCCTGAATTGATACCTTCAATCCGCAGCGTGCTTCCGTTCATTATGATAGAATTGGCTAATTTGTTTCTAATTTACGGACGTGGCAGTACAATAGCAGGAGGAAGAGGGAAGTCATCGAGGTCCACTGCACTATAGCTGCTTGCCAGGGTCGCTAGAGTTATCTGGGAGCCGAGAAGGTCCCGAAGGTCGGGTCGTAGTAGGCCTTCGCATCCTGGTGGAAAAAGTAGGTTTGCGATCAAGGGTGTCGTCATGGTGTTATCGCCGGGTGCATGTTCAGTTTCTGTATCGGATGGCTCATCGTCCTCGTCGCCTGCTGCTTTGAAGCCCAGGGACAATAGAATAGGCTTGTCCATCTGCATGCTCCTCGTTTGAACTCTTCGCAGCTCGAACATCTCCTCTCTCAAGCTTTCGCGGTCTGCGCTTGTTCCAGTGTCGACAGTCTGCAAAGATGCCGTGGGTACCAGATCCAAGCCAGAGGGGCTCATGCTCATTCCTGTGGATACAGATTCCAGAAAGCCTACATCATGAGCATCTCCCCGATCTTCACCATATCCCTCGACGATAGAGCCAGCTTCGACTGATTTTCGAATGGTGGCAAATGATTTGGCTTGGGATGCCCCGTGGGCAGACGATGTGATGGCAATGGAATCTAGAGAACGCTGTATGGCAAGGCCCAACGTAAGGGCGATCTCACTGCCACTCTGGCTTTGACAGTCATCTTCACACTCCTCGAGTATGCAATGCAAAAGCGGCCTCGGGTAACTTAAGGAGTTCGGTTCTGGCGTATATGAAAAATCTGACCACGTCGTCCGCTGCGGCAACTCCGCCGATCGATCTGCAGGAGTCCGTGATGCATGCGATGTCTCCGTTGGGGATTCCGCGTTCTTGTGATGCAAGATGGCCCGAGCCTTCCGGAAGATCCGCGAGAACCAGGAGGGTGTCGTTCTCTTCACGGGACGAGTCGCGTGTTTTAGATGAAACGCCAAACTCTCTGTGGACGTGGGCGAATTCTGAAGCGACGATGTAGATGAATCTGGACTCTTCTCATCGAAGACCTCCTTCCCTTTGTCCGGCACTAAGTCTGTCCCATCCTTGTCACTCCCCTCTATAGTTCCCTGGCGACGTCTCCGCCGCCTCATGATCTCTCCTCCGACGATAACGCCTACCAGGCTCCCCATAATCACAATGGCAACGACAACCGCCACTAGCGCATTGCCTCCCGACCTCTCGTTTGGAATTGTAGGAGGCAATTGCTGTGCAAGAATTGCCGTTGGCGCCTGCTCTGCCGTGATGAGTTGCCCGAGCAAGAAGGCACCACTCGCCGTACTTTCCGGGTGTGGTGTAGACGCCGATTCCGCTGGAAGCATGGATGTTGGATATGTAAAGAATGAATTGTACCTGGCAAGTGTCGTATTGATTGCCCCCTCATAGGGAGCTCGATGCGTATGTCCGAATATGCGGTAGTGAATTTTGCGTTTCCCCGTACCTGTAGCGAACGTCGTGGCGGTAGTCGGAGGCATTGCTTATAATGCCAGGTGGGCTGATAGCACGGCGAGTAGGCGGTAATACAATAAACAGGTAGTGGTGGAAGCGGTGAGGATGAAGGTGGGACAACCTCTGCAGTACTATGATCACTTGCAAGGTGGCTGACCCGCCCCTCAAATACACTTAGTTTGACGCATTTCCTCGGCACCCAAAGTAACATTCATGTTCTTCGCAATTGCAAGCAAGTAGCTGGAGCTGGGTCATTACCTTGCATAATGTTGCGACCAAAAATGTTTACATTTTTAAACCCGCACCGCCAAAACAAAATAAATCTAGCAGCAACTGGTTTCGATCCAGTGACCTCAGGGTTATGAGCCCTGCACGCTTCCACTGCGTCATGCTGCTGTTATTTGTTCGGCAGAGTTTGCCTATATTACAATCGCCGACCATTTTGTCTAGGAAGATTCAATTCGAGAATCTAAGCTGAGCAACAGGAAACTGACGGTCCTCGATAGAGAGTCAGATTGGCGAATACTTTGAGAAAAAAAGGGACTTCGAAAGTTTTGGGTGAAATACACACGGGATTTGACGACGAACAGACTGATGCAGAGTGTCTTGAACATTGCAGTGGGTGAACTCGTAAGTATGAAACACTGGATGAGGTGGGCGACTTGGAACGTGTTCGACACGCTGTGCGATCGTGGCGTGTGAAGATGTGAAAGGGGTGTTCGATTATGGATAATCCGCATGATGGACGAAGTACTTTCAACCTCGCACTAAATGGAAGCACGATGAAACGAGGATCGAGTGGTAACAGAATAGATGCCAGGCTAGATAAAGCATCAACTAGAAAATAGCTTTCACAACGTCAGAGATGATGATACCAATCCTAGAAGATGCACATTAGTACAAGGGACGACGACACGAACGATGGCGGGACCATGCAACTACGTGGAGAGGATCTGTCACAATTATCGGAAATCAGATCGGTGATTTTGCTAGCATTAGTGTTGCAGCCGAAGTGAAGTAACTTTGAAAATGTGAAACTTCGTTGTCAACTTGTTCAGAAGTCAGTCGAAGTGGCACATCGTCCACTGGCATCCTGAGTAGCGTGTCGAAGCTGAGACAGCTGGTCACCCAACAGTCCTGCTCATCCATTTGGACCAGTTGGTGTACTCTGGCGAATGGAAATCCTGTTTTCGGAAACGAAGAATTACGGAAGACCAGGTGGCTGATAAAGCAATGGTTCTTTATCGAAATCACCATTTCCCTATCGCCCATCTGAGCTGTCCGTATAGATGGACTACGAGGGGAGAACAAGTAGGTTGCAGAGAGTGGGAGCTTACCCTATATGAAGGCTTATAGAAATGCTTGTCTTGAGCGTTGAAACGCATGGTTGGTTTGATCGACAGATGAGCTCGTCGTTCTGGGGTGGGTCGGGATAAAGTCTAGGACTAGACACAGATCAATAACTAGGCGAGTCAACGCTCGAGGACGGCGGACGCATGAGCGCTGCTGTATCGACGGTCAGCCTAGCATATGTCATTGAGAATTTAGTGGAACAGGGTGAACAACTTACAGCTGGCCAAAATCAGACGCCTTTGATAAGCCGCGTCTCCAACACTAGTGCCAATTTTTTGGGGGGTGCAGTTGGAACGCGCAGATCAGCGTGGGTGTATATGGGCAGGCGTTGTCAGATCATAAGTTTGAAGAGAGGACGTGTAGGAATAGGTAGGAATAGTAGAGGAATAGAGCTATTACTAAGCACTAATAGTTTGATCTCGTAAGGCTCAAACTGCCATGGCTGAGCATGATAAAGGTCCCGACAAAGGTGTTCATCCGATGGATGATCTCACTGGTCAACCGGTCACTTTTGATTCGCAACCATTACCAGCTACAACTCAAAACAGAAATGAAAAATACAATGGCCATCGACACGAACCTGTACAATCAGAAATCGGGCTTCTTGCGTGTTACCGTAGGCTTCTTGTCTCCCATCTGCGATTTCTCTTTCAACCTGGCGTCTTTTATTTCACGGATATCAACTACACAGCCTGACTCAGCACTGCTAAGCACGACCAGCAACGAACGAGATACAGATATGGATACATCCATACACCCGTTGGCATTGATCATAGTAATCGTTCCTGGAGCAAGCAGATTAGGGTTCGGGATAAAACTCCTTGCTAATTAGCGTGTTATTAACTAGCTAATAGCCTGCTAATAACTCGTCCCCCAAAATCACATGGCTAATAATGTTAATGACTCTCTAAGTCGACCCACCGGCTAGCTTCTACTGACATATTATTGACTTATTTGGGTCAAATTCGAAAGAGGGCAAACGGAAACATGATGCAATGAACAGCTTACTGTCAACCAATAGCCGTGATGGTGATGAAGAGATTGAAGAAGACGAGGCTGGTACTTGGTTGGATGATGTGCAGGAGAGTTCCACGACACTCGACGACATTGAATTCGATGCAGAACCCGAGATAGACTTGAGTGTTGATGGGTTCCTTGTGGTGTTGGCTGACTCGGCTCCTGACGGTGCAGGGAAGAATAAGGGTAAGGGTAGGGCTGAGGAGATACAGGTGCTTGATAGTGGTGATGACGAGTGGCCAACGGAATGGCCTTAGCTAGTCTCTTTTCTGCGCTGGCTAATTAGCCAGAGTTTTTAGCGACTTCTTAGCTGGCTAAAAAGCGGTGTCACGTGACTGGCTAAAAAGCAGCTAAAAAGCCGCTAGTTAATAAGACCCTCGCGAGCCTACCTGGCTAAAAAGCTTGCTAATATTTGGCCGAATAGTTTTATCCCGAACCCTAAAGCAGATGATCACTTGCTATAAGTGAATGAAGCGTCTGATAGAAGCTGTGGGAACCGGGTAAAACGAGGAAGATTTGAAGATATCTATAAATCTACCGCAACCAGGCTTGGAGGAAACGAGAACGAATCACCGTTTCGTTCGTTCAAGTTCTCTGAGGCATCACAGTATCATTGGCTAATAATATCACAATTGAGTTGTACATCAGATAAGAGCAAAAACTTCTCATTTCAACAGAGGCCGATGGTTCCGCATACACCTGCATTCCCTCAAACTTCACTGGCAGTACTCGTCCCACTCATCGACATCGACAAGTCTACCTGAGTGTCTAACATCATTGTTGACATGGGTGCGTGTACATGTTCGTTGCTACGTCGAAGGCGGAATAGAATTCGTGATGCCAGGACGCTGTGAGCGACCAGCTGTAGCCTAGTGCAGTGGGTTCAAGATCAACTAGCGGTCAGAGTGCAGCCGGTGACGTACGAGTCAAACATATTGCTGTAGGCACTCTGCAGAAAAGAACAGAAAGTTAGCGAGTCGTAGGATTTGATAGACCAGACACGTACTGGAAGTGCACCCTCAAAGATAACATTAGCAAGTGTGACGGCTTCCTTAAACACGTTAGTCAATAACATCTCAAGAACCAACTATTTCCACGCACTGAGGATGCACAACATGTAGAACATGCCATCGTGATATAGGGTTACTACAATTCCGCTCTGAAAATTTTTATAGTCGTGAACCCTCTTGTATACATTAAGTATCAGCATTACTGCCAAGTTGTTACGGGTAAGAATGCTGATAGATAGCTTTGGATCATTACTGACCACTTTCAAATATCACCAAGAACAAGTATACGATCGCAGCGTTACGTGTGCTCTCGAAGTAACAGGTTCCTGGAGGGGGCTCCTCTGATAGTCATATTAGAACGACTTTCGTTCGTGAACACTAATGAACTCACCTCCTGGAATCAACATTGTAGGAGCCAAGTCTGCAGCAATGGCGGCGATGATTGTCAACTATGCAATAATAAAAACCTATGCTATCATTCCTGCTCTGTAAAACACGCACCACACTATAAACAACTAATCCGATCAGCAATTCTTTACTCTTTTGCCAGAATGCCCAGGTCCGGATAACCAGCAAGGCTACCAAAGAAGTAAGACCCACCGTGATCTTAATATGCATGTAGAACGCGCACCTTCCGCAGCAGCGATACATATGACGTGAACGACTGAAATTCACATTGTTCAATTTGCATGAGTTTATGAACCGTTTGGCAGGTAGACTCACTGTATTCTTCTACAGTAGAGGCACACTTTCTCCATGCAATCAGCTCAGCGTAGAAACTATTCGCCACCCAAGCTTACCTGATTGCTGACACGTAGTGCATCTAAAATATGCTCATCAGGAACACATAAGATAAGGAGAATTGGAGTAGATCACTCGCCATATGCGGTCATTCCAACCCCCGCGAAAGGCAAATATCGGGAGATGATGAATATGACACGAGTTACATCCCATGGTTTGAACCAGGTCCATTGCACCTGTGGGGAGTGGTCAGAACAACAGTCGCGAACAGGCAGATATTTTCTCCACCTCTTCGGAAAAGGTGATGCAATAATCAAACACCTGCGACGTCAAAAGAAATTTAAAATACAAAAAATGTGTTTGATACTCACGAGGATTGCAAGACTACCCACTAAAAATAGTCAACGCTGCCATCCAGTTTGTAGACGATCCGCAGACACTCACAATTGGCGTACTCAATCATAATGTTAACTTCGAGTTTATCAGAGGGAAGCTACCCTTCACTCACCTTGACCGTCTGCAACTTCGTTGTGTCTGAGACCGATAGTAGGGAAGACATATCAGGATAATAACGGTACTCAGTGTGTACCTTGTAGTACGTGTCCGCAGTCTTGAATGAAGCGACGGTGAGCGTTACTTAGTGTGATAGAGTTCGATGGGCATTGGTATGAATTTAGTGGATTGAAACTGCTTCAGTTATTTTAAGCCTGATACTGCAGTGATACTTATCAGCGATAATAATAGGATCTAGGTGCCATGCATTATAATATGAGATGTCGAGGATTGAAATGACTGCAAACGCTGACTCGGATAGGGCCTGCAGGCAGTGAGATGCAACTTGCGGGAAATTCGGAACCAGCAAAGATGTACTGTATGATTCAATTGAAGGAGACCAGAACTGAAATGTTACTAATCAAATCAAGGTTGGCTGGGTTGCTTGTTTGATGTTACCGTGTGTTGCATATGAGATTGCAGCCGTGTTTTTCAAAACTCGGCGGCCTCGCTAGCGGAACCGGCGCTTTTACACCCTAATTAGGTCAAGGGATGTGACATGTCACTCTAGCCAGGGCCTGCCGCTTGATGAAACGAAACCTGAGTCAGTTCGTTATGGGGCCATTCACTAGCCAGTAAATGCACCAGAATATCTTATTCCGGCGGTTTGAAAGCATAGGACAGCTCTCAGCTTGCTCAATGCTAGCCTCGGAGAGGGCAGTATACAAGATGTCACATCCCTTGACCTAATTAGGGTGTAAAAGCGCCGGTTCCGCTAGCGAGGCCGAGTTTTCGTACTGCAATCTCATATGCAACACACTGTATAATCAATGATGTTACTGATACTGATGGCAGATGGGCCATAGCAATGTCACTGGTTGGTGACCTAATTAAAGGCGTTTATAACGAGCGCGAGAACAACGAGGAGTCTAGAACGAGAAAGATCTCAGTGTCTTGAACGAAACTCTATTACAAACGGTGCGTCTACCTAGAACGAGAAAGCTACAGCTAACGTTAGACGTGTTAACAACTCTAGGTGACTTTTAGAACGTACATCTCAGTGTCTTGAACGAAACTGAGATGCACCTGCGCTACTGGTACTGGTCTTATAGTAAGTGTGTCAGGAACTTGAATATATGAATGAGAGACTGAAAATAATCTAGGATGCGAGCCGATGTCACTCCACCGCTCGCCTATGTCCATTTTGGCTTGAGCTCGTACCTATCACCTCCCGGACATCCTTATCTCGGATCCTTCGGCTTCTCTCGTCTCGGACGTCTCGGCTTCATAGTCCAACACTCCCCCTCGAGCGCAAGCCACGCTCATCAGCATCCTCAACTTCTGGAGTCGTGGTCGTGGGAGCGCCTTCGTAAAGGCGTCAGCGACGTTGTCCTCGGAGGGGCAGTAGAATAACTTGAAGGTGCCGTTCTTGACGTGTGAGCGGACGAAGTGGTATCGAAGGTCGATGTGCTTGGTGCGTGACTGGAACTTTCCATTGGATGCTAATGCTATCGCAGCTTGATTGTCACAGAACACGGGAATGGGATGTGGGACGGGGTCGTAGAGCTCTTCGATGAGCAACTGAAGGTAAAGTAATTCGCGTATCACACTGGTCAGGGCGATATACTCAGCCTCTGCCGTGGATAGCGCGATCAGTGGTTGCTTACGGGCACTCCATGCCACTGGCCCTCCGTTTAATAGAACGACATACCCGGACATCGAGTGTCGGTGGGGTTGGGACGCCCAGTCTGCATCCACGAAGGCTTCAAGGCCGCCGTCCGTCGAACCGAGTGTCAGCTCGTAGTCTCCCATTCCCTTGAGGTAACGTAGCGCCCTTTTGGTGGCCTCCCAGTGGGGCCTACCAGGATTGCGCATGAATTGCGACAGCGTCGCGACGGGGAATGCTATATCAGGCCTGGTGCTAGTGGCTGTGTACATCAGCGAGCCAATGGCTCGCTGATACGGCACGTCGCGCATGGCCTGGATCTCCTGCACTGTGGCAGGTCCCTGCTCAACGGACAAGGTAAGTGTTGGCTCCATCGGCGTCTGCGCACTCTTAGCGTCTCCCATGTAGAAGCGTTCGACGATCGTGTCGACATAGGCTTTTTGGGAGAGGGTCAAGGTACGTGCACCACGGTCTCGTGTTACCTTTAGGCCTAACAACCAGCTTAGCTCGCCTAGGTCCGTGATTTCGAAGAATTCGCGGAGGTGGGACTTGAAACGGGTGATGTGGGAGGTGCTGTTGGCGGTGACGGCCATGTCGTCCACGGAAACGGTGATGACGACGTGTTCTCCCGGTGCCCGCCTGTAGTACACTGCCTGGTCCACCTTGGACCGGGTGAATCCTATCTTCGCAAAGACTCCCGCTAACTCCTCAGCCCACTCAAAACCGGCCTGCTTCAAACCAGGTAAGCTCCTTCGCAGCCGCAACACCTTTCCTCGCTGACTCTCCGTGAGATAGCCGGGTGGCGCGCGCATGTAAATCTCCTCCTGGATACTGGCATACAGGTACGCACTTTTTATATCGACCTGGTGGATCTCCCAGTCGTTCTGAGCCGCCATTGTCAGCACGGTGCGTATGGTGCTCATGTTGGCTGTCGGCGCGAACGTGTCGAAGTAGTCGACGCCGAATTGCTGCCTCTGGCCGTTGGCAATGAGGCGTGCCCGCAGTTTGAGTTTTTCGCCGTCGGGTCCATGTTTCGTGGCCAAAACGAAATGGCAGGGGATGAGGTTAGAGCCACGAGGTAAGTCTACTACTTCCCACGTCCCCAACTTCTCAAGTTGACTAATCTCGTAATCAACAGCTTCTTGCCACTCTACTCCATCCGGTCCGTTTAACGCCTGCTGCAAGGTGGGCTCTGGTTGGGCAACTGCCAAGGCAAGTTGAAGGTGAGTCTCTTCGTCCACTAAATCTACCTCTGACGCTTCCAACAGGTTCTCCATCGCTATGGCTGCTGCATTGCTGCCTTCGTTCAGGCTCGCATAGTAGCCTGGAGGAGGTCTTGCCCTCGTCGTCCTTGGAGGAGTAGATGGCTGAGGTTGCTGCTCGGTAGATGGTTGAGGTTGCTGGGCGGTAGATGGTTGAGGTTGCTGCTGCAAGGTAGTGGTGATGGGCTGGACGCTATGAGGTAAGTTATTATTATTACTGTTGCCGCTGTTATGTTCGTTAACAGCGGTAGGCTCCCCCTCGTCCAGTGCATCCACCAGGATCTCTGCCGGTGCAAAGGTGAGGTTCCTCTCCACCGATACACGGCGCTTCCCCGGCCAGTTGTCATATCCCGCGTTCCGGACCCGGACCTATCACACTCATCATTTCCGGATTTCCGGATCCGGCCGACTTCTATGTATCGTCCGGATCCGACCCGCGTCTAACTTCCGCGCCTTATCCCTTTGGTATTTCCCTTATCAGTTAGTACACTTTATTTTCCGTTCCTCATTCATCTCCGTCTTCATTTTACTAAGTTCCGATAGACTAGTGATAGTCGTACCATATGTTTTCTTCATAGCTTTACATAGCTTCGCACTGCACTTACTATTCTCCGTTATGTCCTCAGTAGTATATAAACCCCTGTACAATCTCTGTAGTTTCCTCAGTTCGAATATCATATTAGACTCTGCTCATTCTCTCCTCCGTCCGACTTGAGTTTCTCTCTCGTCGACCTCCGCTCGTCTTAGGATCGACTCCTATAGACTTGACACCTCCGCCTCTACCTCTGGTAGTCCTCCGCTGTTTCCTTTCTAGTTCGGACTTCGTCCGGATTAGTCTTATCTCTTGTTTCCGAACGTCCGCCGGAATTCCCGCGCATCGGACATCGCCCGACGCCCTCCGGACATCGTCCGGTAACCTTCGGACATCGTTCAACAACCCTCGGAAGTTAGGGGCACGTACTCAGGTAAGGGGCGCAGCGCACGAGCTGAAGCCAAGCCCTTCGGATCCGACCTTTGAGCACGTTCTTAACACCAGTACACCCTATAACCCTTGCTTTCAGCGTCTACCCCTACGAATATCGCCTCCTCCGCCTTCGGCTCCAACTTCCCTGCATCCAGCACGTGGACGAAGACTTTCGCCCCAAACTCATGGGCGCGCGACAAGTCTGGCTTCGCCTTCCGCACCAGCTCGTATGGCGTCGTGCCAGGGGTGGACCTTGATGGTAAGCGGTTTTTCAACCAAGTCGCGTAGTTGACTGCCTCCGCCCACAGGTACTTCGGGAGATCTCTCCCTATCAGCATTGCCCTAGCGTGCTCGACGAGGGTCCTGTTCAGGCGTTCGGCTACGCCATTCTGCTGAGGTGAGTCGTGGACCGTCAACTGACGTTCAATGCCCTTCTGATGGAGGTATAGGTCAAACTCGGCGCTGAGATACTCTCCCCCTCTGTCCGAGCGGACCTTTCGCAGCCGAACTCCCGGCATCTGACGCGCCAACCAGGCTTCATAGCCCTTAAATGCGGTAAGTGCCTCGCTCTTCAGTTTGAGAAACTGAACTTTGGTCTGTCGGCTGTAGTCATCCGTGAACGTGACGTAGTATAGGCACCCGGCGATGCTCGCCGTTTGGGCAGGGCCCCATAGATCAGTGTGCACAAGTTCGCCGTAGGTAAGTGCGCGGCTTGTGCTCTCCTCTGGGAATGGCTTCCTCGTTGACTTAGCTTGGACGCAGGCTTCACAAAATTCGGCCTTCGACGCCTCATCCAGTTCTAGGCCGGTGACTAGGCCCTTTCTGATCGCATCGGCGGCTGCAGTCTGGGACACGTGTCCCAGTACTTTGTGGGCGCTGCTGACGGTGAGCTTGCCTTTTGCGACGTTGGCATGATGCTGACGTTGTTGTCCTCCTGCGACGCTATACAGGCCTTCAACCTGCGGGATCTCCGCAATGACCTTTCGGTCCGGCCCTTTGGATAAGAGCTTGCACATCCTGCCCTCGAACAGCATGGCTAGACCAGCTGCCGCGATACGGTTCGTGGAAATTAGCGTAAAGGCCATCTTCGGTGCGTACAGTGCGTTTTTTAATGTCACCCTTGTACGTTTCTCACCGAGCGGTAGCTCCAGGTGCACATCCCCTCGCCCAATGGCACTCAAACTGGAACCGTCGGCCGTCCGAACGTCTTGGGGAGGGATACTCACGAAGTTCGTGAACTTGGCCCTATCAGGGCAAAAATGGGAGGTCGCGCCCGAATCTACGATGGCGCCTCGCTTTTCGACAGGTACGTTTAGCTCGCCTGCCACGCTTGCCAAGTCTGACGTGACAAAGGCATACTGGTCGTCGTGGGGCTCTGGCTGTGTGGCTGAGTTGGCTGCCTGCTTCGGCGCCTTCTCACCTCTCCTCTTCTGTTGGTTGGGACCTTGTCCCTCCTTCCCACCACCCGGACGCCAACAGTCGGTCTTGTAGTGGCCTTTCCGGTCACAGTTAAAACAGGTGACGTCCGGATTGGCTTTGGCGGCGCCTGCTGACGCTCTACCTTTCCCTTTTGTTTCTCTCGCGGAGAGGGCGGAGCCAGAGGCTCCCTTTTTGGTGGGACGACGTTCGGTGAGTAGGCGATGCTCATACTCTTCGGTCACGATGCTGATTAGCTCGTAGGAGGTGATCGGAGTTTTGGTTATCCTAGCCGCTGCGCTGATGGAGGATAGGAGTGGTCGGTAGGATTCTGGGAGCGAGCCCAAGATGATGGCGTGGAAGTCGTTGTCGACGATACCTGCGCTCATTCCGGCCAAGGACTCGCGGAGCCTCATGAGCTCTGCGAAGTGGGCCTTAACGTCCCCTCCTTCATCACAGCGTGTCTCTTGCAACCGACGCCGTAAGTCAATTTGCACGAGTTCAGTCTTACCCTCGTGAATCTGACAAATCTCGTCCCAGATCTCGGAGGCGTCCCCAAGCTTCTGGACGCGCAGTAGTAGCCGATCGGTGATCGTGCTAAATATCTGCTGCTTCACGAGTGAGTTTTTCTGGTGATACTCGTCGATCTTGTTATCGAGCTCGTCTATTTCAGTCTGCGATGGCATTGACCCGTCAGGCTTTTTAACGGCCTTGGTTTTCGGATCGACGACGAAAGGAATAGGCTCGCAGACTCGACCATCGGTATATCGCATCAAACCTCGCGCTCCAATAGCCGTTAGTGTTCGTTCTTTGTAAGTAATCCAGTTCGAGCCGTCTTCTGCGAGCTTCGGGATATTGAACAGGCTGGAGTTGGTAGCGGGGAGCGTAGATTCCATGATGGTGGCAGGGCTCATAACCTAAAGGCGTTTATAACGAGCGCGAGAACAACGAGGAGTCTAGAACGAGAAAGATCTCAGTGTCTTGAACGAAACTCTATTACAAACGGTGCGTCTACCTAGAACGAGAAAGCTACAGCTAACGTTAGACGTGTTAACAACTCTAGGTGACTTTTAGAACGTACATCTCAGTGTCTTGAACGAAACTGAGATGCACCTGCGCTACTGGTACTGGTCTTATAGTAAGTGTGTCAGGAACTTGAATATATGAATGAGAGACTGAAAATAATCTAGGATGCGAGCCGATGTCACTCCACCGCTCGCCTATGTCCATTTTGGCTTGAGCTCGTACCTATCACCTCCCGGACATCCTTATCTCGGATCCTTCGGCTTCTCTCGTCTCGGACGTCTCGGCTTCGTAGTCCAACACTAATCTCCTCCCGAACTTCTCATTGGCCAATAAATCATAATATCACAATTGAGTTATATATTGGATAAGAGTATAAGCTCAGAGGCCGATGACACCTTATACTAGTACACCTACTAGGCTACATTCCCTCGAACTTCGCTGGTAGTACCCATCCCACTCATCGACATCGACGAAGGTCGTAAATAGTTTAGCTGAGTGTCTAATGTCATGGACGGTACGTAGACACGTTCATTGCTATCCCGAAGACGGAATAGAATCCGTGATGCCAGGACGCTGTGAACGACCAGCTGTAGCCTAGCGCAGTGGGTTCGAGATCAACTAGTAGTCAGAGTGCAGCCGGTGACGTACGAGTCAAACATATTGCTATAGGCGCTCTACAGAAAAGAACAGAAAGTTAGCGAGTCGTAGGATTTGATAGATCAGACACGTACTGGAAGTGCACCCTCAAAGATAACATTAGCGAGTGTGACGGCTTCCTTAAACGCATTAGTCAATGACATCTCGAGAGCCAACTATTTCCACACACCGAGGATGCACAACATGTAGAACATGCCACCGTGGTATAGGGTTACTACAATTCCGCTCTGAAAGTTTTTATAGTCGTGAACCCTCTTATATACATTGAGGATCAGCATCACTGCCAAGTCGTTATGGGTAAGAATGCCAATAGATAGCTTTGGACGATCACTGACCACTTTCAAATATCGCCAAGACTAAGTACACGATCGCAACGTTGCGTCTGCTCTCGAAGTAACAGGTTCCTAGGGGGGGCTCCTCTGATATTCACATTAGAATGACTTTCGTTCGTGAACACCAAATGAACTCACCTCCTGGAATCAACAATGTAGGAGTCAAGTCTATGGCAATGACTGCAATGATTGACAACTATGCAATAATAAAAATCTATGCTATCATTCCTGCTCTGTAAAACACGCACCACAATATAAACAACTAACCCGATCAGCAATTTTTTACTCCTTTGCCAGAATGCCCAGGTCCGAATAACTAGCAAGACTACCAAGGAAGTGAGACCCGCTGCGCTCTTAACATGCATGTAGAACGCGCACCTTCCGCAGCAATGATACTTATAACGCGAATGACTGAAATTCACATTGTTCAAGTTGCATGAACAGTGGCAGGTAGACTCACTATATCCTTCCACAATAGATGTACACTCCCCATGTAATCAGCTCAGCGTAGACCCTATTCGCCACACAAGCTTACCTGATCGCTGACACGTAGTGCGTCTAATATATGCCCATCAGCAAGACAAGATGAGGAGAATCGAAGTGGGTCACTCACCATATGCAGTCATTCCAACACCCGCGAAAGGCAAATATCGGGAGATGACGAATATGACACGAGTTACATCCCATGGTCTAAGCCAAGTCCATTGCACCTGTGGGGGGTGGTCAGAACAACAGTCGCGAACAAACAGATATTTCCTCGACCTCTTCAGAAAAAGTGAGGCAATAATCAAACACCTGCAACGTCGAAAGAAATTTGAGGTAGAAACACAAGAAATGTGTTTGATACTCACGAGGATTGCAAGACCACCCACTAGAAAAATAGTCAATGCCGTCGTTCAGCTTTCAGACGATCCGCGGACACTCACAATTGGCGTACTGAATCAGACGTAATGTTAACCTCAAGTTTATCAGAGGCAAGCCGTCCTTTACTCACCTTGACAGTCTGCAACTCCGTTAGGTCTGACACCGATAGTAGGGAAGACATAATACTCAGATGTGCCTTGTAGAAGCGCCTACTCGCAAGTCCTGAATGGAGCCCCAATAAACCTGCAAGCATTACTCATTGAAGTACCATATTCGATAGAGGCATGCACTAGTATATATAAATTTAGTAAATTGAAATGCCCCAGTTATTTTGAGCCCACGAACCGATGCTACACAGCCAAAGCTGCAGCGATAGTCACCAGAGATAGTAAGAGACGCCATGCACTATAATGCGATGTGTCGAGGACTGCAAACTGCAAAGTCTCACCGGTTTACTGATGATCCGGCGCCACCGTGGGCAAAGTTGAAAATGATATAGGGCCTGTGAGATGCAACTTGAATTCCGGTGGAAAGCAACGCAGCAGTTGCGAGAAATTGAATCAGAAGCCGTAATAAATGATGGTACCAGTCAATTGGACTACATTCCAAGGCAGGCTATGGCACCACCGTGAAAATGATACATAACCATGCCAGCGAGCACTTCTATTGCTTCTATCACCGATGGGTTCTGATTATCCATCAGCGCAGCAGCTGCGTGCTATGTACTTTCATGTCGATAGACCGGATGTTTCCTTGTTCCGAAGCACTGGATCGGCGCTTGGAGGATGTACAATCCTCACAATCATCAATGCTGGTATCGATTATCTTGTCGTTTAGAATTGATTGCTGAAGCAGTTATAGTGTGTCCTGCACCCAAGGAGGTGATCAGCACATTGACTGACCCTCGACGATTGTCGCCTGCATGAGTTGGCATCTAGCTGGTAAGTACGTATCATTCACAATGTTTCTTGCCCTTATGGTGAAGGGCCAGGTATTAACGACAACAAGATATAGTACCACGGCTCAGTCATTCTGGTCCCATGATACCCTTCGTATTATACCAGCATGCCGCTTTAAGAGAGATAGAGTTAGCTCTAGATGTCACGACCAAGACCATAAAAGTACTCACGCGATACCAGCAGTTTGGAGAGTTCTGCAGAAAAGCTCTCATCACTAAACGGAAAACAGGACAAATCAAGAACGCACGAGATAAATCCGCAAAACATGGCAGATGTCGCAAGTGTTGCAATGGTTTTGCCCCGCGATGGTGCCAAAGCGCCGAGCACACCAATCTGTATACCTAGCGATCCGAGATTTGCAAATCCACAAAGCGAATATGATGCAATCGTGAAGGCACGCTGCGACAGGGGGTTTGAACTCGCTTGGATGGTCGATAGTTCTGCAAAAATTAAGCATCAGCTACACCTGTCCGTGAATTGGGATCACAAGAGTACCTAAATATGCAGCAAATTCATTTTCAATTAACTTCGTCGCTAACAACTGTGAGACTCGGAGGATCTCATTGCTAGGGACACCTAGCGAGATATCAGCTTGGATAGCTCAAGATCGCAGAAATGTATCCAGACCCAAGAAAAAGGCGAGAGGATACCCGATGTATCCCAAAACTAGCTGTAAAGTAAGCTGGTGGATGCCGAATCCATGGCCGACCCATGTTAAGACGGCATTGATAGCGGCGACGAGCGACAAGATCGTCAACACGTTAGTGCTATAAAAATAAGCTGAGTGACTCGTTGATGGCTGTTTCAAAGAGCTCACAGGATTTGTCCCGCGACCTTTAGGCCAAACAGACCTCCCAAAGAAAATGCGTGAAGAGCGTTGACTGGCCGTTCCTTTCCCTCGTCCCCGCGGTCTACTATTATGTGGCCACGAGTAACAGGTTCGTCGAGTTCGGGAATCCGCATCTTGCTGATGGCAATAGAAGCAGGTATGCTCATGACAGATGAAGTGATAAGATTCTGGGGTGGAACACCCAGGGCAACGTAGGCGGTCAAAACAGATCCGGAGATAGTGGAGAAACCTTGAATTCATAAATATTAACGTTCCGTTGGCAGAATATGGCGAACAAACCAGAAGTCATGCAAAGATGAAGTTCCGATGGGGTCATGATATCAACATAAGGCTTGACCAAACACGCAGACTCTCCTTGGCCTACCCAAGGAGAAGCAGCCGCAACGACCGCCTCAGCGCCAGATACGTTCATGAGCTTGAAGAATAACCATGCACTTATGAAAACAATGAATCTCACTCTTCGATGAATGATGTGTTTCATGTACTCACAATCCTTTGACCATCCATTGCATGACACCGAGCTTTGGTACAAGTTAGCATTGAGGACTCCGAGTAGGGCCTAGTCACTGACATAGTACAACATTTGAATTGTGGCGATGAAAAAGATTACCGCGGCGAGCTATAATTTCATCAGGTTGCATTCGAGCTTGAGAACACAACCCTCATACCACATTCACAAAAAACCAACCCTTCGCAACGGTTGCTGCATCAAAGAAAAACGTAGCTCCGACATCGGCTTCCGACAAAAAGTCGTTTGCGAGATCCGCAATGTATTTGAAGAGGGAAAAACCAGCGCCGGTCTTGAGCACGAAAAGAGCAATAGTTTGTTGAAGGAAAAGGCCGACTATCACGGTAGGCCTTGCAATTCAAATCAGCAGATGCAGTGGGCCGAGAAGGAGGCACCAACCAGCAAATCGCCGATCTGTTTATGGAACACAAGTAGAAACCACACTGGAAAATAAACAACCCAAGTACTGAAATTGCTCGATGTCCATAATCGCTGTTCTACAACGAAGTCAGCTTATCAAACTCTCACTCAAGGCAACAGAACTCACGCCAGTGAGTGGTAATCCGAAAGCAGACCCAAACACGATGGCAAGAAGGCAAAGCCATCCAATTGTCAATCTCGCTGTCCGAGGAAGCTTGTACCAAGGCACCTGGACGTATGGCATCCATACAGCAGCAATAGGCTCCGTCACTACCGAATTGGGTATGAAGCGGAACGCGATAATGCTTAAGAGTACGGATAATAAGCAAAAGGGACA
Organism: Suillus plorans; assembly: GCF_016647745.1. Lineage (NCBI taxonomy): Eukaryota > Fungi > Basidiomycota > Agaricomycetes > Boletales > Suillaceae > Suillus > Suillus plorans. Next base: position 79,449 of record NW_024537389.1, read on the forward strand.
TTATTGCGTAGATATCACTACTTACAGTAAAAAGGACCACGCGAAAACTGTCCGTACGACCCTTTGGAAAGAATAAAGGTTTGTTAATTGAAAGACTCGGAGAACACATCATACCACTGTCCACGTGTCGCTGTCAAAATGGTGGAAGATATCCACCACCCAAGGATGAGTGCGGCGAGGGCAATTAGGACGACAACACGCAGTCTCTTATCGAACGTGTTATTCGCTTGCGTCCCTTCGTCCTTTTCCTCTGTGCTCTCCAGATCGCCCCCAGGGTTTACAACGCGTGCGGTTTCCCGGTTTCCATCAGAGTTCGTGGAGACGGACGTCTTTCTGTGCAAGAACTTGTTCTCTACATCAAAATCGCCTGCTGGAGCTGCCATGTTGGGGGGCCGGAAGAACGCAGAGAGAGATGAGCGTTAATTATATGACCTCTTTAATATTGATTGGGGCCCCGAGCAACCTCCGTACATGTGGCTTCATCTTTATCGGAGGTCGTATGCGGCGACGCGGCGTCATGCGATAGCCTGACACTTATCCTGATCCCAAGTTCCTGGGCATGCGTGTACCGGTTTTTTTAAAAATTCCCGGCAAAATGAAAGACGAGTGCGGACACCAGAGGAAACTTATCGGAACCAATGCGGAGCTTTACATTCGCCGAGGAGGAGCAAGTCGTAACCGACCCGAATTAGTTGCCTTACTGGACTTTGGAAGGGTCATTATTCCATTCTCTCGTCGATTAGAGGTCAAGCAAAAGTGCCTGCGACATGAGAAAAGTTAAAACGAGTGATAAATAAATATAAATGACAAGTACTTAAGTTCTTATCTAGATGGATCTATTTATATTCGTCGGTTCAGCCCCGCCGCCACCGCGGGTAGTATACATTGTTTGAGCCAGTTTAAATACTACGAATATATATATTCAGACAACATTTTACACCTCAACTAATCTACACAGATTATTGCCGCCAAGTGCGACATCATGAGACATGAGGTATATAAAAACAAGTGGGCGGCGGACGTTTGTGAGATAGCGAAGATAGCGGGAAAGAAGATGAGCCAGGATCTGTCATGGCCATAGATAGAGTGGACAGCTCAAAAGCCCAAGCGCACTCCCATTTAAAGTACAACTGCTGTACATTCTGATCCTCCAGCGAATTAAATTCACACCTTGAGTGCCTTGATAAACTTCCCGCTCGCAATCGCTAGCCACTCTCCAGGCGCTGTCGAGTGACCCGTATTCATAGTCATCCCCTGTATCTGAGGAGACCATGCAAGGTTGGTCACTTCGCTGCTCGCAGAATACGCCATTATCGGATCGGTGACCACACGTTTCTTCACGTCTGGCCGCGGCGAATTTAAGCGAGAATTGGCAGTGCGGGGAGAGGTCGCCGTTTGTGTGTACGTAGCAAGGTCCCATAGTAGAACTTGGCAATCATCCCCTGCATGTAACGTTCAGGTCGAACACAGGAACGAGTTCATTGATCGCAGTGCTTACCTGCGGTAGCCAGTGTTGGTCTATCTGTTGTGCTCCATCCCATCGCGTTTACCTGCGCGCGGTGCCCTCTCAGTTCTATCACCGGCTGACCAGGACTCCGCATATCCAAAATTTGCACATCCTGTCCATCCATATGAAATGTGGACATGTAATTTGAGTCAGCGGGGTTGAATGCGATGCGTAGTAGAGGTGATGTAGGTAGACGCGATGATGCTGAGGCTGCGGGCGGACCGCTTTTGGGTGCCGGTGTTTCATACAGAATGGTAGAATGCTCTAGACTCCGTAGGTCAAACGCACGAAGACTACCATCTGCCCCAACCGATACAAATATATCTGTCGATCCCGGAAGCCATGCAACATCGTAAACTTCTCGATCGTGGGCAATGAGTTGTGTTATGGCAGTGGATGTATCGATGTTCCACACGGTACACGTCGTGTCTATTGATGACGTGACAACTAAGCTGGGGGCTTTCTCGTTCCAAGAGAAACTGGTTAATGGTGGACCAGTGGACTGGTTTTGGATTTTGGATTGCTGGTACACACAAAGGCGTCAGTGTTTTCAATCAGGGCGTGGGTTTACAATCACGTACCCCAGACAGTGCCGTCTTAAGTGTCAACCGATGCCCTCCGCCCGTGGGCTGCCTCCCAACATAAGCCGACGACGCTGGTGGTGCATCTCCAAAATACTCCCATACCCTCAGCGCATCTCCAGTCGTGGCAAGTAGCTCTGCAGCTGGTGCCTTGCCAGTCCATTGGAAACCGCTCGCACTCGCAGGTTGCCATTGCAGATTGGTTGCTGGGTATCCATGGTTCGCTTCTACCAACGTCACAAAGTCGGGGTAATCGGTATAATCATCCTCAACAAGGACGCGCTCGTCTTGAAGTCCTACGATAGCAATCCGATTCCGATAGTCTTCAGAGAAGGAGGCAATTCCGAGACGGAAAGCCGATCGTGGACGAGATTGATGTCCAGGTGCAGTTGACTTGCACCAATCAAGCGCATGCACAGGCCCTGATCAAGGTTACCAAGTATGTTCGAGAAGTGGTGACGATGTATTGAACTTACATGGGGCTTCATATTGAAGCAAAGTTGTTTGGGTCATAGCGCACCTGACAGTAGCTAAAGAAGTGTTTGATGTGGCGTGGACGTTACGGAGTAATTGTATAACTTCGATCAAACTTTCGATATACTTAGCAAGTGAAAATTCAAGGGGATTATCTTGAACCCTAGGTCTGAAGCTTAAGTTACTTTGGAAATATCGCTGATCAGACCAACTTCACACGTAATTGGTGTCAAAGCAACAGAGCATGGTAACTTGTGTTACAACGGAGCAAGATATGTACAGCGAGAGCATATTTAGCAAACGTAGCAGTGCATCATTATGATATTTGGCCTATGTTTTGATGTCGAGTGGTTGTCAGAAGTTCGGAGATTGACCGGGCGTTGATCACGAGAAGGGCGGTGAAGTCGGAGGCGGATAGAGGTGATGGTAACTTTTAGCGGCGAGAGGCGAATATGCGATCGATGTCGGAAATAGACGTGACCAGTCGAGCCAGGGGGAAAGAAAAACACGAAAGGATAATCAGCAAAATAAAAAAGATAAAAAAAAACGGCTGCCGAGCATGTCGACGACTTCAGTCAGAATCCACCATGGAAATCGCGCCGCATTGTTCACAAAAGCTCCACATTGTCCTTGAGCCATCGGGACCAGCGGAGCAGGCAACACGAAGCTTGGGTATTTGCGAGCAATGCGAGCTATAAAGCACGCATTATGGAGGGAGGGAGTGACAAGTCAGAATCGTAATCAAGGACGAGGTCTCCTTATACTTACCCATGGTGGGTGAAAGAACTTGCAGGTTGTAACAGCCCGACCGCCTTGTCAGAGTTGTCCGCTGGATAATCGACGACCTGGGCGAGACGAGGGTACAGAGCTGTATAAAAATACGTAGATGCCAGTGAGAGTTGGTATCATCTAAGCCTCAGGTGTACATACGAGAGTTATGGTCGATGGCGTCCGAATATAGAGATGAACCACTTGACGAGCTGGCAGTAGAATGAAGGCGAGTATGATAGTTTTCAGGGAAAAACGAGACGACATCATCATGTGAAGGAGATTCAGACATAAGAGCATCAGCGTCAGGTTCATAGTTCGGGAAGGGAACCATTTTCAGTTGCTTGGCGACCTGATATGAGCAAGTATTAGTGGAAAAGTAAAATAAGATAGACTAAATAAAATGACCTGGGGGCAGTCGTCAGTAGCATCAAAGTCGAATTTACGCTTCATGGCCATGATATGAAAGGGCGCTAGTGAGTGTATGTATAGGCAGATGAAGCTATACGGTAGAGTTCTTGGGAAAGGAGGAAAGCCGATATAAAGCTCGAACTTATACACGATCAGATTTGTTGATGTTTGGTGCATATTCGCGGAGCGAACACTTCACAGGAAATGTCGGAGTAGCGATAATCGGTGGTCGGCTCGATCGGCTGGTATCCTGCCGATCCGATCCGATTGGTCGATTCCTACTAATTTCTCTTTCTCCATTCTGTAATTTGCTGTGCACGTGACACCACACAGCCACACAACAGCATGTTAACGTACTTCGTCGCAAGCTTGACGTGTCACACAAGCCCTGACCAGGACTTTTACAACTTGAAACTCGAGATTCAAGCTGCTCAAGCATTGAGCAACCCATAGCACATAATAGCAACCATGGATCCGGCAGACATCCCACTGCCAGCTTTTCTAGACCCCCTCCTTAGCTTCCTCGCTGATCAGCTTCCCCCACCTCTGTATTCATTTCTGCTCTCATTTCTCTCGCACTCGCTTGCATTATTCACAGCGCTTCTTTCGCTGATCTCGTCCCTAATTTCCTCCAAACCATGGCAATGGGATGCACAAACTATCCTTCCTCCTCTTATCAGCTTCCTTGCCGCATATCTCGCACTAGTCAGTCTATATAGAACTACTAGTTGGATGGTTAGAACCAGTATCTGGTTCATCAAGTGGGGAACCATCTTCGGAGCGCTTACTGCTGGGCTGGGGTGGTATATGGGGCAGAATGCGGGTATTGGAAGCACAAGCATCATCTCTAGCTTAGCCGGATTCATCTCGGACGTGCTGAATGAACAAACCCAGACCACTCCTGGTACATCACAGTCACCCAAGACGCGTACGCAACGCAAGTCAAATGACCGTCCCAAATCGTGGGAGTCATTTGAGAAGCACAAGCAATGGCAGTATCAGGAGCGCGACGGGAACCAAGAGGGGAATGATGCTCAAAAGATCATGTCAAACATTGCTAAAGCTGCCAATCGCTTACTGGCGGAAGGTGGATGGTGGGACGCAGCTCGGGGGATTTTTGACGGGCCGACCTCCGATGATAAAGCCACTGGCAGTGACAGCGACAGAACGAAGAAGAGCAGGAGTTGATGATACGTTTTTCAAGCGTAGGCACACTTATTATATATCAGCGTATATGATTCGAATAAGAACGATTCGCGGAGCTTCGACCAAAGTGATATTGCAAGGGAAGCATGAATACATAGTGAAACTCTCAAAAGAAACCAATCAAGCCTTGACTGCCTCTCCGTTGTACCGGTGACTTGCTCGACCGTTAGCATAGAATTTAAACTTCTGCTTGGCCTAAAACTCACTTTGCGATCCGAGCCAACTGCCCTAAACCGGTAGCGCCAACAAAGAAGTTCACCTGTACAACGGCGCATGAGTTATCGTTGTCAAGAAAACTTGACGACCCTTACCGCTGCCAAACTGTAGTTTACCGGGGTAATGACCACCGAGTATCTCACCCAGATAAAACCTGTGCATGCGAGCGCTATCCGGGAACAACTTAATCAGGGAATAGTGAGTCAATGACACATCTACGCACCAACGTTTTGGGATATGCTGAGTTTATCTGCTGGCCGACTCAAGTCCTTTACACCAGCGGCAACGAGACACCACTTCATCAATGGTGCCCAGAAAAAGACTGTCTTCGGACCTGCCATGACCAAGACGTGCGTCAGTGCCAATCTCTGCCATCAACCAACATCCCACGCACCAGCTGGATGGTTCATGAATGCGGAGAGTTTCGACCCAGCGGCCGCAGATGCTGCACCAGACATTGCTAATGACTTAAAGGGGACGAGCAAGGAAATGAATGTCGAGGTGACTCAGGTGAGTAAGAAATCGAGAAGGCACTTAAACTTCACACAAGTGAGCGTGAACTTTCACCAGTTATTGTTGCCGCGGATTCGGAGTGTTATGGGTGCACAAATGGGAATAGCCGGGAAAATCATGCGATGTGACACTTATATAAAATATTGATATTTTTGAGTACTGCGACATGATGTGAACAACTACTAGTGGGACAAATCGTGACGCAGTGTCTGTTTCACATAGAACAAGACCCAATCAATAGTGGCGCGCCGAACAAGCGCTGGCAGTGTACAGACTGTGTAATGTCAGTGTGGCGCATGCGGCATCCTGTCAGGATGTACCTCAATCCGCGCCCAGAGATCCTCCCACCCACTCAGCCACCAAATCTTTCCAGCAATCACCGATGTGCATATGCTCTCCCTGACATGCCACAAAGTCAATACGTCCGCGTTCGTCAAGCTGTCGAAGGCCTATCCAGTCTTCTTTGTAAAGGTTTTGTAGATGCATCGGGATGATGTCTTTGGTGTTCACTCCACCGAACATCGGCGTCTGATGGGATCCAGATGCTTGGTCCATAGTGATGTCTTCAATAGGTTGCTCGGAGCCGAACCAAGCGCTCTCCTTTGGGACTACAGTTTTGTCTTGGAGGAAGAGAACAAGGACAAGCTTATTTAGCGAGGCAAGGTTATCTGCATATGATAGATTGCGAGAAGACGGGAGCAAGACTTCATTGTTGATGTCCGGTAGAAAGCTCCCTGACTCCATGTATTGCGAGAGCCGGTGCGGGTCTCTGAAATACTGAGCCTGATGATGAATGAATTAATGGTAGCATGATACATGAGGGAGTTTTCTGACAAACCTGAACAAGATTATCCTGTGCCCATTCACTATACACACCCCTATTTGCTGCTCGACGTGCGACCCGGCAAAGTAGATCCCACGTGTTGCAGGCTGGTAAACTTGATACACCCATGTGTTGTGACCCAAAGGTGATCAAGTTATGCACCGGCGGGCTGTTATTGCGCTCCACGTAGCCACGAAGGAATTGACCTCCTTGTGAGAATCCTATGGCATCGAAACCGCGGCTTAGTTCGGGTATCTCAGCGAGCTGCTGGGCAACTTGCACGATTTGTTGATTCACATTGCCATACTGACGAATATCAGTTAGAAACTCGTATAATGGCAGTATGGATACTCACAAAACCTGCACGCTGGTCTACATTTGGGTCTTCATCGATGTAGATGGAGTGGACGAATATGCCGGGGTACATTTCCTTGACTTCACTCTGAAAGCTGTCCATACCAGGAGATGCGTAGGTGTCACCCATTCCGTGCCATATTACTAGGGGTCGTATATTATTCACAGCCGCACTAGACACAAGGTTAACGAGACTTGCGAAGAGCACAATTGAGGAGAGCATGATGACCGTCGAAGCACTTGCTTTTAAGTTGTTATACTGGTACCATCCTATGCCAATATTGTGGGACAAGTTTATGTAAAGTGCTCGGCGGGTGAAAATATTGTTACACAAACAAACATTTGGTGCACGTGCGAATCTTGCGCCCACACTAGTGCGGCCGGACTGCATGTTTTGCCTAGACCAACGGGATGGCCTGGAATCAATCGGAGTCCACGTCGCTATGTCATTTCCAGGTCTGTGGAATACTTTTTCATCACTTCCATTTTCATCAACCTCACCGTGATCAAGTGTGAGATCTCAAGACTTGGATGGACGCTTGAACGTTCGAACAGCCATCGCGCAGTAGAATATCACATTACCAGAGTCTTGAAACTGGCAGCCTTGAAGGATCACATGGAATCAAGTCCTGTTGCGGACTTTGCAGCCAGTCATTTCCCTATCCCACACGAGACGCATACGGACATAGATCTTTGCATGACATGTGACAGAAAGTCAGGGATTTGGACGCCAGACTTTGGCCCTAGAGTGTCCATTTGCTGGATGTCCCCGGGTGGACACTACCGGAATGTGTACAGTAAATGGCATGGACCCGCCATATCGTGTCATCACACATTGTCTGGTCTTCGAGAGCGACGGGCTAGGCTCTACTCCGATTGAGATATCGTTCCTTGTTGGCCATTCCTCGCGGCCATGACTCGGATCTAGTGGACATCACGAGCACTTGTTTGCAACAAGATACGCCTGTGATTTTGCTCAGGACTCCCTACACCTCTCCCGTCGACTCTCGGAAGGTTTGGAACGATGATAAATGTTTTCGAGTGTCCGAGATTCGGATCACACAAACCAAGTGTATGACGAGAACGTGTTCAACATAGGGTCCATGACGCTCAAGTGTAAAAGATCAAGCTTCGGCTTCAAGGCTTCTGTCGTATCGTTGATAATATTATTGTGTTATCACCTAGCTAGGCTGTGACATACGCGCGAAATACAACCAATTCGGAGTCTCCGGCAGTGATCTTTATCTTAGTTTCAGCTCCCACGAAGATGACGCTTCCAGCTTGTAAGTCTAACTCGCCACCACTCCAGCTTACCCGGCCGGAACCTTCGGTAGCGATTGCGATTGAAGGACCTGGAATAGCTTCGTGAGTTTCGGTCTCGCCCTTTTGGGTCTTGACCTGGAGAACCGTAAAGTCTTGAATTGGGGGATCATATTTGCGGGTGCGTGGTGTGATGTCAACCGGCTCGACCATATGTTTCTGCCAATCTGATGGCGTATAGGTCAAAACCGAAACAAGATTGGGGATGTCTTTGGGTTTAGGGGTAAGACCAGCGCGAATGACATTGTCCGAATTGGCCATGCACTCCATGATATCTTCCACATCATTATTAAAGTGAGCTGAATACCAGCAGGGAAAGACATACCGCCTTCAACGTAAGCGTGGGGCTCTCCAGCTCCCAAGAAAATAGCCTGCCCAGGAGTCATTCGGACGAAATTTAGCATGAATGCGCAGAATACTCCGACATCTCCGGGATATTGCTCATTCAATGTCAGGACAAGATCCTTCACATCCTCTTCTAGAGGTTTCTGACCTCCGCGTTGGTAACGCGCAACGAGTGTCCGAAGTTGTGTTGCAATACTGGAAACGTCAGCGGTCATGAGTGCTGCAAAGAGCTTCTTAAGGACTGCCTTCTGCTCTGACTCAGGCAAGTTGGTACAGTTCAGAAATTCCGTCACGATAGACGAATCGATTAGTGAATTGAATTCGGGAACGGCTTTGACGTATTCAGCGATCCTCGTGATTGGCATGAAACCGCACAGCGCCTTGAAATCTGTCAACGCCAAGGCCATCTCCGGCTTGTGGTTCGGATCTTCGCACAACTTATGCGTGAGGACTTGAGGGCCACGTCAACAAGAACTCTCACCGGTGTAAACTGTCGGTTGTTCGGCATGAAGTTTCTCTGATGTCTTCTTGTCAGGATGAGTTTGTATGCTCAGGGCTTTGCCAATGGCCAAGACCTTGAACAGGAAGGGGAGGTTTCCATTTGTCGTATCGAACCGCCGAGACACCTGGTCCCCAATGAAGCCAGGGTTCTCAGTTAAGATCTGGGTAAGATTCTGCTTCCTGTCAACCACTCCTGACGGCGACTTTACATGCGTGCCCATCCAAAGCTGGTCATGCACGCTCATGTGTCAGATCTGCTGCAGACCGTGCTTCTAGATCACCTACTTCGGCGTAAGGAGCTGATTGATTCAAAGTAAATCCACATATTCCGGCCCCAGGAGCAAACTCCGCGACCTTGGAGTCCTTTCCCTTCTTCCCCCAATCGTAGTTCTGAATAGTGGGAATGATGCGGAAAACTGGCTCGATTGTACTCATCGTGAATACAGATTGATCGTTATCGATGGTGGTGGTACAAGTTGAAATAGATACCCTGCGCAGAGCCTGTGGAAGTTACGTATATAAGTAGACACATGCCATGTTGAACGTGCGCTCATCCTGCTGGAAATTCGCATTCGTGAGTCTTTAAAAAGGCTGTGCTCTTCCATTCGGCTCTAGAGACTTGATAAGACGGCGTTATTCGACTCCTCGATTACTTTCTTCAGACGACCGTGTTCACAGCAATGACAGGAAGAAGCAGCTCAGTAGAGTTGAGATCCCTTCATTCAAGTTCATTGGATCCGGGGTGAAAACAAGCTGCTGGTAACAATGTGCCATAAACGAACCACAGGTCAAATCTTCACTCTTGCCAATATCCTTGAATGCTACCAGGACCCTCCGATAATCAGTCCTCTTACTACTTCACAAGTCACTGGAGACTTGAAGTTTTCTGTGGTTCGGAAGGGCCCGCCCGCTCGATGCCATCATTTGCACGATCAGTCGCCATGTTCAGAAGGAGATACTCCACGACAAATGCAAGTGTCTTCCATACTATCTTGTATGCCTCGAAGCCAACTCATGCCACGATCATATCTCTTAGTCCTTGTCATCATTGCCTCGTGGACATCAGATAATGGACAGCTGATCAGGTCCGCCCGTCGATATTTGAAGATGATCAGGCCAGATCCTGAAAGGACCACCCCATAATTTGAGCTCAAATCCGGGAGCAGTCAAGACCTTCAAGCCCCTCTTTCTCCAACAGGTATCGCTTGGAGATGCGGCATCATCATCGGCGCAAAGTGAAAGGGATATAAGTCCGCTGATGGCGACACAAACAACCCCACTCCAACTGTCAACTTTGCGTAGACTCTAGCACAACATGATTGATTACTGGCAACCTGGAACTCAGTACAATGACGGTGCAAGGGTCCTTTATGAAGGTCCGTTTCCATTCACCTTTTACTCCGAGTAATCAATCCATCCCTTGCAGGTGTCCAGTACAAGATCATTCAGCCTCACCGGTCCCAGGTAATCCGCTGTCAGTGCTACTCATTGTCAGACTGACCAACGAGCTTCGCCCAGAGTGACTGGACTCCGCCCGTGACACCTGCCCTTTGGGGACGCCTGGAAGGTGGCGATTGCCAGCGCAGTCCTCATCATGAGAATTCTGGTCAATGGGCCGGGGACTGCAAGTCCGACCCGTGTGCTCCACCATGCAACCAACCTCCTCCTCAGCAGCAGCAGCAGCAGCAACAACAACAGCAACAACAGCAACCTTACCATTCCCCCCAAGGCGGCATCCAACCGACTCATCAGGAGAGTCAGCAGCACTGGTTTGACATTGATGACAAAAGGAAGCAAGAGCTGGAGGTATGTTTTCTTCCTCGTATAGACTGCTCACATCATCACATGTGTCTTGTACATTAGATCGGAGGAGGCGTCCTGGCCGGTGTCGGTGCCCTTGCCGCTGGCGTTTTTGCCTACAATCACCACAACAAGAGTGAAGAGGAGGTATACGTAGTATTCACCATCAATCGATACAGATCTGACACCCTGATTTTCTGCAGAAAAGGGCGCACGTTTGGTCGCAGGGCAACTGGCTCCGTGATGCGGAGCAACGTACCCAGGCCTTCCGAAGCGGAAATTACCCTGCTCCAGTAGCATGGGTCCTCACTAAGGGTAAGAACATCCCACCAAATGCCATCGAAGGTGGCTTTGAGCGTGGCGCGCCTTTGTACATCTGCCGTGCTTACTATGAGGCAAGTCCGACAGCCTTGTTTACTGGCCAGCCACTCATTTTGATTCTTATAGGGTGGTCTCAGTGCGTCTCGGATGATGATGATGATATTCATGATTTTGACTGAACGGTGTCTACTCCAGTGGTCGGAAAGGCATGCTCTGTCTTCAAAAAAGGAGCTGTGATCGGCTACAAGAAGGAAGAGATCCACGTAAGTGCAAACCAAACTGGGCTGTTATCATCTGTTGAACTCGTTGGAACAGCTTGATACATATGAGATCCTTGTTGGGAACTCTCAAGCCGTCCGTTGGGTTAACGTTTCTGGCCAATTCAACTTGGCAGCTCTCAATGGACTTCGACCCGTGGAAGGTGGCCGAGAGCCCGGAGGTGCTCCTCAATACATTGCCCAAGCTCCTTACCACGGAGCCGTGCACCCGGGGAAGGCGTCCGAGTCGTTCGGTGATGGTTGCTTCATTCCTTACGACTCCACAGAGAAGAAGGTCAAGGTGAGTACAGATGCCAACAGGGTTGATAAGATCTAATTTGATATGGTATTGCAGGAGTACGCGGTGCTTTGCTACAACTGACAGGACACGTCGCAAGAAGATATAAATTAGTAGTGTGGGCTGGTGTGTAAGACGTAACGATTAGTTCTGCCAATGTCAATAAGTACTTTTCGAGAACCGCTTTGAAGATTTCTCTTTAAAGACTCACTGGAGAATTGTGCATACTACTCACCTTTTCAGCAGTTACTCAGACTGCCGCTCTCTACATCACTGTAACAAGTATTGTGACCAGCTCAAGTCTTTCACCGAGATTGGTTGCACATTATTAGGTTATGGGACCTCTTCAATCAGTAGCTGCATTTGAACGAAGTGAATGAGCCCAAAAAGAAAGCTTCGTAAGGAAAAGACAGTACTGTAGAGAATGGCAAGGGCCTAAATATCGTCGAGTGCAGTGCATAACGGAAGTCTCTCCATTTTGCCTCTGGCAAACCTCCAGCGAAATTAAGTTGGCGGCGTCAACTACCAACTGATACCGTCACGGCGTCTAACCTAAAGCTAAGGCCGAGCGTTGTATCTTGTGAATATTGCCCGGGATGTTCACAGTTTCTGCGAGCGAAAATTTTGTAAAGACCACGGAAAATATAAATATGCGTCTTGTTCTCCAGGTTCTGACAGGCCAAGTTGCGTGATAGGGAAGACATCGTCCTGGTCAAGATGACCTTCTGCAATGAGCATGCGAACCGCCGGTACGCACTGCAAAGGTAGGATTTTGTGAAGGCACGTTCTCCCACACAATGCATGTCCTGCGAACCATTGTACAGATGGGCCCAAGGGACGAGATCAATATCCTGAAACTTGTGTGAGGACGTTGTCTGCAAAGCTAGCTGGTCCGAGAAACCTGTGATAAGGTAAGACCATCGCCTTGTGCTTTACGTCTATGTAGAGTAATTTGTTTTGTTTGTCAAGAGATTTATTTCCTAATTTATCACAAGCTTAAGCACAATTATAGCGCGTCGAACACGCTGGAAACACGCTTCACGCGCCAGTACTTTGGCCGACGAGGTCGCCGATCATGGATACACCTTCATCAAATTCACTGTCAAAGCCTCGTCTAAGGCTTAATCGCTATACGCCAAATCCTCGTGTTCAGGACGGTAGTGATATGGACTTTACCCCAGTCGCAGTCCCTTCTTCCGCGCGATCACAATTCAATGTCGTCGATGATGAAGACGACAATCAACCTACTCCTCGTATGCCACTCAGGAACATCGCTTCTTTTTCGAATAGCTATGGTCCAAATTCTGAATTTGGACCATCTACTTCGTCTGTGACACCCTCTGAAACTCCTGCAGCACGCCTCCGCGCCTTGCTAGCACGTTCATCTGATTCGCCCAATGGAAAATCCCCTCCTACAAGACCCGTTGCACAACTGTCAGAAGATGGCACTGGCTCTGTGTCCTCTCGTTTTACACCTGCCACTCCAAGTATCACTCGGGACAGCCTGAAGGATTTGTTCTCTCGTGCCAGACGTGAGCCTGGGGACACACCACAGAAATCGAGACCACGCAGAAATAGTTTTGACACCAGTGAGATGGACATTACTCCTGTTGTCGACCGTGAAAGGGAACAGCATAAGGGTAAAAGAAAAAGTCTCAGTGATGACGAGGGTGATAAACCAAGTACGTCGATTCCCTTTACTTCATCATCTTTGGCATCTCCTCACAATATGAATCAAAGAATCCAGTAAGGGATCCGAATCATCATTTCGGTCTCCTCATGCAGCAACGTTTGATACCCTTCGTGCACGTCTAATGTCTTCTCACTCGCGGCTCCTCGATCAAAATTTGCCTACAGCGGTGTATGACAGTCAGTTCATCTACATCATTGTGACGAGTGCACCTGATTGAAGTGTTTCAGTTACTTCTCAACCTTCCGAAACAGGTTCATTATTTGCAGACGAACCTCGTTTGGAAGGACATGCTAATGTTAATTCGACAACGACTTCGTTACGACCACTTGATTCCACTCCGTTATCACCTTCAAGAACTGCAAGTTCGTATCAAAGAACCTTCCAATTGCCCTCCCAGCTAGCGTCTCACTCTAGTAAGGTCAAACATTTGCAATGTTTATACCCCCCTGACCATTCAATCAGATCTCCTGGATCAAGATTCGGATATGCAGCATGTTATGGGAGATCTCGATACATCCGAAGATTGTAGGCACTCATTTTCAAAATGGCCAACCGCAACGTTTCTTATTGTTCCATTAGTACCAGCACCGATACCTGGGCCAAGTACCAGTCGCCCGTCAACCACTCTGTTGCGGCCCCGTTCCTCCATTTCATTGCGCGGAAGTTTGCGACATCAGGATCAGTCTCGGCGTGCCAGTCTCGAATTGCCAGGTAGGTGATGTCTTTTCGCTTTTACGTCACCCACCTACAGTATGCGCAGGGCCAAGGGCGAGCTCATCACTTTCTGATGCTGATTGTGAGATTACCACTTGCTATTATTTTTCCGAGGCGAGCTTATCATGGTATTCTAGTCAAAGAACAACATCACTCTCGTGATGAAGATCGGATGCACCAACGCGAACGCGAGTGGAACCGTCCAAAAGCACCATCACGTTCTGCCACCCCTGAGCTGCATCACCAACACTCATTGGAATTCCACCGACGCCACTCTCAAGAAATTCCTTGGACGTCACCTTCTCACGTTAAATCCCTTTCGAACGGAGCGACTTCACCCCTCAGCGGCAGGGTTCTGCATAGAAGGGGTAGCGTTGCGTCGCTTCGGAGTTTTGATGATGATTGGAGCTCAAGGTCAGGTTCCATGAGCTCACAGGCAGATCGTAAGCGATTATTTCTTTTCAATTCACACCACTTCAATGACCTTCAGATCGTGATCGGATGGCTGAGCTTGATGGGGACCGCTACCTCGAGCGTGAACGAGAATGGAATAAACGACACCCGCCACCTCGACCGTCTTCAAGTCTTAGCTCACATTCGAATCAGTCCCACACTTATCCCAGCCGACCTCCATCAGTCACAGCGTATGCGACACCAACGCTTGCATCCCTTCAACGACAGGGTTCCAGTTCTCGATTATCTGGTGCCAGCTCACCTGCCAGTTCACAGGCTAGTCATGACTCGTTACGAGATCCAGAAGAAGTGGAAGAAGAACGAAAGGTAACACACGAACGTGAGCGAAATTGGAACTCACCACAGCCCAAATGGAACACAACAAGACATCATAGTCATGACAGCAGTGGAAATGAAGTTACATCTGCAAGTGACCATCTTTCCCAAAGCAAGAGTGGGAGGAGTTTGCGTGCATCGTCTAGTTTACCTCGCCTCACTCCAGAGGCTCAAAGCAAGGGCTCACTGACGACTGTGAAGGTGCATTCTCACAAAGGCAAAATAGATTCGGTTCTCGATGAACCATTGTCCGTTCATCCGCCGCAGGGTGCAGATCCGTTGTCTCCTTCCAATGATGGCAAAACTTCACCCCGTACTACACCACTTAAGCCTGCGGCCGCTTCAAGATTTGGCTGGGGGTTTTCGCGGGGTCATCAGCTTCCTCCTTTAGATCTGGAGAGTTCGCCTAAACGAGGCGGACGCAGCAACAAGGAGCCTGATTCCTCACATCACCACACGCCAACCATCTCTTCGTCATCGCCGACTCCAGGCTCGCTTGCATCCAACCGAGCATCGGGCGTCAATCGGTCGAGCTTGATTCCAGTACCCTCGCCATCTAAGAAGAATGGTCTTTTCAACAGTGGCAGTTTTGCCTCTTCCACTCCTAAAGCCAACGATGAGGAGAAGTTCAAGAAGGGTCATCGCAAGCGGCTGACAGAGTTTACTGAGTCAGTGGGGAGTATTCACCCTCGTACTAGCATCCACGGTGCATTTGGGGATGAGGATATGGTTTTAGGTAAGACCCGTATTTCCCTTAGCTTGACAATATACCTTCTTATCTTAGGATATACAGCGAGCGACGAGGAATCCGTGTCGGAGTTTGCTCCGCAATTGACTGCTCCAGACACACGACCTTCGAAGTTTTTCCCAGAAGATCCTCCCAGCGAGCCAGAGACAGAGGTTCTGGTGTCTCCACCATCCTCGCCACCAAGGCAACGCTCACTCGTTCAAACACCTGGTGTTTCTTCCAATGATGAAGCACGTCTTCACAGAGCTCTTTCCTCAACTTCAACGACCTCGTTCCGACCTTCTACTCCAGACTCTCCATTAGATAACTCTCAGTCCCAAGAGCAGGCGATGCCATCATCCTTCACCCCCCCAGGAACGCCGCCAATGACCAGTTCCGCTCCTCGGGACGAATTTTCTCCTGAAGCCATTCCCACCTTCGCACTCACAACTCCACCGCGCCGTCTTGCGTCAAGCACTTCCATTCTTGACTTCCGCACTCCATCTCCGCCTCATGACCTTTCTAATCTTTCTGTTCTCCCTTCATCTTCTGAAGATGAAGCAGAGACATGCGAGGCGGATGTTACACCCGTCCGAGTGGATGAGGATGGCCCTGCCAATCCGAACTATACCGCGATGAAGACCCCGAAGCCTCCTGGAGCGTGGGCTGCTACACCCGTACCGCCCAAGCACCTGAGGGAAACATCACCACCTCCTACTTCATTCGAGTTGGCTCCGACTGTATCATTGTCATCGATGCCTCTATCTCGAGCCATTTCTGCTCCTGAACGGAGTTCGGAGATAAAGGTCCCAGCAGGCAATGGACTGCTCACGCCAATACCTTCTCTGTCGCGCGCTAAGTCTCTTCCTCTACGCACCCCGGCACCCCCTGGGGCATGGATGCTCACTCCAAATCAACCCATGACTCAGAATGGACAGAATGGTTCTGCCGATCAATCCCAGTTTGGTTCTATCGGAAGGAGGAAGAGCATTCTCAAAGTACGCTTTGACGTCACGGAATCAGAGGCTTCAACTGCTGAAGTTGAAAAATCGCCTTTACCTTCTGGACGCGTATCTGCGCCAGACTTTCTGCCTGATAGCCACGCACGACAGGCGGAGAGCGACCCTTCAAAAATGATCAACGGTTCTGCTCACGTTGATGTCGTACATGATCCAGTGCCAGCAAGGCCCGTCACTCCTGAACGTTCTACAACACCCATATCTCGTGCCAATACACCATCGCCACGTTCGCTGAGAAAATCCCCCACCGTCAAGGTTGTGGATGCATTCGGTCGGGAAAGGATTGATGACCCTCCAACATTGGCTGATGCACAGGATATTGCGAACGGGCATGTGGATGCGAAAGACGTAGTTCGTTCACTGTCGTCAGCTGAAACTCCCCGCGCTCCTCGTGTCCAACACAAGAGTAATATTCGTATTGTCGATGCGATGGGAAGAGAAATTGAGGAAGAAGTCGACCCTGTGATTGAACCCCTATTTGAAGAAGAGCTGTTAGTTCTGCATGATGATCCGCCCGTTGGTCGCACCAAAACACTGGCTCGGATGCGGCAAACGCTTCAGGAGTGGGCCGATGGGCTAAGTGATGGGGACAGGTAATATATCCAGTGTACGGTTCAAGACAAATGCTGACTGATAGGAACTGCAATAGGTCTGCTGATGATCTCGCTTTGAATACAAGCCACCTTGAGGAGCTAGAAAAAGTTTCGAGGGCAGCGCGGCATGCTCGGAATCAGTTAGCTCAAAACCTTCGTGTTGAATCTGTGAAAGAGCGTGACCTGGTGCACAAACATGCGAAGGACGCTGTGAGCCGAAGTGGGCTTTTGGTAAGACAAAGTGTATATGCATTCGTGTGGTCGCATCTGATTGGTTCCCTCGACTAGCCGGCCATCATTGGCGACAACAGTTCTTTCCATCGTGGCATGGCTTTGCTCGGAGTTGTGGCCCAAATAATCTTCGTCCTTGCGATGTGGCGGTAGATATCTTCATTTTGTATGAAGGTTTTTTCACTGACCTGTTGACTGTCTGCATAGATTGGCACATGTCCAAGCTCGCCGACTGTTTTATACCGTCTATTATGATCCTCTATACCCAGAGTTGAATCCCTTACCTGGACACTCCCGTCAATTCTCGCCGCCCTACCCCTCATTTATGTGGTCGCTTTCGAGCGCGTATGATATTGTAAGACACGAAGGATGGTCAGCTTTGAAAGCGGAGCTACAGGGCACTGTGCGCCGCATTGGTCAACATGCTTGGGAGAAGTGGGGAGAACGCCCTTACACCGGAACATGGCCACCTACGTGACCGTTATGATTATGATGCTACACGCTATCTATTTTTCATGATATTTTTGTTTTCTTTCTATGATATCGTCGAAAGGTTTGGTTGAATACTGTCTAGTATTAATATGATTCTTCGCAATTATGTAGACAAGTTGACATGTAGTTCCCGACTCTCGAGCACGTCATAACGTCAGTCATTGTCTATTGATGCGTCTATCATGATGTAGTACGATCCTTTTGCTTACGGTCAATTGTATACAGCGTTATCGGGAGTAAGAACCAGTGTTCTGCCGGTCACTGAACATTCGCCACAGCGCGCTCGATACACCTGGGATTCGTCCGGTGTTATATTTGCACATTTTGTCAAGTAGAGAGTTGCGCACCCTGCGCACTGCGCGTTTTATTTTCAAGATTTCCCGCTTATGCACACTGCATGTTTTCAGGCCCCCTGAAGCTCCCCCATAGGTTTGTCCGAATTTTAGCATTTTTGAGGCCGAAATTTGGCCAAATCTCTGTCCGGACTTAGCATTTTTGAGGCTTTTGGAGGGCCGATGTCTGTCCGAAGTTAGCATTTTTGGTACTTAGTGATTCAGGCGCACTTCGGGGCAGGTCATGTAGTGACTTGGAGATAGATACTATAGACTTTGCCAGCGCAGGCCAGTCTGAGCCCTGTTCTCGTAATGAAGCTTCCTGAAGATCTTGCGCGGCAAACACGCCGAATTCGAATTCGAAATATAGAACTCACATCTTGACATACCTTGTTTATGTACTCCCAGTATTGCACGGTGCACAACGCGGAAATGTCACACTTTGGCGGAGGTCACACTGTGTGACCACTGACCTCTATCCGACTTAGCATTTTTGACGGTCGAAAAGTTGCATTTTTTAGGGCTGATTTTGGGGTTCTGGACGGACAGACCTATAGGGAGCTTCAGGGGGCCTATGTTTTCAAACACATTGAGAACTTTGTCTGCACACTGCAATCTCACTTTGACTCCGGTTAAAAGCTAGCGCTGAACGCCGGCTTACGCCGCAGCTTTCTTATAAGGTGTGAATCTAACATCACTCTTCGAAATCATGCCTCCCGTCCGTCATTCCACACCCACAACCAGTCTGAAAAGTCGAGCTACCGCTGCTGCTGTGGAGCCAGCTTCAAACCTGGCAGTAACAAAGGAACCCCAGGCAATACCAGAATTGCTGGAACAAGAAGATATCGAAAATGCAGATTCAAACACAGGATTCTGGTACGTTCGTTGCAACTTACGGACCATGTAATTTGTTTACCAGTCTTTGCAGGTTTGCGCCAACTGATTATCAGCAGAATTCAGAACGGTGGTGATGGGCCCGAAGTCGAGGTACGAGAAGCTGCATGTTCCTTATCTTTCTCAGGCTGATTTCCGTGGTAGGTATTCTCGGACGTTTTGGAAGAAGATTATCAGTATATTTTAAATGTTATTGCTTCTGACGATAATATGGTTCGCAAGTGAGTGTTTTCGTCCTTTTTCCAAACGTGACCTGATTGATCACTGTACTTTACTTCAGACCGTCATACATCCCCCATCTCCACCAAATCGTAGCCACCCTATGCTCCCCAATCCATGAGGCGATCCTGGTGCCTTTGCGCACCGCGATGGGGATCATCATCGACTCTTTCGTCATTCCTGACGATTTCAAAGTCTCACTACCTATTCATATGGGGCTTATGGTAGACGCGCCCGCTACTGCAGAGCTCCCTTCTACTGATGACAGGTACTGCCTCGGAGTACCAGACATGGTATTGATGTTTCAGACACGCGACACTGATATCCGTCCATATTGGCCGTTCGAGGTGTCTGTCTCTCAGACCTCTGAAGCTGCGATTGCAAAGTTGCAGAACTTCGGTAACGGCAATGAGCACGTCTTGGCTGCCACCCATATTCACATTGCGGAGGCTTGTAAGCACACCCTACCCACGTATGAATGGGGCATTGAGAAGGAGCTCCATCGGAGGGGAGTCCAGATAGGGGACTTGACACGCTTGGAAGATGGTGGATTCGCGTCGCTCTCACACACATGGTTCCATCCTGCGATAGTCACTATAACTACATGGATACGCCCTCCTAAGAGACCGTTGAGCCTGAGGTCTCGTCATGCTAGATATTATGCGAGTGCTGTATGTATCCTTAGAGTCGTCTGATATTAATGCTGACTTCACATTCACAGGTACTTTACCCCGACGGAGACGAGAGGGGCCTGGAGAAAGTCCAACATATGTTCCAACGGACGCTGGAGAGAATCCGCGACGCAGTTGTTGAGCACTTACAGACTGAGCACGCGCATGAAGATACACTACTGTAAGCACTGCTAGTATTTACCGTTATCGTAAATTCACCAGTTCTATTATTTTCAGCGACGCACTTCAGACTGTGAAGGACTGGTCTCCACCAAGCGAGGTACTTAACTGGAAAAAATGCACCAGAGAACTGCGCGCAGCAGACGGGATTCGATCGGTACCGCTCGTGGCACCGCAACTTCCTCAAGCGTGCTGCGGATGAGAGTGAGGATGTGGGTAAAGCTGGAACGAGCAAGAAGAGAGGAAGTATCACATAATACATATCGTTCCTACTTGTGCGTCTCGTGCAAATCGACATGTTTTTCATCACTAGTTTTCAAACTGTATTACTGCATGTTTTCATCATTTTACGCTGTATCGGTGTTCGACTTGTACGATATGTTTCCTACAATACGTTTCCCATTATATCACACCTACCTCACTGTGATGTTCTCGAACTCAAAGTTATCAGCATTGGCAACTATTATACTGGCAAGCCTGAGTCTGCGGGTGTTCACGGGATGACTGAGCTTCGACATTTGAAAGGTTTGTCTTTGCAAGGGCAGAGGCTCTCAAGTTTGAAAACATGCAGCACGTGCGCATAAGCGGGAAATCTTGAAAATAAAACGCGCAGTGCGCAGGGTGCGCAACTCTCTACTTGACAAAACACGCAGCGCGCATGGTGCGCAACGCGCAAATAATAAATATAACACCTCCAGATCACGAAATTCGACACAGCCACTTTAACTGGCGCGTCTTCATTTTACTATCTCCCGGTGAGCACTTCTTCGCAATCACATCATTCCTCAGCAGGACAGCGCAACTATGGAATATCAAAACCAATCAACCCATCGGAACACCACTTCATCATGACGACGGCTTGACCAATCTGACCTTTTCTCCAGATGCGGCAAGTTCCCCTTCACTCGCTGCCAGGACGGTCACATATATACCTGGGATGTTTCTCAGGCTGCTATTGTCAGAGAAGCTGGCCTTTCAGATATTGTAATATTAGATACATTTCATTCCAAATGATGCTGACAACGGCTTCCTCAGGTCGACACTACACTGTGACCAGCTCCAAAGATGAAAGGTGCCCCTCGAATACCTCTAGGGTTCTTTGACGATGCACTGCGAGAGGCCAATGTATGTGATCTCCGTTTATTATTCAATCCTGTGACTCATGTCCTCAGTCGCGCATTCATCTATCCCAAGCCTATGGGCCATATGACCACCCCACTCTTGTACCACGCCGACACACCCTCAGTCGCTTTTCCTCCTTCTGGCGTCGCTCAAAGTCTCACGGGGAAACTGAGCACCATACTCGACCTCTATCCCATTCTCTCAACTGGACTCGAAACCGTATATCTGGTATGCTACGCGGATGAGATGGATCGGACAATGGGTTGCGAGAAATCGAGGTCCCTTGCACAGCGGGAAAGCCTGTGCGTTTTTTCTCTTTCACGATTCTCCTTTCTTGCTGACTCGTTTTCGCGCAGAGAAATTATCACGCTAGAAGGAAGCCAACTGCTAGCTCGTCTCGACCTCCAAAAATCCATACCACGCAAAAACCTAACGCATCGTCATCACAGCTACCTCCAACTACCACTACCTCGACGCTTTCTGCCGTCACTGGTACTGCTGGGGCATCGGGAATACCCTCGCGTCCTCATATCACCGATGCTGGATGGCGCGCTCGTTTCGTGGGGTGGATTTGCTGCATGCCTTTCCAGAACGCAGATGGTCACCATTAGCAAGCGACACTTTGACTTCCATGTTTCATTCGTATTTTGCTATCTCAACTATCGTTAATTCATCATTACCATTGACTCTTCTGCCGTCATCGCACAGTACGGGTGGAGGCTAGGAAGGTCTGACCAGGATAGCAGGTAACATTACGATTTGGGATGAGCACGAATTCCGGTCGAAATATTTCTTAACAGTAACATATCTACAGTTGAAGCCTGGACAAGTTGGTCGGTATTGTGGTCGGTCACATCTGAGAACCAAGGACTTGAAGCTTGAAGTTGTTGAAGAGCGATCAATCGCTTCCGATGAGTCTCGTCTAGCTTCAAGTTGTAAAGGTTGCTTACTGACTATACTCTATGAAATGCTGTATCGATTGTCCAGCACCGGCAGGTCCCTATTTTCTTGTTATACTTGTATCTATCATAATTCCCCGTCGAACTCATTGCCAGCCTTACGTAACCATCGATCGTAGCCTTTCATGTTTGTGACTGGATCGAAACTGCACATCATTCGATCACCAATGGAAAAGCAGAAACATAACTCACCAGTGTATTGCTATGTACAAATTTACCGGCCTCCTCTGTGGGGTTCATCGCCAGGATTATAGCAGATTTGAGCACCAGTCGGCTGATATTACAAGGCGCAAAGGGTGTGCTATCAGGTGAAATTTTGAAAACGCAAACTACTACTACTACTCACAATGAGAACGCAGGTACTCTCTTTATTGCAGCAGTCCACGGTCTTTGTGCAACTCTCGCCATCTGGCTGACACGCACCGACAGACATTATAGATGTTGTCAGCGCAACAATAACAGTGAGGAAAGAGAAGTGCATTGTTTGTGCGAGGTGGTGCGAGGTACTTTAATAATTTATTTGGGGTGAAGATGACTTGCTCTTATACTCGTGAAAAAATAATGTTTAGTGTTTTAGCCAGCATCATCATGGTTTGGGCGTCCGCCGTCCGGTCATTACGTGAGAAGCTGAGCTAGTCTCTTGCCCACTGCCAGCAGAAATATTACGGCGTCCATATCACAACTTGATTTGAATGTAGACCCATGGGAACGTTAACATAGCCCCAGTACGGCTATGCTCATGTCAATCGACAAATTTCACCCCACTCATTTACTTGTATGCTATATTGAGCCATTTATTGATAATGACCTTATATTAACTATATCATTCAATCTAGAAGTTCGCGCATGGGATTCGTACTGGCTCTATCCTCTCATACATGTTCGTTTACTGTCTCCCAGAAGACGAGTACTCGTACATCTCGCCGCCAGTAGATGGGATTATGCAGTGGTCAGGCAATGGCCAGTCTTGCCGATCCCATACTTCCCCTCTCCGGCTCTTCATCAGCTCGATCATCAGAGACCATGTCACAGTGACATGCTCCAAGCCAAACAAGCAACGGATCTGCCGACGCAGGCGGGGATGCCAAATTCCATACGGAAAATATGTAATGGTGGCTCGAGTTTGGGACTGTAGAGCAATTCACGCTATACAGTTATAAGAAGCAATAGAAGCAAGCCAGAGTGGTCTGAAATCGATAGCAACCTGTATTGAATTGCTCGCTTTGCTCTGATCAAGGCTGACATCATTATGTGGGGTGGTCTCGCACACCAGATGCAGACAAAAGGTACATCTGTCACTGATTGCGCCAGTGTCGATTGAAATTCTAACATCAATTTGTAAATTTCAAGTCCGCACTGCCGATTCTTTTTCATGTCTTGTACCTATGATGCATGTTATACAGGAGTCAGCGAACCCGGGCCCATGTGTGCTCCCGATGAGTGAGTCTATTATTAGCTCGCCCTGGGCTATGTTTATCTAAACCAAATGGGTCATTGATTTAATCAAGTCCTTAGAACCACGAGCACTAGGTGTATGTAGCTGGGCTGAAAAGATAAGAAAGCACGGCCATCCACAGCATTGCTTCGTTGTCATGTGACCTGCTCAAATCATGGAAACGGCTTACGTGTTCGTGATTCATGATAACAAAGATCTATTCACTTGTATGTTGTTACCCCCCATTGCAATCGATATGGACGGCTATCAGAACTTCGAGAATTGGCACGACGAGGTACGTGGACGCAGAATCACCTCACTTGAGTCTGACATTGACTCCATTGGGCAATGGCTACCAGCCCGCAGTGCAGAAATGGCTCCAAGAGCTGTGTCAAATGCACTCAATCCAGCCTCCTGACAATAACATTCCATTGGGCGCGCGTTTTCGCCCGGCATATGCAACCGCCAGACCGCAGCAGGAGAATGCAGCGATTGTAGCACTCGCCGGTGCAGTGCAAGAAATGAGCAAGCATCTTGTTATTCCCCCACCCCCACCTGTGGCTCTTGCCCTCCCCGCTGCGCCACCCTCTGATTTCGCACGCTCTCTTGAGGTCCTCAGTGCGGCCACCAACATATCAGATGAAGATAAGTTGGAGATGATGCTGTTGTTCTTAAAGAACAAAGACGAGGCCATCGTATATCTCCACATGAACAATCGGCTGAGGGCTCCCTGGGTGCAGAGGAGGCTGGGCGAAATGAGGATTCATGGTGCATGATTTGTGAGACCCCATTTGTATTTCCGTTTGTACGTCTTCCTGTTCCCATGTTTTTTCCCCTTTGGTAGTCAGAACTTCAAAGCTTCAATAATATCGGTGCGATATACAGTGTACTACTACGTACTTCCTCATCTCGAATAACCAGTTTGTTTTTCAAACTTTCGTTAAGCCGTAACTTTGCAGTAGTGAATTTTACAGTAGGTTGACAGTCGGTAAACCTTGACATACATGGCAAGTTACAAGTTACAAGATACAACACCGTGATGTACGATGAAGTGAAAGACAAGATAACAACACAAGGACAACATTAGGACAACACGACTTACAAGTACAACTGACGACATAACTGTTGCGACTTCACTTCGTACCACCTGCTCCCTGCCGTGTCAGATGCCTTAAAAAGCCACGAAGCATAGCATTTGCATAAGGCCTTTCTCCTCGGGAAACACTTTCACTGATCTGATCCAGACGACTTGATACTTCGGGTGTGCTGCGGAACTCTATCAGGAGCTCTAGTTCCATTTTTTGGATATCAGGGTACCTGTGGTCATCGAGGGTCAGCGATGATCATGCTGTAGAACCAGAAAGGCGTACTGAGCTGTAAACCATGAGAACGCCTCATCCAAGATATTTTTCGAAGATAAATTGGATTTGATTGCCTGGCACGCCAGAGCTTCCAAACGTGCATTTTTGAGCTTCGGGATTCTTGTTAATCGGTGTGCCACATAAGACGTGAGACACACAAACCTTAGAGGCAAGTCGGTACATCGACTTGGGAGAACAGCGTAAAGTTTGAGTTGTGTTGTTGCGCCGGCTGAGCGGATCTTTGGACTTCAGGGGGTGGAAAGAAATTTGGCCAGTGTAGCAATAGTATACGTAGGATGCCCAGCTGCACGAACAATTTGAGTCATTTTGAGCTAGTCAGAAAATGTAGCTTACGTTGTGAATGCCGTGTTCTGAACCAACACTATTCGCTGTGTCGGAGAAAAGGGTTGGGGCAATGGCTCAGCCCTCAGTGTGTCTGTCGAGCGGAAACCTGGAGGCCGCGTAGCCTCCCATTCCGCCCACCTGTCATCTAAGTAGTAGACTCAACATGAGAGATCACCTCAGGCGCAGGGAGAAGGAGACAGACTCACTGTCATCATCCGAACTTAAAGCACTGCTATCGGAAGTGGTATCACTGAATGTATCACTAAATTCATCCAACTCATGCTCGTAATGTCCAGAGCCAGCAAACCAGCTCTGGCTATAACGATAAGAAGGGGGCTGGCTAGGCACTCCTTGTGCTTTTCCCTTTGTTTTCGTTTTCACTTTCTCCTTCGTCACGGTCTCCGTCTTAGTTTTCTGTTTCACTTCTTCTTCCCCTGAGTCGATGTCGCTATCGAGGTAATAATCATATCGCCCAGTGGTGTTCATCATCAGCCCATTTTCGCTGTCGTACTGAACGAGTAAAGAATTTTTTTTGATAGATGCTGAAAGTTAGGTTCATTACTAAGTATTGTTTGTCGACCAGGTAAGATAAGAGATCACCCACAAGGGAGAACTGGCGCAACACCGGCGCCGTGGTCTAAAATTGCACTATTCGCATATACGAAACGAGTTTCTCCTGAAGACTTCCAAGTTGCACGCTTGGACATGGCATAGTACTTGGTGTCGGTGAATTCGCCGTTGTTCATGGACTGCCTAAGAGCAGATACAGTATTAATGAGGGGATCAGCGATAACTGGAGCAAAGTTTGCTTTCGTAGCGACCGTAAACCACATGTAAGGGTGTGCAGCAATAACGGACGGCGAGAACGAGCCAATTAGCGCGGGGGGACCATGGCCAAAGTCAGCAATCGAGACCGTTCTGCTGTCAAAAGAAGGAACCTCTGGAGTAGACCCATCTTTAAGGCAGACAGTCACCGTGGCAGCGTCTGTCGCCGACGGCGAACAATGGGTATGATCGAGGTAAACCTTCACTTTGGCAAAAGACCAGCCTTCTTGAGAGTACTGCAGCCCAAAACGCCACCCCAATCCAAACTTTTCGCTGTAAACTATGGTTGAACCCCCTTGTAGGCATTTGGCAAGGCGTTCTTCCTTAGTTTCCAACTGGAAGATTGATGTAACTGAATCAGATAACTTCTGCATGGTGGATGAAGACAGCGAGAAGATGCTTAGGCGCCTCTCTGACCAGTCTCTTATCTGCAAGGCAGTGCAGTGTGACGGACGCCGCCTCCATATTTACTCGGAGTTAACTGGCAATAAATGGATCCCGTAACTCTAGACTGCTAGTGCATCAGGGAAAGGGAATTCATTACAGAGTGCTACAGACCGTTCTGTGGCATTCTGTAGCACAACTTGAATACAACCCGCCGATGGCTTAACAGTGAGTAAGATTCAAATTTTGACACGAGCTCATAATACGCGTGAAGCAGGTCGCATCAACAACAGTCAATGCTACAAGTTGGTAATACAATGCAAAGTTCACGCGATGAATAGAGCCAAACAACGGACGCCATAGGGTTCAATTCTGGCCAGGCATCTGCATAATTAACGCAGTGAGAACCGGTCCAGCGTTGGGCATGTTACCCATGGCAACAGCTTCCATTTTAGCTGGGAGACCCTGCACAACTTCTGACGCATTCCTATGTTTCAGCAGGAGGGAAATTTCCATTATTCTGACGGCATCATGCCTTTGAGGAGTGGTAGTGAGCAACACGTAGATGTAGAATGAGAACGTCGATACCTGGAAGTAAATTTGGAGAATGCCTCATCCAGTATGTTGGCCGCGGACAACCTGGTTTCAATGGCCTTTAAAGCAAGTCGAGATAATCCTTCATTGTTAAGCTGTAATTTTGAGCTCAGATAGATACGTTGACACAAGTTTCATGGAGTTACCTTCCTAGCCAATTGATACATCGACTTCGGGGAGCAATGTGGTGGACCATCTTCTAAGCGACTTTGTTCGTCAGGTGTACTTTGAGACCGCAAGCTTGCAAAGTTGACAATGCCAGTGTAACAGTAATAAATAAAGGCGTGCCACCTGCAAAATCCATTCAGTGACGTTTGTAACACGAAAAAAATCATACCTACGTCTTCCAGGCAACGCCCTTTACGAGAATAACTCGAGATCCACGCTTTAAGTTCTCGCCGATCACAACTGGCGCCATCCCGACATCTCCAACAAGTGATGGCCGGTTGTCCAGCCGCTCTTGAAGTCCAGCTGTAAGATTGACAATGTTAACCTGACATACGTATGGAGTTTCGAGTTTCAGTACCTTCGATGCTAGACAAAGACGACATTGAACCAGTATCAGTCGTGTCTGTGAGGTAGCGATCGATGGGCTGTGAGTTCAAAGCTTCAACACTGGAATCAAACAAACAAACCTTCGTGTGATTTATTGTTGACTGGTGAAAGATTGTTGTTATTCATGACGATATCATCGTCATCCAGGTCACTGTCAGAATTGTGTTCATAACTCTCCAGGGAAATGAAAGGGAGAGTGTCGCCTTCAGACAGTTCAAAGAGGGAGAACGAATGAAGGTTTCCTCCGGCTGCCAACGGTACTCAGCAGCCATGCCATGGATAAGGATAGGAATATAACGTACAAAAGTCTGGTAAAGTTGTTTGCAGCACAGCGGTACTCGCATAAATCGGAATTGGTCTGGCGACTTTGCCGAGAGAGAAACGACGAGAATATGCTTGGAATACTATGTCAAACGAAGTTCCCGTCTTGAGCGATTGCTCGAGGACACGAAGGGCAGAGCAGGCCTGAGGTGACGCTCTAGGCGTTTCAGCACTGGTAGGTGCATCCGGTACGGGCCTGACGGATGCAGGTACAGCGAATGGCATGCATGTCAGTGTTTTGGTTAAGGTGACCTCCAGCGAGACAATAACATTCCCAAGCTTCTCAGCGGGACAAGTGATCAGCGGATAATTATCATTTGCGTCAAAACCACAAAATCCTAGGATCACAGCGATAGATGCGGTAAGGGACATATCACCATCAGGATGTGATGGAAAAGAGATCGTGACCTTGGCCAGTGTACCACACCATACATCCGGGCAACTATGGGAATTGAAGCATAGCTGAGTCTTCTTTCCCTTTTTACGGATGGTGAGGCACCAGCCAAAGCCCGTAACCTGAGGAGAGTGAAAAGGAGGCCTCTTTGGAACGGCAGAAATAGCGGCTACGGAGCCCAAACGAAACAACGTCGTAATGGAACCTGAAGCCGAGGTTTCTTGTAGCTTTTTGATGACGGACATTGGTAGGGCGCACTAGGACCTGAGACCACTTGTTATAAGTGTGGGCATCCAGAGACCCCTGGAGCTGCATCGTGACTCGGTATGTATTCAAAGTCCATTATGATCGTGGGTTGATCAAGGAAAAGGAAACTCGAGATGTTTGTTACTGGCACCCACAAAATATCAAGGAAGGATTCTCGGTAGTTTTGTGGATATAAATGGCAAGTCACCTTGCTTGCAAGGTCATATGCCAACCCGCGAATCGTCCACAATTACAAACAACGGCATTTTCCGCATTCTCATTTGCGATTGTGACCAGTCTCTGTCCTTCCAAAATACCGTTTCAACTGCGCTCGTTCCCTTCGTCTTTCCAATTACAAACGAAAGCAAGGTCATCGTCGGCGACGGCGCCTAGTTCCGAACCTAGACAAGCAAATATATACACAAATCCCCACGCCCAATTCACCATCGAGACGGAATGGAAAATCCCCCATGAATGCGAATCTCGTAGCGAGAAAATATTGTTAGCAGAGTAGAAATACACGGAGAACAAAACATATCAGTATCCGACGTCCGTATGCTGCAGCATCAATGAGTGTGGGGAAGACGCAACAAAGAAAGCACGAAACGAACCCACAATGGTTGTGGCCGAGTGCCTATTGCACCTGGTGTTGTAGTGTTAGTTGCAGGGGGCATTGTGGATGTCAATATGTCCATAGGCTGATTTTAAGATGAAGACCCCTGCTAAGCCATGCGATTGGCTGCTCGAGCTGAGCCGAGCCCGGGTCATGCCCAAGGCTTGGGCTCGAATGTTGCAAAGCCTAAGAAAGCAGCTTGTCATCTGTTTGATGTTCCCAGCAAAGGTTTTCTAGCACCCGCCACGTTACCTTCGCATTTTGCAGCCGCAAAAAATAGCCTTCGGCCAGCTTGGGTTCAGACTAGGCTTGAAATCTGGTGAGTGACTGCAAATTTTTTGCTTGTATAACAGCAGCTACGCAGGCTACGCAGGCTACGCAGGCTCCGCCTATCGCTGTCTCGACGTCTATGATGAGCTAGGGCCAAAGCTACGCACCGGGCTGGGGACTCTGATGTGATGAATAATGTAGTGCGCGCCAAGTGTAAGAGTACGACGGCTGACCAAGTACCCTTACTGAAGCACCTGACCCTGAGGCAGAGCTGGTAGCCTGGTTTCCGCGGTGACATACCACTATCAAGACATAAGAATCGTACAGTTCTGAAAAGAGAATACTATTAGTTTCTTCATCATGGGAGCATACGACATGCAGAGCCTTCATATAACTGTGTACATCCGAGGCGGTGCTTGAGGTACAACGTGTCAAACTTCGATGGTGTCCTGCATAGATGTTAACGAGCGAAGGGCACCGGGGCAGGGCATGACTCAACACAACCACTCAACATAGTTTAGCACTTTTGAAACGCCATTAGTAATACTCGCGAGTATCTACAGACATCGCAGTTCGTAAGCACAATTAGAATGTGACATGAGATACATACAGAGTAGGATCAGCCTGTACTGCACACATAACCTTGATAGAACCAAATACTAGCGTCAAAAATACAGAGTCTATCCCAAATATATCAGTAAATGTTGTATGAATTCACGTGTTCGTAGATCGAAGAGGCTGGGACACTGTGGATGACGATTTGCGGACTGGTGACGTGATACTTGTTCAGTTGTTAATGCTCTCGTTCAAGTTGAAGCACTCACGAGTCTGTGATAGAAACCCATCTAATTGTGTTCAACGAGAAGCGTGGATCTGATGTACAACACCAAGTACGGGAGGACTTATTTATGTATGAGTTCGAAAAGAGACAAGACGAGTGACCCAGCTCATAGAGAAGCAGAGCGGCGTACTCGAAGATGTTATTCTTCCCGTCAAAGAAAGGACAGGTGCCCGGATCCGCTGTCCACCCACCACGAGCATGATTGTCACGAAAATCGAAGATCACATCACACTAACCGGCATCGTGTTTTTGGAATTGAAGACCGGGGAAGTGTCCGGTATGAGATAAGAGACCACAAAACAAACTTGGTAGTGGTTCGGCATCATGCATCATGCATCAAGCCTTCTACAGTGAAAGGTGAACGAAAAACATGACTTCTGCGTATTCTCATACCACAATATTCTCCCCTGCGTAAAGCCTGGTCCTGCGCAGCATCAGGGAGAAGACTTCCTTACAAAAGTCATTCGAATGATCGAATGCTGCGATTCATCTATGAAAAGGTGAGACTCCATGAGAGATTGTGTTCACCTGCGTTAATCATTTGATTTTCGATGTACGTACCACATATCAGAAGCCCTGCATTATATTACTCCCGGGATTCTAAATTCAAGGCTCTTGTTTTGAATACTTAACGTGCAAGTTACCTCGCAACACCCAACCCCTCCTCCAAAAACTCTGCAAACGCACGTCCCACGGCGTCCTCTCCCCACTCCACCCTCCCTTTTTCCGTGCTTCCCAATGTCACAGCTTTCCGACGCGCAGCCACGAATTGGCGCTTGAGACGTTGTAGCTCTGACAACGTCAGTGCACGATGCGGGAGTGTTAAGCGAACGCGGAGCACAGAACTATCACTGGCACTGGTATTCGAACTAGGTTCGAGCGTATCGATGGTGAGGACGATAGGACCCCCGAGCGGGCCAGCAGCCTGACCAGCCATGAGCGCAGAAACCAGTGCATTTGTCGTATGCTCCAGAGTGCGGAGGGCGTCTGTGGGTGCTTTGGGTGTGATTTGGGTGCCGACGTTTGGAGGTTTGATTATGCCAGTTGTGACTGCATCTGATATGCGTTCGAGTGGAGGTGTTGGGTCGTCCCAGGGGATGGTGAAGAGTGGAGCGTCCCAGCGAACCATGGATGAGGGCTCTTCGAAGCGTTGGATGAGGGCGTCGAGGCTGTTTTGAAGTTAGCAATGGGTGGGGAGATAGAGAGGCAAAAGACGGACGTTTGAGGTTTATATCTCTTTCCATCTCCTCGTTCGTCGTTCCATTTCCGACATTGATCAGGCGTAGCAAGTACATAGACCTACTTCTCTCACCTGCATTAGTTGTGCGAGTGAAAATATCGCGGTCTATTACACACTGTAGCGACCCTTACGCCAGCCTCTCGGGCCTTGCAATACAGTTGGTATCTGAACCCCTTGATGTAGTTCATCCCATCTACGATGAGGATTGTGTCTTTGGCGATGTGCCTTGTGATAGCGGTGAAGAGAGTTGCGCGGGCGATCTTCTCTTGAAGGGAGTCTGATTTTCGGGTGTCAGTCTGAGGGGGAAAAGATAGGACAATATGTACCATCATATGACATGCGGCCAACGGCCAAGTCATCATCTGAGATGACTTTTACTTTGAGCTGAGGGCTTGAAGCTGATGAGAGAAAGTCATAGATTTGGGCTGTGCGGGTTGATTTTCCAGAGGAGGGGTAGCCTGAGATGGTGATGAGGGCCATTGAATGAGCCGAAGACTCAGATCCAGGATGTCAGAGATTTAGTCAGTCTGGAAAAACGAAAGTCTGGGACACGACGGCAGCCAACGGCACTAGCCGATCAGCTGCAGAGTTTTGCGAGCAAGAAAAAAACTCATAGTTGTTTAGGATTATAGAACCTGCCAGTACCATAGCCAAATCATCGTACTCAATAGTGCTTTCACGTACTATGGCATGAGCATCTCCGCTACTTCAAGTTACCATACGTGAAGCCAGGTTGGAAGCTTGTTACCAAGTTTCACGTTGATCGGTAACTTCCGCTCTCCTCTTCTAACCAGATGAAGTTCAAATTCAAGAAGCTGCATGTCCCATCCATCTTTGTTGACCGCCGTACACGATGTGCTCGCGCAGTCCGTGTTGCCTGTCCAAGCGACCGAGTCTGCTCATCCTCTCAGCACTGAATATACTACAGTAACTGCGCAACTTGGTGCAGTCATCAATACAGCTCACCGCCTAAATCATGCGCTGAACCAGCTTAATGACCTACCCCTTGGCGAAAACGCCACCAAACTCGTGGCCCTCATGAAGGAGCACACAGCTTTGACATCTTCAATCAATCAGTCAACTGCTGCCTCTGTTTCCCTCTCGTCTCTACTGCGAGGAGACACCAGAGCAATTTATCCGGACGCAAGTCCTCCACATCCTGCAAAGATCGCGGAATGGGGCCGTAATCTTGGCATGGAAGTTTTCGTAGATGGGTCGACGACTGTCCTCGCAGGAAAAGTACTTGTACTTGATATTGATATCAATGACCATGTCGCTGCTGTCAAGACGTCCTTCGCCAATAATGCAAACGGTAACGGGAACACATCGGCAGCACCAGAGCTAGATGCCTTTCTCGCGCAGGAAGTGACCCGCTGGATCAATGCAGCAAGACGCGCTGCTGGCATAGATTCAGCTGTCGGACATTCGAGAGAGGATCCTGCGATTGAAGCTGCACGCCGTAGCCGTGCAATACAAGAACACTTGCGATATCTTATGATGCTTGACGGGCTCGCGGCTGCCGAGAACGAGAAAGGACTTCGTTGGTTCATGGAGCCAACTGTAGTTTCGGATCACATCAGAAAGCAGGTTGCGTACGTTTGTTCTGTCGTCGTCCTTGTTTTATACTGATGCGTGATATTCACAGTTCACCACAGATGGAAGATCTCGATAAATTCTTGACACAACATGCCCTTCCATTGCCCTATCTCGTTGCTCCTTCGCTATCTTTCATAGTCTGGCTTTCACCCCGTGGATACCTTCAACTCCTTCGCAGCTCTCCGCCGTCCAAACAATCGTCAATGTGGAACATTGACATCCCTATAGCACATCTCAAGACATCGATGCTTGATACTCTAGAAGATGTCACCATCGCTACGCTAAAATTGGTCCCTTGCACTGAAGTAGCAAAGTCCAAGATGGACTCGAGCGATGTCCCTGGAGATCACATACTTCTGGCTGCCCCCTCGCAGATGTGGGTACTCGACTTCACCACTAAGCTACCACAGAATGGCGTGGTGATGTGCCAGAGTCGTATGCGTGTAATTCAAGGAATTGTTGAGTCCCGACCCATCGACATGATCTCAATGGGGAACATGTCTAGCATGGGCTCAATGTCAAGTCTAGGTAACATGAGCAATATGAACTTTGGAGAATTTGGTGTGGCGTCTTCACAGACAAATGGAAGCGGGGGAACTGGTAGAAGCTGGGTTGACTTATTGGTCAGTCACTTCTCTCTACAGTTATAGGCATATGCATGTGCTGATACCTGTACCTCGTCTAGGTCAATAAAAATTCATCAGCGGAATACTACACTGCAACTTATGTGTGTGGAACACGCCCAGGTACAAACACACACTGACCATTGATCTAGAAGTCACCGAATGACATCCATCCACCGCTACACCTTCGCCTTCTAGCACCCCCGGAACCAGGCTTTCTCCTCCAGAGAGTCCCGGTGAGGAGCGTTAAACAAGTCTCGCGAGTATTAGAGGCAAGTTTCATCTCGACCAAACTGTTAAGTTATGCTTAGAGCATATTCTTCCAGGTTGTTAGAGGACAATGCTGGCTCAACGAATCACTGAGCATACTTCAATGGTCGCCTGAAACTCCAGTGCTGAAATCATCCCATCGACCGTCAAATGCAGAACAAGGAATGCCACCAGAAGACGCAGTATCAACTACTCTACTCGCCTCGGTCCTCGCTGGAACAATTGCGCCGCAATCTATTCCAGTGAACGTCTATCTCCCCTCCAGTGCTTTGTCTGCATTGTCCCAACCAGTTGATCCATTTACATCACAACACAGCGGGCTTGGCATGGGTCCTCCTGCAAGCGCAGGCTCCAGCAGTGGTGCAAGCTTGTTCGGTCCGAGCGACTTGGAGATGGAGATGGATATTCCAGGGCTGAGCATGAGCATGGGTGGGAGTATGGACATGGATCTCGGCATGGATCTTTCAACCCCCACTGATCCCATGCAGCAACCACATGGTTCTGAAACATGCCCTCCCCCGATGATCGTGCTCACCTCTCCGAGGCCTGTGCCTAGGAACGGGCTGGTCGAAATACGGATCACGTCGGGCGAAGGACATGGGGAAAATGGTGTTTGGGTTGAAGCCTCTCCAGGTGTTGAGACAGGATACATGTCAGATGTTGTCAGGCGAGGAGGGGTGTGGAGCCTTCCTGGGCGAGTATGGAACAAAGGGTAATCAGCTGTTGGCTGGGATGCAAAGTTCAGCAAGAAAGATGTACTGTTGCCTATATTTTTAAATGAAGTTTGAGGAGCACTACATAGCAACATTGTGTGGGTGCATCGTAATCCCACTCATTCAGATCGACGATGGAAGGATATATATTAGGGGCTATTAAATAATATTGTTTTGATAAGTCACTTGCGGTAATAGCTAATTTATTTGAACGAAATTATCCTGATCATTTCGGGTACGACTCTATTCAATTTCTTACTATCGAATTTGCACTGATAGCTTCATCGAGAGACTGCTATCCACACATTAAGGATGGAGAGGGTACAATTTCAGCAGGAGCAGGTTCATTACCCCTTCAAAGGCTTGATTTTTGACTAATGGAACCTAGATGCTCGCAGAGCTCAAGGATCTCGTGCAAAAAAGTTTGTTCAACCAAGTGCGTGGGTCTCATACTATATCCCTCTAGTCCTATCTAACTCTGCTTCTAGTCTGAGGTTAAGCAGATTGTGAAAAAACGTACACAGTTCGAAACCGCACTTGTCCGCCGCATCCCAAAAAAGGGTGACTTCCTGCGATACGCGGCGTATGAGATGAATCTGGAGCAGCTGAGGCGGAAGCGCGTGGAGAGACTGAGTACGTGCTATATCTCAAAGTTTCCGACTCGCTGACTGTTCTATGGTTTCCTCTCAGAACTGGAAAAGACTGCACCGTCAATATCAGATTACGCTCTTGTTCGCAGACAATTCCAGATATTTGAACGTGCGCTTAAGAAATTCAAGTCGGACGTAGGATTGTGGATACAATATATCCAAGTCGCAAAACGTGAGGGGGCTCGTTCACTAGTAGGGCGCATAACAGCCAGGTGCATCCAGTTTAAAATTTGGTCAGTCTGTTTTTAACCGTGCATATAGGGCCCTCCAGCTCCATCCAAGAACCCCTGCATTATACATCATTGCCGCCTCTCACGAACTTAACCACATGTCCCCTTCCGCGGCACGCGCCCTCCTTCAGCGTGGTCTTCGACTCAATGCAGACAGCGTCGATATGTGGAGAGAGTACGTGCGAATGGAATTGGGTTTCGTCGAGGGGATGAAACGAAGGTGGACTGTGCTGGGAATTCATGAGGAAGGTCACCCTATTGTTGAGGCAGAGACAACTGCTGCGGAAGATATGGCGACATTGACCCCAGAAGAGATAGCAGCCGAGAAGGGAGGTGACGAAGGTGAGAGGGCACGGCAAGCCATTATGGATGGTGCTATTGTCAAGTCCGTGATTTTGAGCGCTGCAAAAGGTCTGTTTGTCATTCCTCTATAAGGATTCATATTGAGTTGGACCACAGCTCTGCCTAGTATAAATTTATTTACAGCTCTCGAGGTCCTAATTCGTTCGTATCCTAGCCAAGAGCGCCTTCGCACGGCCCTTCTCGATCATCTATACAGTGTTCTTAAAGACACACTACAAGGCGACCCTCATGTGGTGAAAATGCTGGCGACAAGAAAACTTCGAGAACTTACATCTCAAGAGAATTTTGTCATGGCCGAAAGTGAAGAATTCGTCGATGCCCTCCAAGCCGCAAATGAGTCCTTCTCCTTGGCTGTTGACGCCGGGAGCACAAACGCCTCTGGGATGGCTGATGTCTATGTTGAATTTGTAGAGGCGTGGTGCAAGTTGCCCACGCTGGATCCGAATCTAGTGAGTCTAATGTTGTGCAGCTCTCGTGGATTTCGGCTTATTCAACAAAACTAGCGTGCATATCTTGTAGCTTCCCTCCGGAAACTTGCCCGACAGCCGAACGCGCCGCCTTCGTTGCAGGCTGCACACGTCCAACTAGCATTGCCTTCCAAGAAAGATCTCTAGTTTGCATGTAGCTATACCGCAACATAAAATCACCATAATGCCCCGTGGTCCAAATGGGACCAGATTCGTGGAGAGTATGGGCCAGACGGGGAGATTATGGAAAGTGTAGGATCAACCCAACGAAAGTGATCACCTTTGGTATTCGTTTGACTAGCTCTCTCTGCCACCTTGCTCGTAGCGAGATGTGCGCTTGGTAATCCATGTTACATAGTACTGCGTACGCACATCCATCATATGTCATGAACATATAACAGCAGACATATCCTCGGCGATAACACCTTCATTCTGCTCCTGCGGCGGACAAGCACTGGATTTGCCTCGAGATCAGAAACTGACACAGGAAAGGTGATCAGAAGTCATCGCCGAAGGTATTTACTTCCCAACGACCTCACCCTGCTTGATGCAATCTCGTTTCAACGATGTTGGATGCACTGCCAGATGCCTATGAACCCGTTTTAAGTCGTCTTTATATCAAGGCAACACCAGACTTCCGTGGAATAGCTTTCCTCTGCCCCCTCAGTAATGCCAAGCTTCAGTAGGATCTTTTTTGCCCTAATATCTTTGGCCGCCCTCCCTCTGACTTGGGCTATAGTCAATGGTCCTGTCATTTCTGCCAACTTTCCTGATCCTGCTATCCTTGTTACTAGTGGGGGTACTTATGCATTTGCAACTAACTCCGGCAACATCAACATTCAGGTTGCAACGTCGACTGATGGTGGTGTAACTTGGGAATTGCAGTCTGGTGTTGATGCACTCCCGAATGTAGGGTCTTGGGCAACTGCAAACAGTACTTGGGCACCTGATGTCATTGACAGAGGGGATGGAACTTTTGTGATGTGTAGGTCTCGATCTTATACACCTCCAATAATATTGAACTAAGGCATGGCCTGCAGACTATGCCGCATGGTCGACCTCACACAGTACTCATTGTGTAGCAGCTGCTACTTCCGTCACCCCTGTCGGACCGTACACTCCCGAGTCGCACCCCATTGCCTGTCAAACTCCAGGCGGTGGTGCCATTGACCCCGCAGGGTTCCAGGATACCAACGGTACACGCTACATTGTGTACAAGGTGGATGGGAGCAGTCTTGGAGGAGGTGGACCTTGCGGGAATGCCAACGGAGAATATTCTACTCCCATCATGCTTCAGGAAATGGAGGCTGATGGTATCACGCCTACTGGGGAACCGGTCCAGATTTTGGATAGAGGGCAATCCGATGGACCCCTCATCGAAGCTCCAGCGCTTATCTTGCATAATGGAACGTAAGTCGATATACCTTGAACATGTACTTGGATCCGGGACTGACCACAAAAATCATAGTTACGTGCTTTTCTTCTCCTCGAATTGCTACAACACCGATCTTTATGACATCTCATACGCAACTGCACCATCTATTTCCGGCCCATACACCAAGGCTTCATCGCCGTTGCTTATGACTGGTGACGATGGTCTCACAGCACCTGGCGGTGCGACACCACGCCTGGATGGCGAGTTTATGGTGTTTCATGCAACCGTAAACACAAATCCGTTGACTCGTTATATGTATACGGCGACGGCGATGTGGAATGGGACTATTGTGAGCACATGATAAAACCACATCATGTTTCTAACGAAACGTGCGCATCATAACTTTTATACACAATTGACTATCCTTATGACTCGAACTGCTTCTTGAAATGACTGATTGTACCAGGCGCCTCAGATAGAAAAATCACTAACCTGGGCTGAGTAACTATCAATACATTACGTACTGGCATATGCATGGTTTCGCACCGGTGTTATATTAGCTTACTTGTGCTAATTATTTTTTGAGCATTGTCGTTTTGCCTTTTATATTCAAGACATTCTCGTGAGAAGGAGTAGTCGGTACGTCGAACACAGGACAACTTGGTTGTTCGTCATGTACAGCATCGTTCCCACGTAAGGTCATGTGTAGTAACACCCACCGCGCTATCATTAATGCTATGTCTAATATGATACGGGAATATGTTCATCCGTTCACTGATGCTACTGTTTGCGTAACTACTGCGGAGGGATAGCATACAAAATGTGGGCAACTGGGCCTCTTATTACTCGTCCATCCGTGTACGAGCAAACTGCACAGTTCATTCCTAACTAATCATCTATACAGATGACGAACACCAGAGTCATGGTAGTGGGTGCTGGCATCGCTGGTCCCATTCTTGCAATCTTCTTGAAGACTAGAGGCTATGACCCCATCATGTACGAAAGACTCCCGAGTCCAGGAGAGGGTGGACTCAGCTTCGTGTGAGTACGCATGCCTCTTCCTCGTGATTGCCGTACGGAATAACCTACGCAGGCTGCAACCCAACGGTCTCCGTGTGCTATCACTCATCCCCGGCCTCGTTGAACAGATCCCCGGCTATTCTCCAGATAGCATGGTTCACTGCTCCTCCTTGGACGGAAAGGAGGACATTCTCGCCGAGGCTGATATTTCGCCAGATGCAGCACGAGAACAATTTGGCTTCCCCTTCATCGGAGTCCGGCGTGCAGAGTTTCAACGGTTTTTGATCGACACGGCTGAGAAGCACGGTATCGAGATCAAATGGGGTCACCAGGCAATTGAATATGAGCAAAGCGAGGACGCAGTAGAAGTCACATTCGCGAATGGCGTCAAGGACACAGCAAGCTTTGTCGTGGGCTGCGATGGGCTGCATAGCAATACCCGAATTGCACTCTTTGGGAAAGAGAAGGCAAACTTCACTGGATTGGTGCAGGTGCGCTCGTTTTGGTGACGGTACTGAGGCGTAGGCTGATATGAATGTGATTTGCAGTTCGGTGGACTATCTCCAACACCACCTGCTTTCTCGGGAAAGTTTACGTTTGTGAATAATTACGGGAATGGTCGCCACATGGTTTCGTACCCTGTTGCGGAGGACAAGTATTCATGGGCGTAAGTGTTATCTCGATTACTGTCTATGGGTCTGATTATCCTGGGATTCAGGATCACTACTCGGCAAGCTGAGGCAAAGGAGGATTGGAAAACACAACACGTGGAACAACAGGACGAAATCCGAAGAGGACCCCTCTCTGATTGGGGGTTCGGTGCCGGAGATTTGGTAAGGACAGGCCAAAATATCATAAAGGTTGGTTCACTCTCGCGACAAACCTTGAGTTCTCTGAAATGGATGGCTTGCTGGCAGTATGGTCTCTACGACCGACCTGAGCTCAAGTCGTGGTTCAAGGGAAGAATCGTTCTTTTGGGTGATGCAGCTCACCCCACGAGTCCGGTATGTAATTTTATCATTGAGTTCCATGGCGCTCATCGATATCATCATACCTAGCATCTGGGACAAGGTGCCAATCAAGCGTTTGAAGACATTTACCATTTAATGCGGCTTTTGAAAAAATACAACCCTTCTACTGGCCAGCCTTCGACAGAGTTGTTGTCGCAAGTCTTCATAGATTATCAAGATCTTCGGCTACCGCGTACATCCGAGCTGGTGAGGGGGGCTAGACAGCAAGGGGAGGTTCGGGTTATTGAAGGGATTGAAGCATGTAGGGTGAGAAATGAAAAAATACGGATAGGGTCCCGTGATGAAGCGGCGAGGAAGGCAATGAGTGAATTGTTATCTGGACCGTTTAAGGACAGTGAAGTGTAGTAGCATTATCCTAGTACGAACGGGATTTGCCGCATAACGCGTGTCACAATATTAATTCGTGTCAGGAGCAGCGACAACAACACAAGCGTGTCCCGTGATTCCTGCATATTTCCACAACGTTAACGCAACCATGCATGACCCATTCGAAGTGAGAATGCAGTTCCTCGGGCTCATTCGCAAGCTGAACGCGTAAGTCATCGAATCCTGTCCGTCCGTCACTCGCTCATGTACATCTTACTACCACAACTTATATCTGCTCGACGTTCAATTCAATGCATTTGATGGATTTGCATCAATCGTGGCGAGCAGCTCACAACAATCGATACAGAAAGTCGTTGCATTTGCGTTGAAGTACTTTTCGAGATGCGGGGAGGATCTGTGGGAGTGCATTATTGAAGAGTGTCAGAAGGTAAGTGTCGTTTTTAATATTATTTCCTCGTCGATGCAGCATGTCTCTTTTGCCCATTGTCCCTCTGTTATGAGATAACACCTGACGCCAAGTGCAGGGTTCCATCAATCATCGCATAAATATTCTTTACTTTCTTGACTCCCTTTGCGAAACATCGCTACTAGCGAAGGCGCATCAACTCCCAGAACAGTCGTCTTCATCGTGAGTTTTATCACGCCTGGTAACTTGACCCTGAATGATGGAACTGTACTAGAAGTAAGCAAGTCAACAACGCGTTGTATGTCGACTACGTCTCTCGGGATCTGACGCAGATTGTGGAATGCGTTGTACCTGTGGGTAGGCAAGGGCTACCTAATCTACCGAGTACCAAACAGGTGCGCCCATACTAGTCTCTACATTGGTTCTTGCTTAATCTACAAACTTACAGATCTTAGAAAACTGGCGCACAAAACGAATAATAGAGCCACAAAAAGTTGACGAAGTCCTCTCTTTGCTCTCTTCTAGAGACTCAGCACCAGATACGACCTCGACATCTGTGGCACCTTCAGCGGCTAAATCAGAGCCCCATCTCTCTCGCGGCGAAATATTCAAGCGCATCGAAGAGGACCGAGAGCGACATAAACGCCTTCGAGAACGACGGTGGGTTCAGGCGCAGCCTCACTCTGGCTCTGCAGTCCCGTCTTATTCGATGTTCACGCTTGCGAGTTTCTTGCCGCTGAGCGACACAGAAAACGCGGAGCTCGCGCTGGATATAGAATTTGAAAATGAGTGGGAGGCAACAAGCGATTGGAATGAGGACGACGTGGAAGCGACCGCAGAGGAGAGGGAGCTTTGTCATCCGCATTTGAAACGGAAGGGATTTACGAATGACGAAGACGAAGGAGAGCAAGAGATGGACATAGATCTGTCGTGATATAGTACTGTGCTACGCAGTGCAGAGCGTGAGCGATGCTTCTAGATTCTGACACTAGATTCTGAAACATCACTCCCGTTGTGTCGTTATGGTCAGTTGTTGTCAGATGAGTTCACAGTGATTGATGTGCAGAATCACAGTGTCATGTATAGCTGGAACGATAAGTG
Organism: Suillus plorans; assembly: GCF_016647745.1. Taxonomy (NCBI): domain Eukaryota; kingdom Fungi; phylum Basidiomycota; class Agaricomycetes; order Boletales; family Suillaceae; genus Suillus; species Suillus plorans. Next base: position 121,375 of record NW_024537389.1, read on the forward strand.
TCAATGCGTTTCGAAGATGCTGGAAGAAGAAACGGCACGTCATCAGGGAAACACAGAGTGCTACAGAGCGCTCTGCGGCATTCTGAAGCACAATCTAACCCGCTGATGGTGGGCGCTACTCAAGTGTCAGTCCCCTGTCTTGATTTAGCCGAGTATCTTTCTTCCCTCTCTTCAACTAGTCGGGGCCTGTGCGGCGGCGGCCCAGGACCTAGGTTGTGAATTTATCTAGATCATGATAATGATCCAAACTTGAGGCAAGCTCCCAGGCCATTATCCATTAATCCACCGATCTATCAATGCTGTGATTGTGCTGACATTCGAATTTCGTGATCATCGATGGCGAGTCATGATACATCATGATAAGTACAAAGTATATCCATTGTGCGTGTCACTTTTAGTTTCTATTCTGTCACTATTCGTTCTTACAATTAGTGAATGGACAGATTCGCCCAAGTTTGAATTCGAGACACTGACAGGCCGGGAGGAGCACTCATTGTCTCGAGATGCTCGAGGTGATTGTCACAAACTGTTCAAGGCCAAACGCATAAGAGAATTCTTGTCACAGACGAAATCTACTGATATACCCAACTGTCTACAGATCAATGTTGCTCCTCTCGTCGGGCCCATTCCACATCACATCCTGCTTAGCATCCAAAGTCTTCCTTCCTTGACGATTGTGGACAGCTTGAATTCCCATCCCTGAACACGCCGCTTTCCTGATGACCATTCAATGTGTCAAACGAAACCGATGAGCCGCTCAGCATCCAGAAATTACGTACCGTATACTCGCAAGTCACCTCGTCGCCCTTCTTATTCAGGTAGCTACCGGACCATCAGTCACTTGCCTCGATGAAGATATGAGCGTGACTTACTTACAAACTACGTTCCCGTTGTTCATCTTCCAAGCGCTGGTGACTAGTTCGTAGGTCACACCGTCGACATCCAACGTTTCTTGGCATGTTGCGCATGCAGCGTTGGCGCCAACGAGGAAGGCGAGCAGAGCAAGAATGGTGAAGCGGGAAGTGAACATCATAGAGCTTGTTGCAGTGAGCAATGCAAAGCCATAGGGTATGTGCAGGTATTTTATAGGCAGATGTGGCCTTACGATTTGCGAGATTTTCGCTTCGCCTCCGAGGCTGTTACATGTTACTCACTTCGCGCTTCTACAGTTGAGTTGGTCGCCACAAGTCAAAACTTATTCTAAACAAGCTAAAGTGCACTTGGTGTAGCTCAATTGGACTAGTACTATTCGCAGGAACAAAAGACTCATAATTTTCGCTGGTCAGAAATATGATACTTACGATGAGCTTACGGCGTTCGTGGGTTTACGGATTTCGCCGGACGAAGGGGCTCATCAGAGGGCTTGACCGCTACCCTAATCCGACCTTCTTAAGAGTGATCAACTACTCCTTATGTATACCGAGTGGAGTCCGGTCACGTGATGGACCTTGACCACCCTGTTTGGAGTCACCTTCAGGGACTGGGTTATGTCTAGGCACCATCTAGACACACGACCAGGAATGGGTCTCTCTCCCACGCCGGGACGTTGAGCTCTTTGTACGTTATTCGATCATGTGCCGAATCACATGACTGTGGGACCCAGTGAAGATGCCCAGCTTCACTTTATACACATGATCGTGTAACCCGTCTCCTAAGATAAGGGTGTAAGGCCATAAAGCAAAATCTTCGGTTTTCTGGGTTCGAACCGAAGATGGAGCGTTCTTCGGATTCTGTACCACTTGAACTATGACATCATATATGCATAATGGCCGCCGGCTAAGTTGCTACAGTGTACTACTAGTACTACCTAGCAGTTCTAGACTCGCTAAAGCGTTCGGTAAAAAAATTCGGCTGATCGTTCTAGCACAGCTAACAACAATGGAGTCAGCCCAGTTTCTCGTACCCTACTCGGTTCTTTCGAGTCTCTGCAGGGCCTCCACACACAAATTGTTGGACCTCGTACGAGTGAACTCAGATATGTGTACGTGTGTCACTTTTAGTTTTTCTTTCTTTGTTACTGTTCGTTCTCCCAAAAAGTGTTCCCAAGAATGAATGAATAGAAGGACTCGCCCAAGTTTGAATTTGAGAGACTGAGGCGGCCCGACAGGTCGAGAGGAACACCCATTGTCTCGAGATGCTCAAAACAATTGATTGTCACAAACTGGTCAAGGCAAAACAGGCATGAAGAGAATTTTGTCGCAGACGAAATCTACTAATATACCCAACTTTCCGCAGACCAATATTCCTCCTCTCGTCGGGCCCATTCCACATCACACGAGTCCTGCTTAGCATCCATAATCATCCTTCCTTGACAATCCTGGACACTTTGAATCCCCGTCCTCTAACAAGCCGTTATCCTGATGACCATCCAACGTGTCAAACGAGAACGATGAGCCGCTCAGTGTCCAGAAATTACGTACCGCATACTCGCAGGTCACTTCGTCACCTTTCTTATCCGTATAACTGCCAGACCATCAATCACTTTTCTCGATGAAGATGTGAGTGTGGCTTACCTGCACTCTGTGAACCCGTTTTCGGACTTCACATAGTTGCTCACTAGTTCGTAGGTCGCTACACCGTCGACATCCAACGTTTCTGGACACGTTGCGCATCCCGCGTTGACGCCAGCGAGGAAGGTGAGTAGGGCAAAAATAGTGAGGCGGGAAGTGAACATCTTAGAACTTGTTGCAGTGAGCAATGCAAAATCACAGCGTGAGGTATTTTATAAGTAGATACTCGTGAGTCGTGATTTTCGCTTCTAGCCTTCTACTAAGATATTCCATTCCAAAGAAGAGTCAAAACTTGTTTTGAACACGCCACCTTTCAAAGATGCACTGCTACCGTGTAGCTCAGGATGGTTTGGTAAGTGCTCGTTCTTGATTTACATTTCACTTCGGCGGTGTACTATATATTCGGAGGAGACAGCTCATCAGCAAAACTCATGATTTTTGCTTGTCCGAAAGAGGTTTGATGCTCATGTGAGCTTACGGTGTTGGTGATCTTGGAGCAACGCGATTGATGGAACAGACTTCGTCGAAGTAGGAATTATAACATATATTACTTGAGCGGAAGCAAAATTATCTCGAGAAAAGACGTCATAAATTCCCAAGATGAGAGGCGAGCGACAGGAGAAACGAGAAATGAAGCTAATATATATCTTAGTCTCAGGAAAGAACACGAATTATGTACCTAGTAGAAATTAATATATCTACTGCTTGTTAACAAACAAGAACGACAAAAGGATAACGAGGGCTCAGATCTCAGTCTCGGGGAAGAACTGAGAACCCGTAGGCTCTATTCGAAGTATGCTTGTTAGCTTACTCCCCAGATCTGAGACGGATCGTTTGGACTCTGACATAAATTTGGTTATATTCTGACTCACTCGTGTCTTCATATGGCGTACCATCGGTTACGGTCTATTCGTGATCGATCTACATTTCGTGAGTCACAGAGTCAGACGGAGTAGTGGTATGTCTTTGGTGATCTTACATCTAGGACAACGAAGTTCAGGCTTGAAGCTTGAATTCCCTGTGACACAATTGATCCCCATACCGGTGGATACCCATTGTTTCGCGTACTCCAAATTGCAGCGACTGCCTTGCATCACATTCTCTGTCAGCATCGGATGTCAGACGGTGGTCATTCATGATATCTAATGGACGAATATTAGACGAGTTTCGCGACTCTGGACGTTTCTCGTTAGTATCGTAATGTGATCAATGACTCTGGTCATTGGTCAAGCGGTCACATCATGATATACTGTTGCTCAGAAGATCTGCTGCAAGACATAATACATCAGCAATGCGATAACCAAAGTTTACAAGCGGGTGAACAGAAAGAAGCAGATGGATATCATCGTGACCCACTGGAATTACGCGATAGTTCCCATTCTCCAATTTCGTTCCACAGTCGTCATGAACTACATTACAGCAGACAGCATCGTCAGCATGTATCCTGTATGGATTTGCGACAGAAAGCCTGAGAATTTCGTACATTCGCGCCTTCACAGGGAAAGGCACTGACGAAGTACACAAAGCGCGGATTCAAATTGTATGCGGAGCCTTTCCAGTTGGGAGAGCACTTGCTACACGAACCACGCGAGGTAAGCATAGACAGCGGACATCATGACAATAGGAATGGCGAGGACTCTAGCTTGCACAGACATGCCAGTCGTGGTATTGGGTCACGGATGCGCCGCGGGAAGCCGGAAGTAACCACTACATTTTGGTCGCAGCATGATGCGAAACGAAGAGAGCGATATATGGACATAACAGTAGAAACGAGAAAAGTATTAGCGATGCCATGACCAATCTGCCCAGTTGGGCAAATACCGAGGTCCGAGAAGCCACACAGTCACTTCCACCAACTTGCAGAGAAGAAGATATTTTCGTGGTAGGCCTGTTCTTAGGTGTGCGTCTGGGTGTAAGCTGTGAGTTCATGAAGCCATAAATCTACAAGAGCTGAATTTCGGAATTGATTGGAAGGTTTTGCCACCAACTTGAAGTTATGTAAAGGGCCCGGGCCAGGCCGTCCGCCGTCCGTATTATCTACAGACTTTCAATTTGATCACTCCTCCCGTACAGTTGTCTTTTCCGTTGATCATAAGCATCGCACAAGCGAATACTCCATGCATGCCTGCCTGCTCATTCCAGAGATCGTACAACTCATTTTCACCAACGTTCATGTCTACGGCACCGATGGTTCTATAGTAAATGTAAATTTTGTAGATCTCTACTCCAAACTATCTACGCGACGTTATGTGGCTGGGTGACATTCTCTAGCCGCTCTCTCTCGGGTCTGTCGTGCCTTCAAAGATATAGCTTTGGATGCGTTATGGGTCAAGCTGGATAGTCTGGAACCTCTTTTCGCTTGTCTTCCACGAGATTTATGGACCATGACTGATGATCGGAAGCTTGTATGTGCTGTAATATGCCGCGATTCTTACCCATCATGCTAACTTCTTTCATGGTGTCGCTGTTAGCTCATACAGAGACCTGTAACCGAAGCAGATTGGTCGGTCTTCGAGCAATATGCATCTCGGGTGCGGATTTTGGGAAACGCAGATTTTGATTTTTTCGGAGGCATAGACGCGGAGTTTGTCTACGCCATGATAGGTTTTTGTTCACAGTCGCTCCTGGTGCCCAACCTTCGAACACTCTGCTGCAAAGGATATCGATATCCTGATGTTTTCCATTCGTGTATGCGTTACCTCCTGGGTCCCAACCTCATTTATCTGTTTGTGGTTCCCCCAACAGAGGGTTTTTTGTCCAGCACCATGCCTTCAGTGTTATCAGATCTCGACAGGCATTCACCGCAATTAGAAGTCATCGAGTTCGTCGGACCACATTCAATGTGCCCTCGAGTCAGTGAGCTTGCTCTCTGTGGGCTCACGCACCTGCGGAAGGCAACTCTCATCTTTCAAAGCCGGGAAGATCTGTCCTAGTTATCTCGTATCGTTGGTCTTCAAGAGTTGCAGATCGTCCTCGTTGGAATTCTCCCTCCCCTCAGATCTCAGTTTCGTACCTCTTACCTGGAAAAATTAGTCATCCACTCATTCAATTTGACCACGAATGGAAGTTCAGTAGCAGGGTGGGTTGTTCCATACAGACAGCTGCAGCTCATTCCTACCTTTACTGAATCCGCGGTTGCCATCGAACGTGTCCTGCGCATGTTGGACCAACGTCTACTTTTTGATGTTCTGGAGCATATCCTACTAGACGTAGTATTCGGGCCTAATCATAATCATATCGACAATGCATTCACCCTGCAAACATTCACTCCCCTTATGCGCTTCTCCAGTCTGAAAGAGGTTGACCTTTCGACATTTTGTATGTCATTGCTTGATGATGATGATCTTGGTTCCATCGTCAAGTCCTGGCCACACCTCGAGTGCCTTTATCTCGGGACGAAATGTTTCTGGCAGACGCCACCCAAAATAACCTTTCGGGGTCTTGTGACCTTACTTGCTACCTGCCCCGATCTCAGAAACCTCGGTTTGGTATTCGACACTACGAAGGTAGATTCGCCTACGGCTGAGACATTAGGTCGTGGGGTCTCTAACACAAATATCACCCACTTTCATGTTGGGTGCTCTCCGATTGAACAACCACTGCAGGTTGCGGACTCGCTTTCGGTAGTTTTGCCGTGCTTGGGAGAATTTATTGTCGAGTCCCGGCTAGTTAAGCCTGGGGGTCAGAGCGGTCCTGACCGACAGGCACGAAATGCCAAGTGGGGAGAGGTATTGGAGCATACTTTAATCAAGCAAGAGAGTAACGCTACAGTGAAGACCAGGAATGTGACGAGCTGGCTCACGCGAAAAGTAGCTCGGCGCGAGCGATTGTTGAGATGTTAAACGTGGTTTTCAATAGTAGTTTCTACTGTGACCACTGTACACCATGGTCCATACCACCAATATCCATAGTGATGCCATATGGCTCCATGTAGTTTGCAAGGTACTTGTTTCAACGTAGAACCTGGGTCGACGTAGGGCGCGTAAGGTGTTGATAACTTGCATCAAACTTTGAACTGGATATGGTGGAGAACAAGAAGCACAATAATGCAATCGACAACCCGCTAATAATAACATTACATACATATGCTGGACAACCACAAGGTTTTTGGAAGAGGCTATGAGAAAACAACAGTATCAATAAGGGATGAGCGCAAATAAAATCACGACGTCACTGGAAAAAAAAGATAACATAAGTTCAAGATCAAAGAAACACGAACGCCAGGTACTTACTATAACTAGCGGGATCAATGTGATCAGGAAGCTCGGGCACGGCGACCTCAAACCGTAGCTGGATGGCAGACATGACTTGTTGGTCTGCCTCGCTGGATTGAAACGTGATAGCTAGACCCTTCGTTCCGAAACGACCTGCACGGCCGACACGGTGAAGATAACTGTCAGCGTCTGGTGGGCAGTCGTAGTTGATCACGATATTGACACGTTCAACATCAATGCCACGACCAAAGATATCGGTTGCAACAAGGATACGCTTTTCAAAGGCCTTGAAGGCAGTGTAACGATTTATACTAAAACAGGCATTTAGTACGGAACGCCCAAAGCCATTAGCAATTACTCACCGCTCCTCTTGAGCCAAGCCTGAATGGATGCTGATACTGGGGAAATTACATGAAACTAGGAGCTTGTCCAGCTCGACGGCCCTTGCAACAGATTTGACGAAGATGACGACCTGGAAATCGTTGATAAATACATCTTGTTAGAGAAGATGGATCGTACTTGGTTGAACTCCAGGACATCTAGTAGCTCATTTAACTTCCGGTTCTTCGCATTCTCATCAAGCTTCACGTAGTGTTGCTGTAATCCGTGCAGCGTCAACTTCGTCTCGTCATCAACGAAGATCTCTAAAGGCTGCCGTAAACGTCAGTCAAAAATCCAGAACAAAGAATGCATAACGTACATTTGCCATAAATTTCTTGCACGTAATCCTGATTTCTTTTGCTAGCGTAGCGCTGAACATCATCACCTGCTTGTGGTGAGGTGTTGCACGGAAGATTTCTTGGACGTCTCGACGCATGTCTACGAATCAAACAAAACACAGCGGGGAGACGTGGTTGGAATCCTAGCCGAATTCGAATTGCAGGATGAGACTAACCGAGCTGTTCGAGCATTTTATCGCACTCGTCCAAAGTGAAGTGCTTGACGTTCTTCGCATCCAAAACTTTTTCTCTCGTAAGGGCATTGAGTCGTCCGGGAGTGGCCACAACAATGTGGGGACACCGCGTCTTGTCACGGAGGATCTCCGCATCTTTTTGAACAGGGGTACCGCCATAGAACGTGCCAATCCGCACGTCAGGCATATATTTTGCAAAGCGCGTGTACTCGTTCTTTATCTGGAAAGCGAGCTCGCGGGTATGGCAAAGTACAATGACGGAAACTTCGCCATTGACTGGCTCAAGTTGTTGTAGAGTTGCAAGCACGAAGACCGCCGTCTTGCCATGCCCTGACTTTGCTTGGCAGAGGACGTCCATTCCCAAAACAGCCTGAGGTATACATTCTTGTTGGACTGTTGTAAAAAGAGTTTGGTGAGTTAAGAGCACCGTTCTGAACGTCACTAAAGTATACCTTCTGAGGGGTGTTCAAAACCTAAATCACTAATAGCCCTCAAAAGTTCAGGTTTCAACAAGAAGTCCCTGTGAGAAAAGGAGACAGTTCACAAGATGAGTATGGTTTATGACAACCTAGAGAAGAAACAAACCTGAAGCCTGTTGAATGTATTCCAGAGAAGTTTTTCTTGTCTTTGTCGCCCTCGCCGTCCACTGTTGACGCCGTTGCTCCATTGGTAGAAGTAGCTGGGACTGCGCCATTAGGGATAACGTCGTGCTCATCCTCATAATCAATAAGTTCCTCGTTGTCGTGAGAGCTCATTGTTGTGCAAAAAGAATGTAGTTTGTCAGTTCTAGAGGTCGTCGACAGAATTCAAGAGGCAAGCGTCCGGCGAATTCCGAACACTGACTCCTTTCGATCTCCGTGTTCCGGGGTCCTCGTTAAAGCAACTACTAGTCTTTGCGCAAAAACGGCTACAGAGTAGCTTGTTTCAAAATAGTACATACAACACTCCTCAGGCCTCAGTAGTCTCTCAAAACAGGCATGTGAGCGAGGGCCTTTCAAGGGATATTTCTAAATTGTGCAGTCAGTCGTAGAATGCTTCTCATTCTCATGTCTGCTAGTTTTGGCAGCATTGCAATAGGAAGCTCGGTGTATTTATGTGTCCATGTCGCCTTCGCTGGTTAGATTCAATGGCATTAATCAGCGCCGTCATTAGAGGTGGGCTTGAACGTGCTCGTCGTCTACTGTGCACGCTGGCTGACCCTTTTGGTTGCACAGAAGCAAGACGTACTGCGCAATACGAGACAATGAACTATATTGAGATTAGGGAGACGCTCATCTGTCGTCGATTAAGTATGTCAAATGATGATCGTGTAAACCCCAAGATACCGATAAAGATAGGCGGTGTTCTCTCCAAGATAACAGGCGTAGCGCTCCGGTCTTTCGTGATTGGTTGATTCCGAGTCTCCACCAGGTATCAACGTGTCGCTAGTATCGAGAGAAATAGCCTTGCTTCAAGAAACGTGATCGGAAACTTGTGAGGATCAAGCATGTCCTTCTGGAAAATTCGTGGGCAGCCAAAACCTTGGGACGCCAAGACCTTCGATTAGAAAGAGGCTTGATGACCCCACGAAACACTGCAGTGTAGCCATTGGTTTAGCATGGGAAGGGACCGAAAGCACTGTTGCCAATAATACTTTGAGCACAGACTCGCACACTGGATTGTCAGCAATTTCAGCCACGACCAACCTGCACTCGTACAGCTTCACCTGTTCCAGGTAGATACCCTACAGGAGGGAGTTGATCAGCGACATATACCTTAAACCCACCCTTTCCTACAATAATAATCGAGCGAGGAAGCAGGAATGTGGTCAAATGGGGAGCTCTCACCTAATGAAACAAGGCTTGCGAAGACGCACCTCTGCCTTTATACTGTCTCGTACCGTATTAAATGATACCCGGAATGTATTTATCCATGCCCTGACAGAATCGGACTCGTCGACGCCAGCAAGCAAGCAAGCATAGGGCATCCGATTATTCCAGGTCGCGTCAAAGGCGGCCTGACGTCCTGACGTCACGTGATCTGGGTATAAGCCCCATTTGTTTGGTGGATCTGATTTCATCTTCTCTCAGTGAAGCCGCACTTCTCTGCCTTAGAGCTTCTTAGACGCGACAATTCTTTGATTTTATTCCATTAGGAGCGGCAATGGGTGCACGGCATGCACTCATCGACTAGGGTCATTTTGCCCGCTGCATTTGAGGTCGCTGAAATAGATGATCTCGCTCTTCTCATAGGTAACTCGAATCCAGTACTGTGTGATTCATTCAGATCTAATTGACATCTGAAGCTAATATGCTTGAACGATTGATCGCTCATAATGACAAGATACCACTTCTACCGTATGTCCATCCCAAAACCATTCTTATCGTCCCCCTTCACTATTTTCATTCCCAGCGAGAGCCTTACCCGATTTCACTCGAGAACCGTACCAAACATCAGCGTCCTCGATTATCTCCGGCGTATAATCAAATGGACAAAAGTCGAGGTCCGTATCCATTATTCAATACTTAAAACCATCCGTCTCACCCGTATCTCAGAAATCATGCCTTCTCCTCACACTACACTATGTCGACCAAATCTGCGCCCGCATGCCCCTCTTCACCCTCTCCTCCCTCACCTGCCACCGCTTCATAATCGCATCCATCACAGTCTGCAGCAAAGGCCTCTGCGACTCCTTCTGCACAAACGCCCTATACGCCCGCGTAGGCGGCATCCCCGTCCCAGAACTAAACATCCTCGAACGCGAATTCCTTCACACAATAGACTGGCGCTTAATGGTTCGCACACATCGATCCTCCTCCTCCCCGTGTTTTCCTCTCACATTTTCGCAGTGCACCCGCGAAGTCCTTCAGGAATATTATATCAATCTCATTAGAACAGATAGCTCGGGCCGCTTTGGGCTTGAAGGTGCACCGGAGTCGGAGGTGGAGGATAGCGATATGGACAGCTTGTCCTCTCGCTCGGCGTCCCCTATGGACACACAAGTCCGCCATCGTCCGTCGTTTAGCCTCCTGGGCAACCGCGAGTCTTCAAGCGTTTTGGGAGATACTTCTACGCTCCCTACTATCGAACAGAACATGGCGTTTGCTGCGTTGCAGCATTCGCTGAAGAAGCCTCCATAGACCTAGGAGTTCGGTTTGGGGCTTCGGTTTGTTATACCGATGGCATCGTACGTACGTACGCACGCCGCCGTCGCACGGACGCACTCCCCGGCGATATTTTTCGTCACCGGCTCATCATCTCGCGCCATAGATTGGCATTTAGTCATCCCAGCGCCATGCGTCAACGTTCAACGTCAACTTTTATCCCCCCAACATATTTCCGTCTCTGCATACATACATACGCACGTGGCTCGCAAAAAAATCATTGTAATCACAACATCACTTACAAGGGATTACAAAGATGTCCGAAATTCAATGAATGACATGGGTTTACAAGTACCTACTGTAACGAGCGACAAGGCCAAAACCAGTGAATTTACGTTTTTTTTCTTATCTTGCAAAAAAAACGAATCTATAGTATTGTATGCGTATCAAGTAATGGTGTAATACAGTCCGAGAGCGAATTCGAATGAGCGTAGTTGGTTGGGTTTTTGTAACAAAGGTAATGAAAAATGCAATGATTTGGTTGGTTATGGTTTTTTTGAGACTTGCGCGAGTTTGAGGTTTGAATTGGGTTTGGTTGGAGATTATTATGCACAGATAAGAAGTAGCAGCACAATATATGCACAACGACCTTTGAGCCTGTACCCAAAACCAGCATGAGCGGATGGATTACAATGATGAAAAAGGCTGGTGTTCGCACCGTAAGTAGTTGGATACCATACAATACATCGACCGCCTCCACCACGACAACAGCACCTACAGGCCATAAGCCGTCTAACAAGAACAACAAAAACACACACACACACTTCCGACTTTCACAACGTACATCCTCAGAGCCTCAAAGCAGAGAGCATCTTTGCCAGCGCATGGATCTGACCCTTCTGCACCTTTTTCGGCGTCTCCTCCTCACCACCCCCCAAATCAGTCGTACTAGTAGCAGCATCCCTCAGCGGTACAGGCTTCTCGTTGATCGTATCCAGCTTCGGTTTCCTCGTCCGCGCTTTCCGCTGGGGAGGCTGTCCGAAGATATCGCCTACGGGATTAATATGGAGCTGTCGTGGAAGCTCGTCGAGTTCCCAAGGGACACCATTCATGACTATTACCGACTCGTGTCAGCAACGTGCCCACAAAAGTAAATGAGAGGACGTACTCTTGATATTCTTCGGAACCTGTGTTGTAGCCTGCCCCCCATTCCTCCAACTGCCACTGCCACTACTCACACTCGTAGCAGTCGTCGACACGCTCCTCACGCTCGAATTGCTGTACCGCGTGAATGTAGAGGTGCTCGTGCTTGCGCTGCTCATTGAGCTTCGCCAGTTGGTGCTGCGGACACTGCCTGGTGGTGAATGACCTCTTACGCTCCCGTTTGCATTGACGTTGGAGTTCCCATTGTTGACAGAAGGAGCGGGGGTGCTGAAGGCAGTGCTAAACGTAGACGAACCAGGTCTCCGCCCGCGCGCCCAGGTGCGTGCTTCATCCGCCGGACTCCGCTGTCTCGTAAGCGGGTTGTACACACCACCACCATTGACACTCGTACTCGAGTTGACATTGATAGCATTGTGTGTGTTGTACGGTGAGGGTTTGAGACTGCCGCTTGGATTTAGTGTAGGTTGGGAGAGCCCCATGATAAGAGTAGTGACGTTGCTCGCGGTGCCTGTCGCCGGTGTCTCTTCCGTGGGTGTAACAATAGTCTTGCCGCTCCCGAAACCCAACTTCCACTTGCTTGGCTTCTTCACGACCACAGGCCTCGGCGCTTCCGTCTCCACAGTGGCAAGCCTCGCAAGGCTCGAAGCATGACTCGCATTCCTATCCAAATCAACGATACCAAGCGACGAGCGGCTTGCACCCCGACTCGCAAGACTGATCTCCCGTGCCAAGCTCTGCGAAGCGACAGCAAGCGTCTGGAGTGTCTCGTCCGTTGTCGTTTTCTGCGCTGCTTTTCGCGACCCGCGCTTTCCCCGTTTCTTCGTCGATCGTGATCGTCCGTCGTCGTCTTCGTTGTGCTCGTCTTGGCGCTCACGAGAGAGGTCTTCGGGTTCTTCGACGAGGACACCACCGACACTCGGAGCTCTGCTCAATGACCTGCTGCATACGAGTGGGGTGCGCAGTGCTGCGCGGGATGAGGGGCGGCGAGAGGGCGGGCATGAGGAGAGGGGGTGGCCGAGTGTTGATGAGGCTGTGCTGAGGACACGCTTGTGGCCTCTGTGGGAGGACTCACGATCGCACAGGAGGGTAGGGAGATCCTTGATCCATGCACCGAATTGGCGGGCGGTGACGGGCATGTGGCTAGCGTCAAATGGGGGTAGGACGAATACGCGCTGGGTGAGGAACTCGGCGACGGGCCAGGTCATGCCGGTAAAGCGCTGCATGAAAAAGTGGGCGCCATGTGCGCGGAAAAGAGAAAAAGAGGAACAGGCACCGTCAGAGGTATCTGTCCATGGATTATAGTGGTACAACCTGATAGGAACATTAGAAATCATTCAAGAACGAAAAAGTAGCATACATATTGATCAAGACGATACCAAGACTCCAGACGTCGCTTCTCTCGGGGCTGTAGGTCGGAGCTATGTTATTACGGCACTCGAAGCTCATGTAGGGCGCGCTCCCACAGTCCATGTCGGCACTTTCCACCTCGTTTGTGCTCAGGCCAAAGTCCGTGAGTTTGACTAGGACTTTGCGCTCCATGTTGTCTGAAGAGGAAGAAGGTGCGTAGCCGTCTGTGACGATAAAGTTTTCTGGCTTGATATCGCGGTGAAAGACACGCTGGTCATGACATGCGGCGACTGCATCGCACATTTGGGCAAACATGCTTGCGATGAGTCTGAGGCGGGTGTGGCTTAGCAACGCAGAGGGGTGAAGAGAGGCGAGAAGAGAAGGGGTAGGAGGAGTCTTGCTCTCTGCGTTCTCGTCTGGGGCATAGTGATCGCGTGCTTGCTCGAGGAAATAAAAGAGATCTTCGCCAGGGACAAACTCCAAGACAAGGAGTAGAAAAGCGTCAGTCTCGAGTGTACGGTGGAGTGTGACAATGTTCGGATGTGGAGAGAGGGATTGATGTATTGTGACTTCTGTGAGCTGTGCTGTGAGAGCGTCGGAGTCGAGGTTTGCCTTTGAGAGGACTTTAAGAGCAAAATCTCTGCCATAAACGATAGGTGGAGGGGATGGATCGAGATCAAGGACGCCAACGTGGCCGTCGTCGCTGATGGGCATACGGGAGATGACTTCACGGACGAGATAGACGACTGCATAGCTGCCTGTTCCTAGTCTACGAACGACTTGGAATTCTTTTGCAGTGTTCATATCTATTGGAGCGAGGACGCAAGGACGAACTGGATCGCCCTGGAGAAGTAAGTCCTCGCCTACGAGGTCGCCTGGAGCTAAGACATCTTCTATGAGAGATGATACTGATGGAAGAATTGGGCTTGGTGGTAAGGGTGGCGATGGAATTGAAATTGGGGATGGAATAGAAATTGGTAAAACAGGTGGAGTCAGAACCGAAGAAGGTTGTTTGCGAATTTGTTCTTTAGCGAAACGCCTGTTGAAAAGACGAGAATGTGCATGTGGGTAGTCATTATGGGGAATATCTTTAGTACGATTCTGTTTATAGGGAAGAGGAAGAGGAATCGGTTGAGCGGAATACTGCAACATGAGCTCGTATAGTCGGGGGGGGGATAGTTGTAATGCGTTATTGGAACAACGAAGGACGTCAAAGAAGACGATGTTGACTGCTTGTGATCGCTGTCGTTGTCGTCGTCGCCGTTGTCGTCGTCGTCGTCGTCAGACTGCTCAGAGTCTTCAGAAACCTGCTGGACGGACTTCTGAGAGTATAATATTAGTTGTAATGCATTCAACGTATCTGTTGAGAAGTGAGAATTGGGGAATTTAAGTGTGATGAAACTTACGAAGGATGGAGGGAAGAGCTCAAGTCACTTTGCGACGCAGTTAGGTTTAATAGCCATGTGCTACACTATTTCCATAAATGGTTAACTCTCGAGTTTCGAATCTTTTAAAAACATTTTACAAAAGCTCGTGGTAGTAATACTAGTTGACTAAATCTTACTCGTTAACTCGAATCAGCTTTCAACGTCGTGTCCTACGACGTCGAGCTACATGTTATTTTACGTGCATTTACTAGTACCGTAGTTGATCCACATGCTCGCATACCATAATTAGCTTCAGACCATGCGTTCTTGTATCTAACGCCATTTAATCAAATTTCATTTCCTGCCTCGTTGCCTTTACTCCAACTCGCTTCCGTTATCCCCCGGCAATACATACACCCCCGCATGCTGCGCTCAGCAGGGCGCATCACCCAGTGCTAAGCCTGCACCAAGTACCACCATCCTTAGGGGCAATATATGTCTTATCAATATCGACGTGGCAAATGAAATACTCGTGTATGATGCATGATCACACCATACAACTACTTATTGTAATGCTAATATAGCAATGCCACGCCACCCTCGTGCATCATTTCATTCAACTACCCATTGTCTACGTGATCACTACTACGTGGTATCTGATATTCCTGTGCACAGTCGATCGATCACCCATTAACTTTTCACGGCAACGTTAACCGAACTCGCGACCCGCAGAGCGCAGTACTGTCACAGGGCATGTCCGCAGCAGCGCCTCAGCTGCAGAACACTCGGAGATCCAGCAAGATGCAACCAACCAACCTACCACCGCAGTCTCGGATGCCGCAACATACATCCTCTTACTTTACCTACTTCCATTCGATTGCCTCGTAATAATATCATCCGACTTATTGGTCTGTTAATTCAGATTCCATGTCCGAACAGCCCTCCACGCCCCGTGTTAGATCTCCTTTGCAAAACCCGCCCCAAAAGTCCATGGATACCAGTGACCAGTCTAATCACCTTTCAATATCCGTCATCTCGATATAAAGGAGCCTCGAACAGTCCAAACCCATTACAGTGTCCGGCTTAAAGACAGTCAACAACCCGCGGAGCTACCCTTGCAAACAATTTTGTCCCTCGCAAAACTGGGCATTCCTTGTGTACTATCGGTTTCGTGAAGGATATATCTTATCGTGCAGGGACATCAGCAGGAACTTATCCATAGTCCCTCTCAACATAATCGACGATCATAGCACAAACTCGCCCCTCATCAATTCGTATTCTATTCAAGGCCCAGCCCATACCGCGCGCCGTTCAGCAGGAATCTATGATGACGATCCGGAACACTGAAAGAAGACGATTGGAAGCTAAAAATTGAGCCTGGCATTCGAAGCTCAGTCGAACAGGGTCGCCCAAACGCATGATGATAAGTGACTGGATAAAATAACACATATGTCAAAGCAGATGACACGCACGGTATCGTAGGCCGATAAACTCAGTTTCATGTCATGGGTCTCACCACTAAACGAATGTTTGAGAAATTCCAGCTATCCTCTGCCGTCATTGATTTATTGTAGTGTGGGATGATCTCGTAACTGCATCATGGCACAATCAAATAAGCACGTACTATGTCAATTCCAGAAATACGTATTATATACTATACAGTAGAAGAAGTTCAAGCTTGTTCCAGTTATATAAATCGAATTCGAACATTTTTCTTGACCCGCCCGCTCACATGCTGAAATAACACGTCTTCTCTGAGATAATTTAGGTCAAGTCTGCCTTTATCAAACAAGGAGGGCAGAGCTGGAATACCACAAGTGCTTTAGATCGTCTGTTTGTATTTTTTTTTGCCGCGGATCGACCTCATCTACTACATCGCGGAGCTCAGAAAGCCTCGGGTACTAAGCCTTTCCCGTGCCAATGCAACAGCCCTGACCTTGAGAAGTTTTCGCAGAGTCCGAGTCCGACAACAGAGGACCAACAATCAGCCGTTGAGTCGCCAAATATTGGCTCATCTCCTGCCAAGGAAGCACCTCGACCCACTCTTAACGCAACTGAAGAAGCAAGGTGACTCATCCAAGCACTTAATGGAACGCTGAAGCTGCATGCAAGTACGTGAGCTTCATTTAGAAAAAAAGATTTATGCAACTGAACCTATGTAAGCTATGGTTGACTCGTTCCAGCGGGCCGGACTGCTCACGGATCTCCCGGAAAATCTGTACGTTCTTGATGTGCCGGTCGAGCCTGGATCTTTCAAAGCGTTTATGAGGAAAGTAAGTTTATTCAAGTTGCCTGTTTCTGCATATGCCGGAAACTCGTTCGGACCGACTCGTCGGTACTGCCGGAGCAATGCATGACGCAACACCGAACCTTCTCGAAGAGTCGGATTCCAACAGAAAGGCCCGCCCTCTGCTCCGACCGGTGGCAATAACATCATACACTAGATAGTAGTGCGTGCCAAACTACGGAAGCAAAGGACTCCAAGGAACACCGTAACCTTACTACTACGTGAGCTTCTTTCAGATGGAAGAACACCAGCTACGTACAACTTTGAACGGCCGCTGAGTCACGGCCCCGGATCTCCCAGAAAATTTTGGGAACCTTGTCATTTGCACCCTGACTCGTGGGTTCGAGGAAGCCGGGCGGATGCGGCCTTGTGTGATGCTGGCATGTCTGAGCCAAGACACATTGTTCGTTATTCGGAGAGGTGGTTGGCAGTGCAAGCTTTCCAAGATGCAATCAAGGTTATAGAGCATCGAGATAATCGTGGGACGAGATTGTCAGACAGCATGCATGCTCGAGGCCTGCGGCCGTTGCGAACTCATCGTACCACATCCATTATTCATCCAGATAGCCTCGGGATGTGAGGGACGTTGCAAAGTGTGTACCACCAGGGAAACACAAGGCAAGCCTGAGATTGACAAACCTGTCAAGTATTGACATACTGCGGGAAGTCATGGGTAGGACTGGCTACATACGTGACCTGCACAGTGCACTCACAAACTTCGTGGAAATTATTAGTCTTTCTATGACTTCTTCATTTCCTTTTCTAAACCACCTATAACTTCAGTCGATCTGGTTAATGCCTATGTTGTCGGATGCGTGTATGTCGGTGAGCAGTTGTTGTGACCGTAGTATCATATAGTTGAAACGCTAGCCTGCGTGTTCCTAACTGAAGCTTTGCTCCGTGTGCATTCAATTGAGACCCCGCAGGCACTTGCGACAACACATTGAGGCTGAGGCGGCCCAGCCTCATCAATGCATGTGTACTCAAATGGCGCTATGTAAGTAAATTGTACCCGTTTTCGATCATGCGGGTGGTTATATCCAATATTCTCTGACATGCTGCTGTCTCCCTGGAGATGGCAACACTTCAAATTTTCACGGTGTCCCAGGAAACATCGTGCATGCCTTCGTATGCCCTTGGGGTGTTTGATTTTTTTGGGAGATTCACAGAAACGAGTGCACACGACATGCCCTGAATGATGATGAATCGGGTCCTTGCGATCAGGCCCCGTGCCTCTGCGCTTTAGAGGAAGCGCCAAACGCAATCACAGGGATGGCTGTATACTATGCTTCCTTATCCCAATCTGGCGACGTGGCCGCAGTCAGGAAGTCATTTTTCGCCTTCATTTCGGATTGCTTGTAATCAATGGCGAGATAAGGGCGTCATATCGTCGAATTCGGTGTCTAGGTGATTGGTAGGTTAGCCCACAATACAACAATAAAGATCGACTGCCTACTAGAGGGTCCAAAGGTCAGCCAGCTTTCATTTCGTTGCGCTGATGAGCATAGCATAGATCATATTCACTAGGTACTCACTAGCACACTTCACTTCGCTCAACCCCATATAGCACTCTCGACGTCATGCAATCGCAGGGAAGGGTTTCATTTTCATAAGCCCGTGAGGTCAACTGGGGCCGTGTGCCAGCGCAGCAACCCTTTATGGTTACCCATACATTGTAGCCGTATGCGTGACTGAGAAAGTGCCAATCGTTGCCAAGAACTTACTAAGGACGGTATCGTGCTGCGCCTTGTGTCAATAATATCACGAATACGCGGGAACTCCTGTTTGCAATGCAATTGCGCCCATCGAACAACGGCGTCTTTCAACCTTCGTTCCTCACGGATAACACCCGTCAGTGATGAGGTTGACTGTGAGTAGTATCATGAAGGGGCTATAATTTACTGAACTGACGTTTGGTGAAAGGGCCAGGGGAAGCAAGTCTTCTTTCGATTCATTGGCAAGCTCTTCGCGTCGAATTGTCATCGTCATATAGCCACTTCCACTTCTATCCGCCTTGTTCGTGGAGCGACCTGAATGTCTACAGCGAATGTAGCTTGTGTAGCCCGTTAAGTACGCTAATGCGCTCATATTATAGGTTTAGATTGCCCTATGTAGATCGATATCCTCTGGTATATCATTCTTCGCGATCTCGCACCTGCGTTCCTTGTTAGTGGTGGCAAAAGGGATCAATAACTCGCGTCCGCCACTCTTACCTTCCCTCTTCATTTCCGTCTCAACCTCAGCTAGGGATTCTGTATTCAAACCACAATTTGAGCTCAGAACTGGTGCCTAAACCACACTTACTGGGAAAGAAGACATCGGTGATCAAAAAACCCATGCGATATCTGATAGTGATACACAAGCATATCTTCCACTGCGATAAGTCCTGAAGGCATTGATATCATCTGCCGCCACCATTAATCTTCATGGTGGTGACCTCATGTTTTCATGCTGGCCACCAGGAACCATATCAACGAAGCCCCTTCATTTCTGAGACTCAACAGACTCGATGCCGAAAAGTATTTTCTGAATTGCAAGACTTATTTCGAACGATATGGTCAAGCTCGGCTTTTGTACTAATCGTGTTGTGGAGTAGATTGATGATCGGGCAGCCTGGTGGTGTCCTAGCGTGTGAAGGGACATTTGATAAGTAAACCAACTACCCAGATCTGAGGATTCTGCATACCTTCTTGGTGCTCGTCCCTGAGCTTATCTCCTGGAGATCCCCAGGCTTCCAAGTTTAGATGGTGTCTCGGTAAAATACTAGGGGAACAGCAGTGGTTCGACGAATGAGTGTGACCATGCCGCTAGAAAGATGTGCATATGATCCAAGGAGTGACGAGAATACCACATTCATCACTGAGGAACTTCTATGGTGCCAACTTCTCGTCCAGCCTGACGCATGTGAGATTAAATTCGGATTGACCTTTTATTTCAAGTTGATATTGCCTGGCGCCTTCTATGACAGACTGTGACTGGCGGGAATGAACCAAATGGAGTTTGTCAGTATTGTACAGCCAAGATGCTAGGTGTTGCTTTAGCAAGTTTCAGGTAATGTTCGTCAGAAAAAGACCAGAGAAAGGACATCGATTCAATAGCACAGGGCCGCGGACTTCCAATTGTAGCCTGAGAAAACTCTGAAAGCGCTCAGGTCGATACCAGTTCCCCGACCTGGACCATGATATTAGTAGTGGTATTATCTTACTCAGGTTCGAACCTGGACAACTAGGGTGATTTCCCACTACAACCGATTACACGCACCAATTGATTCATCAATCAGGTACTCGTACAATTGCTGTTACGCAGCTCTGGCCTTCCTGGGCCCGATACGGCGGAAGTATATGGCCTAAGGCGATGTGGCATACAGCGCGGCAGTCCGAAAGAAAGTGACGATGAAATTTAATCCTCCGCAAAGATAGATGCTATCGAGGTGTCTGTCTTGAGGGCATGAGAATATTGTCGGTTGCTAACTTCGTTTATGGTGCACACTCATTACGTCTGACGCAGTCATCAAATAAGCGAAAAGGCATCAGACCCTCCACACAAATGGCGTTTACCATCCGACGGTCGATATAATGAATATCGCATATAAGCGCACATGCCGGGGACCTGGGATTCAGAGGAACTCGAGGCATCTATGCACACAGTGCGGTCTTACCGCGAGAGCCCCCTTGTCAGTTGCTATTTTGTAGTTTTTGTGGTTTCATTATCTCATTAATGATTGCTATATAGTGCACCAGATTACTCGCAGGTACCAAAGCGAGTCCTGATCATCCAGCACACCAGGACGATGACATCGCAAAAGTCCATACACTTACTGCAGACACCGTCTATCTCTTACAAATGTCCTGCTGGTTAATTTAGACAGACCTCGGCGACGATGACCGTTAACGTCGGCAGTGTTTGAAGCTAAGATGAATACGGATAGTAAGCCCGAGTCCTCCTCGCTGTATTGCTTTTGCATCACCCGTACTGGTTGATATTCTTAGGCAAAATGCTTTAAGCTTAGCTCCGATATACCTGATACGCGCTGCGGCGAAGAGATGCTACTACTATTTCCACGTGGGCAAAAAGCTTTCTTCTTTGGTACAAGATCCAGGCCCGCGTTCCAGCACGTTCTCGGTATCGAACCGAGCGTTGCTATCTCAGACGAAGTTGGCATATGCGAGAGGTTTAGTGGAACGATTGCAGCTGATTGCAGACAGCAACGCTAATGCGGCACGGTCCGTTGTGACTGCGGATTATCGGTCATCATTGATAGGTATCCAGAATCGTAGTTATGAGATTGAATATAGTAGACTTGTCTCATTGCGAGACGCATCGTCGTGGTACTCATTTTTGACCGTACCTATTTTGTCTGGTGTCGGGTTTAGAAGCAAAGGGAGTTGCCATTCATTTCGCATTGCAGAGTGCTATGTGAAATAAAAAATATCGAGCTTGTCAGTCAGGGGTTGGTCAAGTGCCTTCTCTGACCAACTTTTCCTTTTGCACAGAGCGACATACAAATGCGCAACGGAAATGGATGAGGCATCTGTATGTGGATGAGCTCGCAAAACCAGAAAGGTCAACATAATTGACGAACATCGCTAGTATCCCGGTTGTAAGCTTCAATCTCGCGGTTGTCGACACTTTTCGCCTTCTCTGTACAAAACGTTGCGAGGTAGCAGCTCACAACATACCATACAGGACCTGTCCAAAGTTAACACCTCGTTCTTCGTCTCTCATTGGGAGCATCCGTTACATCGCCCAAAACCGAATATAGGTTCGTTCCTGTTTGGATCCAAATCCAGTGACCACGTCTAAGCCAAAGTACCTCCCGGGTCAGAATTTATCTGGGTCAAATATCTCTCCTTATCTCCCTGCAAGGAGGCGTGTTTGCATTTAGAGCGAAAAGGAGAAACCACACACCAGTAAATGATGATCACCTATGTTCCTGCCAGAGTCAGTGAGATCCATCCCTGAATGCGGTCGAATTGCAAGTACAAACCCTTTGGTATCAAGTAGCCATCCTCACTTAAAGTAGTATGAGGGATCCCTGCATGACCAGAGTAATAAATCATCAACTCTTGATGTACGATAGACAGCTGATGACGAGACAATGTCCAACATAGGGTCTATGACCCCAAAGGACCACACTCTGAAGCCAAAAGAAAAACTCTTGATGTGATGATACATACCTGTGATAGTGGTATTACGGGGTTCCAGCTTAGCATGTCTCCAAGGATAGCTTCATCATAATGCAATGAAAGTCTGTCTTTGCCTTGTCGAACTTACTACAACAGTGTCAATTTCGGACTGGGCTTGGCCTGAACTTCTGGATGGAGCGGCTATAAGTGGAACAGGTAAAATATTGAGGCAGTGGAAGAAAGAGTTTGATAGCGCTCACCGATGTAGCCTGAGGCCGTCGCCGCAGCCGTATTGATTGCGAACTCCGTGGTTCAAGGTCATCTTTCTCGCCTATTTGCGCCAAGCAGTCAGGCACCATAGATTGTGGAGTAGTCCACGCTTCCTAAATCAAATCAGTTCCAATGTTTTTTTTTACCTGCAAAATAAATTGTGAGAGTAGTCACGATCTTCAATCTGGTAAATTCGAAAGGTACATCAAGCACCTTTTAAATCGACTTTCCTGAGTACAATGCATCAATGCATAACGCTTGCGCCACGAAACCAGGCGGCGATAAGCCCAACTGAAGAACCCCCCAGCCTACACTTGAGAGAATCAATGTCAACTCATGAAAAGGAAATGCTGAGAGAATGGCCGCTCTCTGAGGAGTTTACCCGTACGTAAGGGTTTTGACCGATTGCGCGACAGCAGAAACAATTATTCTCTGCCGACTGCATTTCGTATCCAAACGTGACCCCATAATATTTACTGCGATAAAGCTGCTCAGGCATCAGCATATGCCATACGTGATTACTAGCCCCCGAACGTGAATATGTGCCTCGAAACCTTGAGGGGTCCGGATTCTGCGCAAGTGGATATCACGCTGGCGAAGTGAGGAATCTGCTTCAATACACGATGGAAAACTTATCATTTATGAGATCCTGGTACTGATTCATAGCGCAACACAATCATGTTCCGCTCCACGACATAGCTGCGAAAAGACATGAGCTGCAGCTCAGATTAGAAAGGAGCATACAAATTCCAGTACCCATCAATAGAACACGGATCAGGTCACCTGAAAAATGTCGGGTCGATTCTCTGATCACCGGTATATGTAGACCCACCGTATATATTCTTCCAGACTGTATATGCCAACAAAGGACTGATATTTATATGGAGGGGTTGCCTGTCGCAGGGAGAGACTTTGGACCGCCTCGTAATGATGAGGGCCAAAATAAGAGCGACAGTGCCGCAAAGGCAAAGGCAGCGACTAGTGAATACGGATGGGTACGCCGGGATTCAATATCTGAAAAACTCAGATGCGATACTCCTTGAGGCATTCAAAAAAGCAATCCTGACGTCCGACCCGAAATCATTCTACGGGTCTTTCCCTCAGCTTTGCGATGCGCCTGGGGTATTTTTTATTTCACTGTTACGATTCACAGTTATGATCTGGGGGATAGAAGGATAAAGGATTGATGATTTCAATTGGATCTCTCCCTATGTGATAATTACGTGATATTAGATATCCTTGCCAGACGATGAGGATCGAAACGCACCTAACGGAGCTGGAGAACTTTCTCCGATCCCCGGTGTTCGTCCTGTGATGAAATATTCGGACAGTAGCTATTTACAGACTTGTGCCTTTCAGCCTTGGATCATATACTTGCTATTGTAAGTGGCAGGTAGGACAAGCGTCGAACAGCTTCACGTTATGAAGCAGACGTTGGCTTTCCTGATGTCCCTTTTCACAGAGAAAATGCATGCAGAAACGCAAACTCGGGGCCTAAAAAGTTGTGTCGGACACGAGATTCAGCAGCCCTGAGGTGGCATGAAGGGCGTGGTGATAGATGAACCCACACATGCTTCGCACAAGCCTCAAACTCCCAAGTACCATTCTGAAGGAACAAAACGTCCGTTGTCCCCCAGTGGGCATGGCATATGGTTGAACGTTGTTGTTTGTTGTCGGGACTGCAAATTACAGTGATCACGTAGCGGAGACCCAATAATTCTACTCGATTTCTTACATGCCTCCCAAAGCTCACCGCGCTGGCGCAACGGGCCTCCCTCGTACACACTCCCGTTCATCGTCGGGAGGCTCCTCCAAAGCAGCACTGAACCTTCACTTCACGCAGAAGGATCCTGCTCCAGTGAAGCAAGCCGAAAGAACGAAGAAAAACGGCTTAGTTCATGACGTGCGTCATATCAATACTAACCCCTCAAAAATCTGGCTGAACCGCGTGATCTCTCTCGTTTAGTCGCATTCAAGAAATACTTCGCCGTATCCTCCTCGAGTAAATAGCTCGACACATCTTGCTTCAAGGGAGCAGCTACCAGTTCAAACACAGCGGCATGTACCTCCCTCAAACCAGCGGCAGGCAACGACAACTGGCAAACCTAAAGCTGGATTTACTATCGCTAGCCAAAGTGCGGATGAAGACGATGAGTGGATCTCTAGCGAGAGTGGGGCAGCGACTCCGAGCAGTGTGAGCTCCGACAGTGGCAGGTCCCGGACACCGGTCGAGACGCACAAACATTCGCTCCCCGCGGCTCCGCCCATTGATGAACTCATACATCGACCGGAAACTCCAAGAGCACAACCACCTTCTATGTCACGGGTGCCTACCATCCGTCCCCCCGATGCACCAGCTCGAGCGTTATCAGCTGTAGCTGTGTCAGCTGCACGTGCATCACCGGCTCCAGCACTAGCCACATCTAGACATCTAGTGAAACAGTCCAATCTCTCTCAGCACCCTTCTCCTGAGCGCCGTATCATGGAGACTCGTTCAGAGAACACCTCGCCTATTCATCGCTCACGTCCGCACAAACGCCAGTCAGTCACACGCCCACCATCTACTCATTCGACAACAAGCAGAAATGATGCACCATTACGCCCACATCCACTCATCCGAGGTCAGTCATATGGCCATGCAGCTCCAGTGACACCACGGATGGTGCCTCTCGCTCCACTCACCATCACATCTGAAGCTGCTCCAGCGCACATATCCGGTACTCAGACCTATGATATGGAGGATAGAATATGCACTTCGCCATCTAGTATCAAGACTGCGCATGCTCTACCACCTAATCGCAGGACATCAATATCATCCGCACGTTCGGTGGTCACTCTTCCGAGTCAAGCACATATCCAACCACTCCAATTCAAGGTTGTACACGACCGCACTCGTACCCTGTCATCCATGTCATCAACTTCATCGAGCTCTGTACAAGCGTTGTCATCACTTGCACAACTTCCCACCACCCCGTCCGTCAACACCGCAATATACCTCACATTTTCCTGCAGCTAGTCTGTACACCAACCTTGAAACTGTGCACCCGCTACTCCCACCACCCTACCTTAGTGCACACGTGTCCATCCTTGCGCACCGAAGTCCGTTGAGGGAGTCGTATGATAGAGTTATTGCCGCCAAGGAGCAACAACGACGCGGAGAGAGAGTTTGAGGCGCCCATACTGGTGCTTTTGGATCTTAACTGACTGGTGGAATGTCCGTGATACGTCTCCTCGATCACCCTCATTTATTAAACTGAGCGATATTTCAGATCTATACATACCATTATTATCTATTTTTCTTTCGTCATTGCACCCGACTTGTGTACCGTTGTGGACAATACGATACCATTTACTGTCCCAGTGTACTCAAAGCTATCATTTGGCGTCTTTATTTCTTTAGAGTCATGGCCATGTTCATTGTCCAGATGATCTCTTGTCATCGCAATAGCATTGAACCTGAGTGCGCTTAGTATTGCAAGGCAATCTGAATCCTATGTAGAACACCTGGCCTAAGTAGTCGTCTTCCTCGAAGATAGCATTATAGTTTTAATGGTATGAGGACTATGCTACTAAGTAGTAGGCTACACACTCAAACAATGTGACGTGTCAGTCACACACTGCTTCCGCGCGTTCACAAACCCTGTCCAGTGTCATTAATTCATTGCCAGGGCACAACTCGCCACGCAGTCTAATTCTCATTCCACCGTTCTCTCCAGCGATAGCTACGCTTTCAAAAATACCAGAAGTTCTTGCATAAGACACCTTGAATTCTGGAGACATGTGGTTGTCTGATGCGCAAAGTCAGTTTACCCAAGCTCTGTCTGCTCTGGTTGTTGAACGAGAATCATGATCATAGAAATTGGCGTGGCCCTTACGACCTTCGGGACACTATTCATGTTCCTTGGTATCATGTTGTTCTTTGACGCTGCTTTGCTAGCGCTAGGAAATGTATGTAACCCCAGTTCCCGTCTTCCATTTTTTTGCTCACACCAAGCTCTTGCACAGATGCTCTTCTTATCCGGTCTTACCTTGATTATTGGCCCTCAGAAGACATTCTACTTCTTCGCGCGAAAGCAAAAGCTTCGAGGAACAGCATGCTTCATTGGCGGTATTCTGCTCGTGTTCATGAAGTATGCATTCATTGGAATGATTGTTGAGATATTTGGCTTCTTGAACCTGTTTGGGTACGTGGAACATTTCATAACGAAGAATTGGATCTAATAGCTAGGTTCAGTGACTTCTTCCCCGTGGTCGTGACATTCCTGCGTCAATTGCCATTCATTGGCAACCTATTGTCATTGCCATACATTCGACCTGTAAGTGTCATTTATCAACGTCGCTGAACGTTCGAGTTAAACTAACCGGAGCAGATCGTGGATCGTATAGCGGGTTCAAGGACGTCGGCTGTGTGACACAGCGAACAGGCTCGCCCAACATTAGATACCCATTCGGAATTACAGCGGCATTTACAAACGATTGTCTCAATACATGTCCATGAGATAATTCCTGAGCGGCATTCAATGTCTTATACTGGTCAAGGGGGTCACGGTTTTACTACTCTTCCTCCATCATGGTCGAACTTCTCATGCGACCGCAATCAATTCGTCACTGGATGTTCTCTTTTCACTGTTCGAGCGTGTTTCAGCGTCATCGGGGAGCGAGTCGGTCAGACGGAAATCAGCGACACGCATGGCGGACAGCTCATCACGGTTGCAGAATGTGAATCCGCCCTTCCTCGTCTGATTCAACAACAATACCGCTGGATAGAGGTTAGGACAATGTGAGCTTACTTACATGGCATGAATGGTCGCGGAAGCTATCGAGGGTGTCGGTGAGAACTAGTACTGATCTTCCGTGCCGAGACTGCTCTTACATGAATAGGATATGAAGTGTTTTGCCGGAGCCAGCAACTGCGAGACAGACCTTGAATTCAAGATATTATAGTGTGGCTCGAGCATAGATACTGATCCACTGTGGCTGGCCACCATATACGGTTCCAAGGCCGGTCACATTAGCACCAGTGAAAACCAGCGTGAAGTAATCAAACGGCGACGGCTTGGAATCTGACTAGATCTGACTAGGTGTGCCAAGTATAGCTAGTTATGTAAGTAACTTATAAGAAACAGATAAGCGCACAATCTTAATGACTCGGAGTCCTTGCAATTCCATTGTTATATCACCTGCATTTTGCAAGCACATACTATGACTCGCATGCGGGTGGAAGATTCTCAGCTCATCGATGATCTACACCGACTCTCAAAGAAGTCGCCCAAGCTAGTACGATCAACGGTGTATACCGCGCCGTCGGATCCTTCCATCTCTGTTCGAAGCTGGAAGATGAACGAATTCAAGTATTATGACGTTCCATCGCCATTTCCAACGCTAGCGAGAGGTCTATTCAGCCGTGAACTTCCATGTGGAGATGACCCTAATGGAGAGCAAAAGTACCAAATCGTAGCTCGAGGATATGATAAGTTTTTCAACATCGGTGAGGTCCCGTGGACCGATGTGAGTTGTCTCCATGTCAAACCGCCTGACATCGCCTCATTGGAATTCGTTTGCAGTGGTCAACACTCTCCTTACATACAGGACCCATATATACGCTATCACTCAAATCTAACGGATGCATCATATTTGTTGCTTCCATTTCTCCTTCGAAGCTGATCGTCACGTCCAAACATGCGCTGGGATCGATGCAAGGGGTGTCAGAAACACATTCCGAGGTTGGTCATCGGTGGCTCAAGAAGCACTTGAAAGAAAAGGGCAAAACCGAGGAACAGCTGGCATCGAGATTGTGGGATAAGCAATGGACAGCCATCGCCGAGGTATGTGATGCATACAAGTAAGCAAAAGTTCTAAAACTAACTATTACTTCACAGCTTTGCGACGACAGCTTCGAGGAGCATATACTTCCTTATTCTGCCGAGAAGTCGGGTCTACATCTCCACGGAATAAACGAGACTGCGAAGGAATTTCATACTATGCCTACAGAAACGGTCGACGCATTCGCAGAAGAATGGGGGTTTATAAAGACGCCTGTCATCACCCTGAACTCGATTTCAGAGGTGAAATCCTTCACCGACGATATTGCGAAAACTGGGAAATGGAACGGCGAAGCACTTGAGGGATTTGTAGTCCGTACGCACATCATCGATCCAAAGCAGGGGTCTACCACTCGCAACGCGCGTCCTCCTTACCCAACAGGATCCTCTTTCTTTTTCAAAGTAAAGTTTGATGAACCGTACATGATGTATCGCGACTGGCGGGAAGTAACCAAAATCCTGTTGTCAACACAAGGATCGCTCAACGACGCCAAATTGCCGAAGTCGAAGTTGAAGCGGAAGGATACCCACCTTTATGTCGAATGGGTAAAGAAGGAAATAAGGCATAATCCCAGTGCGTTTTCGGAATATTCGAAAGGCAAAGGCATCATCGCCACTCGCGAGAGATTCTTGAAATGGATGGATACCGACGAAGGGAAGAAGGGGTTGGCCGTACAGAGTGAGGCGCCACCGACCACCAAGGAGTTTGGGAAGACGATAATTCTGCCTGTTGCCATTCCCGGGTGTGGTGAGCACCCAATTTCTGTCTCGTGCCTTTCTTTACGGTTTCTGCTTCACAGGCAAGACCGCTGTTTCCGTTGCGCTTACTTCTCTATTCGATTTCGGACACACTCAGAGTGACGATATACAAGCGAAAAAATCCGCCCCCGCGTTCATCAGGAATGTTGTTAACCTCTTGGAGCACCATGATATTGTTATAGCCGACAAGTATGGATCATGCTGGATCATGTAATCGCCCTCGTACTAACCTGCTGCAGGAACAACCACCTCAAGCAACATCGTGACTCCCTACGCGAAGCCGTTGCCAAAATGGACCCCCCTGTTCGTTTCCTCGCGTTGAATTGGTCACTCGATCGGCCTCAAGCAACAATCCATCGGATATGTGGTGACAGAGTTTTTGCGCGTGGTGATAAGCACCAGAAACTTCGTGCTGACACCCTGACTAAGGTGCACGAAGACGTCATATGGCAGTTTATCCGTGCTTCAGAGGAACTCTCCGACGAAGAGGTAGACGTGAGGATAGATATGGACATCGAAGATACCCTTGAGCAAACCGTGGACCGTGCAGTCGCTGCGTGCGTCAGCATCCTTGGTCTTCGACAGCCAAGTGCAGATGAGATCGACGAGGCCGTGTGCAAGGCCCGTAACTACGTGCCTCAGACAAAAAAGCCTCAAGAAGAAAAGAAGAAAAAGAAAGATGAAGAACCCATGCCGCGCTACTTCGGACTCCTGCCAGAAGTTGATCTCATTGATGTCATCGGGAAACAAATGGAAAACGCATCGGACGTACCAGAAAATGGGAAAGCGTTCTGGAATGCCCTCGTTGCCGGACATCGTGTCACTGTGCGCCCCCATATCACTATAGTGCACAGCAAATCCCTCCCCGATGCTATTGAACTTTGGGAGCGGTGCTCACAACTCCATAAAATGGCACTTCCTCCCTCGTTCACCTTCACTCTCGGTCATTTGGTCTGGAACGAACGAATTATGGCCATTGCTGTGGATGACTTCGAGCTCGACGGTTCACCAGACAATCACTCTTCTGCAGGTCAGGAAGGGAGTGAGTTTGTGTCGAAATTGTCGGAGGAAATCCGAAATGCTTTGCACATAACGGTTGGAACAAGCGATCCTGAGGTACTCCCTGTTGAAGCGAGGGCTCTTGTGGAAGCATGGCGCTTTGAGAAAAGATCAGGAATCGGCTCAATCGAACTTGAAGGGCTGACAGCGCGAGGAAGAATCAAAGGAATGTTTTATTGAAGATGCTGTGGTCTTGTTTCTTTTAGTGATAGCCTCATGGCCATTTGTACAACGTATACCCCCTCATCAACCCGCCATTGATTAAATTGTATCAACACCAATTCAATAATACACACAACTGAGAGCTCAGCGCTAAGTTACAGTCCACGTTCAGTTTGCACGCCGTTTCTTCAGTGTGGACGCCGTCTTCGAACATCGTAGGAAAGGGGCGCGGTGGAACTGAGGCTGGGGACAAGGATTTGGTGGTGGCGAGCGGAAATATTGATCCTTAATCAAATTCTGATGGAGGCACAGGCGAGAGCAGCGATTCTGGTTCTGGTTCTAGTGACAGTTCCAACGTGGCCGTTGCTGTTGGTTTCAGTGTAACATCAGGTACCTTCGCCCTCCCACTCCCACTCCCACTCCCATACCAATCCCATACATCCTTTTCCTCTCTACCTTAACACCAGGTCTCTTACCTACTACTACCTGCTCCTTACTCACTGTCCTCGGAGGAACACTGTACCGGGAAATGAGCGGGTGAGCAGGTATGAGGCGATAATGTGTGGTTCAACTGGGGTGTACAACTAAAGCCGGAGGTACGTGGACTGACGAGCCAGTTTAGGTTGATGGCTCATACTTCTTGCTTGTGGGGGGCAAAGGAGTTGCGTCTTCCCTATCACTTGCTGGATGAAACACCCCGAAACGCGAATCCGCACGCACGTTAGAGGCACTTCCGGATGCAAAAGTTGGGACGTATGGCTGTAGAACCACATTTACCCTGATTGACCATCAAATTCGTCAAATTTACAAGTAAATTGGTGCTAATTAGTTGACTTGCAAATTTACGCTACATGGCCTCGGGGATGGCAGTGTTAATTTGGGCTCAGGACACTATTCCACGGCCATGTCTTATGGTCATCTTCGAATATTTTGAATGCTGGCTGGCTTGCAAACGACAGCAGTCAACACACAGAAATGTCGTTCACATTTGAATGGCCACGCTTTTCCGACCAGTTTCACACAGATGCTATCCAGATGCTCAATAACGCCCTCAACAAGGGTAACAAACCGCCAGTCATCGCTGACAAGATTGAAGTCGTAGAACTTGAAATGGGAACGCAGGTGGGTTCTGCACGGTTCAAACTTTGTCGCACCTCACTCCTCATACCACCCGACAGCCACCAGAACTCGAAATTCGGGATATCGGTGACTTGACAATGGACCACTTTCGCGGTATATTTCGTTTCACTTACGCAGGAGACGCACATATCGTACTCAAGACCAAAGTACAGGTGTTTAGTGCTGCTACTTGTATCCCATTCGCTCCGTCATATTAACAATTTCTTCGTCAGGCAAATCCCTTGAATCACAAGCAACCTGATATACATATCATGACAGGCTCTCGTGGCATGCTGGCTGCCAAAGACCCTCTTGTAGTTCCAATGCTCCTCCGCCTCTCCCACTTCAAACTCAACTCTTATGTCGTCCTAGTCGTCTCAAAGCAAAAAGGCATCACACTCGTATTCAAGACAGACCCCCTCCAGAACGTAGATATAAATAGCACATTCGACTCCATCGCTGTAATCCAGAAGTTCATCCAACGCGAGATCGAAGGCCAGCTTAGGCAGATGTTCAGGGAGGATCTACCGGGAATCATACATCGTCTCAGTCAACAGTGGGTAAAAGCGAAAGTAGAGGCGCCATATCTCGACAAGCGAGCACCTATATCGCGACCCCGAGCCTTCGACGTTGTTTCTGCACCTGACCTTGCATACATATCACCTGGCATTTCTGGTATCGGGTTACACATGCTCCGTCAACAATCCCTTGGCTCCCTCTCTTACGGTCGCGCACGCTCGATGTCGGGTGCTTCCGTATCAAGTTCAGCTCGTAGAAGTATTCGAATTTCCCCCACTCCCTCTCACACGAGTCCGCCAGTATCAGACCCATCTTCCTCAAATCCCGAGCAAGAAATCTTTGACCCAACATACGGCCTCCGTCCAGAAGGGCTCCCAACAAAGAGCGTCTTCTCATCCTTTAGCCGCCTCTTCACACGTAACATGGGTCTTGGAGATCTTGCTGAAGAGCCCGGAGAAGACGAAAGCTTGGAAGGCGAAGAAGAGCAGGGTTCATTCAATGTTGTCGACTGGGAAGATTCAGTACCGGAGTATTCACCACCCCCAACTACCGTCGAGGAGCCTGTCACGGAATACGAAACGCTGCCTGCGGTGGGTGGCGGTACTATTACCCGTCCGCGAGTATACCATTCCCAATCCATGATTCAGACTCCTTCAAAAACATCACATTTGCCAGATGCAACGTCTATCCGCTCAGACCCTCAGTCCCGTCCGTCGCATCCCACCCGCTTATCCTCTCATCAGCAGCATTCTAACTTCAACCTGTATTTTCCTGTTACTCCTGCGCTTTATGGCGTGCCGCGCCTCCACACACGGTCAGAGCCCGGATACGATATCCCCACACAATCCCACCTATCTCGCCCCATCACTCCCTCTAGCCTCGAAACCCAATTCTCCTCAAGCAGCGGCGTCATCGACACCCCACCCTCTTCCATTGCACCCCCATACACAGCCACAAACCCAGACACAAACACAAATACAGAAACCTCCCTCAAATCACCCCTTTCCTCGCGTCGCCTCTCCGTCTCTTCCTCCTCTAATATAAACCACTTCGACACCTGGAGTACCACGCACACGCACGCCATAGACCCGGATCCAGACCCCGTCATCCTCCGCTCCGCCCTCAACAACACCATCTCCCAACTAAGCACCCTATCCCAGTCGAACCACACATTATCACCTTATACACGCCCGCTCGCTCATTTCACGGTACGGAGTGTTCCTCCGAGGACGTTGAGTAAGGAGCAGGTGGGTGAGAGACCTGTTGTTAAGGCGAGGAGGAAGAGGATGTATAGGATTGGGAGTGGGAGGGCGAAGGTGCCTGATGTTGTATTGAAACCAACAGCAACGGCTACCAAGTCGTCATCGGAACTGGAACTGGAACCGGAACCGGAACTGGAACCGGAATCGCCGTTCTCACCTGTGCCCCCATCAGAATTCGACCAATCTGATATGGATCGATATTTCCGCTCGCTGCCACCACTATCACAACAATCCCTATCCCCAGCCTCAGATCTACCGCACCCCTCTTCCCATGACGTTCGAAGACGACGTCCACGCTAGATTTATTTATTGATTCTGCGACGTGACTTGATGATTTATTATGGCAGTGCATGGGCTTGTAGCATTGTAGTATACAGACATATCTTATCTTACACATTACATTCCAAGAACAAAGAACTAGGACAAGGACAATGTACCGCACGCACGCAATGTGATCCGACTCAAATCCAAAGCAACAAGGACAACGACGACGACAACAACATTTCCAAATTCTAAATGTACCCATTCTCTTGTCCCATGTTAAACGATGGGGAAAGATTCAGCATATCTCCCGAAGGCGCTACAGGTTGAACGAGTGGTGAAGATGACATTTCGACCTGGAGGAAATCCTGCATGCGGCAGTTAGATGTCTGAGTACTAAAAAAGAAAAACACTCACATCAACATGCATACTCGGCAACCTACTCGTATTCTGCCTTGCACTCGGTAACTGCCTCAACTCGCGAAAATCATTCCGTGTATACGTCTTTGTGAGACCCGTAACAGCTGGCGAGCGCAGTACTGCTGTTGGTGGGGAGATAGCCACGAGGCCTAGGACGTCTTGGCTGGGTGATTTGCGCTTTGGTGGTGGAGTGCTGGGTAGGGGTGGTGGTGGTTGAAGGAGCGAAATCAGGTCGCAAAGGGGCATCGTGAGGGTCGATGGGAGGAATGAGATTGTTGGTGGCGGGGATGGGAAGGGATGGAAGCCTTTGATGATGGGGAGCATAGGGAGCATGTTGGGTGGTAACGATGTTTCCAAGTGGGTGCATAGCTTGACCCATTGCTCGGAGGTGAGCCCGTGGAGATCGGATTGGGAGGGAGAATCGAGGAGTAGGAGCGTGTTGACGACGCTCTCGGAGTCGAGGGAGGAGAGGTTGTCGGTTGATTCTACTATTGCGCCGAGTGCGTGTCCTACTTCCCAGAGCAGCCGTTCGGGATCCCTGTCTTTCTCGTCGGTCGTCTCGAGGACAGCAGAGATCAAGCCGAAGGCGTTCATCCTGCGTACGCTCGGCTCTTGCACCTGCACACCGCGCAAGAGTACAGCAACGACAGAAAGCCTGAGCTCGATCCCTAGGGACTCTGGATTCTCAGCTAACCGCCCGGCAATCATTCCAAGATGTCTTGAATAGAGGCTGGCTTCGAGTAAGCCGGTCATAACGGTTCCCCACTCCGATTGGTATAATGAGGATATACACCAGTCGCCGTCTTCACCTTCTATGAGCCCTGCCACAAACTCGAGTCCTGCGCCCACTTCCCACTGCGTGACAACCCCTCTCTCGGCCATCACCTTCAGAAGACCAGCGAGTCTCTTCACCTCCCCTTGGATGAGGAAGTCACCCAGCCCCAACACACCCCGGTCGAGGTTGACAAGTCGCTGGACCAGCTGGACCTTGTGCGCGGGTTCGAGATGACGGAAGAAGAGTGTGAGGGGAGTTAGAATTTGAGGAATGACAATGGACATCCAGCCCACGGGTAGGTCTCCATCATCTGCTAGAACTCGAAGGACCAGGTAAAAAGCACTCAAAAGTCTTCTCGTAGGATCGACATTATCAAAATGGAGCCCCTGTTCAAAGAGCATGCGGAGAACTATAGATAGGCCACACTTGGATTGATCTTGCAAGTTCCTTGAAAACGCACAGAGTACGTTGGCGCAGGTATGTTTGGTAAGGAGTGCGGCGTCCCGTACTGCGCTGTTTGCGACAGATTCGTGGGATGCGACATCAGCACAGCTGTACATATCCAAAACGCCGCTCACGAGCATCCGGACTGCACGGCTTGTGGTAATGGAGAATGCATATAAGCTCGCAATGAGGAGGAGGCTCTCGTTCGTCACGAGTAAGAGTGGTTCAAGACCAATCGTAAGTGATGGAGAAGGCGTCAATGAGAACCCTTGCTTCACCCCCACGCTGATACGAGTAAACACATCGATGGCATAATTCAAAAGTCCATGCGTATGTTCACCCCACACAGCCTCCAACACCGTCCAGTCGCCACATTTGGTTCCGCTCTCGGTATTATCCTCTAGCGTGTGCATGATGACAGCCACAGCAACCCTAAGAGCCCGTATCCTGCCTTGATCCAAAATTGCGTCGTGACCTTCTTTTGCAAACGCAACGAGTTCTTCTACGGCTCCACCAACGCCTTTGGCTGCGATTTTGGCGGCGCGCTCTATGTCTGCTCGTTCGCGCTCGTTGATCCATGTTAAGCTCCATGGCTCCCAGCTCCTCACGCAGCGAACGAAATCAGGATTGAGGAAACTTTGCGGGTTGGCTGCAAGTGCGTAAAGAAGGGACTCAGCGTTGATCCCTGCAGTTATGGGTGGGTCATTATCAGTTGTCATGCATTCCAGGCGGAAGGTCATTTGGGGTAGAAGTAGTAGGGGGGAGATGATCTGATACACTCGTGAGAAGTTGGGCAAAGTAATGATAGGTATGACATACCGCACGATATCCAGGAATTTCCTGCCACAAGCGCAAAACACCCAGAGTGCGCTCGCGACAATGTAAATTTGGAAGACTGTCCGACCAGGCGTACACAGCTAGCACTGAAGCAACTCCAACATATGCCCTAACGAACGCCATGAACTCCGAATGGGATATATCCTCAGAAGGGTTCAAGCCGGACATCAAATCTGGCGGATACACGCCCTCGTATGCAGGTGCATCTTTGATCTTCGCAAGAAGGTCCTCATGAGTGGTGATACACGACAGCCATATGCCGAAACTCTTTTCCTCCTTTCCAATGTCCTTTAGAAACAGTGCTGCCCTGGTGTAATCTGCATCTGGAACCCCGGATAGCGCTTGATCAAAGACTGTCCACGATCCTACCCGATCACTTAACCGTCGACAAGCCTTCTTCATCTCGGGGGTCACTGTCGGCAGCGCAAGGACAGCTCGTAGGACATTAAGAAACCACGACGCCTTCAACAACCGCGATATATCTGGATTTGTTGTTGCATCCAGAAGTGTGAGTAAAGCCTCTTCATCCAAAGTTGATGGGTCAAATATCGTCTCAAGTTCGAGCGCTTGCTGCGAGAGTGTGAAAACAAGTATTTTTGTGTGCCTAAGAATTGACCTACCATCAAAGCCTGTGCAAACTCAGGAGTCTGCGAAGCAGAGCGAGAGAGAATGCCTGCAATGAGATATGATTGTGCATCGTCCTACGAAACAAGCTAATGGGTTTAGGTGGGGATTGACTTCGGAAGACGTACCCTGGGACCGACGGCCTCTGAGACTTTCCTTGCAAACCGATGCAATTGCTCTGATGAAATGTCATCCACCACAGGACGACTCAAAGATCGGAACGCAGTATCTAAATCGATATCCATTTCTTCCTCGTTCAGGTCGGAGTAAAGATGCGGAAATTCCGGGAGCTCCCAGTCATCATTAGGTTGCTTGAGGCAGAACATAAGGCGGATGACGAGGGAAAGGGAGGGCGCATTGGGAATTAGTGCCAGCAGATTCCTCGCAAGAGCGGTTGGGTCGTTACTCTTTGCAGCATCTAAGGCAGGCACGAGGGGAACAGAGGAATGGGTGGGTAGGGAGAGGGGAGAATAAGTAGTTGACTTGGGTGGGCTATCTGAAACGACATCGCCGTATATTGCCATTGATACTGTTTCAAAGTCTCCACGTACAATCATTAAACGAGTCGCGAACTGAGAGTTAAGTTGGAAAAGACAATATATAAGTGGCATTCGAAATACCTCAGAGCCCATGTTCACTGCATATTCCACTATACCACCTGCGTATGGGATGACGGTTGGCATGAGTGCATTAGGTGCCTTGAGCTTTTGCTTCGCGTCCACCGGTGAGCCCACGGGGTAGGCATTGAAATATACATCAAGAAAGAATGCTTCTGGTTCTGTGCGGCTGACTATATGGTTATCTCTATGTCACGCAGCATGATCAGGAATAGTTGCACTTACGCGATGATGTCTGGACACTGACCAAAGGGTTGCACGTCTGTGGGAAATATCTTGATCGAATGTACTCTGCTTGGTGACGAGAATCTGATAGCAGAGAGCTTGGACGGGCCTGCAGGACTGAGCGTACACCATTGCAGTAGCATTATTTAAACCGAAGTCAAACTCCAAGTCGTCACGTCGATTGCTTCAGGGATTTTGTTTGGATCAGAGGCTCTTGCCAAACAAATTACTGAGTCACATGATGCAAAGCACAGCCGTGGCGCCTCGATGTAAAACAAATGATAACATTGATATAGACCGAAAACAGAGTTAGCGACATTCTGAAGGCTCGAGTTGTACTAGCACCGTGACATCTCAGTTTACGAGTCTACTAGGTCGTAACCCGAAGACATTCAAAAGTGCACAAGAACAAACGCAGAGGCCTTTACCCGTCGGTCCTGCAGGAGGTGCCATATTTTCGGACTGTAAAGAAAGGAAGGGCATGCGTCTGTATGCCTGAAAATGCTCCAGCGCTTTATCAGAGGCCAGGAGATAATTTGAATGCAGCGAGCCTGATGATGTTCCACAAAGTCATAATGCGGGAACTGTGGGAAATACGTATCCGCCCGTATCGAGTCAAAGGCCATGAAGTTGGACCGGTGGAGGCAAGCCTCACACCGGGGCATTGATGAATCTAGAGGGGCAGGAGGGGCACAGGGGCCCCCAAGACTAGATAGTACTGTCTTACATAGAGCTACACTCTCAAAGACAAAAATTGGATTTTTTTAAAAAAAAAAAAAAAAAAGGCCATGAAGTTCATGCGGCCATACACTCTAAAGGTAGGGGTTTTCTGTCAATTTGAGCGACAATATTCGAGTAAATCGTAGATCATGTAGCGGTTCAAGGCATCGGCGATGAATATCATACAAACTCACGTCATTCAGGTATCCGTCATGGATACTCGCCGGATGGCAGTGGCATCGTTATATACATGGATATATAACTGCGGGGTAATGGATGCTTATACGGGTCGAGGAGGCCATGACATTCGTGCTTCCTCTATTGTGAATGTATTTGTATTTTCATGCGACCCCAACTTGTTCGTCACTGAACACCTTCTTTTCACTGCTCGAGCGTCCTTTCGCATCACCAGGGAGCGACTCGGTTGGAGAGAAGTCATCAGAGGTATGCTTCAAGTTGTCGGTAAGCTCATCGCGGTTGCGGAATGAGAATCCGTTCTTCCTCGATTGGTCGACAACAAGGCCGCTGTATATAGTTGAAAACAATGCAAACTTGTAAAAATGCTGGATCTTACACAGCGTAAATGGTCATGGCGATGTAACCTGACACTGGGACAAGATACGAGTGACGGGTATTTGTTGCGTCGGCGAGGGCACCTTGTGCAGGTGGGTACCA
The DNA here is from genome assembly GCF_016647745.1 of Suillus plorans. NCBI lineage: Eukaryota > Fungi > Basidiomycota > Agaricomycetes > Boletales > Suillaceae > Suillus > Suillus plorans. The sequence goes on from NW_024537389.1 coordinate 159,956, forward strand.
AGCCCCTCCCCCAACACCCTGATTTTAGTGAGAACCTTGAATCGAGCACAGCCGGAATACGAGAGGACTCACCATAACAATAAGACCAGAGCCCCGCTTGGTGTGCACTCCGAGGTTCTTAGTGCCTAGGGTAAAGATACACTGAAAGTACACGATAAATGAGGTGTAGCTCAAAAGGAGGAAGAGACGTACAGGATAGCAAATGGATTCAAAGAAGAACAGACAGAAGAGACATGCGACAGCGCTATACCCAGGAAGCTGAGAGACCAAGAGGCAGAATAACGAACAACAAAATCCGTAGAAGGCTAGCAATAAGGCAGGGTCGATAAAGTTGAGCATCACTACACCAAGAAATCTGTAAGCCATTAAATTCAGAATGTCGATGAAGGTAGGAAAACGTGTCATGTCTTACCGTCCTACGGTGAATGTGACCTGGCAGAACGAGAAGAGCTGGCTAGCCTTTGACTGGTCGATACCAACTCCTTGGTCAACGAGGAAGTTGACGGCGAAAGAGGCGATGGTTACTTGTGCACCGCTGTGGTATATTTAAGGCCCACTACACAAGCTGGAGAGAACCAGGAAAACGCACACGTAGGCGGTCTGGGCAACAAACCCAAAAATACAGCGATATTGCTTCCAGAAAGGTCCTTGGCCATCTGTGATGCCAACTTCATCTATCTCTTCAGCCAAAGCATCTTCTGTGATTTCAGGTAGGTTGCAGAAGCTGTTGAAGGTTAGGACGGGCGTTCCGTCATGCAAAATTTGGTCTCACAAAAATAGTATATTAAGTACTATGCCGAGGCCAGCGACTGCAAGATAGACCCTAATAAAAGTTTAGTACGGTGCTTGCACAAAAGCTATCAGACAGACCATTGCACAGTGCCAAGACTGGTCGCATTGGCACCAGTGAAAAACCAGCGTGAAGCGATCAAAGGTCCAGCAAAGGATGCAACGCCTTGGAACCCTTGACTGAAGTTCAAACGGGCGGCAGCATACTGAGGCGTGCCAAGCACGGATATGTAGGAGTTGGCCGCGACCTCGAGTGTTGAGAGGCCGCAACCTAGGTGGGATAAGATATTAGTACTATGGTGATATAGCTCTTGTGAGTTGAATTACCGATTACGAATGTACTCCCGACGAACCCTCCATATGTTTCGTATTTCGCGGATGGCCAGAAGAATACGGCACCTAAGAAATGGTAAGTCTGTGTATTGTACGAATGAGGATACCAATACCAATGGAGTACAAGCCAAGGCCGATATGAATGCCTTTCTATAAGTGGAAGCTGTTCGTTATCTGGTTTGTGGATCTCCAGATTAAGAGTCACCTTGTATCCTACTCGTCTCATCTGCTCTAATTAGTATTGCTCTGAAGTAAACACTGATGTGACTCACAAATATACCCGCGAATGGTGCCCACACGAAATAGGCACCCTAACTTGCGATTAGCGAGAACGATCGCGCTATCACCAAGGACCAGACACTTACAAAGTATGCTAATTGTAATAGCGTGCTCTGAAGCTTGGAGATCCCGAATACGGTCTGGAAGTGTGCGTTGAGTACATCAAGAAGCTGTTATCGAAGGTTTCGATCAGCTGGAGGAATAGATTTTCAAATGCAGGAAATTCATACACCATAGGCAAAACCCCCTGCAGTTCGCCGTGAACTTCGTTATTTCGGTACCAATACCACAAAGAGACCTATGACTCACAAGTAAAAAATAAGGACGTCACAAGAGCGAACGCAAAGGCCCATTCCCTTCGTCCGAGTTGAGTTCCTGCATTTCGTTCAATCAATCCTGTCCAGACATTGAAAGTGAACCTGTGTTCAGTGCTCACCGGTAGTTCCTGTAGGAGGTGCCATGCAGGAAAAGATGGACACGCGTCTACATGCCTGAGAACCATTCGACGCTTATATTGCGGACCATGATTGCATTGGAGGTCAGCAAAAAAGATTTGAATCGCCATGGGGCAATCTCGGATCAGGAGACGTAGTGGGGCTCCAGCAGTGACCACTGGTGGCTATCCACACCAATCGGATACAATTAGTGTGAGCGCTGCGCAAGTCCTATGACCTGCGACCCATATCGTCTCTGGCGATTCGTGGAAGTTTCTTCCATATACGGACAACTGTGCGATAATCGGAAGTTTTGATCAAAAAATGCCCTATAAGCCCGAGTCTATGATGCGTTTGAACTAATTATGGACTGAAGTACCGTTACTCTCGCAATTTCAAGTTAACGTTCAAGTTGTTGGTGATGAAGTTCCGGTGGTGACCTGGCAAAACAATCAGGCAATCCTTGACATTGCAACACCGACGTTCCTGTATATCCACAAAAGATGTCTTCGAGTACTTTCGGAGAATGGTTACTTGTGCGTTCAGTCACTACTAGTACTTCTTCAAAGGCCTTCATCATTCATGATCACAGATTCACTACGCGTCGATTAAGAGCCGATCGCCAAACGAAGGTCGTAGACGATGGAAGCTTCAGGTCGCACAGAAGTTCTGGGCTTCGAGCGAAAAAACGTTGTCATCTGTAAGCACTGAGCAAATCACGATCTTGTTTCGCATATGATACCCGGCATTCAAACATATCCCAGACCACTGCCGTCGGTACTGATGGCGATGCGGAATTCCACATGGATAGTGATCCTTTTGACGAAGCGTCGACTAACAGAGAAGAGCTGGGGATCTTGTTGCGAACTGATTTTTCCGATGAGGCTGCTTGGTTGGCTTTCTGCAGTCGATTGCAAGAAGGAGAGAAGGAGTTTGCAGATAGCCCTTTGGAAGAAGATGACATGACGATGGACGATCAACTTGAGCCCAACAAAGCAAGTCCGGGTGGTACCGCTGCAACTACTACGACAGCCAGCCATGAATCTGATGATGACTCGGAGAACTCACTCAGTGCAATCTTTCACATCATCAATCCGTCTTTATCCCAGGAACGTGCTCTGCTAACCAACATCTCAAATCTTGCGGCGCTTCGCCTCTTTAATGATGTGGATGTTCGACAAGCCCCCACTCCTCCACCAGATACCAAACGCATCAGGCCCCCAAACAGATTAGTTGACTCAGGTGGCTGGCAGGAGGTCTATGTGGGAAAGAACTTGTGGATATACGATGCGAAGTCCAACAGCGATCAATGCGTGCGAGTGGTTAGTCAGAGCAGCTCGGACATGTATGGGACAGCAACGTGAGGCCGATGAAATACACTTGGTCACTAGTGCTAATTATCATCACAGGGCCGACAGCTGGAGAGCTAGGGTATCTCACATCTGCGAATTGCAAGTAAACCTGTCTTCTGGCGCGATGAAGATCGATTTTGGAGGCCTAGATCGGTGGGATTACGCGGAACGTCAACGAAACATGCGGGAAGCTGAGACTCCAGGAGTTTTGTGAATGTTCATTAAGCCATAGATTCTACCAGGAATTGAGAAATGCAATGTTTTTTTTGAGATGCAAGCAGCCTGCTACAGTAAAAACGATGCGTAGGGTAAACCTCAATCTGTCCTCCACCACGCGACTTCCCCGGAAGATTTTAAGAAGTGACAGTCCAGACACGAACAAGGTTGTCAGTGAATCCACCAAACAACGTCTGCCCGTCTGCTGACCATGCGATCGACACACACTCGGGTTCCCGTGAGTTGGGGCCAACATCAGTGAAGCTGGGCTTGAGCTCGTCAACAATTGATCTAGGGATCACGCCGATAAGCTAGATTTCGTAACAAAAGTTGGAAGTACGTACTTGCTCTCAAGGTCAAAGATTTTAACGCAGCTGGCAGTGGCAGCGCATAGCCAGTAGCGGTTGGGCGAGAACACAAGAGCATTGACGATGTCACCAGCTTCAAGCGAGTAAAGGTGCTTGCCCTCGTTCAGGTCCCAAAGCATGGTAATGCCGTCCTTGCCACCTGATGCAGCAAGGGAACCATCAGGAGAGACAGAGATAGTGTTGATGTAGCCGGTGTGGCCGTAGTGGTTGGTCTTCAATTTGAACTTGGAGAGTTCCCAGACCTATCAAAGTAGTGTTAGCACTGAGTGTACCAGGGCATTGCTACGAGCGATTCATAGATCTTTGATGGAAAACGATCATCTCATGTGGTTACTCTCGAAGTAGCAAATAAAGATAACGTTGCTCGACTAGGAGGGCCAGTGATATGAATCTTGGGGAACGCTCACCTTCACAACCTTGTCCCACCCACAAGACACAATGACAGGGTTCATGACGTTGGGGCTGAAGCGCACGCATGACACCCTAGACCGTATTGTCAGGGTATGATATCTATTTGAGCATGACTCCCACGCACCACTCAGTGTGACCATCATCCTTGATATCATACTTGCACTCTCCAAGGGTGTTCCAAAGTTTGATTGTTCGGTCACGCGAACCAGAGACAATCTGTCTGTTGTCTGCGCTGAAGCTGACAGACAAGACATCGGAGGTGTGGCCAACGAATCTGCGGGTGGTCTGACCAGTGTTCAGATCCCAGAGACGCAGGGTGTGGTCCCAAGAGGAGGAAAGGGCGAATTGTCCATCGGAAGAGATGACGATGTCAGAGACGAAGTGGTTGTGGCCATGAAGAATTCTTTTGGGGTAGCCATACGTGTCTTCATCGCGAGTAAGCTGCCAAACGATGATGGTCTTGTCTGGGCCCTAAGGTCAACTAAAGAATTATGCAAAAATGTCATTCATACCTCGGGAAGCCGTCAGAATCATGTCTGGGTTCTCCGAGGAGGTAGCAATGGCGGTAACCCATCCTTTGTGGCCGGGGAGGGAGCCAAGAAAACGCAAGGATTCAGCCATTAGTCGTAAGTCGCTGGATATCGAGAGGGACACGGATGAGTATGGCCTCAGGTTAGGCGTGATGTGACAGCCACCGTGACTTCAGCTGCATAGTTCTCCGGCATATTCCGCCTTATGAAGTCTGACGTCCCACACTTTCTTCACAACCTGCATGCACTTGACACGGATCGGGATAACTTTGAGCATGGTGAGTCCGCGTGACTGCGCATCATTTATGATGTTATTCTTTCAATATTTGCTACTTCAGAGGCTAGTCCGATGAGACCAATTTTCCACCAAGATCTCTGATACTTATCTCATTGTGCTCCGCAGTACTTTGGCTGATTGTTCTTTTAATTAGGTCCGGGTTTCCATGGGAAATTTTCCACCCTACTTGTACAATACAGCTGGTGTAGCAATTCAGATGATCCTTATTCAAATATCCGTTACATATAAACCGACGCATAATCAGTGTTCGAACGTTCCACGGTCGCCTGTGTTGTATGCCTTATCTCCATGCAGTGTTCATCCATGTGGTTCGTATTCTTTTGGTCATGTTGAAGTCCGACATCGGCCGCCGCAACAGCAAATAGAGTAAAAGCACCTGTTCGGTTCCACTAGGCGAATAAACCCGCAAACATTCACTCTGCATGAATTCATAACTCCATCGGCAGAATCACTGTGGTTCAGCACGTCTCACCATAAGGCACCTATCTACCTTGTTCCACGCTTCGACACGTATTCATCCCATTCTCACCGAGTTTCACTGAGTCTCAACTACACTATATGATCTGAGTGATAAGGCCTTTTCCCTATTTGTGTTGATTCTGTCTGTTGACCATACGATAGTAACATGCAAGAGAAGACGAGGACGCCAATCATCAGTAAGTGGTCGGTCGAATACGCTGTGCTCACTCTTATCTGACCTTGGCTCGTAGTCGACACTGACCCTGGCGTGGATGACATTCTAGCTATGTTCGTTTTCGATTCCCTCCATAACATTGGTTCTAAAAGCATCGACAGCCTGCTTGCCATCACATCCCCCGAACTCGAAATCCTTGCGTACATCATTTCATTCGGTCCGTAAATGTGTTGGGATAGGCTGAAATGAGAAATTTATCAATATTTGATAACAGGGAATACCGATGTTCACGCGGCTTAGTTAAGGCGCTGCTCAATCCAAGTCTCAAAGTAACTGAACGTGACTCCGCAGCGACAACATCTACAAGCTTTACCAGGCAATAGGGCGTCACATTGCGCTATACCCTGAAGATGCCACAAGGTTTCCGAATTTTTCACCCACAGTCCCACCCCTCCTTGTAGTCGGACCAGATGGACCCTTGGAAGGTGGACGGCACTTTGCTCAATACTTCCACGGCCGGTAAGTTTCTCTTCAACTTTGGAGATAGGTTCTCATTGTTACTGTAGTGATGGTTTATCGAATATAAGCGAACGCCACCCTGACTTGAATGTCGACCTCGGAAGTTCCTCTTTTTGCCACAATTTTCAACCGGTGAAAGAATCAGGTGTCGAGGTGGCCTTGCGTTTACTGGAGTCACGTCCTGACAGAAGCATCACATATGTAGTCCTGGGTCCGATGACTAACCTGGCACAACTTGTGCACCAACACCGTCAAACAGTTGTGGATAAAATTGGTCGAGTCATTGCCATGGCGGGAGCCTTAGATGTTCCCGGAAACACTACTTCGGTCGCGGAATGTGAGTAGTTAAAGGCGTGTTCGTGTAGAAAATCCTACTAACCTTGTTTACATATGCAGTTAATGTTTTTGCTGATCCTTACGCAGCAAAAGAACTTTTAGTGCCGACAGATCTTACCAGTGGTCTCCCGCTCGACAGAGTGATACTCACTCCCTTGGATATCACTACTAACCACGAACTCCCTTTGCCGCATTATATACAAATAGTAGACCCTGCGTTCAAGTCTACAGCCCAACCGTCGAATGCAGATGGTAAATCACCCCTTGTTCACTTTACCAGCTCTGTTTTCGAACGCACGAGGGAAATCATGATCGAGTCTGGAAAGGATGCACTAGAGCTGCATGATATTGTCGCCATTTGGTGCGCAATCGAGAATCCACCTGAAATTATTCCAGCTGGCAGTCTTCCTGGAATGTCGCCTGGATGGGTTATAGCCGAGCGAACATTCGATATTGAACGGTGCGATCCTGCGTGTTCCCGATTATTTATTGTTTACCTGATCTATTCCATATAAAGGAGCGGAGAAATTACTCGTGGCATGTTCGTCACTGACCGAAGAGAGGAGAATACTACATATGCACCTGGTACCAATCGGGCAGAGGTCCAAGCTCTGCTTAACCTGCGACAGATTGGACACGGGCTCCTCGAGTCCACCGCGCTGCCTGCGAGAGTAGAGGTCGAAGACCCAGCACCTGAGCAGAGACAAGGGAAAGGCGTAGCATGCCTCGTGGAAACGCCGGGACCAAGCGTTCTTCTTCAACTGCTGACACGTAGGGTCTGGGGCATCCAATGATTGTCATTGCCACATGTAGATTGATCAATGGAGTTGTACCTGGCTGATAATCAGCGCGATTATGCGCATGCGTCAGACGCATCTATCACGTTTTATTGGAACTACTATCCAGTGTGAACGTATTAGTAAATGGAGACATCACTCAGATTGGCAATAGTGCTCACGGTGTTGCGATAGTTGAGACTCGGAGATCTTGAGTCCAACTTGAACAGATCTAGTAACTAAGTACTGAGTCAGACGTTGACTTCCTTGAGCTTCAAAGTTGAAACTTATCTTCTCATGATTCGACTCGGGACTTGCCGCGTTCAGCAGTGTTACATGGTACGCAAAACCAATACTGACCGCACGATGAACGGCAGTATACCGGTAAACAAGGTCCCTGCCGATGAAGTTCGGCCCTTTCCTCTGGTACCAGGCTCACCGTTGTTCCTATTAGGCTGCTACCAGCGAAAAAAAAAACAGAACAACTGGTGAGTGCTATTCAACTTTTCCTCTTATTTTCTATACTCATGAGCAGTCTGACAGTGTCAGAGCCGAAAATATACGGACGGCTTACCGTAACGAGCTATGACTTTTGAATCCCTTGCAACACAGACCATTCAGGATGCTATGTCTTCCAAATCCGAATCCGAATCCTCTACCACGCCGTCCACGGAGGAAGCTTCACCGCAACCCCAGAAACCAACTCCAAAGCACGAATTTGAAGTGCATAATGAAATCGTTATGTATCTCATCTTGCACGACAACGTACACATCGTGAGTTATTCAGATAGTGGCACGATGTACAAGTGGAACTGCAACACAGGACTTCTGGTCGGGGAACCATGGGGAGACAAGGGGGAAGACGAGAGGGAAGACGAGAGGGGAGAGATAGTTGCACTAGTGCTTTCACCAGACGGGAAGACTATTGTGTGCGGAAGGTGTGACGGAAGTGTTGAGCGATGGGATACCGACGGAAATATGATTGAAGGCGAGTGAGCGGATCATGATGGTGGGCGAGTAAAATCACTGTCGTGGTCTCCCAGTGGATACCATATTGCGAGCGGAACCGACAAAGGGATGGTCCTGATTCACAAAGCAGAAGGCGGCGAAATAGAGGTGGGCCCGATCGAGACAAAGCAGGATCAGGTGGGTTCTCTTGCATATTCACCTTCAGGCGACAGAATCGCATCAGGCGGATGGGAAACAATCTACATTTGGGACACGAAAACAGGCCAGCTCATTATCGGCCCCATCGGAATGGAGTGGCGTGTGGTGTCTTTGGTGTGGTCGTCAGATAGCACAAAACTTTACTCCGCCTCATATAGAGATGCACGGGCTTTTGATAGTAGATCAGGCACAGAACTTCATCGCTTCGAGCATGACCACGACTTGGATTCCATCGCACTCTCACCCAAATACAATGTACTGGCGTGTGTGGGCGACCAGGGTATCACACAACTATGGGATACAGAATCATATCAACCACTTGGCGAGCCATTCAGCCAGGATTATTACAATCGCCTTCACCATGTGTCATTCTCTCGAGATGGGAGATACATCACACATGGCGGGGACAACAACAAAATAACTTTGTGGATGGTCAAAGACATAGCTCCTGAGCTTCTGGTACGTGATTTTACAACCATACTTCAAGGTGACAAGGTATATAGAAGGACACTCGACCCTAGTCACCACTGTCGTCCTGCCTTAATGTCAGTACTCTCCCATTCAACTGTTTTCTTTCCATTGTTCACAGAACTGTCACAGGTCGACGCTACAAACCCTCTTATGCAATCGTGGGGCGATGATTACGGTGACTTTTTCCAGGTAAGCTTCATGTTTCATCATGCAAAGGGTACCAGTATTGATAATAAGTATACTCGTCATCTTCGCAGTCATATCATTCTTCGGTACCATCAGGCCCCTCCCGTCGCTCTCTGCGACCCCGTGCTTCCTCGGCTCGACGCCTCTGGAACGTCTTCATTCCCTCTCATCATCGTCCAACAGCAAATGAGCCCATTGCGCTGCAACAACGCCCAAAGCGCAGTCTCTTCGCACGGTACACTGGCCCGCAGCCCGTAACAGTCGCTGCCGCAAGAAAAAAAGGTAGTGTATTAGATGTCCCTCGTTCTGCCACGTACATAACCGAACCTCCAGAGGCGCTGGATAACACTTCCCCCTAAGAAGACCAATGCCCAGACTGGCCAGTCGTCCTCAACGGCAGCTCAGCCTATAGCAATACCACAGCCCCAGCCTCGGCCTCAGCCTCAGCCCCAGCTTCAGTCTCAGTCTCAGCCTCAGCCTCAGGTACAGGTGGCGACACAGCAATCTGCTCAAGTAGATGACTATGGTGGTTGGGGCAATTTCTGCCTCGCACTCTGGTGCATCCCACGCCGTCCTCATGTTGTTCCCACCGTTCAGCCTGTTACCTCATGAGGTTACTTTCCCAAGTGTGTTTCGTCGTTTCCCGCATACTTTACTTTGATACCGCATCATATATGGTCACGTATTCGGTCGCTTGTCTTCACACATCAATTTTCCTGCTGTCCCTCGCACGCCTGCAGTCTGGTTGACGGTTCATTAAAAAACGATAAGTGGATTATACATAATTCTACATTCCGTAGTAGTCAGAGGTACTCGTCTTGCAACGATCTCCTTTGAATCTTCTCTGCTGAGGTTACGGCCCACGGCAGCACTCTGTGTGGTGGTAGAACCTGGCAGAACCGGTATCCGAGACTCGCGAGATATAATAACATAGATGGGTTTGAAATATTCAATAAAACAAATCATCGACTCCAAGTCCAGAGAGTATCTTGCCTGACGACATTTGCCACTAGATTTGCAGCTCTCGAAGAGGACTAAAGAAGTTCAAACGTTCAGGGCATAATATTGCCAAAGTTGACTCGGAAGTGTTAGAGCGCGGGAGCTAAGAAGGACTAATTGTATTATGTAAACCCTAGTAGCTACATTATGAGAGTGTTTGCGCTCCGGGCTACACTGAACCGGCAGGACTGAGTACTGACCCTTGTAGTTCTACTCACGCAACGGGATCATAAGCAGCCCGGAGCACACACATGCGGCTGCATGCGGCGGCCGCTAAAATCGCGTGCGGCCAAGTCCCCACACCAGCGGGTTTCGCCAGCTGTGGAACCGAGCAGGCTGAAACAACAGCATTCTCATGCTGAAGCCCTAACGTACGACCCATCGCGGCATGTTGCTATATCTCGTTTTTATCGCCGCCATCATGTGGGCACTTGCCTCCATTGGCTTGTCGCTTGATAATACTTAGCCCATGAGAATGTCTGATAGTCTATAAGTACCTGACGTTAATTGGCCGTCACTGATGTGACTTTATTTAGATCTCTGAATCCCTGCTGGCGTGTACTGACATGTTTATGAGAACGCTCATTCGAGCTGGCCTTGCGCTGGTACTAGCAGCTAGCATATCCATAACTCTCGTTGTCTCTGTTGTCAAAGACAATCTTGCTACTACGGAAACAGGGCACGTCGAGATTCAATCCAAGGCTCACAATGCAACTGGCATTCGTTATGTCAAGAACTCAGGAATCTGTGAAACAACTCCGAATGTTACCCAAATCTCTGGTTACATTAACGTTGGAACAAACATGTCCATGGTATATCTCTGGTCCCTATGCTCCAGATGTAAACTGACTTAGGACACAGTGGTTCTGGTTCTTCGAGTCTAGAAACTCACCGGAAACAGCCCCATTCACTCTATGGTAGGTCACCCCGAAGCTGGGTCGCACACCTGAGTCGAGTCGCACCTCTGAACTGCTTTCGCAGGTTGAATGGCGGCCCTGGATGTTCTTCTATGATCGGACTATTTCAAGGTCGTTTGGTTTAATTGCCCTTTGGTTTGCTTCTAATTTTTCACAGAGAACGGGCCATGCTTGGTGAATGCCGACGGTAATTCCACCACTCTTAACCCCTACAGGTATGTCGAAATCATGGTCGATTTTATACACTAATCCAACATGGATTCCAAATTCCCACAGCTGGAACAATCTTAGCAACAGTATGTAGCACGTAATCCTCTGATTTCGTTGCCAGAGCCGACTTCCTCATCCAGTGATCTACATCGACCAGCCAATCGGAACAGGGTTTTCTTACGGTACTGATACGGTAAACAGCACGGAAGCCGCTGCGCCCTTTGTATGGACTGCATTTCAGGTTTTGTTTGAAAGCCAGCTATTTTCAAAGTATGCCAGTCGAGAGTCAGTCGCTTAACTCAGCTATCACGGACGATTACTCATGCCGAGCTCAGGTTCATCTTTACCACAGAGAGCTATGGTGGTCACTACGGACCCAGCTTTGTGACTTACTTCGATGAGCAAAACGCCTTAATCGCTAGCGGGGAGATTGATGCTGTTCCGATTGTTGTCAGCGCCCTGATGATTAACAAGCAAGTCGCTTTCTTGACTTACTAGTAATACCCCGTTGAGCGAGTATTCACAGTGGCTGGTATGATCCGCTCATTCAGAACATCGCATACCTAAACTTTGCGACTTATGCCCCTGGCTATGGACAGCTCCAGCCAGATGATGTACTCAAGAACATTTCGGATTCCCTATACGGTCCTGATGGTTGCGTAGCGCAGGAAAATGCTTGCTACGCTGCTGGAACTTCCACAAACTCAAACAAGATTTGCCGGGACGCCGATAATTACTGCGTGAGTAACATATCAATGCTATATGTATGGACGTCACCAAACTGTTTCAGATTGACAATGTCTTCACCCCTGCTGCGGGCGATTACGACAGCTATGATATCCGTCAAAATTCATCTGCTTTGTTCCCCCCTGAATACTATGTGGATTATCTACGCAAACAGGATGTTATGAAAAAGATCGGTGCTCAGGTCAAATACGAGGAATGCCCAGATGCACCCTATGAGAAGTTTGTAAAGACAGGCGACGTATGTGTTTTTTATTCTTTCCTCGAGTGCTAAATTTAGCTTCCTGTTAAAGGACGCTAGAACATGGCTACCACAGCTATCGGCTCTGGTCAACTCTAGGATGAAAATTTTGATTTGGGTGCGTGCTTAGTGACTGCCTCGTTATCTGCTAATTTACCAGGGAACAGGCTGGAGATGCTGATATGAAGTCCGTTTTTGTGTTGTGTTGACTTTTCATATGATCCTGACGCTTCTCATTGACTGTAGTTGCAACTGGCTTGGGGTAGGTCGTCACATATTTTTCTGCCAACTTCGCTGAATTATTTTCGCCAATAGGGCCACGCATCAGTTCTAGCGATGGATTGGTATGGCAATGAGACGCTCCACAATACCCCACTCACCAATATGACGATCGACGGCAAGCCTGTTGCGGCTGTGCAGAACGTCGACAACTTCTCTTTTGCGTAAGTCATTTTTCATCTCAGCTTGTTAACAAGAGACATACCTCATTATTTTACGTTTTAGACGGGTGTTTGGTGCTGGACACGAAGTGGTTAGTTAACTCTCCTGAGAATGAAGATATCTGCTGATCCTTGTTATGTCATTGTTAGGCTGCCTTCCAACCCCAAGCAGCTTTGGAGATTTTCTCGCAGGTTGTTCATAAGGAGCAACTTCACTCTGTCTGAACCGTGGATTTTGGAGCACACATTGTGAACTTGGTCGGACGTTCTTGACGTGTCTGACCAGTGGGCAAACGTTCCTCCTGAGATCGTTAATCAAGCGAGCCAAACTTCGAAATCTACATATCTATTTATTATCCAGTAAACTGTTTTATGCACATGTACATGACGTGGCGCATGCATATGTTGCATCACCTTGCGTGACAGAATTCATACTGCCAGGAGCACATACCTTACATACCATTGTACCTTGATCGCACTCCGAATGACCACACTAAGCTTTCAGCTCGAGACATAATGAAACGGACAAAACAATTAGATCTGCTGAAACGAGATGGCCTTGAGGACGAACTTTTGCGTGAGTGCAAATGCTAAAGATGTGGCGGCCACATCTGTGGTAAGTATTTGTACCTCGGCTGAGAGGCATGATGACAGTTGACTTACGATCGTGAAGACTTGATTCATAAACTGCTGCTTGAAGTATGATATACAACCACTCGCCACTCAGCGCACAGACTCAAGCGCACCTCAGTCTCTCAGAGAACACACAGAGAGATCTCAAGACCGCTGAGGCAGAATTGCTCAGGTATAGGGTTACCGACGCATGACGACCAGCTGAGTCTGAGCTGACCTAGATTCCCACGAAACTAAGACCATTCTCTCTCCTACTAATGGTGAATCATAACCAACTACTCCGATTTAAACCAGAAGACAACTGCAGCTGGTCGACCGGTCAAGAATGGGAGGTGGGATTGAAGGTAGAAGAGAAGTCTAAAGAGAGGCAGGGTGCGAAGGAGAGGGTGTTGGAGTTAAAGAGTCAGAGAAATTTTGTTTCCCCCTCCTCACTTGTCTCTCTCTCTTCTCGCATATCGAGGTCTTGTTGCTGATAATGGTTTACGGTAAGAATCTAGAATGTTGCAGCCAGAATGATGATGATGTACTCGCTCAAACACGTGTACTAATCAGTAACATGCAATAGGTAGGCCGGCGCCACATATATCGGCAATATCATATCGGTTATGGTCTTGGCTCGTGATATCTGGCCGGCAGGTAGGCAACTGATCCTTCTCAGGGAGTCAGCTCACGACTCACGATGGCTTCAGAGGAAAGCCCTATGCTGGTGCCCACCCCGCATGAAGCTATTTATCACCGATTCGCGCCAGACCGAAAGAGGTGGATCCTGTTTCACGTGTCCTTTGTGGGTTTGTTGGCTAGTGAGTACTGGGAGTTTAAGCGTACTGTTGACCCAGAGGCGTGATACTGATGAACATTGGTCAGTGTTCATCCAAGTGACATTCGTGCCTTCGATCCCTCGGATAGCTAAAGATCTCGACTTAACGGATGCTGTCGTCAGGTGTGTGTTGTATGCTCATCCGATGTGTAGTGATTGATCTATTTCCCAGCTTGGCTTTTAGCATATCGATCTTTGCTAATGCCATTGGAGCGTTGATCTGGGCTCCTTATTCGTCTTTCTGTGCGTGCATCCACGGCGTGTATTGTACTCGTGGTAGCTGTTGGGTTCTAACCCCAGTCCTAGCACAGACGGACGCCGAACAATATACCTGTGGGGAATGCCGTTTCTCTGCGTTGGGAGCTGTGGCATTGCCCTGTCGGCTTCATTGCAGAGTCTGTTATTCTGGCGATTCGTGCAGATGTTTGGATGCTCTGGGGCGTTATCGTTGGGGATTGGTGTAATTGGTGACCTCTATAAATTGGAGGAGAGGGGGACTGCTATCGGGGCATTCTTTAGTGTGAGGGATCACGATGTTTGAATGGGTTTTTTCAGTTTGGTACTGACATCGCTGTCTCAGATCACACTTATCGGGTACGCTGTTGCCCCGTTTGTTGGAGGTAAGTGCATTCTGGATGTTTTTGGCCGCTGACTCTAGCGACGCATTTGAACAGGTGCGGCGACACAGTATTGGTCCTGGCGCAATTTGCATTATTCCATTGGTGCATGGGGATTACTCGAGATGCTTTTCATATACCTTTCGTTGCCTGAGACGAGTCATCCCGGCACATTGGGCATCGATAAACTGCCGTCCAGGAGATCGATCCATATCGTGTGGATTAATCCTCTGAGCACTCTGTGGTTGCTTCGTAGTCCAAACCTATTTGCAGTTGTGAGTGCATTTACCATGCGCTAGTGCAAACTCTCAATTTGTGTGAGATGTAGATGCTCGCGTCAGCTCTAATGATCAACACTATGTATGGTGTGTCGTTACTTATTGCTGATTGTGCAGTGCATTCTCACTTAAAACAATGCAGTTCTCGTCGTACCGATGGCGTATACAATTGTAAGCTGACAATTACAATTGTCTTCCATCTCGCATCCTGTCCTGATCGCGGTGTAGGGCGTCCAGTATGGAATCACGAACGAAGCCATTATCGGGGCGTTTTTCCTCCCAAATGGACTGGGAAGTTTCAGTATGTGTAGAGCATTGTACTCGTGGTGCACCAACACAATATTTAACAGCCGGAACTCTGATTGCTGGCCGCCTATCGGACATTGTAATCAGAAGATGGCGGAAGAAGCGCAGAGGAGCGTGGTGTCCCGAAGATCGTTTGAGAGCAACATGGATCGGAGGGCTGATCATTGTCCCGTTGTCTATTGGGGCGTCAGGGCTGATCACAACGTATATTGGGGGCCCGATCGGCCTCGCGCTGAATATATTATGCCTCTATGCGAATGGAGTGGGAGTAAGTCCTGCCAGCTGGTCCCCTCACTTCGCACATAATGCAATTCACCGATTTTATAGGTCGATTCAGTAACGAATCCTATCAACTCTTATAACGTGGACGTGATGCATTCTCGAAGTGCTGAGGCCACAGCTGCTTGCATGTCAGTCTCTATGATATTGCGTGACTATCAAACCTGAACGCGTCCATGTACCTGTTAGAGCGAGCTGGTCGCTCATTCTGTCTGCTGCCTCTACTATTATCGTTCCATCGATCGAGCGTATAGGTGTTGCGTGGACGAATATCATCGCGGCTGTTTTGGCGATCATTGGACAAGGGTGAGGGACTTTTTGACCACAAGACCGGTGATACTGACATAGTAATGCTTCAACTTTTCTTTCGTAGGATGATCTTCTTGACAATTCGTTATGGCGATCACATGAGGGCGAGCATAGATGTTGGTTTCTCGACAATAGAGAATAACTGACAGATTGACCTTCGTTTATCTGGAGGGAGGCAATATGTATTATAATCAATATGGATCAAGCTCAAGTGGTTCATCATGCTCATCCTACAGCGAGAGGGTCAACTCTTGGTTTCTCCTAAGAAGATGAGAGTGATGGGAGACAGTTGTCCCTGCTGACCACTGATACTGAAAACGACTCCAAGGATGGGCTGCACGCATCCGGGAGAATTTTTGTTGCAGTATCGAATGAGAGGCGAGTACAGTTCTCTATTTTTATTTTCAGCTCGTGGTCGTTGCAATTACTACCACTAACTTTCAGGCATCAGCACCGGTCACTCACTCATGGTAAACTAAACATAGGATGCTCGTAGTCCACCTAAACTCTCTTGCGTGGCAGGCTATCATGAACCATACTTGGACGTGAGCCGATACCTCCCTTTGCGACGCCCAAAGTTGCTGTATCAAAAAATAAACATGGTTTCTGCACTTGGTAGGACCTCTCCGCCTATTCGGCCTATTCACCCCCCGGAATTGAGACGGTTCGAAACATTGGAGACGCTGACGCTCCTTAATACCGACTCGCGGTGTCGCCAAGGAGTGATCACTGCTGGATAATGAGCCTAGTTTTCACACCAGCCTCATGCAGTGCATATTCAAGGGAAATAACATACCGTATAAATTGGATCAAGACTCCACGCAGTCCTTTTCTCATAGTTTCTCTGTGTGTCCCAACATCGTCTATATAAACACGTCTGTCTCATTCAATCTCACTAGTAATATGTTGACCTTGCCTCGCTTCATGGTTGCTCTCGCTCTCGCTCTCGCATCCTCTATCTTCGGTGTTACTATTCCTGCAGTACCCTCTCGCCGCTCCGGGGAGCTTTGGGAGGGTTTGGAACATGAAGAAGTAGACCTAAGAGGTCTAGCACCCTCTCGCTGCTCTTGGGAGCTTTGGTTGGGAGCAGAACATGAAGAGGTAGACGCGTCTAGCACTCTTGCACTGATCTGAGGAAGGTTTTCCCTTACATTGATGTTTGAGGTCAGTTCCTGCGCAAGCCTCACGAATCTAGTCCTGAAGCACTTCTTACAGCTATAACATATCGTCCGTGGTTTGGTATTGGTTGATCATGAGCGAGGGGCTCCGTGCTGTTGTATATACAGCATGTGGGTAGCTTGGTCCGACAGACAGGCCTCTGTTAGCATTTCCGGCAACTCTCGTATAATTCTTTTGTCACTTTCATTCTACAATTGCGAGCACCCTGTATACCAGTACTGACATGGAACGAGAACGAACGCACTAGATGACGAGACTATTGAATATAACTGTATGTAAATTCGAACTGTCACAGGCACTTTTAGGCCTCATTGGCATAGATAGAATTCTCCATCATGGTTTTGAATGATCATGAGTTAAATATCGTTTGATTTTCAGGTATCTGCTGTGCGATTCAGAGTGTCGAGTGCTGAAGCGCTGAAACTTTGTGTGATGTCTTGGATCAATGGCAAAGATATCTGAATTAAAGTTTGAAAGAAATTCCCCCAAGCTGGAGTACTTGAAGCTGAGCGCTGAAGACGGGAGTTGCGGTCGAAATGGCAGTCACCAAGTATGTTCAGACTCAGTCAGAAGCTCCTGCCTTGTATAGGTAGAATTTTTGCTCACAAACAAAGCATCGTGCGATAGTGCTGCTTTCCATACAGTCATGCAATCGGTAATACACCTCACATTTCAACCTCATTGAGCACTATTCTACTTAACATTCCTTCAAGGTAACTTGTTCTGCATAAAGCTCTGATTCTGCATAGTAGTTGCCTTGTGTACAGTGTTTCGTGAGTCAACACGCGAAACGAGTCTTACTAGCATCATAGCCTGAGGTTCAGAGTCCCTGCGTACATCAAATGGTGAGTTTGACATGATGAGATTCGGTGTAAAACAAGGCTCACTGCTACTGGCTTCTTGCCTGGGTCCGGCTCTGGAGACTCTTCCTGCATACATTGTATGATGAGTTTGACATGATCAAATTTAGTGTGAAATAAAGCTCACACGCCCAATTACTACTGGCTTCTTGCCTGGGTCCGGTTCTGGAGACTCCTCCTGCATACATCGTATGGTGAGTTTAACATGATCAGCCTATTTGGTGTGAAATAAAGCTTACACGCCCAGTTACTACTGGCTTCTTTCCTGGGTCCGGTTCTGGGGACTCTTCCTGCATACATTGTATGGTGAGTTTGACATGATCAGATTTGGTGTGAAATAAAGCTTACACGCCCAGTTACTACTGGCTTCTTGCCTGGGTCCGGTTCTGGAGATTCTTCCTGCGTATATCTTATGGTGAGTTTTACATGTTTGGTGCGAAGCAAGGCTTACGCGCGCAAGTGCTAAATAATTGGTCTATGCACATTGTAAGCTCAAGGTGAGATCTGACGCGAAGCCAGGCTTACTCGGGTCGTCACGACAGTGCTACGCTTGTCAATGGGAGCAGCGTGGCGAGCAGCCTGCAGACATTGTATAACAATATGATAAGATTTGACGTGATGCGAGGCTTACTGGCACTCCAGCGTTGACAAGGGCCGTCAGGCCGAGGAGAACAACGAAAGCAGTAGAGAGGTGGATAAACATGATGGTGAGTTGATTTCACTTGTAGAGAGGTTGTTGGCAATCAATTGTTGGTACTGTCTGTTTTATACTCCACCGAAGTGGACATTCTGGACATATGATAGTACTGGTGATGAAACTGCTCAATGGTATTTGTCCAAAGAAGTCGAAGCATAATACGTGTCCCGAGTCGATTCGACAATTTAATAATGTTCAAATTGCTGTAGGGATGCAAGATTCGTGACAGAGCCGGACCCTGGACACATTGCGGACTTTCACTTTTGTTTCGATCAAGAAGCCTCGGCTTCCAATTCCAATTTAGTGGGGAGGAGGTTTTGTATTGTTCCTAGTATCTGTCCTACCATGACTCGCTGTCCAGGTAATATAAGTCATTAGCAACCGCCGTTCTACCAGTCATAGCAATGCACGACAGACGTTCAATGAGCGGTAGTATTACCTACTATGCTAGCGGGCGGGCGTTAGTTACTAAATGACGTCCCCGCTACGGCAGTAGTAAATATGGGATTTGTGGTGCTACGGTCGAAAAAACTCCAAGTCTTATTGCCAAATTATTTGGTGGAAAATGCACTCCTGTCCTACATTGCAATGCGCTGCGTCCTCAATTATAATGTATAACAAGGACACGCCTTCGGTCTTCTTTTCGACGACAAATTGTATTTACAGTAGCAGGTGAGGAAACACGATATTCACGCAGTCCTGCTCTTCTTTTGTCTCTGCAAACAAACACAGTGTTTCCCTTCGCGTCCTCACCCTGGACAACGCCGTATATAATTGGCCGTGAGCAAACGGATCTGTCCGCAGGTCAAGTGCTGTGCGCACCAGCGTGAGTCCTTGGCAACCATTGAATGTGGTTGCATACGCAGCGCGCAGCGGAAATTGCCTTCGGCTTACTGTCCACGACGCACGGTGTGAGAAGTTGATGCGTGGGATGTAGCGGCTTTCGTGTGTATAGAGAAGTCTGAGATGTTCCGTTGAACGGCGCAAATGCAATTTGGTTTCAGATCTAGGCGATTCGGAGGAGGTACTCCAGGGTGAGTCAACATCGCGGGATAATCAGGCGAGTTCTCTGGTCCGTTCAATTCAGTGTGCTCTGCTTCTTTTAAGCCGTCCGAACTAAAATAAGACTCTGCGGATTCTCGTCAGTCGTAGTTCCCGCAACCATCGCACTTTACTTCTTAGATAGATAGATGATCGGATCAGGCTCAAGTGGTGCGCATGGCGTTGACACCAATTGGAAAATCACTCTGTTCTTACAATATGTCTCGCGATAGCACCAACTGGTGGAGGCTCAATTGTATAAACAGTTTGGGAGTACATGTTATTTGATATATGTTGAAATGACCTCTTCATCGCAACGGTGCTGCGCACTGGCTAGTGCTGCCGTGGTCCGGTCCTGAACCATGGTTCGAACTGGACTTTTGGTCCGGTTCTCCTGTGGTTCGGTCCACGGTCCAGGTGTCAGCCAGAACCGGACCATAGTACGGTTCTCGGTTCTGCCATTGGGCGGACGGTTCGACTTTGGTTCGGACCGGCCCCGAACCGTTCCGAACCGCGAACCGAAAGAAGCTTGCCACATTGTTGAAGCACGCCTTGACACCTTCCTTTGATGATCCACTTTGGCCTCAGGGATTCTTAAGCTTCAAGATTTACTTGTTTCCATCAAATGCAGAGGCCCATTGACAAGGTAAGTCATGATATGCACTGTTCAAACTGATGAATCAGACCACACGTCTCGTTGTGCAACTCCTCCCGCAAGCCCATCGTCCCACTCCTGCGAAACCACCGCCTCCACCCCTAAAATCAACGCGCCGACAAAGACCAAGTTTGCTTGTGCTCGCTATCTTGCGCCCGTTTTCTCATGCTTACTCTCTCGTACCTGTCCTCTTGTGCCCATTCTCTCGTGCTAACTCTCTCCCACCTGTTCTCATGCCACGCCCCATCTTTCATGCCCTCCTACTTCTTGATGTCGCTTGGTATTGAGACCATCGACTGCGGCACAACAACAAGTGCCTGCCATGTTACCTGCGTCTTTGCACACTCCCAGACACCACCATTCACCACTTCCACGATGGCGCAAACGCTTGCGGGTGGCGCTTTGGACCGTATTTTCTTGCAACAGTTCTGGACCCTAACTTCAAACGTCGAAACCCGTTGGACTGAGATGAAGGTTACGAGCGGGAAAGCTCGTTTTGAAGCTGTGATAAGTCATATTTGACCAACTTCCTAACTTTGCACCCTGCCATTGAGCACATCATCTACTCCGGTCTCGCCTTGTACTCACTACACGTTCACACACACACAGAGCAGTTTATCAGCACCTACTGTCTCCCTCATTACTCGTATTCTGTGTTAATGCCTTGTGCTTGTTACACTCGAAATGATATCTTGCAAATTGACCGCTGCTTATCCTGACAGATCATTCATATTTAACGTGCACACGACTCGACTCAAAGATATTACCATAGGGTCTCTACCCACCTTCGTAGATGCAGGAGAAAACTCTCGAACTTCTACCTGCGCTCCCTACTGAATTTTTGGGTCCGGTTTGGGTTCGGACCCCAAAAAAACCGAACTGGACCATAGAGAACCGTTCTCTGTGGTCCGGTTCTGGGTTCGGACATTTCATAGAACCGAACCAATGGTCCGGTTCTTGGTTCTCCTCTATGACCCTCTGAACCGGACCGAACCGGACCACGGCAGCACTAGCACTGGCCAGTCCCCGAGTCCCTTTCCCCTTGAAATATGCTAATTGCAGGTAAGTAAACTTATTAAGTCACTCGATTTTTCAATACACATTCGGATTACTTTGGTCAGCTATGTAAGAGCCAGTTCAGATACTCCCTGCAGCCAACATTTGATTGTCAATGTTGACACCAAATTCATCGGCATCGTGAATCCGAGATATCGGAGCTTAAATCTTGCAGCTCCCGCTTATCGTAGTGACTAGTAGGCATGGATGAGCTTCAGCCAATGGATCCACAGCACCTAGCTACACTCCTAACGAATCCTCGACCAGAGGTCTGGGAGCGACTCTTGAAATTTTCAGCGTTAATATTTAGTATTCTTGTTACTGCAGCGCATAGCACAGTGCAGACCTTATATCCAAGAGATCCGGAGCCTTATCACACATCGGCACTGTCTGGACAGGACTGGGTCATCGAGCTCCTCACCGGTCACCCTGAACGCATCAGGTGCGAGCTCGGCATGCATGCCAGTGCCTTTTCTGAGCTTATCGACGAGCTTCGGAGCATGGGTCATTCGGACTCTAAGTATGTCTCGCTCGAGGAACAGCTGGCAATATTTCTGTATGCCTCCGTCACTGGTGTAGAGACTCATGCCTCTCATGGTGTGATATGGCACTTTTCACTAGGGAGTTCATTGCACGAACTTGCAGCACCATTCTGTGTGCTATCTGCAGCTATCCCTATATGAGGCGCAGCTTTCCCGCGCAACGCGCGCACCATTCCCGCGCTTTACGATGTATACGCGCGCGCGCTTTCCCGCGCTTGATCGCCCTATAGCGCCAGCCTTCCGGAAGCATCCACCCACTGTCCACCAAGCTCTCTAGTGCATGTATTTCCATTTCCCTTATTTACATATCATTCCACCTTTATTTATATCATGGACCCTTACTTACATACATATATCTTTACATACCTTACTCGGTAGCGATTCGGCTCCGCATGACAGCGCTTAGGCACCATATAAGCGCCAGCATTACCTACCAGGAGATAATTACTTGACCTCCCACTTACCCACTTACTACCTAGCTGAACATAGTAGAAATCTATTCTTTGACACCTCGCGCTCGTATCTCTTGTCTAGTATCTAATCACCACTTAAGCAAACTCACTCTTACTATCACTTGTTTCTGCTCACGTGCGCGTGCGCTTCCCACGCCTCACGCGCACCTGCGCACTTTCTCGTGCTTCGCATTGGCCGACCAGTAGCACCTTCAGCGCCTACTACCAGATCCTTGCTGCACTCGCTTCCCCTTTAGGGTCGAACGCACTTGTTGTCTCAGGTATAGCAGACTAGGCAATGCGCGACCTTACAACATTTACAGATACAGTCTGGAGCATCATTTGTTCCTCTCGGTATTGTTGTTTCTACACCGGCCTGTCAATCAGGCATCTTGCAGAGAGGTTCCAACGCTCAAATGAAACGATTTCACAGTGAGTGTTTTTTTTTTGGGGGGGAGGTAATATCTAATAGTACATAGTTATTTCCGCAAGATGCTTGTCATCTTCACAACCGACCCATTCTATTCAAAATACATATGTTTTCCGGACAATTCAATTCCCCCCAAAATCCGCAAGAATCCGAAATGGTGGCCGTTTTTCAAGGACGCTATTGGGGCACTTGATGGGAGCCACATCCACGTCACGCCCAAGGCTGTTGAACGTCCTGTTTATCGTAATCGGAAGGGGTTTGTCTCGCAAAACTGTCTCTTTGCGTGCGATTTCGATCTTAGCTTCACGTACATGCTCACAGGATGGGAAGGCTCAGCAACAGATGCACGTGTCTATGAGGATGCCTGCACTCATGACTTTAAGACTCCCCCAGGGAAATATTTCCTTGCAGATGCGGGGTATCCTCTGCGCCCTGGGCTACTCGTGCCTTACCGAAACGTGCATTATCACCTTGCTGAATGGGGTCGCGCAAACATAAGGTAAGCTCTCAATTATTTTGCAAACATTGTTCTAAGTTTTACAGGCCAGAAACCAAGGAAGAACTATTCAATTTGCGACACGCATCAGCACGGAATGTCATCGAGCGCATCTTCGGTGTCCTCAAACAACGCTTCCGCATACTTCTTCTTTCGCCTGGCTACGCTATGGAGGTCCAGGCCCAAATACCAGCCGCTCTTTGCGCAATCCACAACTACATTCGTGTGCATGACCCTAGCAAGGGTACTCCCCCTGTCGACGATGGAGATGGAGACAGAGTTTTGGAGGAGGACCCTGACCTTGACGTAGCTGCTGACGAGGAGGCTGTTGCTATCGAAGAAGACAACGAGGGTGACTTTCGTTGAGGCACCGAAATGCGTGATCGCATCGCTGAGGCGATGTGGGCTCAATATCAATGTGTCGTATTGGAATGTGGCTTAGAAGGACTTGATCCTGTAGATGATGAGGAGGATGAGCTTGAGGGTAGCGCTGATGATGATGAGGAGATGGGGCCTGTATGACAAGGCCATGTTCTGAACTTAGTTTACAAGTAAATAAAACATTGAATCAACAATTTTGATAGTACAAGTATACAACGGTGATACATGGTATTGAAAAATGCGGTAAACGATTTGGAAAAGTGCAGTAAACGATTGTTGAGTTCATTCATCAAGATCAAGATCAGCATCAGCATCATGCGCCTCTTCACCAACTCGCTGACCGATCATCTTCTCTACAAACGCACATCTCCTGACGCTATTCTTCATGGTAACGTAAAACTTAAGAAAATGATCATTGCCCTTCGCACCAAGGACACTGACCAGCAAAGCCTGCTGCTCCGGCGGGATATCAGCATCTTCACCCTCTAAGAGTCTGACGGCGCGGGTGACATTGTCATCATCAACTGCTCCTCTCATGAACGCTTCGAAGGAATCAGTCATCTGGTTGATGCTGCCTTGCATCCCCACCACAGCAGCAGCCGGTGTAATCTTTGCAGCCCTTGCAATGCTGCTGATCTTCGTGTGATGGCTGTTCTGAGACTGTGCTGGTGTCCGCGCCTTCTTGGATGGGGGGCCGGATACTACCAAGGTGGTAGAGGGAGGCTGCATGGAGATATGACTAGACCCAAACGACATGGTCTCCATGTCAGCTTCAGTATGTGGGCGTTTTCCAGCATTAGAGGTAGCAGCGCTAGAGGCAGCAGCAGCAGAGGTAGCAGCAGCAGAGGTAGCCGCAGTAGAGGTGGTGGTGGTGGTGGTGGTGGTGGTGGTGGTGGAGGTAGAGCCAGAGCCAGAGGTGATAGCGGTAGCGGTAGGATGAGGATCAGTGGTGGTGCTGCCTGATGGGCCAGCTACAGCACCAGCTGGGACAGCCGCATCGGATGTCCCTCCAGGCTCAGTGTCAGGATTGGTGATGGGAGTAGCAACACCACCTGGGCAAAAAGCATGCCGGCCCCTGGCGCCACCCAATGGAATAATGGCTTGCATTTTTACATAATGCTCCCATCCCTTGGTGCGGAATGGCCAAATCAAAGGATTTTTCTAGTAATATATGAGCTCGTGTATACATTAGAATTATGAGGGCGCAAATACCTGGATGTATGATTCCCACACAGCTGTTGCTGCTGGTCCTGCAATCCCACCTCCATTCTCATTGCCCCAATGGACTCCTGTCTGGTTGCAATACTTCTCGATAGCATGGTAAGTGCTTTTGAGCTAAGGATCGGTCATCAGCTTATGATCGGGTAAAAACGGATGTCATATGTGACATACCAATGTCCATTTGTTGCGCACTGACTTTGCTGTCTTTGGTGGACCCATCCGAGTGGCTGCCAGATCTTCATCACTGTTGATGTGGTCTGCAGCATCTGCAAGAACCTTAGTCTTGAAATTCCCTCCTCCTTCAGCATCTGAGCGGTGATCATATAAGTAATTGATAAGGGCGGTGATCTCGCCATCGTTCCACTGAGCATGTGGAACCCTAGCTTGATGGACTTCTGGTTGGGCCATAAGGAGTGTGGTGTATTGGGCACAGGTGGCTGTAATTGCGAGAGCACCAGCGAAAAGCCTCTGCCGCCGCTCTAGGGATAGATGAGTAGTATAATCCATCGATAATATGTACAAGTATGAGGGAGGCAAGGTTCAAGCTCCAATATCTCGGGTTCACATGCCGATGAATTGGTGTCAACATTTACAATCAAATGTTGGCTACAGGGAGTATCCGAACTGGCTCTAAGACGCGACCTCAGCTGAGGCTCGGCGACTTTCATTGACTTCCTTTTTTGCAGAAAGTCTGGGAATCCAAATTTCCGGCAGTCTCCGTCCGGCTGCATGCGGGTCTGTCCAGATCCGTCTGTGCACAACTTGTCAGTTCTTAACGTCGCATCACACAATGAGCTCATTTTTACGACTCATTACTGTCTCAAACACATTAATTTAGCAATCTCCCAGCCTCACCTTGCCTGATGGTTACAGCTTTGTGCAGTTGTAGATATGGTTTGGGCATTTACCTGTCCTCCTCGTGCACTGGGCTGGCCGACTTTCTTCTGCTACACTTTTGTGCTCACCTACTACCAATAACCGGCTTTCTCATCCTCCATCAAAGGTGCTACATTTCTGTGCTTGCCTGCCAATTGCAATGGACTCAACTGTGAACCTTGCAGATTTGTTAGAGCTAGTTCGGTAACCCAAGGTAAAGTAAATTTGCCAACTTCAAGGATGATGTAAGGTCGGCACAGTAGCTTCCGGTTTGGAGACCGACATCGGAGCTTGAACTTCCTTTGATCCCATGTCTAGCTATCATACACCCCAGCATACGACTCAAGATCTATGCAATTGTGTCATATCCCGTATTCCGGACCTACATCCAATAATGTTCCCACGCCTCATCCGGACCTTCGGACGCCCTATCCATGTCTCCAGTCCTCTACCCATCCAGATCCCTGCACCTCTGCACATCCACATCCGCGCATCCATGTCCAGATCCCTTTACCTCCGTACATCGGACCTCCATACCTCCGCAGCTAGCCTGCATCATTCATCCTTTGTCCTATTGCCCTAATATCATATCCCGTATATCCACGCTTCTTGTCCGGACATCCGGTCTGGTCCGATCCGATCCGATCCGATATACGATAAGCTTCCTAATTCATTTCCTGTGCATATAACGTTAACACAGCCTATTCCTCTATTCGGTATTCCTTGTCCTCGGTATCTCGGTTATACTTACTACTGGTATGCTTACTGATGCGTTAACCTATGCTTCATTTCCGACTCGCGCTTGATAACTTTGCTTATGCTTCATACATAGCCTCGGACGCTTGCTTACTGATCTTTCCGTTATTTCCTTAGTATATAAACTCTTGTATATGTCCTGTAGTTCCTCAGTCTGAATATCATATTAGTCCTCGCACTAGATCTCACTCTAAGTCCTCATATCAGTTCTAGTCTATCGACTTAGTCAATATCCATCTCAGGCCTAGGGAGAAATTCCCTAGGCCAGAGCTCCGCTTATCCGCTCATCCGATCCTCCGAAGTTTCCGGACGTTCGTCCGAAACTTTCCCGCGGTCCTCCGGACCTATTCTGCTTCGGACTTTGTCCTTGCAGCCTTTCCTCTGTTTGCTTCTAGTTAGGACTTGTCCTAAGTAGCCATTACACGTATCTGTATCAGGACGAAACCTCATTGTAATTTCCAGAAGTTCCTCCGGAACTTTCCCGCACTCGTCCGGAAAGTCCTTCCGAACTTTCCCGCGCTTCGGACATCCTTCGGACATCATTCTGAAATTAAGGGCACATACTCGGGTAAGGGGCGCAGCGCACGAGCTGAAGCCAAGCCCCTCGGAATCAGTCCTACCCTTTGTGCATGGTCTTAACAAATCGGAACAACATCTGGGCTAGTGTCATATCGATAGTGTTATCAGCTCAAGTCCACATCCTCTCCATGGCTCAGGAGTCATCTCATACTACTACAGAGAGGGCTGTTTGGACTGACACAGAGGTTGATCAGTTTCTCCTCTACCTATCCAACAATCGGGACAAGATCGGTGATGCTGGCAACTTCAAAGATGTGACATACAATGGCACTGCAGAGGCTATTGCTGAGTACCTGGAGCATGGTCCAGCGAAGAGTGGGGCAATGTGTAAGACAAAATGGGTGTCAGTAAGTCATATCAATATATCATTTATTTATAGACTTGATAAGAGATCGTGTAGTTAAAGCAGACTTTCAACGCTATTCAGAAGTATCGCCAGCAGTCTGGTGTCCACTGGGACAATATTAGAGGGGCAAATGTCGAGGGCGAGGCTTCAACCTCAGTATGGAATGAATATGTTTCCAAGAAGGTACGTCAAGTTCGCTAATGCTATTTCATGCGTCTCACTGTTTGATAATAGGGAAATTCAGTCATGCGCCCTTTTCGTGCATCGGGATGGAGACACTACGAGTAAATGGACGGCATAATACCACAAGGCAGTGGCGCCCAAGGGCGCACAGGGTACCAACCCAATATAGCTCTCCCCCCTCCCTTAAGCTCAAGCTCCAGTCCTAGCGTACCCGCAGGTGAACACAATACCATGATTGGTCCCATTATTGCCACATCTAGTGCTGGTGTTGCTGGTCCTAGCACCGCCCCTGCAGCAGCTGCCCTCACTTCTACACCTGCTTCTCCATCCTTCATGCCTCCTCCTGCTTCTCCGTCCTTCATGCCTCCTCCTGGCAAACGTTCTCACACTGACATGGAGCTGACCGCCTCATCTGCATCTACCTCAGTTTCTCAAATGCAAATGCCGCCTCCCTCCGAGTTGAGCTCTATCAAAAGAGCGAAGACAGTATCAGGCCGCGCATCAGGCCACGCATCAGGCCGTGGATCAGGAGGCCATGCACAGACTCAGGGCGGTTCCACAAAGAACGCTAACACGTTGGACACCAAGATATCGAAGGCCACCACAGCTGTAGCCGTGATGGGATTCCAGAGCTCTGTCAATCGCTTGACAGATGTAATTGCTGAGCACATGGTCTATCCCGAGGATCGGGTAATGGACCAGTGCTCGAGGCCATGCAGATGTTGCAGGTTGAGGATGCAGAGTTGCCGTTCGCAGAGCAGCTTATAATACAACAGGTTTTTTCCATGGACCCTGCAGCTACTGACATATACACACAGACCGCTGACAAGGAGATGTGCTGTGCTTTTATTCTTTCCACAGCCCAGTGGTTGGGACTTCAACTTCCTGCGCCTGGTAGTTAGTATACTCATGTAAAATGCGCTATTGACACAACATATGATGATAATGCAGTAGTTGAAGCATGGTAATGCAAACATCTTGTGCTTTGATGGCAGCGGATACATGAGAGTCATGCTACAGTGCTACATATCATTGTCAGAATCTTCAAAGGAGTCATCTAGCAGGCCCTGCTGCTGCAAAACGGTCTGATAATCTTCCCACATGCAGCGCGCAATACGATTGCGCACTTCCTTCATGCCTCCCGCTCCGTCAAACACCTCCTCGTCATCGGGGATCCCTTGGTGCTCCGGGTTGTTGTAATCAAAGTGTTCATCGTCGTCGTCCGGGAGCACGTTGTCGTCAGGGTTGTGAGTCAATATGAAATTGTGAATCGCGCATAGCGCGGCAGGTATACGTGCCTGGATGGTCATAGGATATTCAGGTGAGAGCAAAAGAATATGAAAACGGTGTTTTAACACGCCAAAGATCCGCTCAATCACATTTCGAGCAGATGAGTGTCGCAGATTGAAGAGCTCTTCTTTGGTTGTTGGTCTGCAAACATAGAATAGTTATTAAAAAACATAAAATAAATAAAACATACCTAAGATTAGCGCGTCCCCATTCAGCCAAATGATAACAGACACTGCGGTAGGGGACTAAGAGCTCATCACACAAAGGGAATCCCGCATCTGCTAAGAAATATTTGCCGGGAGGGACATACAAACTGCCTGAACGAGCCTCGTCATAGAGGCATGCGTTTGTGGTGGATCCCTCCCAGCCAGTGAGAGCGTATGAGAACTTGAGGTTGAAGGTGCAGGCGAATAGACAGTTTTGAGAAACAAAACCTTTGCGATTACGATACGAGGGGCGGTCAGATGATGAGGGGCGAGCATGGATGTGGCTGCCGTCAATCGCACCGATAGCGTCCTTGAAGTAAGGCCAGAATTTCGGGTTGTTATGGATGTTGCTGGAGACGTCATCGGTGTCATTGGGAGAATGTACGTAGGTTGTGTAGAATGGGGGGACGCAAAGATAAACAAGATCTTCCGGAAATACCTGGAATTATTTGTGAGCTCATCATAAATAACATTAAAAACAAACTTACTTTGAGATGGTGTTGTTTGACCATTGAAAATGCTCCCCGACATGACGGATTGTTAGCCCTGTAACACACGTATATAAAAAGATGGCAAGTTGCTCTTCGAGCGAAACGTGGCGTGAGCTAGCATAACCCAAAACACGAAGTTCGGCTATGAGCGCGTGAAAGACATCTGCATGCATGCCAAGTTCGCATCGCATATGATCCGGGTGACCAACGATGAGTTCCATGACCCATTCTTCACCTGAGAGGGCTGATGTGTGGTATGCCTCAGGTACAGAGTCCTGAAGCAATGAGTGCATAGCAGTCAGAAGGACACTGACAAGTAGTGCAATGTGACGTAGGATTCGCATATGATTTTGCCGACGGCCTGCAGCTGGCGGCTGAACAGCCTGGGCTTGAGCGAGTTGTTGGAGCAAGGGGTCAATGGTATCCATAATCTATCGATATCTATCCCTAAAGCAATGAGCGCGATGGATAACAAGTCCTACTGATATTGATATCATAAGGTTGAAACTCAGCTATCGGCACCTACTGTGCCGGCCTTACATCATCCTTGAAGTTGGCAAATTTACTTTACCTTGGGTTACCAAACTAGCTCTTACAGATTCTAAACCATTACATATTTGTACTCATGACTCACGAAGGTATCTCTGGAATGGTTCGGGCCAAATCTGTGCACTGCGGATGTTCGTGTAATGTATATATTAGTGTCATACTTTTTTGTTGCTCTTTTGCATACAAATTATAGTGATTTGTGAGCCGGACAGATCCAGCCGGACTCGGCCGGACGGACCCGGAAATTCGAATTCCTAGATGCCCTCCTTTTTTGTCAGACACACGTGAACGATGAACGATCTTTAATTGGCTGACTACGCTACTGATGTAACTCAGGTACTACATATAGAAGTGCCTCGTCAGCTCTTCGAAATAAATAGTCAATATGAATGTGACTGCAAATGCCGCAAATGTCTAGGCAAATCAAACACACGTTCAGCCTTGCCGACCGTTGGATTTGTAGTACGCTCCCATATTTGCCCTGCCAAACGAATGCTGGCCACATGCCATACGTGCGCTATTTTTGTCGCCAACACAGAGGTTATTTGATCTGGTGGTTCAATCGCAGGCACAGTTCCTAAGTAATAGCGAGTCTCGCGCAAAGGCCACACCGAAGCGTCGTCAACGAACAAGCGCCGTGCGGAGTGTAGATAAACATCCGTTGTTCGAATAGTGGTTTTTGCTTCACAAAGAAGCATGGAAGTTGTATCTACCACTTCCTGCGACGACTTGATGCGCGTTTCCGCGAAACGACGACACTTGGCAAATAGATGATGCGGCGTTTCCAGACACTCACACCCAAATTGGCACCACGGTGATACGTTTCCCATACGGGCAAATCGTACACTAGCAGAGTCCAATTGGCGTGATCTCGCATAGAGCTGTACCAGCGCGGAGTATGCGTATGGCGTCCGCACGTAAGGATGGTCTGGTGGCGCATGCAAGTCGTAAAGAGGCAGTGTGAGGGTACGACCAGGTACAAAGGTCGGATCAGCTGCAGTGTGACTGGAGAGTATGTGAGTAAGCAATAACGGCAAAGGACATTCAATAAACTTCAAAGAAGGGGAGTATAGAACAAAACTGTCCAGTTCAAATGTAGCATACGGCACGGGATAGGGTCGAATGACCTGAGAGTGAGAGTCATGGGCAATAGCATCTACTAATGTGTTTGCTCGTGCTGGCAAGGATGATGAGTCGGTGTGTGCTTTGACATGAATGAGAGCTGGAGGTTTGGGAGACGATGATATGATGGAGTGTAGCCACCGATATAACGACCGTGCAGGAAGGGCAGACCATGCGTGAGGTAGGAGGGGCGCGAGAAGACTGGAATTAATTACGCGGATGGCGTTAAGATGATCAGAGTGAATTGTACTATCCTCAATGTTTCCTGAACGCGCTAGTAAGGCGGACACAATCATGCCATAAAGCTCGCCATGAAGAATTGTGGCTCCATTAGCATACTTGTCCAATGAGCCGGTGAGTGATCCTACAGACGTTGTGACAGCAAAGGTCACGGACCGCACACTATCTGGAGTCCCTTGAGCAGGCATCATAGAGCCGTCACAAGCTGAAGATTTTGGCCAGCGCCATTATGTAATACTTTTGCAAACTGTATGTAATTGAAAGACTCAACTGAGGGAAAGGAAGAAAGAAGGCGTTTGTTGCCCTTCAAACTCGTTCTTACCACGTGCTCGTGCCACCTGCCTCGTACTTAGTCAACCCCCATGGTTCTGCCCAGCTTACAGGATTATAAGCAGCCCAGAGTAGTGGCACATGCGGCAGGTGCTAAGATCGTGTGCGTCCAAGTCCCCATTTCTAGCACACGTTTCGCCAGCTGTGGAACCGAGCAGTCAAAAACGATGGCATCATCATGCTGAAGCGCCAAAGTCCGACCCATCAGCACGTTCCCATATCTCGTGTTTATCGCCGCCATCATGTGGGCACTCAGTGCCTCCAATCATTTGATAATATCTCGCCATGAGAGTGTGTCTGGTAGTCTATAAGTACCTGGAGTTAATTGACCGTCGCTGATGTGACTTTACTTAGATCTCCCTACCGGCGTGCACTAGCATGTTTATGAGAACACTCGTTCGAGTTGGCGTTACACTATTACTAGCAGCTAGCCGCGGCGTATCCATAAGTCTTGTCGTCTCTGTTGTCGAGGACAATCATACTACTACGGAAGCAGAGCACGTCGAGATTCAATCCAAGGCTCACAATGCAACTGGCATTCGTTACGTCAAGAACTCAGGAATCTGTGAAACAACTCCAAATGTTACCCAAATCTCTGGTTACATTAACGTTGGAACAAACATGTCCATGGTATATCTTCGTTCCCTATGTTCCAGATGTAAGCTGACTTAAGATACAGTGGTTCTGGTTCTTCGAGTCTAGAAACTCACCGGAAACAGCCCCATTCACTCTATGGTAGGTCCGACCCGGAAGCTGGGTCGCGCAAGTACTTGAGTCGAGTTGTACCTCTGAACT
This sequence comes from Suillus plorans, assembly GCF_016647745.1. Lineage (NCBI taxonomy): Eukaryota > Fungi > Basidiomycota > Agaricomycetes > Boletales > Suillaceae > Suillus > Suillus plorans. The sequence goes on from NW_024537389.1 coordinate 192,618, forward strand.
GCTTTCGCAGGTTGAATGGTGGCCCTGGATGTTCTTCTATGATCGGACTATTTCAAGGTCGTTTGGTTTAATTGCCCTTTGGTTTGCTTCTAATTTTTCACAGAGAACGGGCCATGCTTGGTGAATGCCGACGGTAATTCCACCACTCTTAACCCCTACAGGTATGTCGAAATCATGGTCGATTTTATACACTAATCCAATATGGATTCCAAATTCCTACAGCTGGAACAATCTTAGCAACAGTATGTAGCACGTAATTCTCTGATTTCGTTGCCAGAGCCGACTTCCTCATCCAGTGATCTACATCGACCAGCCAATCGGAACAGGGTTTTCTTACGGTACTGATACGGTAAACAGCACGGAAGCCGCTGCGCCCTTTGTATGGACTGCATTTCAGGTTTTGTTTGAAAGCCAGCTATTTTCAAAGTATGCCAGTCGAGAGTCAGTCGCTTAACTCAGCTATCACGGACGATTACTTATGCTGAGCTCAGGTTCATCTTTACCACAGAGAGCTATGGTGGTCACTATGGACCCAGCTTTGTGACTTACTTCGATGAGCAAAACGCCTTAATCGCTAGCGGGGAGATTGATGCTGTTCCGATTGTTGTCAGCGCCCTGATGATTAACAAGCAAGTCGTTTTCTTGACTTACTGACACCCTGTTGAATGAGAATTTATCAGTGGCTGGTATGACCCACTCATTCAGGACATCGCATACCTAGACTTTGCGACTTATGCCCCTGGCTATGGACAGCTCCAACCAGATGACGTACTCAAGAACATTTCGGATTCCCTATACGGTCCTGATGGTTGCGTAGCGCAGGAGAATGCTTGCTACGCTGCTGGAACTTCCACAAACTCAAACAAGATTTGCCGGGGCGCCGATAATTACTGTGTGAGTAACATATCAATACTACATGTATGGACGTCACCAAACCCTTCCAGGACGACAATGTCTTCACCCCTGCTGCGGGCGATTACGACGGCTATGATATCCGTCAAAATTCATCTGGTTTATTTCCTCCTGAATACTATGTCCATTATCTACAAAAAGAGGATGTCATGAAGAAGATCGGTGCTCAGGTCAAATACGAGGAATGCTCAGACGCACCCTATGAGAAGTTTGTAAATACCGGCGACGTATGTGGTTGTCTGAATTCTTTGGTCGAGTGCTAAATCTAACCTCCTCTGAAAGGGCGCTAGAACATGGTTACCCAAGCTATCGGCTCTGGTCAACTCTAGGATGAAAATTTTGATTTGGGTGCGTGCTTAGTGACTGCTTCGTTGTCTGCTAATTTATCAGGGATGAACAGGCTGGAGATGCTGATATGGTGTCCGTTTTCGTGTTGTAATGATCTTTCATATGATCCTGACGCCTCTCATTGACTCTAGTTGCAACTGGCTTGGGGTAGGCCGTCCCATATTTTGCTGCCAACTTCGCTGAATTGTTCTCGCTAATAGGGCCACGCGTCAGTTCTAGCGATGGATTGGTATGGCAATGAGACGCTCCACAATACCCCATTCACCAATATGACGATCGACGGCAAGCCTGTTGCGGCTGTGCAGAACGTCGACAACTTCTCTTTTGCGTAAGTCATTTTTCATCTCAGCTTGTTGACGAGAGATATACCTCATCGTTTTACGTTTTAGACGAGTGTATGGTGCTGGACACGAAGTGGTCAGTCAACTCTCTTGAGGGTGATGATATCTGCTGATGTCTGTTATGTCATTGGTAGGCTGCCTTCCAACCCCAAGCAGCTTTGGAGATTTTCTCGCAAGTTGTTCGCAAGGAGCAACTTCACTCTGTCTAAGGAGTGAATTTGGGAGAACACATCGTAATCTGCTTGGACGTTTTTGACGTGTTTGAACAGTGGGCAAACGTTCCTTCTGACACCTTTGATCAAGCGGAGCCCAAATTTGAAATCTACATATCTCATGTAGCGAACTGTTTTATGTATATGGACATGACGTGGTGTATGCATCATCTTGCGTGACAGAATTCATATTTCCAGGAGCACATACCACTGTACCTTGATCGCACTCCGACTGACCACAGTAAGCTTGAAATCTAATGGGCTGAAGACTGAAACAAACGGAAAATACAAACGTCTTGACATAGCACCAACTGGTGGAGGCTCGACTGTGTAAACGCTTCGGGAGTGTATGTTATTCTCACATCTTCCATAACTGTTTCCTTCTACAAAGCCATGCAAATACGCACATGCCCATAGAGTATGCGCACAATGAACACATCGCCTTCATGTTACCCACGAATATAGTTCGGATATTGGGATTGATCAAACCGGTGGCCACATTTCACTCTATAGATGTCGGGACGTCAAATGCAGGTGACATTAGCAAGACGAACCAGCAAGAATAACATTAATCCATTTCTATTGATAGCCTCCAACAGCGCGGGCGCGCTGCTTTTCGGCCCCTTTTCCTCGATGAGGAGCCATTCGCCTGAAGGATCAGTTGGATCTCGTATCTTTAACGTTCTGGTGGGAAAAAAACGACCATGTCGAGTAATATGTAGCCAAGGATGAAAGAGGTGTTGTAAGCTGCAACCCAAAGGACATATGAGATATTTGCCTAGGAATCATCTCAGCGCATGAGACTTTTAACATGAAATCGTGTACGCAAAGCCAAACAAACAGGACAAACCATCCTTCTCGAAACTTCAAATCCAAGCCTTACGAAAGCCAGAAGCGTCCAACAAACAACTGAATACAACAGTAACTCAGTGATGATCTTTGCATTCTGGGTGCTGAAGGATCGAGTCTGCTAGGTTGGTGAGAAAATGGCCCGTCGAGTAATTGCTGCTGCTGCTTCCGGGAAACCGAAGGGGAGGGAGGAAGTATGGCAGTTCCTGAGGACAGACCGAGTATGTGGATCGAAACATAGCCTTGTAGAGAGGGTTAAAAGGTACACATCCTACACGAGTAGTGAGTTATATCCAATAAGGAGAGCAAGCCCTCTGTTCGCAAAAATAATGTTGCTCCGTGAAGCGTTGAGTAAAAAGTCCTTCATTCGTCCAGATGACAGTGCGAGTTGATGCGCTATTAAACAGGTATCCGGATCAAGTTTCTTACGACAACCGGACTATTACTTACGAACTCCAATCCAAAGACCCAGCAGAGCAACAGGATACGCAAGATCATGGGATGCAACAAGACCTCGATGATAGGCAAAAGCGCAAGCGCGAGGAAGAAGTTCCGGTGTACACCGTACTCTGTCACATGTTCCTGGTTGTAGCTGTTAAGCGGTGGGTGTGACACGAAACTTATGGAAAGACCCTACAGGATATTCAGTGTCTTTCACGAGCACGACACGAAGAATACCTAACACAATGATGGGTATCATCTTACGGGAGACGGACTTCAGTTTAGGAAGGATCGGAGCCTGGAGGTAGGATATGTCTTTAATGGTTGGAATCGCAGACACCACGCCTTGAGAGAACACAAAGGAGCCGACGCCGATATCCATCTATGAACCAAATTGTATGAAAGTCGAAGAACATGGTATGTTCTGGACGCACCAGAGAAACACCACATGTCTCACATTTTGCTAGAATACGGGGAAACACTGGAAAATCAACAGCGAGTATACACAGAATTGTCACCAACATCATGAACACGGGTAGTCAGCAGGTAAGGATCTGAGGGATTGAGGTGAGTGCGTCAGTGGAGTGTCTGCTCGACTTCTTCCATTTGGCAAAGCTAGTTCATCCCAATTTTCAGCCGGTGAATGCGTGCCTCTTCCAATAAGAGGGAGAAAGAGCAAAACAAACATTGGTACGAGTAGTAGAAGAGATGGTGCGCCAGGAGCTTCCGCGAATAAAATCATAGATGATAAAAGCGACATGGCAAGTATTATAAACTCTGCCAAGAAATATGCAGATCGAAATGCTTGAACAGGCGAACGCAGTGCTGAATGAAGGGCGATCGAGGACTGAAGGTGAAAGACATGTAGGGATACACACCAATGCAACGCCGCTTGTCATATTGACATGGAATACCGTCGAGCCAGTACTCATTCCAGAAACAACATTCCCCAAGTTCGAGGCCTTGTAGTCAATCATCGTGATGTGCCAAAATACCGTAGTCGGTTGCTAATTGTGCCAGTCTGCAACACCACAAGATTGGCATATTCCCGACTCCCACGATAGTAGCGTAGGAGAAGTTTGTGGCCGAACAGCTCACCATGCTGCAAGGCCCCAGCTGCCAGCTCAGTCCATAAAACGCGACTGAACCTCGGAGCCAACTTAATTTGAACGCTAGGCTGACTCGAAGGGGCGCAAAATTGGTAAGTAATGGTCTACTCAAGAACACCCAACGCAAACTCAGCGTGTATATGTCAGACTGGTTACGAGTCTAGTTCACACCACGACTGTCATCCTTGGGACATTCCTGCCCTTCAACGTATTCATCACATACCATACAGTAAACATGGTCAGAGGACGCAAGAGAGATTTGACCGCTGCCCCTACACGACAGCTTACACAGCAACGCGATTACCGCGCGCGCAAAGCCCGATATCTTACCGAACTCGAACAACGATGTCTAAAAGCCGAAGATGAGAATGTGCGATTACGACGAGAGCTAGAACTAGCTCGAGCTGCCATACCCTTTGGCTCGCCACAGGAAGTTGTATGTTACACTCCAGTTCTTCGACGAAACAGTGAACCCATTGTAGATTCTTCATCTAGGTACAAGTATCATCCGACCTACTGCGCGACCTACTAAACGCCTCTGCATCAATCGCACGCTTCCAACAGATCACTGCACCTCGTGTGCCGGTCCCTCTCGATGTCAATTCCTTCCATCATCGGCAACCATCAATATCCTCATATTCACAACCACCCGCAGGTCCTAGCAACCTTCGCCATTCCGAGTCATCTTCCCCTCGTCGAGCATCCCCACAGCCAATAAAAATTCTGCCCTCGCATGTTCTTGCTCTTCAAGAATTCCAAGCTCACTCGTCACCTCCAAATCGGATACTGTCTCCTATCGATGGACGACGGATGGATCAAACTCCTGCGTCCTCGTCAGCCAGTTCGCAAGCCAGAGCAACAAGCCCATCGCCAAGCCTTGGTTCTGAGGAGTGCTGCGGGGGGTATATTGATTGCACTCAACTAATGGAAGAAAATGAGGGAGAAGATGAAGAGGGAGATGAAGAGGGAGAAGGAGAAGGAGACGAAGATTTTGGAATTTATCATCTCACGCATACATCGCAACTTCGTTTCAGTCAAGGCGACTTTCGAAAAGATGCTGAACACTAAACCCTTGGAACAGCAGTCAGAAATTTGTATGGTGTAGCTGTTCTACGTCACTGCTGCATTGAATTTGTCCCTCCAAGTTACAATATTCAACAACCCTACATTTCTACATGCAGTGGCGGTTGTTTTCTAATTATAATCATATCTCATGGCCGGCTTTGCGGGCTTATCCTTATCATGACAATGTTGGCGTACGAGGTGGTTCCACTGGAGGATTTCTCCAAAGAGTTTGGGTCCACAACAGGTCAGTTGTCAAAAACGATATTTCCTTCTTCAACTGAGCTGGCTTTCGACAGAATTATCGAGTGTATCCATAGGAGGACAGGTTGTGAATGTTTCTGATGAATTCTTTGCTGAGGCATATCAACTGCTCCTAGTCGAGGTTAGAACTGGACTCCGTTACTCGACGCCTTGATTCGATACAGAAGTTTACAGCCGCCCTTAAACCTCGCTAAGCAGTATGGACCGAACGGGGAGCTTTATAGCGGATGGGAAACGCGGCGACACAACCCAACGTATGACTGGTGGGTACTTCTTTGCAACCAACGTATCTTGCAAGAAGACATTCTGCATAGGTGTACTATCAAACTGGGAACGACAGGGATAATCACTGGTTTTGACATTGATACAACTCACTTTAGTGGTGTGCCCGGGTTATCACTCGATATAGGACCAGAATTTGACAGTATTACTGCACAGGTAATGAAGCACCAGAGGCTTCTGTTGACGCTGCACACGAATTTCCAAACGAAGAAACAACGGTACGCGTGATGCTCGTGGCATCATCAGGACAGTGACAAAGCTGATTGACACCCCAGTGGGAAGGCATCCTTCCTAAAGTACCCCTAGGACCATCACGCCGACATCTTTACAAGATACCTGCGACAGGACAGGCTACATATGTCAGACTTAGAATTTATCCAGATGGAGGGATCGTAAGTGTGCGTGTGCTTATTTGCTTTATGTAAATGCTTCCCGCTTTGCAGGCCCGCTTTCGCGTTTATGGACATATCACGCCTGTATTTCCTGCAAATCCTGTAGAACCCTTTGACCTTGCTCATATCTTCACGGGCGGTAAGGTCGTCGCTACATCCAACGACCATTTTGGGTCAAGCTCGAATCTTCTTCTTCCGGGCCGAGGTCAGTTGACATCAGAATTTTGAACAAATTGCAGCTTTCTCATAGACCACAGGGAAAGATATGGGAGATGGATGGGAAACCAAAAGAAGCTATACGAAGGATCACCAGGACTGGGTCACTATCAAACTGTATGTTGTACTCGCTTGTAGACTGTTAAGCGTCATTAATCAGTTTTTCAGGGGTGCTCCAGGATACTTGTCAACGGCAGTCATCGATACCATTCATTTCAAAGGCAACTTTCCAGAGAGTTGTGATATTCGGGGCATAAACAGTCAAGACATCGCGCCAGATGCAAATAGTGATGACTGGAAGATGATTTTATCGCCCGTTAAATTGGGCCCCCACTGCATGCATTTCTTTCGGTTGAGCAGCCCATGCGAGCAGTACACACATGTCAAAGTATCAATTCACCCTGACGGTGGCATCAAGCGGATCAGGATCATAGGCACGATGGCGGCAAAGTATGGGGCAGACGTGGCAGAAATAACAACACGGGCAGACGGAAAACATCAGACCACTCCAATTATTGTCGAGGAGGGTTGGGAGGTTATTGAGGATTGAAGATGCAAACTAGCTACAAGTCGACTACGCAACGGAACCATAATGATAACCTTATAGCAACGGTCTTTACCTCCTTTTGAGGGCAGTGTCCTTGGGTTTTTCCTGCACCTTCAAGCTGAGGGTACCTGAAGAGCCTCTTGAGGATCATCGCGATTGGCAGAAGGCTACTATGCAATACTTACCGTAATCTGAGTAGTGCTTATCAAAAAGCTGAGGCTGTGCTTCCACCATTCCTTGCATCTCGTCAAGCTAGAGCCAAACTCAGGAGAATGTGTAGACTAAGAAATCGAGGCACATCAGCAATACAGAACCCATGAAAAACAGCCTTGGGGAAGACGTGATAGTGGTAGATACATGACTTAAAGGTATGATGATTTTGATCTACCTCCTTTCCCCTAGATAGACCATGATGAAATATACATCCGCGCTCATATAGCAGATAGTCGACAGAGAATTTGATACCGCTTTCGACAACCCGACGAGGGAGCAGCAGTGGTGATAAGCAATGTAGGACACAAGGAAATCCGGAATTGTTCAAACGTGGAGGCGATGAATAACGGGTTTGTGATATACAGGTGTTCAGAACTTTATACAAATAAGTAGCATGGCATACAGGAAACTTACATACAACACAGATGTCATAAAAATGTTATGCTACAAGATTAGTATGGATGGAGGAACCTGTGAACGCGGCGGTCTGCAGAAAGGTGTAGGCTACATCGGAGTGATTTCGTACGGGTGCCGAACAAGTTCGTCATATAGATCTACAGGGAGGTCGCGAACGAGGGTTACTGCAATGCCTATGACTGGAACTGCCTCGAGGGGTGGGAATGTTCGCAGTAAGCGCATGGGACTAGAATCAAGATAAGCATGGAGTGCGCAACTACAAAACTATTGATAAACCTTGATGATACCATTACTTCATCTCGCATGAGAAGCAGCTGGGCAATAACACATAGGACATTGAGATGTACGCCAAATGCAAGGAGGAAATCCCATAGTTGGAGCACTTGGTCAAGAGGTGGCGTGCATGCGCAGAGTGTCAGAACAGCTATAAAGCAATGATCATTAACGAATCGAATGCTTATGGATGAGGCACATACACGGAAACGCATAAATCTCAGCCGAAAGGTTCTTCATTCGCAAATACGCAAACAGTTCGGGGTCCACTATCTTCAAACATCTGTCAAGTAGCTATAGAAAATTTAGCAAAACGCCAAAGAAACCACAAAAACGTTACCTTGAGACCACGGTGTACTCCTTCTAGCGTGGGTTGAACATATAGTGGGCAGCACTCCTCGATGAACCTGGCGAAGCAGAAGAAAGCTTCCAGTTCTGAAGGCATGGTGTACAGAAACGGCGCAGCCAGTACGTTCATCCCCTGGACGTATGTAAAGCCGAGTTGCTGAGTTTCTTGCCTGTCTACAAGGGCCGGTTACTCTTTTGTCTCACGTTGAAGCAATAGTTCTCACCATGACTGCGCCACACAAAAGCATCCAACAGACGGACGAGCATATCTTCTCGTACTCGTTCCTTAAAACCTCGATCTGTAGCTAGAGTCCTACGAGAAGTATTGGCACAACAATTAGTATCAGGCGCCTGTGACGTACCTGAATGTATCATTCCTTATTTTCTCTCGAACCTCACAAGGGCCACGAGCAACGTATTCTAGAAATATGCACGCTGAAACGTCATCTACGCGCAGTAGAATTTTCCATATCCGAGGCCGGAGGGTAGGGTCCTATTAATGAGATCATTTCGCATAGCTCAAATTCGAGAATCTTGGAAACATACAATCTCTGAAGGTATGCCCTCGACCAGGATCATCCGCCGCAATTTCTTTGTTCCTTCATCTATATCACCAGAACGTTTTGATTTTGACGACCTGGACTGATTGAGGATCTTATTGAATGAATGTGCAGTCGCTGCTGATGATTGTGGCGAAGAGGAGGCCATGTTGATTTTTGTTTACCTCAGTTCACGTGCTCATCCCTATGTCGCGACTGTCACATAAGCGCCCACCGACACGCTTAACCTCCGCGCCCATCTTACTCTATTCTCAGATGGACGTGACATTCATCAACTCTGGTGCTCTAAGCCGCGCTCACTACTCTTTTGTGCGCAAAGTGGAGTCTGCGCAGTCCCCGCAAGCAGCAGACCAGATCCACCTGAGCGAAATTGATGGCATTAGACGTCACTTCGCTGTTGGAGGCATATCTCTCGTGCGTAAGCAGCGGCATCTTTGACATACATTTGAGTAGACGTGACGTACAGAAAGAATGCAGGGAGAAGCTGATCATACTTCTTTACTGTTCCATGAATTTGACACACGTTAATCCTGGCGAGCTCGCCTTTGCTTTGCCACAAGCTGTCAATCTGGCCGAGATGGGGCAGACATTGCGTGACAAGCAACTCGGTATGGTGATTATTATTCTTGAATCTCGAATCTACCTTGTTAATAAACAAATAGGCTTTATCTTTTGCACTGAAGTTATGCCACCGAATCATGAGTTGCAGCTCATGTTAGTCAATACCATTCGCAAGGTCAGTGCATTCGTGATTATTCAAACATCAGTCTGACTTCTTTCAAAGGATCTAGAAAGCTTGTCCACAGCACGTGTTTGCCTCGCTCTCAGCGTCTTAATTCAAATGCCAAATGACGAAGTGATACCCGCCGTACAATCGCAATTGCAGGCCTTGTTCATGCACAAATCGTCAGTTCAAGACATTTGTGATCGCTGGTGCATACTGACTCTGCAATAAGGATATCAGTTCGTCGTAGAGCTTATCTGGCATATCACTCGCTGCTGCACAATGACCCTTCGCGCTTGACACCACTAGAGGATGCAGTTGTTCTCCGCATTCAACGTACACTGCCTTCTATAGACTCTTGCGCTATGGCAGTAGCCATGAAAGTGCGTGTATCTTGATGGGGTGCAAATGGAAATGACATTGTACATTTAGCTCAATCAAGTTGATTCCATCAATGATGAAGTCAACGCTCTTCTGCCAATTGTGTGGCAAAGACCCGGTCGTCAGTCTCAATCTCTTACTTTATTGGTCCTTCGAGCCCTTCGGAAGGCTAAGTACGTGTAACTCGCCCAACTTCAATTTGACATCTAACGGATGAGCAGGTTATCGATGCCAAATGTTGGTATTGTTCTCGACATTATCAAGCGTACATCCAGCCCCCCCGTGCGAGGTGACTTGGGTAGTTGCGTTGCAAGACTTTGGCTGAATCTACCTAATAGTGCTACTGCGGGAGGCTTTTCTTGTCTTATCATCCGTATCAGCAGAGGTTATCCAAGAATGCCAAATGCAGCAGTCTCTGTCGCCAGTGGCTTGCATTCGACGCCTATTGACGTCAAAGGATCCTAACGATCAGTACCTGTTTGTTTCGTGTTTAGATTGCCTGAGCCCCACTCTTTGGGCAGGGACCCTTCCAGGAACAATAGCAGTCTTAGACGAGTGGGAGGTTCAAGAGGTGATGAAACTTCTTGATTCACATGACAGGCTTGTTCGAAAGATAGTGAGCGCCGACAACTTATGACCAGTGGGGCTGCGATACTGATATAGAACGCTCCCAGACCCTGAGGGTCCTACACGCGGTCGATTCTTCCCTTGTCAAGGCGTATAACACGCAGTTGCTACATAACTTGCCTGCAGGGTTGACTTTATCTGACAAGGGCGAATATGTTTCTCGTCTGCTTGATGTTGGCGTGCTTCAGTATGGGAATGATGGGGAACAGTATGCTAGATACCTTAAGGACCTCTTTGGCGTTGCAGAAGGTGACACTCAAGGTCGTACGGAGGACATGTCTGTCCTTGAAGTAGGCCTTGAGATTATCCTTACCCACATCCGGGAATGTATGTGCAATCATTTCGTTACTGATTTTACGCTGACTGCCTCAGTTGATATTACATCTCGTATATCGTGCGTTACCGCACTGGCAGTTCCTGTCACGGAGTCAGGTGCTCGGATTGGACCAACTCTCATGGTGGTTATTTCTGCTTTGGCTTGTGAATACTGCGGAAAGATAGCAACATCACCCCTATCACTACTCCAGGGAATGGCTAGCAGACTTGTCTCATATGGTGGTGCGTACAAGATATATCTTGAACCAGTGGAATGAAAACTCAGGAAGTAGCAGTCACAGTTCAAGATGCATGTCTGCTATCTATGATTCGGATGTCTGCAGAGTGTGACCAGATCCCGCACACTATCTTGAAGCTTGTTACCGAGATATCTCAGTTCTCCGGAAAACGTATTCGGAATGTGAGTCCCGTCGCCGTCTGGAAAGTTCGAAATGACATGCCCATCAGCGGTGTGGCCTGTTCTTGACATACTGTGGTCAAAGGGATGTGCTTACCAGTATCATCGCTCAAGCATCCTCATCTTCAGTAAGGCAGCGGTCATTCCCTTCCCTCTATTGAGAACCAACCCAGATTAGCTTCCAGACTTTTTGGTTGCTCTAACAACTTATGGATCAAATGCCGCCGCCTCACCGCCTGTACCGCCTGTTAATTTAAAGCCTTCATCAACAATTTTCGGACTTTCGCTGGGCTCGCCTCCACGAGCTAGCTTATCTCCCAGACAGTTACGTTACGAAGCATATGACACTCCCCAGGCTGTGCCTAGTCTAAGGCATCCATTAAGCCCGAGCAGAAGCACCTTCTCAAGTCCGGGAAGCACTGGCAGGACCCGAAGTTCCTCACGTGCTAGTGAACGTGGGATGCCATCCGAACTTGCAAGGACCATCACCCCAGGAGAGTTGACTATTGCTGCCGCGCAGGGTCCATTGCAAGAGCTGCCCGAGGTGAGAATTTCCTGAGTACATGCATAACCTTACGTCTGACTATAATCAGCTTGACCACGTTCGAAATTCGAACGCATCACCGAATGAAGACTTAGTACGTCTCCAGAGCAATTTGAACGTATTCGTCATAGCGGCTAACTTGAATGTGTGATCGTACCATCAGACATCTCGTGTTGATCTCATATCACTCGATACCGCCTGCAGCGAAGTGCCCGTTACATTTCCGACTCCTGAGCCAGGCTTCGAAGACGTCTGGGATGCCATGGAAAACTACAATCTCCGAGGCTGGTGCGAGTCGCCGATGGACAACGTAGTAAGACTTCTACAGAGTTTACAGCACTCCATGAGAGTCATCGCGGTTGATCAGCCACCATTTGAAGGTATGTCTACTACCCCCAAACCGGTCTGCAAGATAGAACCATGCTGATATCTATATTTGTTCCGGCCCGTCTGGCAGGGGAGCTAAAAGTCTTGGTTACTGTGGAGCCGAAACAAGGTGCCGCCCTTCGCCTCCGGGAAAGTGAAGAAGAAAGCTGCCTGTGGCGCCTCCGGTGCGATGATCCTGAGCTACGAACCACTATCAAGAGACTCTTGGAGGATATATAAGATGCCCTGCTGTTTGTCATGCAGGAGATTGCTATTGGCTCATCAGCTATCTTTGTTGAGATGTTACGGTGAGAAATAAATTTCTGAGGTCGTGAATACAAGGATCATCATCAAGTGATGAGCCATTTTAGGCGCGTCTGTTGAGCTCACCCGGAACAAAGCCGGAACAAGATTCGTGATGCTCGGAAAACTTGACATCGTGCGAGTCGGCAAATGGTCTATAGATATGCCGATATTTCGATAAGGTCGTCCGGTCAGCCTCTAGCCGTGGGAAAACTGTGGTTTGATTATAACTCGAAAAAATTGACTAGCAAGTCTTCCCTCCAGCCATAGACCAAGAATCACTTGGGATCGCTTTTCGTACCAATCTATGATTTTTTATTCACCCTCGAAGTACGTCTTCCACGTTCTGGCATATTGTTTGCTGACTGTCTAATGTCCATAACTCGCAGCACTCCACGCCTGACTCACACCATCATCCTCCTCGGACCTCTTGCAGTTTCCCTTGTTGACACAGACCGTCCTCCTTAAACTTAGAGCTAGTCGAAATTTTTGACTTGTCTCTCTCTTCCTCATTCCTATTAGCTGATGGGATAAGTTTATTGTAATCCTCGCAACAGACGCCTGCTCTGGAACCGCAACAATCTCTGCACATAGAACGAAGGTCAAACACGAGAGAACACTTCACGATACTTATTATTTAAACACCCTACCGTTATACTACGGACAATGATCTCATTCAAGCATCCAAACCTCTTCCGCCCCAATAGTCGTCCCACATCACCAAATTCCCCGTCCCGTCCCGAACCCGCCATGATCCTGGAGAGGACACCCCGACCTCTCACCAAGCTCTCTTTCAGTGGCTTCAAACGATCGTCATCTTCGACGTCTATCTACTCCCCCCCTCCAACTCTGCTTGTACAAGACGGGTCTTACCTACAGGCCCTCAGTCTCAAGCTCAGTGAGGCGGTTTCAAAGGCAATGATGCAGCCCACTGGTCCAGTGGCTGTTGGCGAGTTGGTTGGAGGCAGACGTCCAATTCCTGCTGGTCGTGGGCGAGTTCTCGGACTTCTAATTGCCTCGTGTGTATTTTCTTTTCATTCTTGGGACCATTTTTGATCAAACTGCTATAACCAGTGAGCTCAAGGCATGTCAAAACAATCCACATTTGCACAAGGCTATCCTTCGTTCACTTCACAGGCCATTGTCTGTTCTACTCAGTAACCTCTCGGCACTCCTTCTTCCACTCCTTTCCTCGCCAGCATTCCTTTCTACGCTTGTTCCCACTGTGCAGGCTCCCAATCCCAATGCAACTCAGCTTCATGCACTTGCAGCAGCTGGCTTTGCAGGAGAGCTTCTCGAAAGCTTCGATGAAATGAGTTTGGGCTTTGAAAATGATGCGAGAGGAGACGGGTTGAAGGCGATTCGTGAAGGCCTCGTTTCCCTCATTGGGCGTGTTGTGAACCCGCTCATTACGGGCATCCAGTCTGAACTGATACCTCTCCTGGAGTCTCTGGAGAATCCTGTTGCTGTTAGCGTGCCTAAGACAGGTGCCAAAGCTCTCCACCCATCAATCGTATCATTACAGGCACTCATGCCTGTGTACGCTCGTGCATTGACGCAGTACACGACAACCCTTCCCTCCCAGACGACCTTGGCGACTTTCTTGATCTCGATGATTTGGAGAGCGCTCGTTGCTTTCGCTAATCGACCCCGAGTGAAGCCTTCACCGCCAACGTCACCACTGAGTTCGCCACAGCTCACACCTTTAACCAAGAGGCAGCGTGCCATTTCTGGTAATACATCGGCAACTCCTCCCCCTACACGGTTTGCTCTTAAACTGCCTTCACGGCCATCGTCTCCTCCCGACATCTCGGTTACTCCGTCAGCAGCTGCTGACGCACGTGCGCTCTATGAGCTCATGGCTCTTCTTCCACGTCCGTCTGCAGAGTGTGATGCGACACGCGTAGCTCGCGAGGCTGTCGATGAGGCGCTTTCTGACTTGACGGCTCTGGCTACATTGCTTGAAAACATAGGCAATCCTCTGTTCAAGGTTGGCAAATCCCATGAAGCAATTCTAGAGGAGATCGAGAGGATCACTGCTGATCTGCCAACTCTCATCGCATTGCCTGTGCTCCTACGGAGTTACTCCAGAGTCACAATTGAGTCACCATCCATTCCGTCGATCTCCTCTATCATCAATGTCTCCGAAGATGAATATAGAAAGAGCTGCCTATCAGGTTTTGGGCGAGCAGAACAGTGTAGCAACATCATCGGTCATAGCGTGCTTGACTTCCTACGCGACCAAGGTGGCTTACAGAGCATTGTTGAGCAGTGGCTGGAGAACCGAGTAGATGTCGTTGAGCATTGACTGTATGGACCCAATGATCTGCATAGGTACTCCTATCTCGCATCTTGTGAGTTAGTATCTGTCCTTATGTATCGATCTATTACATCGTCCTCGGGTTATCATTATTTAGAATGGTTTAACTTATCTAGACTGTTTTTTTTCGTTCGTTCTCAGTTTCGTCAGGGCTGTCTCCTACTGAATTATAGCATTGTTGTAGCTCGTATTGTAGGACTTCCTACTCGAGACGCGCTGCGGGTATGATAATCTCTCTTGCTGTTAAACTCGTGAATCTTTCATTTTTGATTGCTTCGACGTGCAATTCGATTATCAGGATGCCACTTATAATTATATCGTTTACCATGTCGAATGCAATGCTCGTACCGAGTTGACATGGACACCAGTCGACCCGTCGTCGGTTGCCAGGATTGTCGCGGTGGCGAACTTCTAATCATAAACGTAGGGCTCACACATATTGGGACTGGATTGGTTGACGCACGGCTTGGCTTTAATATTGCTTCATCACATGAGCTAGCTAGCCTCATACTCGCAGTGTTAGGAACGATAAACGATAAAATACAAACCAAGCGAGGGCTTTTGTTTCTACAATTAAAATTCAACTATTGCTGCATTGTCCATCAAGATCTTGTTTAGTCCATCACGGCGGAGACAGTTCTCAAACTTGAAGCTCTTCGCAATTTCATCGAGCTCATCCTCGCTTTTTCCACGGAAGTGTTCTGCCCATTCCTTGACAAGATACTCGGTTACCAGTATACTGCGGGACAGGCGACCAACACGATGAGAGAGTTTCCAGACTGGAAACGGATATAGGTTCTGGTTCTCCTGCGGTATCTCTTTTGTGATATGATCGATAAGAGGTTGATATATGTGCTGGACTTGAGTGGTATCAGCACCCCAAGCGTCCACAGCAAGACGATGTTTCTTCGCCAGGAAGTCCTTCAGTAGGGCCATGTACGATGTTTCTTGCGAAACGTAGACCATGCCCTGGAATCCGATATCCTTGTATAACCAGATCGACCAGCTCAAACGATCCTGGTATTGTGTCAGTAAGGAGTAAGAAACGGTATTCAGTACAGATGTACCTGATTGTAGATTGCCAACTGGTCTTTGAGAACCTTGTACCGTCGTTCATTGATGGCGTCTGTAGCAAGGCCATCATATTGCTTCCTAGCATAGACTGGGCCCCATTCGCCGTTCCAGACACAAAGCCCGTGCTGGTCCATCCATTCCCTCTTCCTCTCGTAGCTTTTCTTCATTCTCTGCCGTTGTTCGTCGGAGCTGACATAGTCCTCTGGACTAGCAGGGAAACCGTACACACTGTAGTCTGCCGTCTCTGTAAGATGAAATCGTGGGAACAGTGATTCAAGAGTATACCATGGATCGAGTACGCGGTATTCTGCCACTTCTTGTGCATATCACCGAAATGTGAGAAGTCACTTGCAAATGTGTTTCCGTCGAAGAAAATGACATGCTCTGTGTCAATCGAGCGTATGGCGTCGTAAACTTGGTCGTAAAACTTTATTACAGCGGTATGCGTGGAATCAGTGGGTTCGTTAAGTGGGTTATAGCCGGCAATCCACTTGTTGTTAGCATAGTGCTTAGCAAGTTCTTTCCAGAGCCAGATTGTACGGTCTTGGAAGTCTTTGTGTAACCAGAAATTTGCGATGTGCGTGCCAGCATCACAATGCCAGTCGGTGTTTTGACCGCCTGCAGCAGCGTGCAGATCGAGGATGGTATAAATGCCATGTTGGGCACAGAGGTCAATCACACGGTCAAGGTGCTTGAAACCCTCTTCTTTCAGGACACGGGGATTCAAGTCATCTGATCGACACCGTAAGTCCGACAAATTACGAAAACTCAAGGCACGTATGTACCTTCGAAGTGCCTGTAGTTGAAGGGTAACCGAATGCAGTTGAGTCCAAGACTCTTGAAAAACTTGGCGTCTTCCTCTTGGAAAAAGTACTCCAGAAACTTGGTTTGCCCATCAGAAGCGGGAACAACGCTGCAGATAAAGATCAACCTACCTTGTCGAAAAAAAAATCTGATTTGATAGGTCCTACGACCTCAGCAAGAGCAGCGCGGATCTGGAATTCGCAGCCTGGGTACCCAGAAATGAAGTTCTCCATGCTATCAGAGGGAGAAATATCAAGATCCGTGAATGTGTTCAGAAAGCATAACAACCCACTTCATCCACCCTCCGAGACCTGCCCCCCTGAGGACGACCTCTTTGCCACCCCCATCGACGACCTTTGTTCCAGAAACTTTCAGATAAGACATAGCGAAGGAGATGTGCAGCGCTGCATGATCTTCATTAGTATAACCTTAAGTACTGCAGCAGTGGAGCAGTGGAGCCAAGGTTGAGTTAGCGGACCGCTAGAAAAGTCCACGAGATAGCAGTTCGACTATCCATGCTCCGAGGTTTATCCGTATTCCATTGATAGCGCGATCGAACCTCAGCGTAAGTTTGGCTAAGTGGACTCGTGACTGCAGAAGCGGTTCAGTGTCCTTGCCTTTCGCAGTCGACTGACGATCACTCATTTGTTTCTGATCTATATCTCAACAGAACAATCCTTCTGAGTGAGGTATCAAGAGAACAAGTGGACGAGGTTTAGATAGTATGTAACAATGTGATTGACCTATTTGCGCGAGTCCGCGAGTGACGGATACATTGGGGACAAGATGAGGGTATCGTGGTATTCTGTGAGAGACAGTGAAATTGCACAATGAATAATGAACATATCGATCAGGAAATAGATACCATTATAAGTCTGTCTTTATGGATGTAAACAACAGGGTCATGATGAGTCGTGAATCGAAAGTGCTCGGACAACTTGTGTTCCTGAAGACGAAGGATGTCGTCCAGACAACCTAAATATTCTCAGCGGCCCGAGAATTTAGGTCCATTAATCTTCTTCGGCACCCTAGCGCGCGGATCCTCTTGCACCCCTGGGATCTCACCATTCTTTGCCAGGTGGTGCCAATAGAGCACATCCCCCGCCTTCAGCCGACGAACAGGCGATTCAACAGGCATTCCACTTGACTCGAGCGCAGACTCCTGATTACCTGGTTGTGACGAAGACCGCATCGGCCGCGATGTCGATGTATGAGGGGATGGAGACCGAGGTAGAGGACGTGGGGAACGCCGAGGAGAAGCTGACGCTGTGAATAAGTATGGATCGGGTGAGGATGGGTGTGGTGTGGAGCCCAGGTCCCCGTGCTCTGAGATAGGTGTGGGAATTGATTCAGAAGATGAATGGGACAAGGTAGGGGAAGGCTGGGAAGGGAATGGATGTAAAATACGCCGATAGCCAGCGGGACCATCAACAGAAGATAGCGCAGAATAAGCGGACGTCAAAGGAGGAGGGGAAATAGGTGCTGTGAATTCTAATGGGATAACCCCTGGTTCGTCAGGGATATGATATCGTTCCGATGCGAGTATTTCACTAGAATGGAAGACGAAGCGATGGCCATTGGTCGCGCGATTAGTCGCCGTGATTGACGACGTACATCGAGAACACTGATAAAACATGTCAACACAATCAGAGCTTCACACAGTTCTCACACCAGGAATCTTACTGGAATCACGATCATATAGCCGACGGCTGTACCGCAAGTATGACAGCAGAGAGTCTGAGTCAGGCATTCGCACGTCCGAGGGGGAGATGCATTAGTTGATGGACGGCAGGGCGGTGGGCGAAGAGCGTCCGGATTTGACGTGTATGCGGAACAATTTATTGGAAGTGCATCGGTGGAAAAAAGAGAGACGTTGGGTCTGAGCAGCAAAACAGCCTGGAAAACAGATTTTGGGGTTATCAACTGTCTCTCACATGACAAAAGAATCAAAAAATTAAGGTCTAAAATTAACTCGCCTTCATACCGCGATTGGTGAGAAATGTGCCACAAGATTTACAGTCCAGTATCCACACTTTATGAGCGAGTTGAGCGGGCGGGAAAGATGGGGGTGGATAAGAGTTATGCTGGACCATTGACATTGATAAATGTGTTTGCCACGACGCAGCATGGCCCTGAGGGGGTACTGCAAAATAACTGAACATTGAGGGTGGTGGGAGTGTATTCTGAGCTTGTGCTGATATCTGCTGGCCGGCGAGCGGATAAACACGCTCAAAGTATGCAGGCTGGGAGTATGGGGGGATGAAGTTTGTGCTGCTGTTATCGTAAAGAGCGTGGAGGTCATTGGGTGATCTCTGTCCTCTTGGAGCGGGCGAGCGCATATAATAATTGATAGTATCACGATTTGTCGCGTGTCCTGAACCCTGACCGGGGTCAACTGGCTGTGAAGTGTCTGCGAAAGCGAGAGCAGGCATTAAGATCAGGCTCAGCGACAGAAAGGATGATGAGGAAAGTGAAAGGCCAGTGCTCTAGATGGGTGGGGGAGAAAGGAGCGAAAAAAATGTGCGCCTGAGAGCAGCTACATCTTATAATCCCATTTCCAGACGAAAGAAGAATACGATGCCAACAGCTTGTCAATAAATGCCAAGTACTGTATTCCTCCTCCTCCGGATTATGTAAACATATCCCGTTCATTTCCCGGACCGCCGGCAACTATCCTCTCATCTTCCATGAACTCCAATATCGCCATTTTAACACAGTCGCATAGAGCGGTTGCAGCGAAAAAACGCGATAAACGAAATCAGATCAAGGAAATTGTATTCGATGATGATGCTCGCAGGTACGAATGCTACAGATCCGCGAATGCAGGGTTTCACACATGGTCCTCGTTAGAGAGTTTCTCACTGGATTTCACAAGCGGAAGGTGGCAAAGAAAGAGGAGGCTATAAAGAAGGCGAAGCTCAGGGAAAAGCAGGAAAGACTAGACACGCGACGTGAGGTGTGTCTGTGTCCAGTTGGTTATTTTGCCATTTCCAGAAGTTTGATCGTTTTAACTAGCATCGACGCGCCTTAGCAGAGCGAGCTGCACAGAACGCAGCGGAGGTTGAGAAGGCATACGGTGCCACCATAGGTGATCAATCACCGTGTGCGTTGTGCTGTGGAGCATTAACATTTGACAGATGATTCAGATGACGAGGGACTCGGTTCCTCGGGGAATGCCAGGGACAGAGAGGTAAACGGAGAGTATGAAGGCGAAGAACAACTTGCTACTGTGACAGTGGTCGAAGATTTCGATCCCGCCGCCTTCTTACATGGCCCATCCATAACCAGCTCCGCACCCACTGATCGATCGGACGTCCCTCTTCCCTCGTCCGTGAAACCAAAAGGGAAAGAGAGAGCTCAGAATGATCCTTTGAAGCCAAAGCGCAAGGCAAAGAAAAATGAGAAGACGAAGAGTGTCAGATATCAGACGAAGGCGGCACGTTTGGCGGAACGCTCCAAGCAGCAGGCGCGACGCACAGAGAAGGCAGAACGGGCCGGAGGAAAATCTTTAAGGGAGGGAAAACGCAGATGATTTCAGGTTATTCTCTTCTCAATCGTGTAATTTTCCGTTCTACGTTTTTTGTTGTATATTTCTTCATTTTCGACATGCAATATTAATGTTGATGTGTCTGATATAAGTAGTATGTTCGGGGAGTTGCTAGTTTGAATGCCGAAACCTCCGGTATATTTCGGCTGTCCCGGCCGGACGTATCGCAAGTGACCCACACGTTGTTCAAACACTAACAAAACTCGTCATAAACTACACTTATTCGAGGGCTCTAGAAGAGCAGCTGGCTGCACTATGAATTCTCTCTACACGCACGGCGTCCGGCAAACAAACTCGCTCACTGCCGATCTCGAGCGGCTACGCAATGGAGATAATTCAGCATCCCTCCTAGGTCTGTTGAGTTCCCTGCTAACTTTCGAGAGGAAGGGCTTCGGTAATAGGCAAGAACTCACGGACCCACCTTGTTAGGACAGATATCCGCCTCACTCGCTGCGATGCACAGAACCATTGAGGATTATGATTCGATGGCCAAGAGGGAAATAATAAAGGCGAAGCAGGAGAAAGGGCAAATGTGTGTGACACGCATTCAAGGCTTTCATTGAATCAACATATCTCTATTGTTTTTGCAGGCGTGTGCAGAAGTTCCGCTCCGACTATGCAGAACTGAAGAGTCAGTTTGAATTAATTAAAACCGAGGCATGTCCAATTATCTTGCATTCAGAATGTAAGTCTCATATGCAAGTGCAGAAAGCTGCGGCACAGCGAAGCGAACTTCTAGGTGGTACTTCAAACATGATATCTCCTTCGTCTGACACAAGACGACGGTTTACACCAACTGCTACTGCCTTGAATGGCGGAGTGTCCCCGTCACAACACTCCGAGTCACCTTTCCGGACGCAAACACCAATATCGGGCTCAACACTTCGTGAAAGTCATGCATTACACGAGCACTCGTTTATCCAGAATACGGAGACAAGGTTGGATGAGTTCCTTGCGCAAGGACGGGAAGTGCTGGACAATCTGGTGGATCAACGGAATGTTCTTAAGGGGACGCAGAGACGACTCTTGGATGCAGCAAATACAATGGGTCTCAGTCGGGACGTTATAGGGTGGATCGAAAGAAGAAGGTAAGTAGAACATTCTTAACTCTAGATCGAGGTACTGAAGTTTTGTAGCACGCAGGATATGTATGTCTTCTTTGGCGGAGGAGTGTTCACGTTTTTCTGTTTCTGGTTGATATGGCATTACCTAGGCTAACTCAGCCTAAATAGTTTGTCTGCTGGACTTGTATACATCGCCTGCATACGTACTCTTCGTCTAGTTTTGTCCAGCAATATTCACGCTGTCGTGTCAGGAGTTGCGGCACTTGCCGGACTGACGCCGCTTCCCAGAATGCAAACCGAACGAGGTCAGAGCAAACTTGTCTCGAGAAGTTCTGGTACTTTTTGTGATGGTGGCCTTAGCCGGTCCCAGTGAGCCATACGACTATACGGAGGGCGCGTCAGCCATCGACATTAAGGCTGCTGTTGCCAATGCACGGCGCCATTCCTCATATAGCGGAGACAGTGGACAAGGCGCCATGTTTGACGGGCCAGGACAAGAAACTATACCTACTAGCATATCGAGGATGTCCTATGCAGAGCATGGATTGGCAGATAGACGACGAAGCAGGGAGTGGTCCAGGGGCCGGATGAAGAGTGAGGAGTCAGTTGGACGTACTAGTCGGAGAATGAGCACAGATGGTGAAGTCTCGCAGGCGACGGAGGAGACGAGGTCTGGTAGCGAAGAAGAAGCGGGAGGAGATGATGAAGACACAAACCACAGAGGGCGTAGACGCAGGAGATCTATATCACCCACTCTCAACCGGTCCTCTGTATTCGAAAACATTGCCAACTTGTTCAGCCGTACTGGTGCAGGGGAGAGCAGGGCTCCCGAGTTTTCACGACGTTCATCTGCATCTTCGACTCGGAAATCACGACGAAGGTCCTCAGACGCAGGGTCAGAATTCGCTCTTGCAGACGAAGTGAACGAGCGATGGGGATACTCGTCCGGAGAGGAAGATAATGAGACAGAGTCCGACGGCTCGCATCCCTTAAACCCTTTCCACAGCGAAATAGACTATGGCTCATACCCTCCATCTCCAAGTGCAGGTTCACATCTCCCTCTCTTTGCCGCTGATGCAATTTTCGGCGACGAGGTGCGCATAGACATAGACATACCTCGAGAGCCGTTAAATCCTCCACCCCCTGGACCACCAAGCAGACAAACCATATATGTACCAGAAGAGGACAACACCTTTCGGTTTGTGGGCTATGAAGTCATCATTTGGCGGCAGTGGCTCTGGCGAGTGTGTTGTGCTGCAACCTTGGGTCTCGTGGGTCTCTTGGGTCATTGGTTCCCTCGCGTATGGCTACGATGCGTTGTCGAAGAGAAGGCTTTCAGAGATATTAGGCATGGTTATGTTGTCGTCGAGGTGCGCAACGCCCTAAACTCGTAGTACCACCTTTAAGTCATCTGCCATCAGTCTGCACACAGAGACATCACACTGTTCCCTGTCAAGCGTCTAGCATATCCATATGCTCGCTCAACGGTCTTCCCTGTCTCTCCTGCAGAAGCGGATGGACGATCACAGCCGCTATCACGCGGTGATACTGCCGAGAGACAAGAGATTCTCGACGACCTTCATATCGTCGACTATAGATATTCACGTTTTGCACTTGACATTCAGACTGGATTATTCGGCATGATAAGGTGGGTTGATTACGTTGCACCTTCGTTTTTACTGAGCATCAAGCAGGGACTGGCGTGATCCAACGTGGACGGGTCTGCAGTCCATCCAGAACGGGCTTTCGCAGTTTGTTAGGCATCAACGGTTGATCTTATTTGGACCGAACATTGTCGACATCGAAGGCAAATCGACGATATCGCTCCTGGTTGATGAGGTAAGTCCAATGTTCATGAACCATGGTTTCACTCAACCTTTTGGTAGATCATCCACCCATTTTACGTGTTTCAAGTGGCCAGCATCATCCTTTGGTCATTGGACGATTACTATTACTATGCGTTTTGTATTGCACTAATTTCTGCGTTGAGTGTTGTGACAACCCTGATTGATACCAAGAAGGTGAGAAAATAGACCCCTGAGCATGTCACCAAAGATCCTCACTCTCTCTCAGACCATCAAGCGCATGCGGGAGATGTCCCGCTTCTCCTGTGACGTTATGGTTTATACAGACGGTGGCTGTATGCAGTGTTCTCGTCGTCCTTTACTTCAGCTCATGATCATGCAGGGGTTGAGCGTGACTCCACTGCGCTCGTGCCAGGAGATATAGTAAATCTATCTGAACTACGTGTATCTCTGTTCCCTGCAGACATACTTCTTCTTTCTGGCGACGCGATTGTGAACGAAAGCATGCTGACTGGCGAGAGTGTACCTGTTTCAAAGAATCCAGCCAAGGACGATGATATCGCTCGTTGGAGAGACCTCAAGGACGCCCAGGGTGAGCTTGCCAAGAGCTTTATTCATGCAGGGACCAGAGTGGTTCGCATCCGTGGTGCTCTGGCAAGTGATGGGACCACAGGACAACCTGCCCTTGGGTTGGTTGTCAGAACAGGTGGGTCTTCTGTATTCTGCAGAGATGATGCATTCATGAATAGCAGGGTTCAACACGACCAAGGGTGCACTAGTCAGGTCCATGTTGTTCCCAAAACCAATTGGATTCAAGTTTTACCGTGATTCAATTCGTTTCATTGGTGTTCTGGCATGTATTGCCACCCTTGGTTTTTGTGCCAGCGCTGTGCAGTTTATCCGACTTGGGGTACGTTTTGTGGTGTACTCATGCAAATCCTATTCACTTGGATGCAGATTAAATGGCCTGTCATCCTAGTTCGTGCTCTCGACTTGATAACGATTGTGGTTCCACCCGCTCTTCCGGCGACCCTCTCGATTGGCACAAATTTTGCCATCGGACGTCTCCGCAAACTTGGAATCTTCTGCATTTCGCCCACTCGTGTCAACGTTGGAGGAAAAGTCAACGTATGCTGCTTTGACAAGACAGGCACACTCACAGAAGATGGATTAGACATTCTCGGCGTGCGCTCCCTCGACCGCAATGTACACCGTTTTGGTGAGCTTATAGACAACGTCCACGATCTACCCTCCATCCACGACCGCACGAGCTTCCTTCACGCACTCGCGACGTGCCATTCCTTGAAGATAGTAGACGGTGAAATCATTGGCGATCCACTGGACGTCAAGATGTTCGAGTTTACTAAGTGGACTCTTGAAGAGGGACTGATCGCGGGGACCGGCATTATCAAAGGAAGAAGTGGCAGCGAGCGACCAGCTGCGCTTGTCCAGACTGTTGTACGACCGCCTGGGAGTGCCCAATTCCGCCTGGAAGATGCTCTCAAGACAGGGGCGAAGGTGCGCCCTGACATGAAGCAGTGCACAGCATTTCTGACTGTTACATCTCAGCATGCTCATTTCCTTGAACTTGGCGTGATCCGCACCTTTGAGTTCGTCTCAAGTCTACGGCGGATGAGTGTCGTGGTTAAACGGCTCAAGAGCACCGGTATGGAGATCTACGTTAAAGGGGCTCCAGAGGTGATGTTGGAAATCTGCGAGAAAGACTCTTGTTAGCTTCTAATCCTTCCCGAGATTCTGTTCACTGATTATTCTGCAGTTCCACAGGATTATGACGACCTGCTGTCCTACTATACAAGGCGTGGGTATCGTGTCATTGCAATGGCGGGCAAAAGTATTGAAAGTTTATCATGGCTGAAGGCTCAAAAGATGAAAAGGTTAGATGCAAATTTTCATTGGTTTCATGGTTACTCAAGGTCTCTATAGGGAGCAAGCGGAATCGAATCTTCGTTTCCTCGGACTGATCATCTTTGAGAATAAGTTGAAGCCGGGGACAACTCCTGCCATCCAAACCCTCCGGGCAGCTCATCTGGCATGCAGGATGATTACTGGAGACAACCCGCTGACTGCTGTCAGCGTCGCACGAGAGTGCAGTTTGGTAAGCCAAGCTGCACATGTCTTCGCTCCTGCATTCGTCCGCGGTGAGTAATCAATGATGTCAGTTTTGTACTCATTGCGAGACCTTTTCAACCTCAGGAAATGCTAATACACCCATGTCGAAACTGGAGTGGTCCTCCATGGATGATCCCTCTTGGAAACTGGACGACTACAGCCTCAAACCTTTACCTCCACCTCCACACCTTACCGTAGCAGAACATGAAGTCGAGTATCAGGATTGTGCATTGGTCGTGACAGGTGATGTATTCAGATGGATGATCAACCACGGTCCTCTTGAAACTGTGCAGCGGGTGAGGCCATTTGGCCGAGCATCACATTATGTAGGCTGATGTTTGCCCTCAGATGCTTGTCAAAACCCAGATCTTTGCTCGAATGTCGCCCGATGAAAAGAACGAGGTTGTCGAAAGGCTGCAGACCCTGGGTTATACCGTGCTAATGTGTGGAGACGGCGCGAATGATTGTGCAGCACTCAAGGCCGCAGACGTTGGTATTTCACTGTCTGAAGCGGAGGCGTCTGTTGCAGCCCCCTTCACCAGCAGGACACCCGATATCAGTTGTGTCATCGAGGTCATCAAGGAAGGAAGGGCCGCGTTGGTCACCAGCTTTTCGTGTTTCAAATACATGTAATAGGGTTGTCTCTCCGCTTCTGCGAACCTACTGACATCTTGCAAGGGCGTTGTACTCTATGATCCAGTTCACGACGGTTACTCTGCTATACTCTTTCGCATCCTCCCTAGGAGATTTCCAGGTACTTTCCCGACAAACCATTTTTACCCCCGCTGAACACGTTTCTTTAGTTCCTGTACATTGATCTCTTCATTATCATTCCCATTGCCGTTTCCAGTGAGTTCGGTGGATTTTATTTGAAGCAGTCCTAATTGAATTTAGTGGGACGGACTCTCCCGTATCCGCGAATATATCCCAAACGCCCTACCGCTAGCCTAGTATCAAAGAAGGTCCTCGCCAGTCTGTTTGGGCAGATAATAATCACTAGCGGTGTTCAAATCTGGACATTCTTCTGGGTCAGGCGTCAGGATTGGTAAGAAAGGTGTTTCATAGCACTGCCAAAGGCGACTGACCTGAGCTTGTCCGCAACAAGGTACCACACACCAGATGCAGATCCTTATGGCAATGGTGCTCATCTCAAGGCCACCAACTTTGAGAACTCGACATTGTTTTTGGTATCTTGTTTCCAGTATATTCTTGTTGCGGCCGTGTTTAGCATTGGCCCTCCTTATCGCAAGTCGATGTGGACAAACGGTCTGTACTTCGCCGTAACAATCACTGTGCAGTTCTAATTTGATGCTATTATGTAGGTTGGCTGATGGCATCAGTCACTGGTTTATCGCTCCTGAATTTGTTGGTGCTGTTACAACCTCCGAAGCCCCTTAGGTTGATTCTTGAGTTGATGCCCCTCCCGATCTCTGGCAGAGCATGGCTAGGGGTATTTGCGCTCACCAATATTTTTGTTTCACTTGCTTTCGAGCAATGGGCCACCCAATTCATCTCACAGGTGATTGGCGTTTTGATGAACCTGCATCTGGAGAAGAAAAGATATCGCGAGGGAAAAGCGTACAAGGCTGTGGAGGGTGGAATGCAACGTTGAGTGTAAATACCTGTGTGGATATAGATATCATGATATTGCCTGTTGTCAATGAGAACGGGCGCTGCAACTTATGATCCGGGACCGGAGAGTTTCCTATTTAGTCTGACTGATAGAAGGTGGCCATTGCAAGGACACCCTCCATTATCTTTGCCTTCAACGCCCTGGTGGCATCATCTCGTACTATTCATTTCACCTTCAACTCCATCTTCTTGCTGGATTCGCTGAGGAACTAAGAGCAGGCCTCTTCACTCGTTTAAATCATCAACTTCTTTAGCAATAATGTTCTCCAAGCTTGCATTCTGTTCCTACCTCGCGTTGTTTTCGCTAGGCTTTGCCAATGCACTTCCATCTGGTGAAAACGGCGCTATCGTTCGTCGCCAAGTAGCAACTTCCTCTGGCCTTGCAATACCCCCTGCAGTCACCACAACGATGTCCATCCAAACGTGAGCCAAAGCTAGTCTTCTTCCAGCGGTCGTGAGGCTAATCCTCACAGTGCAAATGGTCCTATGAATGAGGTCTGCGTCCTCACATTCACCCCCGTTGGCAATCAAATCCAGGAGGTCCAGAATTGCACCATGTCGACGGGCGCGAATGTCGTATCTAGCATGGTTTTCAATTCAGTCACTTCGGGCAGTGTTGCGTCTACTTCAACCGTGAGTCAACTGTCTCCTGCCAGCCGTCTCATCAAGATTTACGGAATTCGTTTCTAGAGCGCTTCTATGTCTGCAACCCCTACCGTTCAAGCTGCGTTCTCCATGCCTGGGAGGTCATTGCAGGTGTTACCGGTGGGACTTGGGGTGTTTGGGAGTATCACGGGTATCACCATCATTATCGTAGCCTTGGTTACTTTTGAGCGTGTTCGTTATCGCAGGGTAAGTCCCCCCATACACTATCTGCGACCGTTTACTGATCTGTTGTCACACAGGTCTTCAGGGAGCGTAGACTAGCCGAGCAGGGTGCTATGATGGGTTACACGGGTAACTCAAATGATATTAAGGTCTAGGGTAGTGCGATTCTGCAAATCCGTCACCTTGGTCTTTTTGTTTCACCATCAATCGGTGGTCATTATTCAGCTACGCTTATCAAGCTGTCAACGTTCTCGCTGTGCGTTGAAGATAGTAGCATCAGCACTGTAGTCCCTGGTGGCATCTCAGGCTGGTTCACATGCACTTACTTCATGCAGAAACTTGAAAGGGACTGTGCTGCAATGGGAAAATTACTACTATCATAACGGCGCCAGCGCCAGCCCCCGACTCGTTTATTCCCGGCATGTTTTATGTCCATCGAATTTGAGTTTGCAAGGCCCAGACTCGTCAAAGTAAGACCAAACAGGTTTACGGGGAACTGAGAAAACAAATGTGTGGCTCTTTTTGAGTCCAACAACTGGCATAGGATAGTCAGGTCACATTAGATCTGAAATCTCATCCAAGATTGATCGCCCAAGTAGATTGCCTTTCCCCTTTCTTCCTTTGCCTTCGTTGCTGCAAGGATATGCACCATCGCAATCCACGTCGCAGCTTCGGCAACGAAACGCCCTGGGCACCTAAATAGATTGTGAGAAGATCATTCCTGAATCACCCTCACCTTCCAAGACCCCATATCGGATTGGTCGTAATAGTGTCTGGCAAGAGAGCCTACATGACACATTAGTAGGGATGAAAACATAGCGAATCGGCCGATTAACCTTTTGGAATGAAATAGCCCTCAAAGACATCACTAATGATATGTACGCCATGGACGCACTCTGTCAATGTTCCCAAGGAGTGGCAGTTATCATAGTCCTGGCGGAAGGGGAAGCCCAGCTGACTTCCCTAACCAGGAGTCCGGGACCAGCGATACAATAGTAATAACAAGACGGTTACGGCGAGGATATAGAGTAATAACATCTTCACACCGTGTACTGAATATGGTGCTGGGGTGGGTAACGGCGTGATTCAGAAAGCCAACCGTCGCATTCAGGGCAGAGGAGCTTATTTGTACTCTCTTGATTGGCATGGGACGTCCGAGTCGTATCAAAGCTTTAAATTTGAAGGCTCCTGCCGAATAAGATACGATACAGTCACGATGCTAACCTTGGGTGTTTCACGCGTGCTGTGGGTCCGAAAACCAAGCGGAGACGCGGTCCCAGATGGCTGCAATTTAAACTGAAGCGAGGAAGTGCAGTGTGGTCTGGGGGTCTTTTCATTGTGAATGCCGTGCCTAGGTGTCCAGACTTGGTGTGCTCAGGGTTGTTCGAGGGAACCGAGTAAGATCAGAATGGAATGACAACAGGGTACCACTTCCGAGCAATAGAGGAACGTGGGAATGTAGATGACTAAGCAGAGGTACTGTACAGTTGCTTCGAGTCCTGAACTTTAATCTTTGGTTACCCCAAGGAACAGCTATCAGCTTCCTCACCTTCGTCATGGCCCCCAAGCTCGTCCGTCTGCTCTCCTATTTTGTGTTTGTCGTGCAGTTTCTGACCATCATATTAGGACCCCAACGAAATCAAGATCATCTACCTACGGGCAACAGGGGGTGAAGTTGGTGCATCTTCAGCACTTGCCCCGAAAATCGGTCCTCTCGGTCTGGTGTGTGTCTGGAGTTTGGTAGCAAATAATTCAGGAAGCTGAGGCATAAAACAGTCACCCAAAAAGGTTGGAGAAGATATCGCTAAAGCTACCTCTGCATGGAAGGGTCTACGTGTGACTGTCCAGCTTACCATCCAGAATCGGCAAGCAGCAGTCTCCGTTGTTCCTTCCGCTTCTTCCCTCGTCATCCGGGCACTAAAAGGTGCGCATTTTTGTTTCTATTCCATCCCTGTCTAATATTGCTTATTCTAGAGCCTCCCCGTGACCGGAAGAAGGAGAAGAACATTAAGCACTCGGGCAATGTCACTCTTGACGAGATCTTTGAAATTGCCCGAACGATGAGGTCCAAGTCGCTAGCAAAGGACTTGGCTGGCGGTGCGAAGGAGATTCTCGGCACGGCCCAGAGTATTGGCTGCACAGTAGATGGTCAGACCCCACACGATGTCATCGATGGTATCAACTCCGGGGATATCGAGGTGCCGGATGAGTAAAAGATCAAACACAGGAACTAGTGTTTTGAGTATTTTTATATCACTCGCCATGGTTTTTTTTTTTGACATTACTGCATACATTGATACATCCAAACACTCACATGTGCATTGCATCGGAGAAGAGGGTCGCCTGGCCCGGGTTCGACAGACGGCCATGACCAGAGCAAAAAAAAGACAAATTTCAGATGCTAAGTGAGTCAAAGTTACGAATAATCGAGTATGGCTGTGACAATCGTGAGCATCGCACGCCGCAAGCACACTCAAAAACACGGCTGCTCTCAGGTTGGTCGAACAGGATTCTGTAGAACAGTTAGAGCTATCATGATGTAGGCTGACTTTTAAACACGTGATTGACGCGTCGCGCTCGGGTTTTTATTCATCGTCACCTGTACTGAAATCAACCGTACCGTGAGATATATCGTATCACTACCCTCGGGCCTCAATCTGTCAATTTTCGCCAATTGTAAGCACCTATTAATCACATCCGACAACATCAACTCCCGTCGATTGTAACCGTCTTTCAATTGCATCCCACACTACCCTCGTAGCCTGCGATGGCGACGACTTGGACATATTCGCCGACGACGATTCAGATACAAAAGATATCAAGTCGTCTGGTGGCGAACAGACTTTCCACGAAGTAGGAACATCATACCTAAATTGACCATCGCCTGACATTTTAATTATTACTACAGGACAACTATTTCATGCCTACCAACGACCACCGGGTTGACGTACGACCCCAAGCACAACAACTATCGACATCATTAGTCCCCTTTCCCGCAGAATCTGGTACCACTTATCCTCGTCGATAAATTCCGAACAGCACTTACATATACTATTATCAACATCTCTCTTCCTGGCTCCGCCGGTCTCCGAGTCACGCACGCCTCGCTTCAGACGAACTTGGCCAACTCCATCCATAGTAGTCCGTCCCTTCCAAGATGACCCGACGAGAATAATACGACGCTATCACGACCATCTCATGGCACGTATCACGATACTAACCATCAAGCAAGATCCCTTCAAGACAGCACACGAACGACGCTCACCATAGCCCACAATTTTCAAAACACTCAGGACACCCATGACGCTACGATACCATCGAGACGTATCATGACACTCACGCCACCGCGATGCTATCAGGAAAGACCACTTCATGACACTCACCACTGATGTCATCAAAACGCTCCCCGTCATCGTCAGGAAACGCCGTCTTCCCCAGCGAGACGTGTCTTGACTCACTTCGGAGAACCGAATGACCTCGTCGGATAGACAGTTCGCTAAGCTTGTTTTATATCTATATTATTTGTTTCCCTGACTTGCGCATTTTTGTATCTAATGATCCGTCTCGATGATGAGTTCTTTGCTTGCTCACACATCCTTGGATTGAAAGTTATGATGATCCAGAGTCCATATTCAGGAGGTAGTACACGAAAACATCCTCGATGCTCGCTCGGCCTCGCTGAGTCGGGAAGGACAGCATATCTATAGCTACAGAGATTTTAATTCGTTGATCTACCTACCATTTGAAGTTTTTGAACGTTTGAACTTTCGTCGTGGCCATGTCAATAATATTGCTCTGCCATAGTAAGAAAACATATATGTATTATTATTTTGATGTATTTGTACGGGCGCGCATTGAGAGTACGAGCGGGAATTATCATGAAGTGATGATGTAGTGCAAATATAAGAGGTGAACAGCCTAAGTTCACATATTTTCCATTGATCGACTGGACAAATACTGCGCATCAACCGAGTGCAGTAGTTTAACAAACCGTTTCCAAGTCTTCTCTGTAGGAGCGGCCGTACTGTCAATCTCGTTCATGACATGCGGATCCTGATACCTGCGCCCATACTTGCCGTAATGGCCGACAAGAGTGAGAACAGTTCGACACTCCTCTCCCCATTCGAGACTGAGGTTCAAAACACGCCAAACATGTCGCTACGTAGCAGAATGAATTAAGACCGCACTAGATCACGGACTGGAGACTCACTCTCTCAACCCTGGAGTTCGGTGCGCCATCCCAGTGTGATGGCGTTTTCCTATCTTCGTGTTCCTTAACTCTGTTTTCGACGTAATTCAAGGACCACAGGACGTCAGAAACGCGCTTTGGGCCTCCATGAGAGATGATCGACATGCATCGAGGCCATTCCTTGTCGCCCTCTATGTCCGATCGAATGAAATTGGCAATCGCATCATCCCTCTCATCCACTGTCTCAGCATGGCGCCCAGGAATGGGGGGCGATATTTCTCGTATACCGTCTCCATCAGATGAGGAGCTTTCTTGGTCTCCATGCCTCGATTGTCTCGCTCGATGCGGCGTGCGACTAGGAGAAGGAGTCTTCTGGACCGAACTTCGTGGTGCTTTATTTTGAGGTAATGAATGGCTTTGGGAGGGTCGTTTTCTCTTTTTGGGGCAGTAATCACTTTGTGACAACAAATCGATGCGCGTATCACGTGTGACGCCTGAATACATTGGCTGTCTCGACATTTGCTGTCGAGGGGGTGACACGGCATTATCGGAGTCAGAGCTAGACATCTGTGGCAGTTCAAGGGGAAGCCGGGGAGGTGGAGGTAATCGACCTTTTGGGACAGGCTAAGAAATGAAATCAGCGCATCTATTTGGCAGATCAGTGCGTCAAACTGTACGTACAGCTTCGACGACGACTTCAAGTGTGCGCTCTTTGCTCACACCAAGATTGCACGATTCGGCTTCGAGGACGTTATCAGCATCCACACGCATGAAGAACTGGCGATATTTTCCACGAAGGGTGTACACCCTCGCAGGACCTGAGAAACAAAATTACAACCACGAATTACTAGTCAAGGGTAACATACCATCTATCCGTGACGGTCCAGCTTGCAAAGTTTCACAGACCTCTTTTGCATTTGCCCAGAAACCACCGTCTGGGTCTTCCCCTGGCCGAAGAACCACTTTGATCTCTGCAAGCTGGGGATCTGGGACTCCACTTCTGACATCCTCGATGAGGAGCGTTAACATCCGAAGAGGTCGCGCTGGTCCTCCAGAGGGTGGAGGTGCTACCGATCGTTCTTGTACAGCTGCGGAAACGTTAGATCGGGGAGCAAGGCGAAGGCTACCAGCTTACAAAAAGCCGGTCGCGCAGTTTCTTGAGGAGATACTGCACTTGTGGAGGATGAGCGTGAATCTAGGTTTGCTTCATAATCGCGACGGTAATGTGCTCCTGGGCGTGGGTAATGCATATTGGAAGGAGGCGGTTGAAGTTGGCGGCTAGAGGCTGATGACTGAGCTAAAGAACCAAGGCCCTGAGCGGTGCGTTGCCCAGTTGATTTCTTATTCTGTTTACTCTTGGCAGGAGTGACAGGTCCGCCAATTTGGCCCGGGGCGCGACTACGACTTGAACCTATGTTATTGTATGCCCCCGGTACCGCATGATACGGACTGCGTGGACCGGACACTATTGTGGAAGACGCGGCCGAGGAATGAGCTTCCCCAGGTGACGCGCCATCGGCAACTGAAGGGGTAGACATGGTGATACTAGCGCTAGGCGATGCAGCATTGCTGATACGATACATCGAGGAATACGGACCTCCGCCAGTATATAGTGTGGGCTGTGTTAAGGGTTCTGGTGTGTGTGCTGGTGTGGGCTCGGGTACCTGAGAGAGTCTAAACCGGCTCGTCTGAGCGGAGTACTCCGGTTTGGCTCTCCTTTTCTTTTTCTTAGGTAGCGCCTGTCCTGGGAGAAATTGTATTGCATTTGGATTTGAGGGGAGGACAGCTTGGTAGGTGTTGACAGTTGCAATGGGGAGCACAGACGGCTGCCATGAGAATCCAACTGCCTGGCGAATCAATGGCGCTGGGGTACCATCTCTGGAAGATGTATCCGCATTACTTTCGACTTGTGCAGGGACTACGAGGGTCCCATCGTCAGAATTTGGTGTGAAAGACCGTTTCTGTCGTTTCTGTAAGGTTGTATGGTATATGTGAGACAACTGCATGGCCATGACGAGTGGAAGAAAAGAAAAGACACGTGTGAGGAAGAGAATTATTTACTTACAGCAGCGGGGGAGGACTCTCTGCTGCTCCTAATAGCCTCGTGTGATTGGTAAGTGTGCAATTGATATTGGCCAGAAGAGACTCGAGCACTCACGATAATGACGCACTGCGTCTACCGTATCCTATTTGTGCATCGTTTTCGCTGCC
This sequence comes from Suillus plorans, assembly GCF_016647745.1. Classification (NCBI taxonomy): domain Eukaryota; kingdom Fungi; phylum Basidiomycota; class Agaricomycetes; order Boletales; family Suillaceae; genus Suillus; species Suillus plorans. The sequence goes on from NW_024537389.1 coordinate 226,686, forward strand.
CATTCGCTGTACGAGTACTTTTACTTGTGAAAGGAAATTGTTCCAGGTAGAGAGACTGCCAACTGGTGAGACGAGGTAACCACCTCGCCGTTTAGCTGCTGTGGGTTACTGTGGGTCCCAGATGACGATAAGTAAATTTAGTTGTGAAATGGTTCATACAAGTGCGATCTAGTGTATGCCCTTCTTAGCAGGAAGTGAGCGAAACTGTGGATCACGCCAAATAGAATGGACCTACAAAACGAAATCGCAGAACAGGTTGAAGCAACAAGAAAGGAAACTCGGTACCAGTCACTTGTCCCAAACATGGAATCACCCCTGATTCATTACTTAGATATGATACCTCACGCACCAACTTACGTGAAGACTGCTTATCCCCGTGTTATTAGCTCTGTCAATGTCCGAGGTAGACACGTTGTTTGTTGGTCAATGTATGTACTTTACATGATTCATATCATAAATTCCAGTGCACCAAAGCATACACGATATCAATATCGTTCGATTACGAAAACTGGTCAAGAAAATGGGGAATTTTTGTACAGAGCTGGCAGCTTCAAGGGAATTATGGACTTCCGTAGATCCTCCTTGCATTTAAACTAAAGATTGCGTCGATTGCGTCCTGGTCCACCGCAAGCTCTGCAAATGACTCGCGTACAAGCGCATACCAGTCTGCGGGGTTCAGGAGCGAGGGTGCAGCAAAGGAAGGCGAGGTTCCAAAAATAATACGTTCGTAGCCATACGCTTCCAGCACCGGACCAACTGCCGGATGTTCGTCACATTGTACCAATATATGAAATATATGCGCAAAAACTTACTGAACATCTTGATTTTTCGTTTCCATTCACGATGTTGATCCATTTCTGAAGTTGGATCTGCGGGACCTGGTATGGTTTGATTCCACATGGGAGGCGTAAACTTTACATAGAGATTCGGAAACAATGACAAGGATGCAGTGTGTGCCTGGTAATTGCGATAACTTGGATCAGCAAGGAGCTTGACGATCGGCAGGCTTAAGTCATGGGGTGGCGGTAATATATTGGCTGGAATTGGGTCAGTTCCAAACACTCACCCTAAGGGTAAAAATAATGCTCACAAAGAACTATGGAAACCTTCCTGTCTCCGGCAAGTTCGGCCGTGGCTTTCATGAGAAGGTCCTCGAACACTTCATACTTTGCGACATTCGACATGATGTCACTTTGAACGTCAATATCAACGAGACGGCTGTTTGAGAATGCCCATCTCAAAGTCTCGATGGCCTGAGATCTAGCTTCTGGAGCCTCGTGCGAAGCCGCGTATGAGGTGTATAAAGACTGGGGAATTCCAGATGACTCTGAGTGATCTGGATAATCCGATGGGATGGCGCTAAGCTCGAAGGGAGTTGCCACGGAAAGTATGCGAACATTTTGCGTGAGAGAAGATTGCAACAGTCTTTCGTAACCAAGATAAGGAAATGCAGAATTTCGTCAAAGTCAAAAGCTTACCCTTCTGGTATCGAAGGGTCGTTTAACAATAAAACGGCACCCGCGACCTCAGTGCCAGCCAGATCAAGACCAGCCCTTTCGAGTGCATCAGACCGCAGATGAGCGTCAATGACTTCGCCTGGAAAGAGCGCACTTGGAGTTGGAGGCAAAGGGAACATGTCAGAAGTCCCTGTGCTCGGTGGGCTGAACGCAGACAGAGGTAAACTCGGGAGGTTCTTCGGCCTGCGACGACCACTTGCCAGACCAGGCGATGGAAGGGGTTGCGCGAAGCTCATGATGAGGAAGAAAATTGAATGAAACTGGTCCTGTATATAAGTGCACTGGTGCAGGGGGCACTGTCTAGTGTCTGTAAGAGTTCAAGTTGATGTATCTGATTGCAACGATCAAAGCATGATTGATCTGAACCGTTGATTGATAATATATGCATAATAATGAGTATAATCACTGCAGATCGTAGTCTATTCCCACGCACAAATGCTTGTTCCAGACCACCGGCAAGCAAACAAACTACAAGTAAAAGCTATGTGATGCACTATTGTCATTAAATTCATCAAAACGCTTAGAATCTACTGAATGAATCACAGTAACCCTTGAGCGGATTCAAAGTATTCTAATAGCCAAGATTTCCTGCGCGGCGCTCGTGTCTGGACAAAATATGACCATCACTGGCAGTCACGCGTAAACGATAACTGAAGGTGCGTTATATCTTTGTCATAAAAAAGTCCAGCGTAAGATGTGATACGCAACGGGTATATTTTGTTAGATCTTCATCGGGTCATATCCAGTGTCATGGTACAGTGGGCGTTTCAGCCATACTGGACCGAGTTAGGCTGGTGATATTCGGAGGACTGCGGCTGCATGCATTCGTTTCATATTTGCGCCTTTTTTGTGCCTTACAGAAATACTTGCTTAATGGCAAAGTATTGATGTGACGGGTCAGAACTCACTGTATAACCATTTTCATCGACTTCTGCAGTAAAAAAATTGTCAAAAAGCGCAAGCTGACGTTCTTCGTGCAGACCTTATTCTAGGCCATTTTCGAATCCCTCTTTCCGACCCATTATGCGACCCTGCTTGAATCCCGACTCTCGGCCTTCGCGGATGCCATATTGTCTACCTTCTTCGAACCCATCCTCCCTGCCGTCGTCATAGCCCTCCGCATACCCAGCATCCCAACCCTCGTTATGCCCGGTTACGAACCACTTCTTCCGACCATATATCGGACTTTCTTCTATTACTTTCTCCTTTGCTTGCTGCCTGCTAAGTTCAGTTTGAAACTTTCTTGCAGTATCCCGCGCTCGTGATGCGCTTTCATCGGCTTCATTTCTTTGCCTCTCTAAGACGCGGATGTCAGCCTGAAGTTTTGTAACCTGTTTTTCGAGGCTTTCGATGCGCATTTGATGTCGCCGCATCTCTTCGCCGGCCCTCTCAGCATCGAGTTCTGCATAACGCTTGCCCGTTTCAGCGGCACTGACGCGCACAGCCAGCTCCCGCGCTCGGAGTTCTGCGAATTCTGCTTGAGATTCAGCCTGCTTTGCCCTGCGCATTTCCTGATCAAGCCTGTCCCCCGTCGACCGAAGGGTCGATCTAAGGTGCTGTGCTTGCTTTTCTTCTTCTGCCACCACTAGATTCATCAATGTAGACGCAGAGTAGAAGGGTTCATGGTGTTGTGAGCTAGATGACTGTCTATGACTCTTCCTCCCGTCAACGTTGTGGAGCGTGTTGATAACAGCAGGGTCTTTTAATAATTCTTTGAGGGGTGTAGAGGTCATTGTTGCTGCACGTATCTGTGCCATGACGTCAATTCTGTTATAGTCTGGTGTTTTTCCTTTGCTGAATAGCGGGGGAGAGGTGGGCAAGTTGACATCGCTGTCAAAGGTGAGATGCTCGTGAAAGCGAGACGGGGACATCGGTTTGTTGGCGCAATAAAAGATTGGTACAGCTTATAAGGATTATAGTTGTTTCTGGAATCTGTAGTGACGCTGCGTTCATCTGTGCGCAGTTGCTGTGCCCAGGCGGTATACGACCCCACCCGTGGTGTGCACGTGTTGATTGACATGCTAGTTTGGTGATTGTGCATAGCAACACAATCTAGCGTTCTAAGCGCTGTATTGCTTCCCTCGTATATGCGGGCAAAGTCCATGATGCAGGCGATTAACTGCGCGCGCGTAAGTGTACGGCTTTTTGACTGCATACCTCCTCGAGGCCATTGATACAGCATCGTGGTGTTTACGTCAATTCAGAAAAAGGAAATAAGTTCCCATAGATCTGACATCGATCTCCTTGTGAACTCCGAAGCACTTTAAATTTGTAATAACTTACAGTAATTCGTTTGCATCTACCTCTTGCTCAAGTATTTCTTGGATAAACTCGCAGAATGTCTCTCAAAGCTGTAAGTCCGAGTGTTTTATTCATTTTCCTGTTCTTGACTTGCTGCGTGTAGATTGTAAAATGTGTGTGCACAGACATGTTTCGTTCTGCGCATCCTGTTAATCCTAGGGCATGAAACCTAGCCGTCATCTCCGGCGACACCCTCGTTTTGCGTGGACGTACAGGACCACAAGGGCAGAGTCCTAAGGAGAGGTATGCAAATCAGAGAAGTCCAATGGGAAAGCGACACGGTCTGACCCGCTACATTCCGCAGAATCCTACATCTTGCTGATGTCGTGGCTCCAAGAATGGGAAACCTGACTCGAGAGGACGAGGTAAGATACTCTTGCTGCGTTTATCGTTAGCACTGATAGAAGTTGTTTCCAGCCATGGGCATTTGAGTCTCGTGATTTTCTTCGTGCATTGGCGGTAGGCAAAGAGATTTCATTTACTTCCACACATAGTTTTCCTTCCAATGAGGATGCCACGCGCGACCTTGGCACTGCTGAAATCGGGGGTGTGGATGTTGCATCTGAGATGCTAAAGAACGGTTGGGCCAAAGTCAAGGAATCGAAACGGGACCCCACAGAGGACGATATACAAAAACGTGACATCGAAGCTGAAGCGAAGGCGGCTGGAAAAGGTCTATGGAATTCTCATGGTCCCCAGGTGCGTATTCTTAGCTGCCTTACAATTACCCTCGCTTCTGTCATTTTCGCAGGCCCGCGTCGTACACCAAACAATGCCAACCGATTCGCAAGTGTTTGTTTCGGAGTGGAAGGGGAAGGCCATTGACGGTATGACGTCTTCTCACGACTGTATTACTTGGTTAAATTCATATTTTTAGCACTCGTGGAACAAGTGCGGGACGGCTCTACTCTCCGGGTCCGACTTTTCATGCCGGATGGCGAGCATCAAATAGCTAACATTGCGCTCGCTGGTGTTCGTTGTGCCAGGACATCCCCAAGGCAAGGAGAACCTTCAGAGCCTTGGGCAGAAGAAGTAAGTCAATTCACATGTCAAAATAACTTTGTTTGGATTATGGTCTGTAGGCGAAATTCTTCACGGAGTCTAGGCTGCTCCAGCGATCTGTACGGGTAATTATATTGTCATTGCCAACTTCGACAGCAACGCCATTCCAAGCCGGAGCTAATAGTGCACCACCTCCGCCGGTATCGATATTTATTGGTACTGGTACGTCGTTTTCTGTGTCTGAGAGTATATTTGGCAATATCTGCTGCAGTCCTCCATCCCGCTGGCAATGTGGCTGAACACCTTGTCGCCGCTGGGCTCGCTCGTGTTGTCGATTGGCACGCCGGCATGCTGGCCGCAGGGGGAGGTATGGAGCGCCTACGTGCGAGTGAGAAAGTTGCAAAAGAAAAGCGAGCATGTCTGTATGCCAATATGCCAACCGCGTCTGCATCGATTACCCAGTCAAGTGGTACTACTAATGGAAATGCTCGCATCTTTGATGGAACTGTCATTCGAGTATGGAGTGGCGATCAAATAACTGTCATTGATAAGGAGAGCGGGAAGGAGCGTCGGTTGCAGCTCAGCTCAACAAAAGGACCCAAGTAAGCAGTATGTCTTAATCATCGACGCCTTCTGATAGTTGTCAGACTCTCCGACCCTAAGCAGGCTTACTATGCACAAGAAGCTCGTGAATTCCTTCGGAAGAAACTTATTGGCAAGCACGTCAAAGTTACGGTTGACTTCATTCGTCCTCGTGACGGCGAATATGAGGAGCGCGAATGCGCAACAGTCCGTTATGGAAACCAAATCTCGTAAGCAAGATATATATTGGTGTTTTGTATTCACCCACATTTCCAATTCAGCAACGTGGCAGAGCAGTTAGTAGAAAAAGGCCTTGCCTCCGTTGTCCGCCATCGACGTGATGATGAGGACCGTTCCTCTGACTATGACAAATTGATGGCTGCAGAACAAGTGTAAGACAAGGACACCCTCACTTGTTAGATATTACTAACTCTTGAATTCAGCGCTGTTGCTGAGACCCGTGGTATCCACTCTGGTAAAGAACAGCCAGCTGTAAAGCCCCCCGTTAATATTTCAGAGGTATGTATATCTTAGTATCCGCTCCTCGGAGGTTCAGACTTGTCTTCTAGTCTGGCGCACGTGCCACCACTTTCGTTAATGGCTTCAAGAGGCAAGGGAAGATATCCGCTGTCATCGATTATGTTGCCTCTGGGTCTCGGTTTAAGTATGGTTTAGCACTATGTTCTGACGAATAGTTCTGAAATGTTTTTCCCAAGGCTCTTTCTCCCAAGAGATAACCAGTCGCTCACCTTGGTCCTGAATGGTAAGATCGACAAAAACCAGTTTCCAGACTATGCCTCATTATTTCTCAGGCATTCGAGCACCCCGAACAGCACGTAATCCTTCCGAGAGGAGTGAACCATTTGGTCAGGAGGCTGCAGACTTCGCAACCTACCGGTACATGCAACGCGATGTAGAATTTGAAGTGGACACCGTCGACAAATCTGGCGGTTTCATCGGAACGTTGTGGCTGAAGAGTGAAAACGTCGCAATTTCTCTAGTTAAGGAGGGCCTTGCGTCCGTACACTCCTTCTCTGCCGACGGTTTGTCCTGGTCCACACAGTTGTACGCAGCCGAAGTGAGCGCTGCTTGGATCCTTGAGTATTGAACTTTTTGATGACATCATTTTAGGCAGAAGCCAAGCAAGCACAAAAAAACGTAAGCCGCATTGATGCACTTCCTTTCGATGTTTAAATCATTTCCCAAGTTGTGGAAGAACTATGATGAGGAGGCAGAGAAGGCTGCTCAGGCTCCCCCTGCCGAAGATGATCCTGGACGTTTAAAGTCGGAATATCTGGATGTTATTATCAGTGATGTCCGGGCAGAAAATGGCTTCAGTTTCTCAGTACAAATATTAAACACTGAGGGTAAGCTTTCCACAGGATTGCTCGAATGGCTATTTCTCACGGTGTACGTCAGGGATCGCGACCTTAGAAAAGCTGATGCGCGATTTCTCTCTACATCATCGTGTTGCACATCCAGCACCATCAAATTTTACGCCGAAGGCAGGAGATTTAGTGTCTGCTAAGTTTTCGGACGGGTCGTGGTACCGTGCCAGGATTCGCCGTACATCCTCAGTCAAGAAGGAGGCTGAAGTAACATTTATCGATTATGGAAACCAAGACACTGTCTCGTTTTCAAATATCCGTCCTCTCGATCCCAAATTCTGCTCCCTGCCCGGTCAAGCGCAAGATGCTCGCTTAAGGTAATGGTACAATTTGCATTTTCGCTGCTTATAACACTTATGGTGTTGTGCATAGCTTTGTCAGGCTCGTGGCGTCCGAAAGCGAGTATCACGCAGATGCTGTTCAGCGCTTCCGTCAATTGTGCGAGGGTCGCAAACTTGTTGCTAACATCGACTACAAGGAGGGCGCTACGCTTCATCTGCGTCTCATTGATCCCAATGACCCCGTCGCTACACAAGATCCTTTAGCTTGCATTAACGCTGACCTACTCCGTGAGGGTCTGGCATCAATTGACCGCAAGGGATGCAAATATATTGGCGCATACCCACACATCATGAGTAAACTTCAAACTGCAGTTGCTGAAGCGAAGCGCGATCGTGCTGGGATGTTTGAGTTCGGTGATGTTGAGGAGGACGAGTAATCACTGTGGTGACCACGATTTATGTAATTTCGGGGAAGACTTAGTCAGCTAGTAATAATGCACGCATATCATCTCACTTTCATCATGTTCACGCTTGCAAGACGTGACTGCAGGAATGGAACCTACGAGCCAACTCGGTGCCAGTACTTCACTTCCTCAACTAAACAAAGGCCCACAACTTCTCTCAGGCTCGGGCAGTTTCCAGAGCTACTTATCTTCTGCTGGTTCATATCACCGTCACGCTAAAGGGGCAAGTGTCCATCTTGAGAACCAATCGTCAGTTCATACCGACAAGAACCAATCACCCTACCTTCAAAGCATAGTAGAAGCTTCTTCTCATCCAGGACCGTTGTCTGGTGTTGTGCGATTCATAACCAACTTCCCCGGATTCCTGCTCGAGGACCTACACCGCTTCCGCTATGGACACCTAGGAAGGCTGCGGATTTTGTTGTCCCTGTACTGCTGCGTGAGCGTTACCTTCCTCTCTTTCAAAATGCATAGTGCCTTGCGAGGTGCTGTTGCAGCTGGCCACCCACACATAGGTCATAGCCCAAGTACGTTGCTAAGGATATTGGAATACTCGTTTTCTAAGATGCAGACGTGCCAGACTCGGACACATTGTACCGTGTTTCCCCTCTCTCAAATGTATCGGTTCAGCAGCGAATGTCCATCGCGTTTCCCAATACGTCCCCTGGTCATCTGGAGACCTTCATCCTGGCTACTCATTCGTCAGTGGACAGTGGCCTCACCGCTTGCCTGTGGACTGAAGAGGACAGGCTGCACGACACCATTAGCACACTCACGGCCTGGTCGGGTGATTTGGACTCGGTCTTTTGTTATGGAGCGCCATCGTTTACGGTTTTACAGGTCCTATGTCTCTGGTCGTCGTGACGTCGGCTCCAACGGACCATCTAACCATACTGAAAAGGTTTCCAGAGCTTATGAGCCTCTCTGATACGCACGCCTCATTCGGTCTGTCGTTGCACGTACTCCAAGTTTCATCTTCTTTCGGAGGATCTGCCAATGCCTATTTAAACGTTGCTCGTCTCTTGGCGCCTACTGATCGAGTTGTCCTGTTCCCGGATGGTTTGCCTTTGCACCTCTCGAGTAATTTGTATAGCTCCATCATTCGGTCAACGTCTCCGCAGCCTCTTGTACTAGGCAACAATAGCCGTAGGACATATCCATTCGCCCCGATGTCCCCTGTTGTTCTTCATAAGGACTATCCTATATGGTGTACCGAGCGTTTCTCTCTTTTCCAATCTCGATCACTCGACTGGGAAGACTGTCTCTGGCAACTGTGGCTTGAAAGTGCTGGTGAGGTCAAGTCTACGGCGGTGGATAGCTGGCCAGTGGTGGAAACCGGCAAATACAACAACTCCGCCTTATCCGTACGTTGCACGACTTAGACACCTGGCTCCCTCGCTTGTGTCTTATGAATTACGATTACTTCAGGCAAAGTTAAGACGACGTTGGACTGTCAAATATCGTGCAGAAGCCTGTGCTCTTGCTATGAAACGAGCGCAGATATTAGAAGCAACCAGTTATGCAGACAAGAAGGCGTTCCAATGGCGCAAGAAATTTTGTCACGAGGTGAGGTCTTGATTTCCTCGAACCATGGTCTGGAATCGGTTGCTGAAAAGTTCAAGTCTCTGGGTACTTCCCCGGCAAACGCTGCTGCCTAATCAACGGACTTGAAGGCTATTTCAGGTTTATGTTTTAATTGACGATGCATTAGTATATGATACTTGGGAATGTTAGACAGACATCAAAGTTTATGTCATCCAATCACTGTAACACGCAAAAAGATACCTGTGCAAAGGTCATTCGGGGTGAGCTGCAAACCGAGCGGTGCATATTCGTCCGGAAGTGATCCTCAGTCTCGGTATCCGATCTGCCTCGTTGAACTCTTATTCAAAGTTGATCAAAGTATTACCAAAGTTCATTTCTACACTCGTGTGGCCAGTTGGTCTAGTATAAGTAACATTAATGCACACCCACTGTCCCACGACAAAAACGCGTCAATTACATAAAAGTTTTGGTTTTAATGTAGGCAAACAGTAACCAACGTGTTCGAGTAGAACCAAGGTGGCCAGGACACCTCCTCAGTTGAGATGAACCCTGCATCATTCGACACAACACAAAGCTGAAGGCATGGCCATAAACACCACTGCCCAACAAATCAACAGATACGCAGGTAGACATATATTGCAGGAAGATGACACAGCCTCTCACACTGATACACTAGATCATGTTGGCAGCAAGCCGTCGAGCCTCCACCTCTTCATCATCTTCCATTTCTTCATCTGGCCCCTCTTGGTATGTGGCCCATATAGCATCCATCTGTGGCGCATCCATCAACAACTCCAAAAGATCCTTTGCAAGCCCTGTGTCACTATTAGCTAGAAGTATGAACAATATGTAATTAACAGCATACCGGCAACTCTTTCCAAGTCCTGTTTGTCCTCCTCTTGCACCCACTCGGGCACATCAGCAAAACTGAGACGTCCCATGGTAACAACAAAAAGATGTACAAGACCGTTGTAGTGCCGTGGTGCGCGCTCTAGACGCTCTCGCAATCTAAGGGGAGTTTCGGCTTTAAACATCAAATGGTGCAAGAGAAAGGTCGTTTGGTTCATCCGTCGAATCACTCTGAATAGACAATATAAATGTGGCCAGTTTAAGGCAAATTCGTTACCTTGAAGTAGCCTGGGGGTCAGACTCCATTGCCTCGTCGCTTTGCCACACAGGTGCTGACAGCCCGTATAAATAAACAATGATCGAAGGTATCACGGATTGCGACTCGATGATAATCGTGTGAGCAGTTGGATGAGCCTCGGAGAGCATAGCAAAAAATGTCAGGATGTGTCGCTTGATCCCATCGGCCTGTCACGGTGTAAGTAGGGTCAGATAAGGATTATGCTACCGTATGTACCTCGTTGCTCGTTCTACTGGAATCGATCAAGAGGGAGCACATTCGCTCGACATGAGGGAGCCGAGTATAGTCTTGTGATTGCCCCTCGGTGTCAGGAAATGATAAAAGGGGTTGGAAAAGGACGGGTCCTAAACGTGATTTGAAAAAGGGAGGATTATGGTAGGAAGGTCATGCTCACGAGTTGAGAACTGAGAAAGCATGCGTGTACTTTGAAAAAGAAACCAAATCGGGCGAGAGGAATCCAAGAGTATCGATAGTACAGAAGGGCAACGAGGTACGAAGGCTAGCCTATAGCGTTCGTCAGCCATGATTGACTATGGAATGCGACATCTTCACATATTTTCCAAGTCACTAGGAGTATTCCAACACAAGGCTTCCAGTAGTGCGAGTGACTCCTTGGCAAGTAGACCTAGTTCCGATTTCTCGGTATCGTGAATTACTAGTTTACTGATGTGGTCCTGAATAACAGAACATATCACGGCGAGAATGCGAGGAACTCTATCTTCTGCAGGGTCCGTGGCTTTATACACCAAGAGATATGGATGAGGTGCTGGAAGGGTGTACGTTATTTGAGTCAGCTGGCTAAAAAGGGCAGCTAAAGACGTTATCTGCAGGAGACATCCATGATTCATGAATAGATCACAATACATATGAAACACATACATGATTAGAGGCGGCTAGTATATCTGCCATTTCTATTAGAGCGCCACAAATCGCTTGGGCTGCGAATTCCCAAGCTTGATGCTCCTGAGTGGGTACATTGGCGAGAACGTCCAGTATACGAGAACATGCGGAAGTATATGCATCCGATTTGGGTCCGATTGGTAGTGAAACTCCCAACAAGGCATGAAATGTAGTCATCCTGCAAGTCGGTTGCATGTGCATTAGGACAAGCCGATGCAACTATTCTGGTTGTTACATAAAGCCGGGGCACAATGGGTGGCACAAACTTACATCCAAAATCCACCTGTGAGGATCCACCTCTTCGGATTCCTCGTCCACAGTGACATGAATCTGTTGATCCTGAGCTCCGTCGGTCATCTCAACGTCATCCTGCGAATAGAAGTTTGTATCCACATTAGAGTCGGCCATGAAGACGTCCCCTTGCGCCGCCGCGCTAGAACCATCATCCCGAGCCGCCTGGAACAAATTCGTCTGCGTGCCTTCAAAATGAAACGACGCTGGCGGAGGACCACTGTCGAATTGCACTTGTGACGGACCCTTTTGGTTTGAGTCAGTTGCCTTGCCTTTGCCTTTGCTGAAATCTGTCACCCGCGACTTTGTAGGGGTTGTAGAGAGTTGGAATCCAGATGGTAGATTTCGGGTGTCAACCACTGGTTTCCTCGTACGCTCATTATTTACAATTTCGCCAAAGCGAGGTCGGGTAGGGCTCTCCTGTATGATTCTCGAAGGGCCTGCCACAGCTCCGCTTTCATCCCACCTTTGCATCTGCAAAGATAAAGGTACGGGCGTCGCAAGAGGTGCCATTGGGGCTTTCTTGGAGCGCGCAGACCATGGAGACTTTCGGGTAGATGTCTCTATTTCGTGTTGCTATCAAATACAGCCTTAGCTTGTAGGGGAGCAGATAAAACTCATCCATACCTTGAAAGTAAACAATGTCTTCAGGCGTTCTGCCTCCTCTTTCATTTCTTTTTGCATCTGCGTTTGTTTGGCCTCCGACTCCTCCTTGGCCGCCCTGAGCTTCGCTGTTTGCGCTGCATGGTCTTGAGCTATCTAATCAGGCTTTCAGTTGTCCTCAGGCGACTGATTGATAGTGAGTTACCTTCTCGATATTTTTCCTTAGTATGACAACTTCCCCTTCTTTGGCGAGTTTAGCAGAAAGCGTGTGTCGCAACTCTTCCTGCAGCCTCACTTTCTCTTTGTGAAGCTAGGCATGTATTATTGTTACCACATCCATTACTCATTTAGAAATGCAAGGCATCAAACCTCGTTCTTTTGCTTTCGCAAGCAAGCCAGATGCCTTTCCAATGCTATAAGAGATGGGTTCACAATAGATGTAGCTTGAGGGGCCGATATGATAGACTGTTGCGGCAGTTCAACTTTGTACGTGTCGTCATCGCACAGCGTGATGTCCGGTAAATTTTCGGTATCATCAGGAGAGCGACTGAAAGCACTGAAATCCTGCGGAGGACCTGTGTCCAGTTTTTGCCGCTTCGCTGGGGGTGGCAGGTCCTCTACGTCGGGCTCATCAACACGTCTGGACTCCTCAAACCTGGACTCCTCCTTGTCAAGGATGGCCAGCGTTTGATCATCCAAGACGAAGTCATCGGGGAAGTCTTCATCGGAGTCGAACATGAATAACGGACTCTGGACCTTGTCCTCGTCCTCATCGAGTGGACGCGTCGTACTAAAGGTGAGAAAGAGTTGCCATTTCAAGTGACACATCACCAAACAGACGCGTCGGACGCGTTTGGCGACGCGCTCTTGACTCTCACTGCAAATAACTGCACGGTGCACCACAGACCCCATTGATTATCATCTCCTAGTTACAGAGCTTGTTTGACTGCCACCTGTCGTAATACAGACATGTCTTGGAAAGCAAGCTTTCAGCAGGGTGTTTTTAATTTCAGGAGAAATAAACATTCTGAAGCCCTTGTGCTCTTCGATGAAGTATGTCTTTCAATCGCATCCTCTGCCCAGTTGGCCATACTAATCCAGAGTGAAGGCCATTTCACTCGGCTGTGATTCCTTCATTGTTTATGACTCTCGTGCGGCCCTGCATGAAAAGCTCGGGAACAATAAAGCTGCTCTCCTGGACGCGAAGAAAGTTGTGGATACTGCTCCAGATCGTTGGCAAGGCTATGCTCGCTCAGCACGTCTATTTCATGCGCTTAACAAGGACGAGGTGGCCATCAAAATGATTGACCTTGCTCTCGAGCGTATCAAATCAGACGATGCACAGCGCCATCAGGAACTCAATGCACTGAAGTCACAAGCAACCAATGCCTTGAAGGCTGCTGACGAAAGAAGGCGAGCGCGCATTGCAAAGACAGCATATTACATCGGCAAGCTACCTGTAGAAATCTTTGCAGAGATCCTTGGCCTCGTGGTTGCTACAGACCATGCACAGATTCTCAAGCTGTCACATGTCTGCAAACATTGGCGCGGCATAGCTATTAAGACTCCTTCACTTTGGCAGACACTGGTGGTTTCGAAGAACCGTCCCACTAGAAAGGTACGATTATGGATGGAACGAGCTCGGACACGCATATCGGATCTCTCTTTTCACCATAATATATCGGAGATGGACTGGCCATCCATCCTCTCAGAACTCTCGTCATTGTCTTGGTGTGTCCTTCGTTCTCTCGCAGCACCTGGAAGCTTGTTCTCCCGACTCTACGATCTGCTCCACCGATTATCCAAGACAGAAGTCATTTCGCGTCTCGAACATCTAGATGTCACAGGGTGTCCGGGTTTTGAGAGATTCTTGCCAGACTTTGAAGCCTCTCACCTAGATACCCTGAAAGTTGCCAACTTTACCCCTTCAATGGGCGGGCTATGGAGTCGGGTGCGTCAGCTCAGAACCATGACTGTCGAGGCAGGATGGATAGAGATACTCCCGGCCCTGACGGCCAATCAGTCACTGGAGAATCTTGTGCTCTCTGATTTGGTCCCAATCCCAATGCAGTCAGGTGGCGATGACTGCGTGGAACTTTCCGACCTCCAATGCTTAAAACTCTTCAACATTGCATCAGTCTCTATGATTACTCGCGTCATCGTCGCACCTAATTTGCAAGTCCTGCACTTGTTCAGCATTAGCCATTCGTCTGACGTGCTAGAATTTGCGCACGCCGATTCTCTTCGGGCTTTGAGGGAGCTCCGGATTGGAAGCTGCACTACTACCGCCAGGTCGCTGAATGTCATCATTGCTGGAGCGCCTTTATTGGAAACCCTCCAAATATCAGGCATACAGGGGGTCGTTAATGAAGTACTCGACTTCATTTGCGGTACACATCCGAACGATCAGCATCAAGACGTGTGCACCTTCTTGAGACATGTCGACCTCTCTAGCTGTGGTGATCTACTCACCAGAAATGCTTATTCCCTTGTCAAGACCCGCCTGCGCACTGATCAGCCCGCTGCTGAAGGTGGGGGTCAGCCTGGGTGCAGGGCCGAAATCGAGTCCTTGCGATTAGATGGTTGCCCTCTTATCGAAGCAGAGATGCTACCATGGTTCAGAGGAAAAGTGAAAGTGTTTAGCTGCGTGTATATGACGAAAAAAGAAGGCAAACAAAGGCGTTGATGAGCTGAGTCGAGCCTGCACCGGTGCCAAAATTTAAGGTGACTTCATTTACTTTGAAACAAGAAACTACTTTAGATACTAATGATAGTCTGCAGCTACCTTGAAACCCATTTCAAGGCTCGAGAAGAGATACAAGCAATCCTCTTGGGGTTGAAGCACGCAGTGGGCGCAATGAAGTATGTGTATCGTGTATTTACCGCGAAAGTATACACTGGGGATCAGGTTAGAGTTTATAATGCTTTTCAAGGATCAAGTACATAGACTGAACATTAAACATTTGACTGCATTGAAACATACGCGAAATCTAACTCCGTAATACTAACGAATGTCGGATAATAAATTATAGAAACTAAACAGAAAAACAAAAGGTGTGTAGCAAGAAACGCGGCTACTATGTGGTTTCAGCCAATGTAATGAGGCTTACAGATGGTAGCCACGGGCTGAGCGAACAGCCAAGGGAATCATCAGGTCAGCCCCACAATGCATGCGAGAATGACTGGGCCGAATGCCACTGAGGCGGTATGAAACTCGTTCACGAACTGTCGCTACGTAAGAGCGCCGCCGTCGATGCATCGATCTAGGCTATGGATGAGGTTTGATGCGACAAACGATGTAGTTAGTGCTATCCGATATAGCGGATCTTGATTGCACCAGCCCTGTTGCGCACTTCGAGAGCTAAACCACGCGTTAACGTTTGTGCAATATTTGTATCCCGTGGATCGAACCTTTCATTTCTTCTGCTTCCTCTCTCTGCTCGTAGTCCAGGACCAAACGTTTGAGATGTTGCTGCTCTACCTTGTCTTGAAGTTGTGCAGATCGCGTGTGTACGGCGAGCGCCGATTCGGCTGGTACAAGAAGATGGCGACCCTGACATTCCATCGTCGGTGAGGACAGAATAGTCAAGCTCAAGACAGAGATGCGCACCTGCTGCTTACTGCCACGTTTAGTAATGACAGTGAACTGCATCACGGCGTCACCGTCTGGCTTGTTGTCGCCGCCAGCATCGACATCACCTTCGTCAGCCCGTTTCTTGCGCAAATTAGGGGCGAGAACGGCAGAATCCCACCAAGCTGTCTTCTTGTCAACCTTTCTAGACTCGGCTGAAGAATCTGTGATAATCTTAGCAAGCTCTTTCTCGAATTCGGCTTCAGCTTCCTCAGATGGTCCGAGATGTTCTTGTGTGGATAGGACGATAACAGGGTCAGGTGACGCTGTTCGATCTTCATTCTAGGAGGCACGGTCAAATCTTGGTTATTGCACAGATAGGATTCAGCCAAGCTATCGCTTACCGAAGATTCCTGACCAGTCGTATCATCATCGTCTTCGTCTTGTTGTTGAGGCCGTTCGCCTTCTTCGTCGCTGTCTTCGCCACTATCCTCACCGGTTGATACTTATTTCGAAGTGTGAGTTGAGTGCCCACCACAAAAAGTGACAAACAAACGTACAACCAGCGTTCTGCAAAGCAGCATTGAACATATCATCGACAGCTACAGCGGCTTCTTCTATTGTATTATACATCGTCATCTTGGGCCGGATAGCCTGCAAGCAAATTGAGATCAGGTGTGCTGTTCGAAGCAGACTCACTCACCTCGATCGAATCAGAGAGCATAAAGTCAACGTCCATGGGCAGATCTTCCTTGCATAAGACATAGTACTGCAAAGCCATGGTGTAAGCATCGACGCAGACGAGATGTCTAGCAACTTTTACCTGGAAGAAAACAAGGAAATTATCAAGCTTCCGCTTCTGAGTCCCTCGGTCGAAGCACATGCCAACAGTGTCGAGCAGGACGCAAACGAGACGAACGCGGAAAAAATCGTTAGGCATATCCAGTGGGCAAGGCTGACGGGGCAATGGATGTCCTTCAGCTGTGAAAAGGAGTTAGTTGAGGCATGCAAGTTGTGTCATGCACTGACGATGTCCGAATGTGACCAGCGACCACAATGTATCAAACACTAGGATCGACCCCAACAACCGGTAGATATAGAGTTCACCCAGATATTTTATGGCAGCCACACGGCGTTGGTTCGTGCTATAGACGTTCTGTTCCAAGCCTCTTCGAATGTCTTCAAGAACCTGGTCCACAACCGATATCGCGAAAGCAGGGTGATAACGTTGGAGGTCGTATGTCAGCATGGCCAACAAATTGACGTTGCTATATTTGATTTTCCAAGGTTTGGTGAAAACTTTATGCAGAGCGCGTTGAACAATTGGATCATCCCAATCAAGCTTGCGAAGGAGCTTAAGGACCTTATCAATGGTCTTTTTAGCTAGAACGTCATATATAAGATGGCGGATAAAAAGTTCCAAAGGAGTGCGCTCCTTCTGTTGTCTCGGCGTTCGTTCAGGTGGGTTACACTACATCATTTGTGTGAGTAAGGTTGATCGGCCAAGTGCAACGCACTGACCTGATAATATGCGTTTTCAAGTAGAAGGATTTGTCTTTGATCAAAGTGTTGCATGCTCTGCTTACGCCTCATGAGCTCAAGCTGCAACAAGAACATTTAGCGACTGTCAGCCTGTATGCATTGTAAACTGACCATAGTACCAAATCTCTCCCTAGTCTCGTCACTGCGCAATAAAAAGCGACCGCACCCTTCAAGGAGAATCGAGATGTTTTCGACGTTCGTTCCAGAAAAATCGTCCAAGCATACTTTGAACATGTGGAGGACAAGATGAGAAGGCACGACGCGAAACTTCGTCAAGCTGGACAAATATAAGATATTCTTTCCATCTTAATTAGCATAGGGGGGATAATGCGAGCAGATCATTGGTTTACCTTCAAGCGAACCTCTGCAAGCTCTTTCACCACATTTTTCTTTCGTTGCAAATAGCGGAATTCTTCATCCAGCTTGAAAAGTAGCTGTGACGTAGGACCTTATCGAGCTGAGATAAAGCTCACCAGTGCCACAAGCTCGGCACCAATGTCCGGCATATATCTGTTCAAAGTTGCTACAAACCTTGCATAATGAGGAAGTAAGTCGGTCCGATTCTTTGGCACAGCACCCAAGAACTACGGAACTATCAGTCAATCCGTACTGGGAACAGGCCTGACTGCTGACCTTTATAAGTCTCTTCCTAGCCGCCTTGGAGTTCAAAAACGCGAAATCGATTGCAGCTTGGTCAATCATGCTACGATTTGTTGCATCGGGGAGGCGTGCAAGTAAAGCAGTAAGTAGCTGCGATGGTCCCTGAGGGGCGAGTTGAGGAGACAACGGGGGACTTGAGGCCTTAGTCGGGGACGTCGGTGTCGGTGTGATTGTACTAAACAGTATAAGTGACCCTGCAATCTTGAATTGACTAATAGATAGACAGACACACCCATCGGGTTCTTCCTCGCGCATCTCAACTTCGGTGGTACCGTCGTTTCTTCCATTTACTCGATCACCGTCCAGTTTCAGGCCCTCCAATTCCTCTTCTAGTTTCTTTGCTTCAGCATCTGCTTTCTCCTTCTCCACCTTTTCTCTCTCTTCTGCGATCTCCTGATCTTCTTTCTCGTCGCTCTCAATGCCCAAAACTGACTTTGGCACGAAGTCCTTTAGGTCCTGGATGTCCTCAAAGAAGCGACGCTCTTCCTCGTCCTCCCATTTACCCCCAGAATTCGCGAGAGGATCTTCATCATCGCCCGAGACGGCATTTCCTCCAATTTGGATGGAATCCGACTTCTGGGACGCGGTGGGCAATGACGGCATAGGCAGGTACAGCAGTTCCGAGAGTCTGAGAACAGATACATCAACTGTTGTAACCGCTGGAAGATTAGTTCCAAACCGACGTTTGGCAGCTTGCAAGTAGTTTCTCGTAGCCTTTTGTCATCTTCTCATACGCTTGTTGCCTATCCTCAAAGATCTCCCCAGACCGGATATATGCTTCATGATTCCTACGATCTTGATCTTGCAGGCGCTGCAAAAATAGAAGATTATTTTTTCTGGAGAAAACCTGCATATATTTATATAGATACATACCTTGTGCTCTATGGTGAGTTTCTTGGAAACGCTGTCAAAATAACCTTCGCACATGCGCTTGAATCGATCCCGAATTTCTTGTTCTACAAGTTCCTCGTCCTCATGCAAGAGCGTCGGAAATTCTCCTTGGGTGGCGTTCGTAGTTGTTGAAGACAAGGTTCCAGGTTCTGTTTCAGCGGATATCTGCTTGCTCTGAGGAGGCGTCAGGCCCAAATATGGTCTCGAGTATGACTTCAGAAATATGGAGAGAAGGGGTAGAGATGACAAGGTTGGATCGTTAGACAGCTTGACAGTTATCAGTTATGCCCTAAGCAGTAATTCATATAGAACCTACCAATTCCCTCAATACTTTCATTATCCATTCACCGCCACTTCGTCTCTGTCCATCAGTAATGATTCCGACTAATGCGAGCTCAGAACAGACACGGAGAAGGGGACGCTGTCGAGAAACTCGCGCAGAATCCTCCTTCTCCCGCTGTTCAGGAGGTAACGCAGAGAGAGCTGCACGAGACGGGGCAGCAAGTGCGGTAGACAATGATGAAATGAAAGGAGTAGTAAATGCTGCGGGAAAGCGTCTGTGGAGAGCTGAAATAACCTAAAATTGTTGAGCGGTCAATGTATGCGGCGCCCATGGAAGTTGCTTCTCACCTCAACAGCACTCCAAATATCCTTCTCCGTTTTGCATCTCATGATTCCTTCTAGTGCGGCCCCAGCTATCTCGTCGATGTACTTTTCCAGCGACAACGAGTCTATGTCCTTGAGGATTTGGTCACGATGATCAGCACCAAGAGACAGGCGCATGCGCTTGATCAAACCAGTGTGGCGCTTCAAGGTGGAGTCCAGCCTAGACAACTCTACTGTTGTTCATAAAATCATAATTAGATGCTTCCGGGTATGAACGATCTCCATGACTCACCTTGGATGTCCATGGCAGCGTTCAGCTCCCTAAGCTTTACACGTTTAGCATGGCGTGCCTTCTCTTCGTCGACTCTAAGGAGTGCTGAATCCATTACTTATCAATAATACACTGTAAGGGCGAACAGAGTACAGCACTGAAGTCTAAGCGGAAGCAGCAACGAACTCCTGATTGCCTTTTGAGGACTGAGTACTTTCTCATTGGCTGGTTATGCTTACCAGGCTACATGCAGGCTCACCGAGAGTGTCTTTCACCTACGTCTTAGGCAACAGCGGCCATCAATGTGCTAATAACCCTCTAGTACTGTAATAATGCCCAAAGAACGTTATGGAGGGGTCAGCTTCTTTTATTGTAGCCTCGAACGAATTGTACGGAGGCCTAATAATAAGGTCATGCTGCGGCGGTACTTCTAATAAAGGTCGCATTCTAGCGGCGGCCGCAGGCTGAAGCGCTGACGCTCAGGGACCAACGAACTTACATCGTGATGATGCTCAAAAAATCACTAGTGCCAAATTTTTGACTAGAAGCGTCCGCCCCTCGGACCAGTGGAGCACATGTCACCAACCTTCGTTACGCCGACACTAGGTCATGAAACGCGATCAGATTGAATTTCACCCTCATTCACCCCCACTTCCATGTAAACAGTTGGCAATCACGATACATGTCATTGGAGACTCTGAATCAACAGCTATGTGATGAAAGCAACGTGAAATACAATGCAACGAAAACAACAGTGACTGCCGGCATAAATAGTACATTATAGGAAAAGGCTATGAACGAGACCTGAGAGAGGGGGGGTGGAATAAATGACGCACAGGGGAAACAACAAATAGCGTTAAAGCATAAAATAACTCGGGGAATATCGGTATGACACGTAATGCGTGGATGGGATCGCATGATGGATGTGTCGGAACGACGTGAAAAGATAACGTACGACATGACTCTGACGCGCGCCCCGGTCTCCCAACAAGGGCTACCGGCCACCTCTAATGGGGGCGTGAAGGCCTTTGAAGGCAGATAACAGCCTGTCGCGGTCTCAGCCAGACCGCGTGGCATCCTCAGCCTCAGCTCCGACAAGGGAGGGAAAAGAAACACTGTCAGTGCCACGTCGACGTCGTCTGTCCTCACCAGAAACACGAGTTGGTGGGTGTCGCGAGACAGGATTACCAATGTTTCCGGTATTGAGATACCTATAGTGACCTGCGCCGGTGCTGACACCAGGAGGGTACAACGTGCCACGATTGTACGAGCTGCGCTCCTTCCTCCGGATATGTGTAGGCTTTGGGAACTCCTCCGAAAGTCCCTGATTCGGCCCGGGATCGGAGAAGAATATCTTTGGACGCCATTCCTCACGTTCATCCATGATGCAGGAGTTCTTAAATTTCTCCACGAGGGCTTCCTTTCCCCTATCATAGGGCTCGACTTAGTAGTGTCAAAGAAAGCGGAGCGAGACGTACTGATAGTTGGCATAGCTCATCTGAAGTACCTTCTCACTGGAGTATATGTTCCTAATGATAAGGTCAGCAAATGTCATTCGCCGCATGGTACACATCTTACCACTTCTCATTTAGACGCGCCTTCGCGAAACGTAACAAATCCTGCACCGATATGAAATTGACGAAGGCGTAACCAACGTTGCACCCTGCACTCACTGTATCAGTATCCGCTGAAACTGTTAAAACCGCAAACACCATACCGTTCTGGAAATCCATCCTCAGGTACAGAAAATCGATTCTCCGAGGACATACTTTGTTAATGTACGTGATAAGTTCCTTGTCTGTCATTTTGTTCGGAATATTTTTAACCATCACGGTGGTCCGCGTATCGACACCGTGCTCGATTTTTGTGATGTCCAATTGATTGCCCTCGGGCGGAGCGCGAGATGAGGAATGGGTCAGTGGTGGCGGGCGCGTGACAACAGCACCTGGCTGAAGCGGAGCAGAAGATGCAGTATATGGGAAGGGATATTCCGCTACCGGGTGCGATGGCTGCGGATAATAAGGCGAGGATGTGTACATGGTCCATGGTTCTAGAACACCGTGCGACTGGAAGGTCACCCAACCACCGCTCATGGCATCCCAATATACGGGTGGAGCCGACATGGGAGATTGGGGAGGAGCAGGATGCATCGCCATAGTGATAGGGTTTGGGACCGGTGGTGATGTTACCCAAGGTGGCTGGTTCATGTCGAATTGAGCACCATGATAATACTCCGTCGCATAATATGTCGCTAGATGTGGTGCCGTGCCCGTCGCTGCTACAGTTAAGCCGGCAGTATCACCGACTTCTTGCTCGTGATCATACATGCTATGCTTCCGGTGATCTGCATCAAATAACTTCTGATGAGAATGGCCGCGAGTAGAATCGAATAGGTGATTGGAACTGCGCCTGCCGTACTGTCCCTGAGGGGCGGAATTGTCAACGATGTTGATGTCAGTGGATTCACCGCGGCTGTGAGAGTGATGAACGGGGTGAATGTCGTGAGGTCCCGCAGTGGATCTCCTTCTGTCTTTTAACGCTTGACTACCAGCGATATTGTCACGGGAATCGAAAGCGGGTTGCTCACGCTCTGGATAATACCCACTTGCACCGACGTCATTCAAGACGGGAAACGGAATTGCAGTTGGGTTGGACGTGGCTTGTGACTGCGATAAATAAGTAGTCGCCGTGGGTGTCTTCGGCTCCGCGGTATGTTCGCTCCCGATTTCGCATTCTCTATTAAATGACGAAACTTCCTTCTGGGCTTCTGCGGAATGATCACGTAAGGATGCCTTGCTGAAAAGACGAAGTTTCATGCTATCCACAACACGTCCGTCCAGCTCTTCCCAAGCAGCATCCGCATCTCGGACGTCAAAATATTCCGCTTGGAAAATCTAGGTCATTTAACAGGTTAATGACTTGTCAATTACGGGAAGGGTGACGTCGGAAACTGAGTATCCGAAAGGGAAGCCCGTACGGTAGTAGGCCAAAAGTGCACGCTACGGGCTAATCGTAGCAAGTGGATAACGGAACACAGACAAGGATGGGCAAACGGTGAGAGACTTGCCTGAGTCGAGCTCTCGATATCTTCGTTAATGCAGTTGAAGGCCTTGACGTCCCCATATTTTTCCAATATACTCTTGATTTTGACCGGAATAGCAAAATGCCTCTGGGCTCGAGAAGCAGAAAAATCGGGAGTGGGTGAAGTATCATTGACAGATATGCAGAACGCGCCTTCTGTTTGTGTCATAAAAACGGGAGACAAGGTGCCCAAAAGCTTACCGCAAGCGTTATATTAGCAAACTACAGACATCAATGACAAGATGGCCTTACCTCTGCACAATGTCCAGTTTCTGCAAGACAGCACGTTAACGCCTCCTGCCAAGCAACACCAGTAGCTTGCGCACTCGAGATAGTTTTGCCATCATCTTGCATCCGTGTAGACGCCCTTGACTCGATGACGCGCTTGGCGCGTTCAGCATCGCGTACGTCATGGAATGCGACTATGAAATCTCGATTTTCCGGACTCCTGCGGAAAATGTTTTGGATCGGTTTTGGCGGAAAGCGGCGCGCGGAACGCGCCCTGGGGCTAGTGATGGTGGGAGATGAAAGACTCTTGAAATATTGAGCAATTACATCCTCGGATATATCACTGGGTGCATTTCCGATCTACATGAAACTTAGCATGGCTCTCAACCAATCTAAAAAGTCCTTACGATCAGAAACCTGCTGTGCTGATTGCTTTCGGGACCAGAATCAGCGAGGGTGAGACCCTTCAGATCTGCAATGGGAATGTTGAAATCTGTAGATTCATGATCGGTGCCATCGCTTTGAAGGGATGAAGATGGCGTGAGAGGTGGCGTGAGGTAATGACTTGTTGCTGTAGGCTTCCTGGAATAAGTCTTTGAACGACTGGTATCTTTGGTAGTAGGGGGCTGCGGGGGTATTGGAGAAGCCGAATTACGCAAGTTTGATGATTGCGGGGGAGCCACGTGGCGAGATGTAACCATCTCTCGCGGACTTGGTCTGTACCAAGGGGTGAGTGATATTGAAATAATGATGACCGGCTTAGGAAAGTTCTCGGCTCACCGTAAATTGGGAAGCGAAGGCGATGGCTGGAGTCGCGGGGGTCTAGTTGAGCACTCTCTTGTAGTGCGCTCGAAGAGAGACATGGTGGAGGTGGTGAGAAGGACTGGAAAGGTTGTTTTCGTGTGGAGATAGACGTTTATAAGAAATGTAAACGAGAAGCTGATTGAAAAGGAAGAATCGGAGAAAGGAGAACCTGAAAGGCGAAATTGATATAACGACTTGCTCAGATTGACGTACAGAGAATCATTATAAGACGTCGAAGGGAGAAGGCTCGTGGAGTCGCCGTGAAGGGCTCACGCGGGAGACAGTGATGGAGAAAAAAAGAAGGAAGCGCTTGACCAGACCTGGTCAAATCTTGTAGTCTCCACGGGGAATTGAAGCGCTGCAACGTTGCAAGCTTTGTATTTGAAGGAATAGCAAAAAAGAAATAACGAAAATCCGGAATGCAGGGTAAAGAGTTTCCAGGATGGCACAGCAAATGAGATGGGACAATCACCAAAAATTGCAAAACAGCCCTCTACGGGAGAAGGCGTCAATAAAGATCCTCCAACGACCGAAGATCACTTCTCTGTCAGGACAAGAAGAAGAAAAAAAAGATATCACAGACGATCCACTGCGGCGCATTTCCTTCTTAGATTTCAAAAAGCTTGATCATGATGAGCGCTTGTGCCATGTCGCTCCTCGAGCTCGATTTCGACAAAAATTTTGATTAGATCGCGTATTACATCTAAAAGTTTGGTGAACCGCGCGTGCTGAGTGAAAGAAAGTTTCAACTTCAAATCGTGAGACTTTTCATTAGGATCTCCGGTGGCCAAGCCACTTACGATATACCTCCGGAGACTTGGTTATTCCACTAGTAAACCCTCGAATCATAGATCAGGAAGGCGATCCTCTTCAAATCGGTACTTCCATCACCCCGAAAACCGAGTTTCAAGTTTGAGTCAGCAACCCCGCGGAAGACCACCGTATGCTTAGGCGACTATATCACGTTTCAAGCCGTGTTCTTGACGCCGCGTGGGGCAGCCTGCCTGCCTCACGACCCTGACTCCCACGAGATACTTTTTAAGCTTAATCAGGAGGCTTGTTGCTGAAGCGCTGGGGGACTGCACCATGAATTTGGAAACTCGCCGGCTACAGAGCTGCTCCAGAGCAACGTACAAGCACCACAAGTCATATCGGCCAGATGCGGACGTTCTTTTTCGACAGCGAGATCAAGATTTGAACGAATTTCCATCGGAGGCCAGCTTCGCGGCCGGTATCGTTGGTTAACGGTGTGATCCGAGACGTTGAAACCCTGTGCTCTACGTTCAATTTGGCCGTTCAGCCCTTTGTCCTCAAGGAAATATAGTGCTTGTTAGTGAGGCGGCACAAAATCGTACACGTACATCTGATCGTGGCCTCCTCAGTTCTTCGTGCTACCAAACGTTTAATGGCATTGTGTCTTGCGAGCCGAATCCTGATTTCGCTCTGAGCTTGTCTGAGCTCTTTCTGAGTTCAGAACATTTCACAAAACCAGACTGCTTAGCAACCGCGTTCATTAATCACTTGTCTTCCCATTTCTGTCAACTGTGAATGTGATTTTGTAAGGGCAACACACACTCCTCTAGTCGGACCAATACAAGGACGATCCACAGACGTTCCTTCGTTGAAGAGAATAACATGTGAGTTACTTCACCGTTGTTCATGGTCCGTGGACGATATCCTTTGTTATTTTACAGTGCTCTGACTGGTGTTGCCAAGGCCGCCCAAAGCTCCTGCAACTTCGTTTCATTGCACGCAACCCCTTCATCAACCAATGATTCCGCAGTCTATTGCACCCACTGCTACGTCGTGGGCGACGGGGTCCCTTAACTTACTCGCTCATCCCCGATTTTCCCAATCGGCATTGTCCTATCATTAATCTTCCATCTCTCGGGCGTAAATCAAATCAACGTATTCTAACGATATGCGGGATAGGTGGCGAACACCGATACGATTGCGTCAGTTCTACTGATTCGTGCGAGCTTCGCGATATCGAGTCATACTTGCACTTGTGCGTGTGTCGAGGTAAGCGGGGCATAGTACTTGTGCCTGAACGCATTGCATGAAACTCATACGTCAAACGATCTGCTCCTGACTTATGATACACCCTAGAATCTTACTAGTACGACCCGTGCGGTCGCATGTTCCGATAAGCCTTTGTCGCCAAATAGTAGCCGACGCTTCAAATCATCGATGCATCATTTTTGCATACCTGGGAGGGGTTTTTGATAAGGTTCGGTGACGGATCAGGATTCAGTTGCTGTTCCGACACGTACACGAAAGTTTCGAATCGTTGGATTGAGTACAACAAACTATCCATAATGGTATATATACCTTGTCAACTTCGCGAACAAGCTAGTACTAGCTCTGCTGCTGCTAGTGCATAGAGAATCCGAGAAGATGATCGGATCTTCGACTAGAAGTAGGACTTCTGGATGTTATTATGGTGCCGTCTCTCACGGATCTGAATCATCTACGTTGCGATCGTTCGAGAGTCTGATCAAATGACTCGGAAGTAAGACTTGTTCTCCTGTATGGTTTGCCCGGAAGACTCCAGGCTGACAACGTGGAAATATTTTACCACGGCAATTCTCTCTACGCCGCGTTTGACTTGGCAAAACGGTGAACAGTACAACCGCGCATCCTGAGATCGTACCTTTACCATTACCTAGGACTTGAACGACTACGTCAAGATGCCACTCTACCAAATGTTCTGCATCGCCAGTCATTTTAGGGAATACGTGAGTCGCATTCTACATTTCATGGAATTAGCATCTCATGACTATGAAATAGAAACACATAAAAGACCTGGTGACTATGTCTGCAATGCATGTGATGAACGAAGGCGGCGTAGTGCGAAATATCCAGTTCAACGGAACACAGACACTTCCTGAACGAATGCGGCGCCATAAACAGTATTACACCATCGGAGAGTAAGTCTCAAGTACTTTATGTTGAGCTCATGGTGACCTTGCCGTTTTACCAGTTATTGGACGATGCATTTTGACACTTCGCCTCGCACACTACGTACACTGGCTGGAATGATGCGCCGAGATCATCGTGTCATAAGGTGGACGATGTTGAAGTTGGGTGAGAAGGCAGAAAACGTGGTCACTTCACCTGAGCAGACGGTGGAACGCCATTTACCAGCATCACCGAGCAAAACCAACTCTCATTGGTCCTCGTGACGTATTTCTTTATATCTTATTCGCCTTCTGGTCTAGAACACTTTGTAGAGTCGATTTTGTGTTATTGAAGACTCCAACCCAGCCAACGGCGAGCAAGCTCTCAAGTGGTTTGCCGTTCTACCCACTTTACCACCCCCCACAGGTCGTTCACTACCTGTACACCTTGGAGATTTTCACCCTCCTCCTTGTGTTCACCATCACCTTCTGGACCGGCCCTGCGCAACAGCAGGGCATGCATTCCAGCAGCCCGAGCGCCATGATAATCACTAAAAGAAATCCGAAACAACGTGACTTTGTGAACATTAAGTCATACCTTTCAAGTTCATCTCCTACGTGAACACCGCCCTGCATTTCCATCGGGACTAACTCAGACCGCATGCTGAACGCAAGACGAAATATTTTGGCATTCGGTTTCTCTATTCCCACAGCCTCGCTGAGAAGGATCGAACCGAGATACGGAGCAATTTCAAGATCCCTCAACACAGATACTGCATGGCAAGTTAGCTAACGCGGAAATGAAACTTCCAGAAGACATACGCATACGCGTGTCCGTGTTGCTAATCAACGCTGTACGAATCTTCATTTGATGCAGTCGCCTCACTACGTAGCATGCAGAAGCATGGTCATGAGCACGAGTTGTCGAAGAGGGGCCCGATGATGTACATACGTACAGGGAGGGAGTCGTGGAAGAGTTTGTATCCCTGTCGAGAACTGAATCTTTCCATAAGACTGGGAACGATTTGCGGCAATGATGAGTCTACGGCTAGAAGGTGGTTATTAGACTTCCACAAGGACGTTGACTGGGCATAGAACCTTGTGGGTCGGCACCAGCTCCGATGGCTGTCCGCTTGATCACTTCAGACCACCATCCTTCAGCGCCAGAATCCCCCTGATACGTGGGGTTTTCTTTTTGTACCTGTGACAGCGCTGAGGGACCTGAGCCCAAGGACTTGTCTGGCAGAAGGTTATCGTTGACATACCAACTTTAAAAGACTGTTTGAGTAGCACTGGCTCAAGTACACCAAGATATGGTGCAAATGTCTGTGAATACTGGGTATAAATTGGTAACCTGGGCGTTACGAGCGTGTGCAATGCATCAAAGGTCACCAGCCTGATGGTCATCTTGCTATCGTAGTAGCATAAAGCAATTAATGAAATTTAGAGAAACAGAGTTGGCTTTTATATATGGGTGTACCAGTGTGGGATGTAGTGACCGATGCAGCACTGCCAGTTGCAGCTGTAGTACGACAGCTGGGAATGCTTACTATGGCTTAGGGCAACTTTTCGTTCTCTCCTCCTGGCCACTTACTTAAATCCTCAAAACTCTCAATCTCTGGCCTGACTAGAGTTTACATTCATCGAGTTGTTGTTGGCCAGAGCTGAGTGTTCGGGTTCTGATCAATCGCCACGAGTCGCTTTCAGGCTCCACCAGGGTCCACTGCTCATCCACGCAGCAGGCGTCAACATCGAGGCAGGACCCCGTTCCCTTTTTTCCCCAACGCTCATCATGTCGGAGGCGCTTGCCGTCGATGCTCAGTCTCTAAGAAGAACTCAGTCGACTGGCGATATCCACCCACCGCCCAGAGCCCGCCTTTCAACGTCACATCATCGCTCCGAACAGGACGGAAGGAATTTCAATGTTAGTTCATCACCAATTGCAGAAGGGACCACCGAAGAGTGAGTAGTACACTGCCCAGCATGAAAGTTCCTTTGATCGATGTTCATCTGCGCTGTAGTACTCCCCGTGACCCCTGGTTTACACCCGACGCATCTCCTGCAGGGCAACAACAAAGTAGAAGATCCTCCACTTCCACTTCTCAAGCACACCTTTCCTTAATCCCGAAAATCAAAGCATTCTTTGGGATTGGTCCTGATGCATCAAGAACACGTAAAGCTCTTGTATCAGTTGTGTGGGCTCTGGCGTATGGTTTCTTTCAAGTCTGTCGACTTTCTCCGACTCGAGGACTGCACTGAATTATGTTGTTTAGATTGGGGCTATCATCGCCGTACTGGGGCTGGCCTCTGTAGTTGCCAGCCCGACGGAGGCAAATGTCCATCAGATCAATGCTTGTGGGCGACCGCTCGTTGCCTGGAATTGCATTTGGATAGTGAAAGTCTGTTTGTCATCCACCCTGGCGTATTGGAATTTTATTAGAGTCCGAAATGTGTGAGTCGCATGGACCTTGTCTATTTGGTGCCTGATAGAACGGAAACAGGGAGCGTACGGGGAGACAAGGTGATGCTGAGTCTGGCGATCGTTCTCGAACATCCAATGATGGCGGATCTCGTCGTAATGAACCCCCAAATCGTCGTCGACAGAGAGATCCTCGTAGACGGGCCAGGAACGCAAGTTCCAGTGCTACAAATCAAGAAGAGCCGGCACCACCATATTCTTATCTTTACGCGCGGTATGCATCAGCTTCTTTTGCAAACATGTGAAAATGATAATAATCTTCGTGCCAGCTTGTCACTCCTTTCATCCATGCTTACTCTGACATGGTTCCTAACCGCACACATTTTGGAATACACATCTGTCGATACATGCCGACTTTCTTCGCCTCTTGTTTGGTGGCTTACTTTTGGGATTTTGTGCACAATGTATTTCCTGGTTCTCGAGGTCTTGGTTTTCGGTTTTCTTGTTTTCATGGTTTTGCCTTTCATTATGGTGAGCCCAGCTTCTCTTCGTCCTGCCCATGTACCGATACGCATTCTGCAGCTTTTCTACAGTATTATTCTACTATGCCTGGGTCGTCACCCACTCCAGAACCCTCACTATATCAAGCCCGAAATCGATAAGCTGCCCAAAGCCACCGTCGAACGTATTCCTCTAGTCATCTACATCCCTCCTCCACCAGAAGACGATGGAAAGGCACAACCGATTTCTTTGCCAAAACCTGTGCACAGCTATCCACCCAAAGCACCAGCTTCGCGAACGCCAAGGAGGCGATTTGTATTCTTTCATCGTAGACCCAAGAAGTCCGAACAAGGCGTTGATATCCTTGACGGCAAACAGAGCACGAAGTCGGAGGTCAAAGATCCAGAAACTTGGGAAGATAACTGGGAGCAATGCGAGTATCCCTTTGTCCGATTGGAGGGCAACCGAGCTGCCTGCGCCATCTGTTTGATGGACTTCGAGGAGCCAAAGAGACTTTCCAGTGCTACAGAATCAAGCACGATAGATAAGGATGAAGAACAAGCTCCAGTTACGTCCGCCGAAGACAACCTACCCCGCCAGCGTGAGGAGGAAGCTGAAATACCGGTGGAACGGATCACTGAAGAAGAAAGAAGTGGCCTTCCTCACCTTGAAGATGCGGGAGTCGGTCCGCAGCCTCTTCGACTGCTTGCTTGCGGTCACGTCTTCCATGTACGCCTATTCAGTCTGACCTCACTTCTTTGTAACTAACTTGTCGTCATGACAGAAAACATGCATCGACCCTTGGTTAACTGACGTATCAGGCCGATGTCCGGTGTGTCAGCGACCTGTCGAATTGGATGACATGGACCCGAAGAAGTCTAGGCGAAGACGTCGCTCATGATCACATACGTGTTCCGCTTTATAATGGTTTCGGTTTGTGGGTGATGAACTACTACAGTAGGAACCGATGTACAACATACATTGATATTGCATATTCATTGGACGATATTCTGCATTGCAGGCGCTTACAGCTTACATAATACAATCCCGACATTATGCCAAGAATTGCTTGCACATCAGCTGAATAACGCCACTGAGTGACAAATGTTAAACGTTAAGTACCGACGTCAGGAGATAAAAGGCTTCCTCGCGTTTTCCATTTAATCATGTAGAATTCCCTGCGACAATATGTCTGATTCCTACAGTCAAGAGAACTCATACCAAAGGCACGCGACCGAAAAATCAGAGGCTCATCGTCATGCACCAATGGCGCCAATCACAACCCCTGTCGTACCTGACGCCGAAGACAAACCATTTTCACATGGCCTTTTCGACAATGATCCAGCGACATCTTCTGCAAGAAAGGGCTGGTTAAAGATTAGCATCTTTGGTGTACTTGTTCTTTTCGTTATGATCTGGGGTGTTCTACCCATCTATTGGGCTGCTCTTGGTCGGTCGTACAATAATGTTCACAACCTATCCGGATATGTGGTGGTAAGGTGTCTTTACATCACGGCTTGGCGCTTCCTGATGTTTGTACCTGCAGGACTTTGATGGAGGCGAAATTGGGCAAGCAGTAACGCAGGCGTTCAAGAACATAACTGGTTCGCAACAAATGTCCTGGCTGATACTGGATGCAGCGCAATTTCCTGGTGGACCAGATGAGGTGGCCCAGGCTCTGCTTGATCATAGATGCTGGGCAGCTGTAACTGGTGCGTATTTCTAAGTCCAATTCGTCATTTCATTACTAAGCGAGAACTAGTCAATCCCCAGGCTTCAACTAACTTGAATGCCTCGATTAATGCAGCCAATGCATCGTATAACACAACCCAAGCCGTGACCGCATACCTTACCAGTGGTCGCAATGAGAACATATAGTCAGTTTTTCCCTCCCTTGCGCATGATCCACATCTCATTGCATCATGCTTACAGTCGAGGCACGATCACCCCACAAGCAAGTCATAGATTTTAGGCATCCCAACAAATTAACTGACAAGTGATATACTTCAACAGGTCATCTCAATATTGACCAACATATCACATATATTTTCACTCTCCAATTCTCAACTTTTAGCGTCGAGGTCAGATATTTCGACACTCCTCCAAACTGCGCCTCTACTGGTAATTCAACCATTAGCCTTCACCATTAATGATATAAGACCGTTCAATGTCCCTGTGTACGCACTTCGGTTCGTGATACTCGTCACCTCGAGTTGATTGGTTATATAGGGCGTCTGCGGTAGACTATGTTGGACTTATCTACCTCCTGATTTTGGCGGTACGTTCACGACTTTCAAAGTTGATATGGATATGTCTAATCCTCTCATGTCTAGTTCGTGTTGACGGTACGACATTCACGTGACGATGGTTTCGGACAATGTTCATTAATATGGCGTGATGATTAGAACCAACTTTTGGCGGCTCGCGTTGAATCAGGCTTTGAGAAACGTTTGAGGTTGCGACCTCTCATCGTTATTCGCCTGCTATGGCCGGTCACTCTCTACTTCTTTGTCTCCGTATGGTGTTTTACTCATTTCCTGATGATTGACTGAGGTGTGTCATCTATAGCTAATGTATTCTCTCTTAAGTTTGGCGTTCGGAGTGCCATTTGGCAGGAAGTGAGTGTCATATTTTTTGATGTAGAATTGCGATCTGACCTTTGTATCTTTCTAAGATTTGGGCACGCAGGCTTTGTCATCTACTGGATGATGTCGTGGTGTAGCATGACCGCCTTGTGAGTTTTCGGCAATGATGAAGCGATCCATATACTCACCAGTGATTAGGGGCCTCGCTCTCGAATCTATGATCACCCTCCTCACCATAAAATTCATTCCAATATTTCTTATCCTGTGGATCATATGTCTGTTTTTTCTCCCATCTCGATGCTCTTCGCTGACTCACGTCGGATGATACAGCTAATGTATCTGTAGCCTTTTATCCGATAGAAGTGCTGCCGGCCGTCTTTCGCTATGGCTTTGCGATGCCGTTCTACAATGTTTCAACCACAGTTCGGGCGATTATTTTTGACACTAAGAACCAGAGTATGTACCCTCAGCCTATCTATATTTAACGCCCCTGTTAAACGAGCACTTATCACACAGTCGGACTGAATTTCGGTGTCCAGTTCTCGTGGATTCTAATCTCTTGTATAACTCTTCCAATATTTCAATGGCTCGTCAGACGACGACAAATCAAGGCTTGGGAAGCATCCCAAAGAGCTGCACGAGAGAAGGCATAACGCGTGCTTCATATCCGCACTCTTTATTTTGGCGACTCAAACTCTGGCTAGGAGGCCGGGTGGACACCTGGAGCCCACAAGCCCTGTGCTGGGCTAGTACTCGGCACATATTCGCAAAGTATACTGCATTCAAAGTACCTTAGATGTAAAGCACTCTACATTTAAAGTACTCTACATCCTACTACAAAAGTTGCATATTAACACGGTACTTCTCACATGCAACCATCAACTTGTTGTCCTGAGCGTCGTCCTGTACTTCCACTGTGTTTATTTTTATCCATTACTACGTTCAAGTTTAGTTGATACAAGCGTTCCGATCACCTTCGGACATTTCCTATTGAGTAATAGATGCTTGTATACACACTACGGTCGCCGTTGTCTTTTCGCCCTCAGTTTCTGCTGGAAACAGCGCCCGAATATCTCGGCGACATCGCACTGGTTGTCCGTGCGCGAAAGAATCCGTGCGAAGGTCAAGCACGGCTCTCTGCAATGTGAGTCCTTGACATCCGTTGAACGTGGTCGCGTATGCAGGTCTGAGACATGTGTTCATCTGCCGTGGTGGTGATCACGCGAGCGTTGATGAAATAAATACCATCTTCAGGTGGTGCGCTTGTCCCACCGAAAATGAAAACAGAGACAGCAAGATCTGCAACAATTCAAGAAAAGAGCACGCAGACGCCATGATGGTAGGTGAATAGGAGCAAAGTTAGGAGAGAGATCAGTGCGGCTGGGATTCAAAAGGAGACCATAGGAGACAACAACTGGAAAGCGGGTGGCGCTCAGCTGGAGCACGCACGTGGGGTAGACACGAATTGCTTCCGCGGGATCAAACGCTCTGTGCTTATATATATTAGAACATATTTCCTTATTTCTTACATTGCAAGGCTAGTCGCTATATACATGACCAATGAAGGTGCACGGAGTCGTTGGTCGTCAACACAGTGATCACGAGTTTTTCGCATGTTGAGTGAAGTCTAATCTGCGAGCGAGTGGTCTCAAGTCGGTGCCATCGGGGGAGGTCAATTTTCGTTTGAGCTTGTTGGGTGCAGCGGCTTTGACGCCTGGCCCTGCACCGGCCATGTCAACGTTACCATCGAGTTCTTCGAGAGGGCGGGATGTTTGAGAAGCAGGTTTAGGCAGCTTGGAGGGGTGTGACGGATGTGGCAGGGCGAAAAAGTATGCGTGGTTGAGAGCGTCTCTTGCGCTTATGCGCTTTCGAGGCTCATACACGAGAAACCTGCTAAGAAGATTAAGCGTATCTCCAGAGGCGGCAGTGAAGAGGTCGCGAAGGGGCGTTCTTGGGAATTGTCCAACCGGCACATAATCGGGCAATTTGGTGTGGCCCTTGTGAGAACATGAGACACAAGCATGACATAGATGATCATGCGAATACACACCGGCCAGTCCTCCTCTGTAGGCGTTCCGAGTGCCCGGAAGATGGTTTTGAGTTGGTCCATGTCGCTCTCACCGGGAAGGTACGGGGTTCTCAACATGAGCTCTGCAAATATGCAGCCTACGGACCATATGTCGACCGCCGAGCTATAATACCGACAGCCAAACAGCAGCTCTGGTGGTCGGTACCATCTGCGCGCGTTGAGGAGCGAAAACAAACCAGCGACTTGAGAGTACGCACCGAGTGATGACTTGACACGTCATTTTATGTCCCGGGTCTGCAAAATCTCTTGCCAGACCGAAATCAGCTATTTTGAGTTGTCCATCCGATGCAATGAGTAAGTTGTTGGGCTTCAAATCCTGGAAGATGTAAGATACAATGAGTGGTGAAAGGTTGTGAGTGGCTTGTAGCATACTCGGTGAAGCATGAAATTTCTATGGCAAAATTCCAGCCCACGCAAGGTCATCGCCATCCATGCTTTGATATCGGCAGGAAGGAAGACGAGCGACCGGTCCTGAATTATCATCTCAAGGTCGCTATCCAGGAATTCCAGCACGAGGTTAAGGTTCGTTTTTGAAGAGAAGACATCCAAAAGCTGCAAGGAAGATGGTCAGTGCTCACAAAGAAAGCAAGGATGTATTGGCGACGGACCTCGATAACATTCTGGTGGTGAAGCTCTCGTAGATATTTGACCTCTCGAATAGCAGACATGTCGAGCCCATCTTTGAATTGTCCAACTTTTATCTTCTTGATGGCGACTTTGCGGCTTGTTGATGCCTCTCGGCCTGACAGGAGTCAGAGAAAGACTTGTTGCCTGGCACATGAGCTACTCCACCTTGGTACACGACAGCGTATGTGCCTTCGCCGACTTTCCGGTCTTTTACCCTGCAGCGTGATGAATCACGAATGAAACTTGCAGAAAGGAGTAAGTTACCATCGCTTTTGTCTCGCTGTGTTGGCTTTTTCAACAGCGTCCATGGCAAATGTGAAGGAAGTATGACTTCTACTAGTAAAATTGACTGGCGTTGGCTGAGCGCAGATCTATTGTACTAATAATAAGTATGTAGCACTAATGTAGCGCCATCTAAAGTGACATGACAAAGCCCGCTACCCGACTTGCCCATAGTTTTGTACCAGGTTTCCCCACTTTCCCGTTACTGTACAATCCTTGCTGACACAGCGGAGGCGAAAGCCTTGCTTGTGTTCGCTCACCCTTTATAAGGACAAAAGATGAATTTGCAAATTCGACTCATCAGAAAAATCATCATAACTATCCGTAGGCCTGTTAAACCCAATGTCGCCTTCTGGTAAAGATACTCGTCAATTACTTGAGAACAAGCTGATCGACGATCCTGCGAATACAGGGTGCACATACCCTTAGACGTATGGTCGATAATCCTATCTAACAATTCATCCTTGGTACCCACAAAGCACAGACCATGCCAGGACGCTATGGAAGTCCTGGATATATGCTTCACCTTTGAAAACAACGATTGCGATAACTTAGACACGGCTTTGTATGCACCCCAACTGCGGAAGATGTTGAGAATGGAAACAGCTCTCCTCCTGCCACGACGGTCTTCTTGATGACAAACAGAGTCTAGATCACTGCAAATACTCTGTGCAACAGTCCAAAGATTATCGCCTGATATTGCAGAGGTGTCCGCACTCATCAACATATCTAATATGCAGTTAGCTAGATCATATGAAGAACTAAAGCCTACTGCAACCTCACAACACGCAGTATAATCGCGGTGCTTGGAACGTGTGTCTGAAGCCAAGCACTCGCCATGGAGAAAATGTTGCAATAACCCGTATGGAATACGTCTTGTACGGTCTGGCCGTATACTGTACTTGTTTGCCTCCCTTTGGAGGCCCACCGGTACGGAACCGCAGCCGTCGACGGTCACCGTACAAACCGTCTATGACGGCAACGGTGTGCAGCCCTAATGGTAGCTATTGATGGCAATCCGGAAGGCGACAACTTGAACCAAGGCGGCAGAGATCATAATGAACTGAGATGAAGGAATTTGGTTGGATAAATATCAAAGGGCTAGAATGCTTGATATCTTCCACGAGGGTAAGCGTGAACTGAACTCGGAGAGCGACATACCACAGTAGACTTTCTCATAACGCATACCGTCGGGACCCCTCCGAGGCTATGCAAATATTGTTTTCTGCTTTGCCCCATGGGTCTGGGCACGCACGTACGCATGTTAAAGGTAAAAGAAGACAAGTTTTTGACACCTGTATTCACTTTAGCTGGTAGGCGGCTGTAACCATATTAAAACATGTACCGAGATGAACTAACACTGCCCCAAACATGACCCGATCCGTGGCCCAAATAAGGCCTCTGATAACGCATGAAGTAGCTTGCATTATGCATGCATATTACCTGCATCCCACAGCGGGACCCACCAAAAGTTGATGCATTATGAGGAAGGTACAACGATGCGCTATACCGATTAGTATTTGTGTGGATCGTCAGTCACGTGCTTGGAAAGTCATGAATTGGGCTGTGACGTTTGGTTGAATGACGTCATCTAACTTCCGAGACTTCCGCTCTGGACTCAGAGTCTGCTTGTCATCCGACATTCCGAACGTATCAGACGAAGTTCCGCTCACAGTTTTAAGGACGGCTACTCAGAGCTATGTTCATCTCAATTCTCCTTCTCAAATATCTCAACCCACACCAGTACTTTGATCGCTAATCGCTCTACCATGTTCGAGAACTTTACAAAAAAAATTGTCGACTCATTATTGGGCTCAGACGACGAGGCCGAGCATCAGTTTCTGGATAGACAAACGGTGGGTCGTCATATTTTCTCCGATCGCAGCCTTCTCATGCTCATCTGTGGCTAGGCTTACATCGAGTCTGATGGTGCCTACATTCGTCCTGACATAGATAGTCACTGGGCGTTTGCAATGGCAGACACAATTCAAGTTTTAGGTTGTGTCTGTATCTGGTGTAGGAGAAATAGCGAATCGGTGAGCATTTTTTCATCAAACATGCCTGAGACATATTGATGTTTGTGCAGGACGGAGACTCGCAGGTGGAAAGAGGACAACCGAGTCAATCTCCACACCCTCACATCCGCCCACGGAAGGTGTGCGATTCGCCAATGGCTACGACAAGTGAGGTTTTGGAGGTGCTGTATCCTCTATCATATCTTGACACCCCTACGGCCCTCGACCCTGAGGCTAGTCCTCCCGCTTACGAGCTGCGACCCACAGTACCTCCAAATACTCCGCAAGACCAACTGCCTCCTATTTCTTCCCGAGATGGCATGGATCTCGTCCCTTTTACCCCTCGTCCTCCGCAACTCACTCCTTCCACGGATCCTGTGTCATCTTACCACTTGTCCGATACTCCTCTTGACGTCGCTGTTCCAAGCTCACAATCTCCTCGTCAACCATCAGCAGGGATTGCGCGACAACCAATCACTGGAAATTTACTGGAGTCTCATGAAGAAGTTGATAATGTCGAGCTTCCGGCATACAGTCAGTTCGATTCTTCACGGCCCCAGTTCCCAGCTGCTTCTGACATCCTGGGACCATACCCGCATATCTCGATGCTTTCCCCGAATCTTGGGTGATCTAGGGGGGTTTGATATAATATACATTGTTCTGGAACTTGTATCAAAAATATATTCCATGTATCCCTAGATTTGCAATGCATTAGACTGGTCGACCTCCTATATTTCCGTGAACGTTTGAACCTCGTTTAAATCACGCGAAAAATGTCACAACAGGAGACAACTCACTAGCATTCCTGCCCAATACAATTATGTCGCATAATATGAATATCATTATTTCACCATAGTTTGGTTCAGTTCCACTTGAAATCGGTTGTATTCGGGTGAATTCTACCATAAATGATAATATTTTACACTATCCTGACCGTTTTGGCCGTGTCCAACCGCGCCGCCGGTTCGCGCGTGTGATAATTTCGCAGTGTCTGCATAAGTATAACTTGCGAATTCCGATAGGTTCACGGAATCGTGTCCTCCCGAATTCACTCTGTGATACCAACGCACAATGTTATGTCATATTGGCTCTGTCAGGCGAATGGCTACATTGCATAGACCTTCGTTAACAGGGAAAAGGTGTGCTAGTCACATCGGACATGATTCAATTCGTTAACGCGAAATTCCAGTCCTACAGGTATGCATCTGATACGTTTCTTCTCATGCATGCTTAACGCATGGTGTCTTCGTCAGCCATTGTTATGTTGAACATGGGGGGACCTTCGACGGTACGTGAAATATTATCTTGTCTCAATTTCTCTTATACTATGTCATACCACTCTCTCACAGGTACCAGAGACCTATGACTTCCTCAAAAACTTGTTCATGGATGGCGACCTTATCCCGTTACCTTTTCAACGCGTTATAGCTCCTCTCATTGCCAAGCGGCGGACCCCTCAAATCGAGAAGCAGTATGCTGACATTGGCGGTGGTTCTCCCATTCTCAAGTATACAGAGATGCAAGGAGCTGGTATGTGTGAACTACTGGACGAGCTGCACCCAGAAACTGCTCCGCACAAACCTTATGTCGCGTTTCGTTATGCGAACCCGCTGACACAGGAGACCGCTCAGAGGATCAAGGCAGACGGTGTAAAGAGAGCAATTGCGTTTACCCAGTATCCACAGTACAGCTGTAGTACGACTGGAAGCAGTTTGAACGAACTTTTCAGACGGGGGAGGGCAGGCGAAATGGGGGACATCGAGTGGAGCGTGATAGACCGCTGGGGTACTCATCCAGGATTCATCGAGGCACGTTCATATTGTCTTGTGCGTTTTTCAGGGTGCTGACAACGACCTTCGATATCAGGCTGTTGCACAAAACATTGAGGCTGCCCTAGCCAAATTTCAACCATCAACACGCTCAGATGTGGTTATTCTATTTTCGGCTCACTCATTACCCATGTCGGTAGTGAACCGAGGTGACCCATATGTCCTCGAGGTTTCCGCATCTGTCAACGCCGTTATGGACAGACTCGGCCACTCAAACCCATACCGTCTTGTCTGGCAGTCGCAAGTTGGGCCTTCCGCGTGGATGGGCATGCAGACAGGGGAGGCTATCAAGGGTCTTGCTCGCCTCGGCAAGAAGGAAGCAATTCTAGTCCCCATTGCATTCACGAGCGATCATATCGAGACGCTTTACGAACTGGATCTCGAGTATCTGAAAGAAGGAAAGGAGGTACGTTGGGCCATGAGTGAATGCTTTAACGACTCACCGACTCACCCATGTGTATACTTTTTTTTTCGCAGCTGGGGATGGAGCTACATCGCGCAGAGTCATTGAATGGATCTCCTGTGTTCATCCGTGCGTTGGCAGACATTACGGCAAAGCATCTGCGTGACTATTCTACGAGGAGGATTGGGCCCACGAGCGTTCAGATGGGGCTTCGGTGTCCGGGCTGTAAAAATATGACTTGTGGCCAGCAGAAACATTGGTTCGCTCGTGCTGGACGTTCCTAGCCGTTCATTCCCAGTCAAAACTCGCAACAGGATCAGCCACGCCCAGACAGCCCGCTTAGGAAACCTGGCTGAGTGTGGATGTTTGAACCACCTCCTGGATATCCCTGCATGACTTCGTAACTAGCTTACTGCCTGGATAGCCCTGTATACATGTGGAGGTAGCAAAATACAACACGAACACTTGCATTGGACAGAATGAGCAAACAATGCAAACAACAATTGCGACAAGAACAATAGCTGGTAGAATAAAAAACATAGGGGACGACCAGCATGAATTGGATAAACCAGTGTGCGGAGAGACTCGCGCTGGATGGCCTGACACGACACAACCACTTTCGTCGACAAGATAGGATGTGGAGCCAGCGCCGTCAAGACGCTTGACTGCGAGGATAACGACCACCCAGATATTCCTTTGTCTAGTCACTCTTGAACCAGTAGTACACCATCGTAGTCGTATCTAGAATTAGAGAAGAGCACAATCAGTTTCGGAGGTGATAATGTGAAGAAAAAACTACCTTGATAATATCTCAAGTTTGCGCTCAAGAGATACAACTTGCTGCTCGAGCTTGATAATCATCTGCTCTAGGGAACGATTCGCCTTCAGTGTAGACACCTCATTTTCGCTGGAGTCGTGCATATATGCGCTAGCTCGCTGGCTATATGCACGCACGAAGTTGGACTGGAAGTCAGGAGGATGATACAATAATGAAGATGAGTCGTCTGCGAACGAGTTTCCGCTGCGAGATGTAGTATCCTGTAGTACTAGTTAGGGGCACACTTGGATAATAGCTATCAACAGCAAATGAGGATAGGTGAGCTATGAGGAGGCTCAGAAGGTATCTGGGAAGACGCATCCGATGCGCTCCTGCCGCCAGAAGGCTTGCTCTGGGTTGGCATGGCGTGACTTTGGCTACTCGCTTCATCGCGAAATTTTGCGGTGGCTTCTGTAAATGCCCCGATAAGTTGCGGATTTTGACTGGGGTTAACGTTCATTGTTGGCTTACTATGGAGAGGAATGAAGGCTGTATCATGACTCATCTGCCAAATCACGAATCGCATGATTCTGGGGGCCAATCAACGCGTTCTGAAGAATCATCAGACCCGAGTACAGCTGCTGACTCAGCGACAAGCCCTTATACTTAACCGTATGATGTCTCTGGATGTACAAATGACACCATGTCTACTATCGTATCAGCGCCGGGAAAAGTACTAGCAGCAGGAGGATATCTTGTCCTCGACCAGCAATATCCAGGGGTAGTGATCTCTACATCTTCGCGATTTTACACTGTTATCCAGGCTTCGTTGGGTTCTGCGAATCAGATCGTAGTCCGATCTCCCCAGTTTCATCAGGCCGAGTGGAGATATACCGTGACCTATAATGCTGCAGGCATTCAGGTAAATCCACAGGAGGACAGGTGAATAACATTTCTATGACACCTTGATCACGCCTCACGTACATCTTGATCAGCATTGGGGGAAAGAATAAATTCGTTCACCTGGCACTCCAGCACACCCTGAATCTCGTATCGGAGATCCATTCTGTAGCCCAGGTGCAAGAGAGGCTCTTCAATGGTCTCGATATAGCTGCTGTGGGTGATAACGACTTCTACTCTCAGCGCGCACAGGTAAGCCTCCTTATCGTTACAGTCATGGTACAAATGTGACCGCTAGCACAGCTGGAGTCGTTAGGTCTACCTAGAACGACAGAATCCCTCTCGCGAATCACCCCTTTTTGTCACAACGGCGTGAAACTGACCGATGTGCATAAAACCGGCATGGGCTCTTCCGCAGCGCTTATCACGTCGCTCGTCTCTGCGCTGCTTCTCCATTTTTCAGCCATAACTGAGACAGATTTTGCCAACCTAGAAGGGGATGGCAGACGCCTCGCCCACAACGCTGCTCAATTTGTACACTGTCTTGCCCAAGGTAAAGTGGGCAGCGGATTTGACGTATCTTCCGCGGTGTTCGGCAGCCAGATCTACAGGCGATTTGGCCCTGCCGTTTTGGACCCCCTGATGAAAGGCGAAGTATGTCATGTTTGGAGCATTTCCGCTTCCGGCGTCCGCTGATTCTTCTTAGTTTGCGGCAGGCACATTGAAGAGCGTTCTGAACTCTAGTGCCTGGGACTACAGTTTCCGACCGATTCAACTTCCTCCGTTGACAAGACTGGTACTGGCAGACGTTGAAGCAGGAAGTGATACTCCTTCTTTGGTTGGTAAGGTGTTAAAATGGAGAGGGCACGAAGACAGCTGTGAAACAGGTACGCAGTAGAGCTATAAAAGTCTGTCGGATACCTCATTATTGTTGTCCTATGCAGCGAAGGATCTATGGACACAGATTGACGAATCAAACCAATCTCTGGCACGGCAGTTGGATGCCCTTTCGCAGTCGTATGTTCAGAACAAATACGTATACGAAGAGACCATCAGACAACTTGCTTCTCTGCCTGCACAAGAAGTGAGTAGGTTTCCTTTCTTGCAGTCCTTGTTCCTCATCGTGTATTACAGTGGGAGAGTATCTCCAAAGCGTTTTATGATTTGCATCAGACTACCCAGGTAAGGAAAGTTCCTCACCATCGTGCATCAAGTTGAATGTGCCCTTTGTTTCTAGCGAATACGTAACCTTATGCGGAGAATGGGCGATCTTGCTGGCGTTGAGATTGAGCCTGAGCAACAAACCCACCTACTTGACAAGTCGATCCAGCAGGCAGGCGTGGTCGGTGGTGGTGTTCCAGGCGGTTAGTTATGTTTCTTCAGGAGCTGGATTATATCCTAATCTGAAAACAACGCAGCCGGCGGATATGATGCCATATGGCTGCTAATCTGCAGCCCGCCAAGTCTTCCGGACGAGCAACAACCCTTGCGCCAAGTTGAATCCGTATGGAGCACCTTCGATGAATCCAACGTGACTCCTCTTCTTGCTCAAGAAAGCGTCGCCAAGGGTGCTCGTGTTGTGCAACTCGATGAGATACCAGGGCTTAGGGAAGCAATTCAACGGCAATGATCAATTTTAAATAGATGTTCTCAATCCAGTGTCCAATCTGTGCATTATTTACTACTCTAGATGTATAAATGTGCAAGCCCGTGGCTGTATTATTAAAAACGAAGGTCATGCCATACACATCTTTGGCTCGCCCAGAGGCATGTATGCTCTTTGGATCACTTGAAGGAGAGATACGGACATCACAGCCACTCCAAATGCAAGGCAGGCTGCAGCCGGAAGCTTCGCACGGGAGTACCACGGAACATGTGGGTCGGTCAGTTTTAGGTAGCATGCAGCAGGAAATATGTACGCAAGCGCTGTGGCTGAGACACCGCCGGTAATCTCCAGCGTGACGCCCAGATCGCAGGTGATCAATGAGACTGGTTCAAAACCCACGTTAGTTCTAGCTGTGGTGATTGACATAAGAACTCACGAAGCATCGATGAAAAGAGAATAGTGGAGGTGAAGAAGACGTGTCGCTGAATATTATAGCTTTCGTGCGAGAAGAAGTATTGTTCTATCACCTGAAACGGTTAAGTTAAATTTTGTCCTGAATTTGCATACCATCAATTTACTTCTCTGCACACAAACAGCTCCAAAGGTAACGTCGTAAACATATTCAGCCCAAAACAGAAACGGGCGACATTGATCAGCGCATCGTTCTGTTCCGTATATATCAGATGTCAAGCATTCAAATGTAGAGGAAAGCCTACCCCGGAGAAGTTATTCAATATATTCCCCTGAGTTCTATCTGTAAAAACCCAGAAGCCTGATATAGCCAAAGTACAGCACGCCACGAGTGAAATGATCGTTGATATACGGGTCACTTGAGCGAACCGATCTAGGGTGGGGGTCTTCAAGCTCCCGTAGATGAGTAAACTATTGTGATGGCACACAAAGGCAAAGCTCATAACGCCGATTGCTTGAAAGACCCCCGAGCCCACCACAGTGAGGCGTTTCGATGGATCGCCCTTGAGCTTGGGAGACACATGCGATCCTTCAATCAGGACCGCTGAAACGATGACGAGCATGCTGATTAATGCGAGCCCGGATGCACGCGAAAGCTTGTGGATGTCGCGGTAGAGCGACAATGGATAAGAAACACAGGTTGTGCACAGGGTGATGATAAATTGGCGGTTGGTGAGGAGCGAGAGAACAGGTATCGTGTGCAAAGTAGGGAATATTGAACGAATGACATGGGGTATCGTATCTCCTAGAGAAAATGTAAGGTAGGAATATAATACACCAGGAACCCTGCACTTGCCGATAATAATACCAAATGCACACATGCCTGAAGGAACAAT
Organism: Suillus plorans; assembly: GCF_016647745.1. NCBI lineage: Eukaryota > Fungi > Basidiomycota > Agaricomycetes > Boletales > Suillaceae > Suillus > Suillus plorans. The sequence continues at coordinate 270,581 of NW_024537389.1, forward strand.
CAATCGGAAATACAGGGACGTACATGTGGATTACTCACCACCAAAAGCAAATGAGAACTGAAAGAATGAAACGGCTGCACGACCACTGGGGCCAAAACAACTGTTCATGACTTCGATGTAAGAGGTTCTGCCGCTGAGTTTAGCGTTGATGACAACCAATCGGATAGTCCAATCGGTGACAGCACAAATGACGACCAGGAGAACAATGCCAAGAAAGAAGCCTGCTTGATTGACTGCGTACGGCAAACCTACCGCAGTATCAGCCAAATCTGTTGCTGAAATTGCAACCTGACAAACCAATAATTCCTGTTATCCATTGTCAGCACTTGGGACATCTAAGCAACCAAAAGTTTACCAGCTCCGAGGATTGAATTTGCCATATTGGCAACCGAGTTCAGTAGACCTCCACCCGACCACTGTTTTTTAGCAAGGTCATCGAGGTCTACGTTCCTAAGTTCTCCATTCTCCATACTATCTGTTTCATACATAGGAATAACTGTGTCTGGCGTTCTCCTTGCAGCCGAAGCATCCATGAGGCCAACCAGTAAAGGCATGGTGCGTTCTTGTCGCGGAGCCCCACGAGAGTGCCTTTGTTCGCGTTGGATATCAGCTAGTGAAGCATCATCAAAGTCGTCCGAGTCCAATTCATATTCTGTACAGGCACTGATAAGGTGCGTTGAATTATGAGCACAAGGATACGCACCCGCCTCCCGGCTCTGTATTGTGGACCGTAAAGGTGGACCAATGACCTGCACTTCTTCCTGAAATCTGACACCCGGTTCTGTCCTCCGCACTGCCGACCAGAGCTCTCCACTACTGCTTTCTGAGTCCTCGTCATCCACTGAAAAGACAACTTGGTTTGTATCCGCTGAAACATCCTCGTGTGAAGCATTCAGCAGAGGCTGCCTAGCCTCTCCGTCTGCTGCCTCTCTTGCTCTTGAGTTTGCGGAAAACATCTGGCGCTGTCTAGGACCATAGGCCAACTGAAGAAATTACCGTGAAAAGGGTTAGTAAGTTACAAGTTTGATGCAGAGGCGAATCTAGCGACAACGAATAATCCGGATGATCTTGACTTGAATCATTTAACTTGAATGCTGTATTTATTTGGCTAACTACCGATTATAATAGCCTTAACTACTTAGTACGGGTCACAAGCACAGCTTGGCAGTGCAGATAAGTATGCAGGTAGTATTGTACAAAAAAACTCAGCATTGTCGCTTGGTTCGCGAGCGGCGATGTTGAACTTCGACATGGAAGAATCGCACTGCCAAGGACACAGGCAGGATGTAAGCACAAAGAGGCGGTCACGTGATGCGGCCAACACGCGCGTGTGCACGGGCCTGGGCCTGCTCCCCCGGTGACAGCTGGCCTACTACCTACTACCTAGTAAGTTGCTAGCAACCGAGCCACCAGACACAGGTTCACCCCCATGCTCACTGTTCTGTCACTTACACTTTTTTTTCTCCGGTTATCAAACACTCATGTCTCAGCGGCCGGCCAAGTTCCTCTCTCATCAGTAGTTACGTCCTTCTCGTTGACCACGAGTACCGTGATGCCCTTTCCTTCCGCTACTCAAAGTGCATCCGATGCATCGTCGTTCATTACATCCCAGTGGTCGTTAAACAAAGGACACATTCAGAATGGCGGTAGCAATGTTGCCTTCGTGGACGATCCCTTCCCGAACTCACCGGCTCCTGGTGCGACCGTGTCAAATACTTCTGGGCCCGTCTTACAAGTGACATATGCTGCTGGTGCCTACGGAAGTGTAGATTCTGGTGCTCAATGGTACTCGCTTTGGAATACAACAGATGGATCTCAATTTCAGAGCATGTTGCTCTCCTACGAGCTTGCGTTTGATTCTAATTTTAACTGGGTCCAAGGGGGAAAACTTCCTGGTCTTAGAGGCGGTTCCGATGTCGACGATTGCTCTGGCGGAGTGCAAGCGAATGGCACTAATTGTTTCAGCGCCAGGCTCATGTGGCGAAAAAATGCGCAAGGAGAAGGTTTAAACGCAGTCATGCTCTCGTATCAGCACTGAAGTCTTGCATATAGTTTATGCATACATGTTGACTCCTAACAACATTTGTTCGGATAGCAATATAATTTGCAACTCTGATTACGGAGTAAGCATCGACCGAGGATCATTTGGCTTCGAGACTGGACAGTGTGTATTTTTCAAGGCTATTTATCCTGACATACTCGCTGACGACTGGATGGCAGCTGGAGCCGTATCACAATTCTTGTGCAACTGAACAATGATTCCCTCGTTGCGAATGGCAACATTATTTTATAGTAAGTAGTGTATCATTCAGGCAGCCCTGATGTAAAGTTCGTCGTCGTCGTCGTAGCTTCAATGATGTTCAAGTGCTATCACAACAAAACTTATACTTCAGGACAGTCAACAATATCACTATTGGGGGATTGTACTTCTCGTGAGTCGTGTTCTTCTGCGAATCGTAATGTACTGCTACTGACTTCATGACTATATAGGACATTCTTTGGAGGTCGGTTTTCAGTATACTTGTCAGATTCGCATTGAAGGGTAACTCTTTTTCACAGGGGGCGACTCCAGCTGGGCAACACCGCAAACTGTTCATACTTATTACCGCAATATACAGATGTGGGGCAGCTCCTCTCCATCTTTACTTTCTGGACAAACGGTCAATGCTGCACTATGCTCATGTTGCAAGCTTGGAAGCATGGGATGGACGTTGTCTGCATCTGTTCTTCTCACTCTTCTCATGTATCTATAGGCTTGGATGACACATGGACACTTGCTGCACGCATTACGCGCACTTGGAGCATTAGATGGCGTATAGGCTGTGCGATATTATATCCCACGGAAAGTACCTTGGTCCCTAGAGTACTAAAGGTCCGAGGTGCCAAAGAAGTCGTCGTGGTCGACGAAGGTAGCCTTGGAATCGATCGAGTGGCGCTTCGGCCTCTGAATCGGCAGTAGTCTAACATTATGGACAGGGTGGACGGCGAAGTACTGCAGTATTCGCTTGCGATTGAATTCTATAAAGAGAGAAATCACAGAGTGTTGCTGGTGGGAGGTAGATTGGGCTCGGCTAAATCATGCCTCGGACTGCATGGCGAGTGGCTGCAAAGCAAGGGGTGTGCACGCGATGTCGGCCATGTCAATTTGTCGCCAGCGACATGCACGATGCTTATTTTATGATGACACGGGGCTCTGGCCAGGTGTGCATGCATAGTGAAACTTGTAACTGTGACATCTAATGTATGAGGGTTTCACCTGGGTTGCCCAATAAGTAAGGCTTATTATACTGGGTGATCAAGCTCCTCACCCAGGCTTATTATAGTTAATTGTGTCAAATCTCAGCACCGGCATTAAACACTGCCCTAAATACTGCGCTACGTACATCGACACCAGCATTAAATAGTGTTCTAAATAATAGCCTGTATATACATCGACACCGGCATTAAATACTGCCCTAAATAAAACCCTTGGTAAGTGTTTTTGGCACCACCGGGTGATTCCGATATAACCGTTATTCCTATCTAGTAGATAATCTATTCCCACGCGTGCTCCTCCTCAACATTACCACCAACGTTGAGCTCTCCTTCCTGCACGTACTCCTCCTCAACATTGACATTGAACTCGCCAGTGTCGAGTTCTCACTCCTACGCGTCTACCTCCTCCTCAATATTGACATTAAGCTCACCAACGTTGAGCCCACCAACGTACGTCGAGCCCACTCTCTCCCGCTTGCTCTACATTATTGACCTTACCAACATCAAGCTCTTTCTCTCCTGCCTGCCCTACGTCTCGTGCATTGTCGACCTCGCCGGCATTGAGCCGAGGTTTATTTCTTGATTTCTCCCTTGGTGCGCTTGTGCACTGTCTGCCTGTCTATCCTCCCCTACACCCATCCCCACATGTCTCGCTTGCCCATCCGTTCTCTACCATACGGGCCTCGCTATCTCTTTTCAACATGGCCTCTCATGGCATTTCCAGGGGTACATCCAGTTGTAGGAGCTGCTAAGGACTTGGTGCGGATACTGTTTTATTTTCAACTTCGATACTAACTGTGCTTTGCTTGCTGGTGCAGACGAGCTCGTCGTTCTAGAGGTTGCGCGCGTCCTAACTTTATGATATGCTTTGTTTTTTTTACGGAAAAAATTGTCATGTATCCCTCTCTTGTACTGTAATGATAGCCTTGATTGATAATGTCAAATGATACGGTACTACTCAGGAGGAATCAATGTCAGAAATGTGTAAGGCTCTAAGTGTAAAGTTCATCAAGTATGAAATTCAGTAGTTCAAGAAGTGGGGGCAGGCCCACCCAAAAGCCGATTCAAGCTCGTGATAGCTTCTTCATAACTAAAATTAGGGAAGGAGTCAACAAAACCTGTATCACCAAACGACGAAGGCAGATATAGTCCGTCAGAGCTAGTTGGCGCTAAAGGGTGAAACGGAATGGAACCTGAACTATCAAACAAAGTGCCAGTGAGTTCAGGTTGTCCAGCCTGTGAGACAGGTGCATTGTTGCGAGGCTCAGTGTCGAGTGTGAGGTTGTTGGGAGAGGAGACGAGTGTACTATCGTTGTTGGGAGAGGAGACGGGGGTACTATCGTTGTTGGGAGAGGAGACGGGGGTACCATCATTCTCACCCTCACTGTCAACAGTAGCAGGACTCGTGTATGCCTTCTTGCGGGGCCTTGAGGTCGCATTCTGAATGGGGGAAAGAGCACGGCGCTGCTTCTTGCCCTTATCTGAGCGAGGCCGGCGGCAATGTTCAACAACCTCACCACTGCCCAGCTTGCTGTTTCGCTCTTGAACAAGCTCCTGGAACTCCTCATCGTCCAGCTGTCTCCAGGCAGTTTCTCTGGACTTCCATTGATCTTTGAGGTCCTCCAGAGTGGGGATTCCACTGGCCGCCTTGCTAAGGTTGTCGAAGGGAATCTCGTCGGGCCACCCTTCAACTATAACTTGATAGCGTGAAACAACATTACACCAATAATGGACCCACTGCATTGTTGCCTTTGGGTTCCCCGTAATTTGCTCTGTAAAATGCGAGCGAGCAATGAATAAGATTGTGAAAATTCAAGGGACCTAAGTGACTTACGAAGTTTATGGTTGATTAAGTGACGGATCTCGCTGCGAAGATCAGAACAGCGTTATTGATGATTTTTAGCAGCACCTGCAATGAATTAGTGACATATTAGAGGAGGAACAAAAAACTCACCACATAGACCACGAAGTGCGAAGCCTTCCATCTTGGTGACAAACTCTTGGTTATCTATATTCATCACAGACTCCATGAAATCATCGACACCCTCCGTTGCAAAGGCAATTCCACGAAGGGGAAGGTCAGTTGAACCGCGTGTCGTATAGAGTATTGTCTCGGCACCCGTCCGGCACCTTAAACTATTGAGCTGCATAAATTTGTTAGCTAACGTTGTCAAGAATAAAGAAACATGCACCTCGTTCTCGATGGCCTTGATGGTCTGAGTAACGTCATTGACCTTGGACTTTGTGGAGATACGAAGTCTATTGGTCTTCGTAGTCCTGTGTTCCTCGTACTCCTTTAGAAGGGAGTCTTTTTCATTGTTAGAGAGAGCATGGTACTCTGAACGATGCGTATTGATGAGCTCTGGCAGTAGTGCCTTGCCGGATGGTCCTTGAAAAATATTTGTCAATAAGAATATAATCAACTACTGAGAAAAAACGTACCGTTTTCCTTGTCAACACTCTGATTCTTTTTCCAGCAAAAGGCGTTCCAAGTATTTAGTTTCAAGCGCTTGTGCCGCAAAAGGCTTTGACCCATGTACAATTCACGTTGTACCCGACGGATGCTCTTGTGGTTAGAGGCCGAGATCGTCTTGACAGACTCATCAATGCCGGCCCAAACATTGTTGATAGCAGCCCTGAAACGTTGTGATTTTTCATGACGGGAAGCAGTAAGTAGAGCTCGCACTTCCTTGCTCAGTCTGACCCTCGGATGGCGACGTCCTAAGGGTTGGATGCGTGTTTTGCCGCCACTCGACATAAGGAGTGACTGAGAGCTTGTTGCCTAATATTCTGGATTAGCTTGGGAGTTTATATAGGTTTTAAAATACAAACATGTGACAGATTCAGCTGTATTTGAAACATTGCATATGCTATTGATCTACATCTGCCGAACAACATGACAGGGCCAAGCAATTACTAGACAAATAAAAGACCAAAGAAGTAAAGCGCGCACAGGCAAACTAAAATCAAAAGCGAGTGTAAAATTTTATTCAAGATTGATACTGTTAAGACCGTGCACAAAGGGTAGGACTGATTCCGAGGGGCTTGGCTTCAGCTCGTGCGCTGCGCCCCTTACCCGAGTATGTGCCCTTAATTTCAGAATGATGTCCGAAGAAAGTCCAAGGACGTCCGAAGCACGGGAAAGTTCGGAAGGACTTTCCGGACGAGTGCAAGTAACTTCCGGACAAGTGCGGGAAAGTTCCGGAGGAACTTCCGGAAATTACAATGAGGTTTCATCCTGATACGGATACATGTAATGGCTACTTAGGACAAGTCCTAAGTAGAAGCAAACAGAGGAAAGGCTGCAAGGACAAAGTCCGAAGCAGAATAGGTCCGGAGGACCGCGGGAAAGTTTCGGACGAACGTCCGTAAACTTCGGAGGATCGGATGAGCGGATAAGCAGAGCTCTGGCCTAGGGAATTTCTCCCTAGGCCCGAGATGGATATTGACTAAGTCGATAGACTAGAACTGATGTGAGGACTTAGAGTGAGATCTAGTGCAAGGACTAATATGATATTCAGACTGAGGAACTACAGGACATATACAAGAGTTTATATACTAAGGAAATAACGGAAAGATCAGTAAGCAAGCGTCCGAGGCTATGTATGAAGCATAAGCAAAGTTATCAAGCGCGAGTCGGAAATGAAGCATAGGTTAACGGATCAGTAAGCGTACCGGTAGTAAGTATAACCGAGATACCGAGGACAAGGAATACCGAATAGAGGAATAGGCTGTGTCAACGTTATATGCACAGGAAATGAATTAGGAAGCTTATCATATATCGGATTGGACCGGACCGACCGGATCGGACCGGATGTCCGGACAAGAAGCGTGGATATACGGGATATGATATTAGGGCAATAGGACAAAGGATGAATGATGCAGGCTAGCTGCGGAGGTATGGAGGTGTGATGTACGGAGGTAAAGGGATCTGGACATGGATGCGCGGATGTGGATGTGCAGAGGTGCAGGGATCCGGATGGGTAGAGGACTGGAGACATGGATAGGGCGTCCGAAGGTCCGGATGAGGCGTGGGAATATTGTCGGATGTAGGTCCGGAATACGGGATATGACAGATACCGGCTGATGAGTCATTCAGTAAGTGAACCACCAGACTGAACTTAAAGGGTCTCGCACCTTAGGATTCACGTCCAATGTCTGCAACCGTAGATCAGCGTTGAGTGCCTTCGCAAGGTTGGCAGCTTGCTCAAAAGTAAAGTCCCATTTTTGAGATCTGAGAATCACTTCCCAACGGCTACTGCGTACAGTTGACATCAGTTCGTGGAGCTTGGGAATCACATCATCACCCATTTTGAAGCGATCAAGCACCACATCAGTGTGTGGGCCGATGCTAATTATTGGTGGCCCATCAACAGGAAATTTACGAGGAAGGTCAGAGTACATGAACCCCGAGGTCCGTTGTTTCGGTCCATCATTGGTGCTAGTATCTTTGATGTTCTTTGGAACCGAAAAATAATCAGCATATCGACGCTGGCGGGCCTTTGGGCTTCCAGTGGGCACAGTAGAAGCACCCGAAGCAAGGGCTATTGCGTGTTGAACGACTGTCGACTGCTGGTGAGCGCTGGAACTATGCTTCGACTTGGTGATGGTGTGAGTCTCAAAGTCATGGCTGAAAGCCTTTGAAGGGCGGGCAGAACATTGAATGCGTGAGCCGGTGGGAACAAGTGGAGCTGGTAATACTTGAGGCCCCATTGGGTTCACTTGAGTGGCTGGATCTTTGTAGAGATCAAGTTAGGACAATAATGTGAAAAATTAGAAATGCAAACAGACAGTGATGAGGTGCTTGAACGCCTTCGATACAACAACGCTCTGTAAAGCGTTTAAGGTGAGGTACTGCGAACTCCTCACAAAAAGCCTGCACCAGGACAGACACATCCCCTCCAATTTGTTCGCGGACCTCATGAAGCTCTCGAGGTGTGACGTAGAGATCCACAGCGACGTGTTCAGCTGACAGAGTGCTTGTAGCATGAGATCCGGGACAGCGAATAAGAAGTGATATTCCACCGTCTAGACGATCTTGCATGCAGACCTGGGACACGTCCTTAACAAATAGTACAGACTAAAGTAAGAAAACAAACTCACTGCATCAAAGATATCTTGGAGTGTAGCCTCTACAAATTCCTCGTGTGTGATCATTTTTTCATCGGGGGATGTCAGCGCCTCGTTGAATGCAATGTACGAAGGGTGAAGTCCAGCGGGGGTCCTTGTATGATAATGTGCGCCGTCCAAATGCGAGTCGTGCCTCAGCAATGCACGGGCAGCAGCTTGCCTTTCTGAATTGCTGTGACCCGGTGCGAATGAACTACAGTGAAGAGCTGCGACACTCGCAAGTGTGAAACACTGCCCGGCGAAGTGACCCGAGTCTGAATTGGTGACATGTTGTCCTGGTAGCGCTGAGCTTTTGGTTCTTTTTGGAGTCGACATGTTTGATGAAGAGGGTGGAGGCGAAGAATGTGCGAGTTGTGAGGCATGCGTTTCTTGATTAAAATACCGGTGCCTGTATACCAGAACCAAGCATAGATAAGATGAAGAAAGAGAAACAACCATACTAGTATGCACCAGCGTGCATCTCAGTGGGGCCCAATTGCATGTATGCGGTGGTATGTGACAGGTCATTGTGAGATGAATGGCAGGCTAAATTGATGTAGGATGTATCAGTCTTGTATTGGTGTGGTGCTGCAACATAATAGTAATCCGATCAGATGATGTCGGATCAGCACTCAGCGTCATGTAAGCAAGTCTGCTTCAATTACTATCATTAACACTAATATAAATCTCAGGTTCAAGCAGGGTAGCTTTCAGACCACCGCTCTTGCTGTTCGGCATAACCAACCATTCATACGAGCCGTAGCGCGTCCGGAAAGCAGTTTTCCACTTGTCTCCTTCCGCCATCCAGACTAGATGGTATGTGGACCGGAGGTCGATTTTAGTGTAAACTTTAGCCCAGCTCGGAGAATCGAGAAGGTCGGAAATGAGGGGAAGCGGGTAGCGGTCTTTCTTTGTGATTTTATTGAGTCCTCGGAAATCTACACAGAGGCGTAGGGAGCCGTCCTTCTTTTTGACGAATAGGACAGGGGCTCCGTGCGGAGAGGATGAGGAACGAAGAAGTCCGGTCGCAATATTCTCATCAAGGAATTTGCGAAGAGCTACAAGCTCAACTGGAGAAAGGGAATAGATGGTGCCAAGGGGCGGAGCCGCTCCTTCTTCCAATTCGATCTTCAGATCATAGGGAAGATGGGGAGGGAGCTGTCTGGCTTTGCCCTTATCAAAGACATCCGCATACTCGTGATATTCCGAAGGGATTCCGGATAGGTTCGGAGGTTCGGAGGAAAGTGTAGCGGAGCGGAGATTGACACCGGTGGGTCGGACGAAAATACTGAACTGGACCGATCCCTCTAATTTGCAGGCCCGGCAAAAGGCAACTGCATTGATTAGGGAGATATTAGGAACGGTTTTATCAGCGGAGGGACTCGGCGAGGTTGAGGAAGGGATTTCCGCCGGAGCCGGCGGAAACGAGGTCGGAGGGGTTGGAGGCACTCCATGAGGAATCGGACAGAAATCGATGCTGCCCTTTACCCAGTCAATCAACGGATTGTGTCGGGTGAGCCAGCTATATCCTAGAACGCTGGAACAGGATGAGTCCAACGGAGTAACATAAAATGTTTCGGAGGTAACCATGCCGGTCGGAAACCGGATCGGTAAATCTACTGCCTCGGTAATAGTGGCATTAGAAGTACCATCAAACAGATGGAGCGGAAGCGGAGGAATTGCATAGGTCGGAATGTTATTTTCTCGGATTAGCTTGCTTTCTATAAAACAATGGGAAGAACCACAATCTACTAGAGCCGGGAACGGAGAAATATTGGGAAAAGTAGAAATAGAGACGGATGGTACTAAAGAGTTCGGATCGGAAAAGGAAATAGCATTGAGATGTAGCTCCATTGCACGGGTTGAGTCAACGCAACCCTCGTCCCGCGCGGAGTCAGGAAGGTTGCGGACTAATTTTTTGTCTCTTCCGAGACCTCCCGTTTGGCTTCCAGAGTCACCGTGCTAGCACGACCTTTGGCCGCACGGGAAGTGGACTTTAGGCAGTCCCAGGCAGTGTGACCGGGTCCGCCGCAGAAGAGGCAGAGCTTCTTCTCCATGCGCCTCTGGCGTTCCTCGGAGGTGAGTTTACCGTCTTTTCCGAGCTTGGACATCAAGTCCGGAAGTTTGGCGGAGGAGGAAGCCGAAGCATTTCCGGATTTTCCGCCGGAGTACTCTTTCCGGTCGGAAGTGGAAGCTGACTGCTTAGCAGGAGGCGCGGATGTGGAGGGTTTGCTTTCGCGGGAGACTTCTCCCTTGCGTTCCCAGTATCGAGCGTCGATAGTCTGGGCGAGAGTTTTGTATTGGGACAGAGTGGTGGGTTTTCCTTGACGACTGATTTTGTCCTTGATGCGGACCGGAAGTCCGTTGTAGAACTGACGGCGCAAAGCTCCATCGCCCCAACCTCGGACTTGGGAAGCTAGCCGCTGGAACTCTACAACGTACTTGTTGATGCGCTGTCCGTCGCGCATATAGAGCTGTTCCAGCTGCATTTCCGCATCTCCGACCGGGTCGTGAGGTCCGAAGTTAGTTTGGAGTTCTAACATGAACTCGGAGTAGTCATCCATCCAATCCGGACGATCCGCTAGATCATCCGAAAGGAGGTCCGGCTCAAACCATTCAAGGGCCATGCCCTTGAGGTATGATTGCGCGAAGTTGACCTTGGTTCGGCCGGTACGGAAAGATTTCGGCTTAGCTTGGAAGTTAAGCTCACATTGGACAAAGAACGCCCGGAGTTTCCGGGGCTCAGTACCATCGAAGGTATCCGGTTCTCGGACTTTGACTTTAGGGTCACCGGATCCGGAGGATTGGCAGTTGTTACGCGCCAGGTTATTGATGGCTTGGGATAGCCGGAGGAAGACCAAGTCTTGTGGACCAAGACCTTCGTTTTCATCGTCAGTCGGGTCTTCCGGAGGTTCATCATCCGGATCTCCGCCACCTCCTCCCGGCGGGTTACCGCCTAGGGCAAGTTCATCGTCGGAATCATTGTGCGGAAGATTTCCGGCGGGTGTGGGGGTGGGGGTAGACGGATGTGGGCGATTCATGAGTTGTGAGATACTGGAGGCAGCACCTTGCGCACTAGCGCGGCGCTGTGAGAAACTGAGGAAGGCATCGACTATGGGAGTAGAGTCGCATCGGGCAGTTACTACACCCGCTGCATTGAGAGCGGTCTGCGCCCGTGTAGGTGCCATGAAGTCAGATGTAAGTATACTCGGTAAGGTGAGAGTTCGAATATACTGTTAAGAACGTGCTCAAGGGTCGGATCCGAAGGGCTTGGCTTCAGCTCGTGCGCTGCGCCCCTTACCCGAGTACGTGCCCCTAACTTCCGAAGGCTGTCGAACAATGTCCGAAGGTTACCGGACGATGTCCGGAGGGCGTCGGGCGATGTCCGGAGTCCAATGTCCGATGCGCGGGAATTCCGGCGGACGTTCGGGAACAAGAGATAAGACCAATCCGGACGAAGTCCGAACTAGAAAGGAAACAGCGGAGGACTACCAAAGGTAGAGGCGGAGGTGACAAGTCTATAGGAGTCAATCCTAAGACGAGCGGAGGTCGACGAGAGAGAAACTCAAGTCGGACGGAGGAGGGAATGAGCAGAGTCTAAGATGATATTCGAACTGAGGAAACTACAGAGATTGTACAGGGGTTTATATACTACTGAGGACATAATGGAGAACAGTAAGTGCAGTGCGAAGCTATGTAAAGCTATCAAGAAAACATATGGGACGACTATCACTAGTCTATCGGAACTTAGTAAAATGAAGACGGAAATGAATAAGGAACGGAAAATAAAGTGTACTAACTGATAAGGGAAATACCAAAGGGATAAGGCACGGAAGTTAGACGCAGGTCGGATCCGGACGATACATAGAAGTCGGCCGGATCCGGAAATCCGGAAATGATGAGTGTGATAGGTCCGTGTCCGGAACGCGGGATATGACAGGTGGCAGGCAAGGGGAAAGACTTCGATGTCCTCAAGGCACCTATCATCTATCCTGATCTGAAGGTCAGTGCAAAGAAGGTATTTGGTAATTGGTTCATGATTGCGAAGGTGCAATGTTCACGATAAACTTACCAAAGCATTTACTCATCCTATTCTAACAGTTTATCAAGGTTGCAGTGGGCGGCAAGATGTCAATCTATTCAAAGTCAGGATGTGGCGGAGGTCCGAGCCCCTACTATAAGATGTGGCACCTGAAGGCTTGCACACCTGGCTTAATTGCATGTAGCGTAACTTCGGTATGTTTCCGATATTCCAGTATTGACCATTGGTAACTGAACAGCGTCCCCCAATAGATGATCTTTTTGCTGTCTCCCGATCAGCAATTCCCAGGTTCAGGTGTCGGTGCCACCTCATCAATCTCTTACTCCGCTGTCTTTCGAACTGTCAAGCGGTTTTTTGTTGCCCAATGGGTGCATCCGCGTGTTCAAGCCATTGTGAAAAACATGAATGACTATGTTTTTGAAAACATCGACAAGACTGCTTGTGATGCAGACAATGCTCAGGCTACGGGTATGGAGGATTGTACTGATTCGCTACAGCGGGTGATGGCCAGCTTGGATGATGACGACTCAGATCCAGATGACAACAATGCAGCACAGGCAGCACCACCAGCCAGCATTGGCCCATCTGGCATCTATGATAGTGCACTGGCGCTGCCCACTGCACCAGCCCTGCCCACTTCACCTCCTGCACCCAGCATTACCGTTACACCCAGTGTCACCACGTCTGCCACTCATATCCCCACATCCCAGTCCATACCTGCTGCCATTTGGAGCAACAATGGTAGTCATCCTGGACCGATATTGCCTGCACCTCAGACTGCACCTGCTACTGCACCTGCTCCCCGATCCCGCCCTGCTGCTATTCAAGTAGCAGTAGCATCTGTGGAAGGTGTGTCTGGTGAGGGTGAAGGTACGAAGGTCACAGTGCAGAAAAAGGGGAGGAGAAAAGGCAAGGCAGTTGTGGCTAGCACAGATGTGGCCCCTTGCCGCTCTTCCCGCAATGGTTTTGCGTAATACTGACTTGGATATCAGAATTCCGGGTGTCATGAATGGTTAGTGCAGTCATACTATGTACTTACAGCTAGTAGTCCTTTCGTCCATTGACAACATGCTTCTTTGCTTGAAAACTGTCTGCCACTAGTTACTGTTTCATTCGATGAGAGCTTGCCTCGCTCACCACTGACATTGTTGCAGACCAGTGTTGTGGTGGGCATGGAGTCCTGTGATATGAAAGGACTCGCTATGTGGACCCACCTTTCTCTGGCATTCAGTGTGTCGTTGTCTCATCTTCCACACAGTGTCTTCTTTGGATTAACCTGTCTTCTTTGTTTTCAGGCTTCTGGCTGGCTTCGTTCATCGTATCATCAACTGGTGCGCAACGTCCCACCATTCACACATCCCGATGCTGATATCGAGGAGGGCGCACACTCTTACCGGCCTGTCACTACCAACATCAACTTAATCAGCGCAAATACCAGAGGTAAACCATGCATCATCTCTCTAGACAAACTTTTTACATATTCATATTCCTCAAGACTCGGAACATTTTATCCATGCCAGACTCACCGCCATCTCTCTCATCCTACATCCCCCCAGGCGCTGATATGGACGACAATCATGCTGCTGTTCGGGATCTGAATCACTCTCACTTCATTATTCTCAGTTACCCTCCCTCCCGCGTTCACCCTCACCCAAGGATTTCATTCATATTGTCCCACCCGCACCTGCCTATGCTCACAATGCAGCTGTATAATAATTATAATGTTATAATAATAAATATTAATCAATTAAAATAAGTTGCCACATCATCGGAATCTGAATTTACATGTCAACCTCTGACCATATTAATCACAGCAAGTCTGAATCATCACGGCCTCAACATCTCCTTCTTTAAATTGTTTCATGTTGTCTCTGAATCACCCTTGCGCTCTCTCATACTCCCCTGATATGGCGAGACCCCTGGACCAGGAGGCCTTCAATGGTCCACCTAACATTCGAGGTCCAGCAATTCTAGCATGTGGAGTGACTACGTCGAGTCCTTCGCTCCTAGCGACTCTCCAGGCTTGCTATGTTCCGTCCCCCCCCCAGCAATCCGAATCACACTCACCATTCAGCCTTAGACTGCCTGACTGCTATCAATGTTTTACAACTAATTATTCGCCAGTTCTCTTGATGATTCAGACCATCGTTCCCCCGCCTTTCCACGCGCCGCCCGCCCCATGACGAATGAGAAAGTACAGGTGTGTTTTGCCTTTGTCCCAGAACCTATGGAAGCTGATGTTACTATCAGTCCAATCAGGATACCTACCTCCCTGCCTTCTTCAACGTCAGGTACAGGGCTTTTGCCTGAAGCGGCTCGAAGCCCGCCATCCAATTTCGAATATTTCCCCTCAATCAGCTCCAGCATTTCCTCGTCGACCAGCAGCCTAGAGCACAACTGCATGGAGCACACCCTTACGATCGCCGCCTTCATCGCATGGATCTTCATCCCCGCACGATGACACACCTATCTTGCACACATCTAGTGCCTCACTTTCTTTTGGATGCATGGATGTTCGGTCCGAGGAAGAGCTTCCGGGCCCGCTTGATTTAGATGAAATGGATGATGATATGAAGTTTGCGATTGAGTTGAGTCTTGCAGAAGTGTGTAGTCGAGGCGAGGTTTGAAAGTGCGAGTCGCCAAACCGTTATTGCTACTGCAGATTCAGAATAGAATATATGCCCGACAATGTGATTTATTAGCTGAAACAATCTCAAATTGGCCTTTACAACACAGTTTAAGATCCTCATTGTGATGCCGAACAATGGTTACAATACTCATTTTAAATCAAATTGTGACTAGTGCTGCCGCGGTTCGGTCCAGAACCATGGTTCGAACCGGACTTTTGGTCCGGTTCTCCGCGGTTCGGTCCACGGTTCTCACATCAGCCAGAACCGGACCGGAAAACGGTTCTCGGTTCTAGGTCTTCCCAAACGGTCCCGTTCTGGTTCGGCAAGGCCGAACCATTCCGAACCGTTATCGACTTCGACTTCGCTTTGACTTCGCTCAGCGCATGCTTCCAAACAAGCACCTTCAGTCTCTTTTCAATCTCCCGCCTTCGATGCAGTTCCCAATATCCTTCGGCTCAGGCGACACTGCAAATGGGCTGCTTTCAGCCAGTTTTTCACATTCAATGCTCTCTTCACCATGAATGACGTGACCTTGATCGTGAGTACTAATTCTATCCTCGTTCGAGCTCGAGCCATGCTGATCCAAGTTGTTTCCCACTGTTCGCAGTCTGTGAGTGTGTCGATCTTCGACCCATGCTCATGATCGCCATCCTTCACTGCCACTATCCTATTTCTGGTTGTGTCAACCCCTCGTTATCGCAATTGCTCTCCTGATACCTCTCGTGCATGGTAATTGGGGGGGCAACCATGTTATTAGATTAGTTACTCAACATGTAGACTACTTAGTACTATGTCAATGTTTTTTTGCATGCTCTTACAGTTTTTTGTTTTTTTGGTTCGGTTTGGGTTCGAACCCCAAAAAAACCGAACCGGACCATAGAGAACGGTTCTCTATGGTCCGGTTCTGGGTTCGGACATTTTGCAGAACTGAACCGATGGTCCGGTTCTTGGTTCTCGTCTAAGACCCTCTGAACCGGACCGAACCGGACCACGGCAGCACTAATTGTGACCACCATTGGAATCAGTGTCATAATGCCATCTTATGATTAAAATCGCAGTTTCAAACCCAATTGTGACCGGAATGGGAATGTGCGTCGTAATGCACTTATAATTGTCATCAAAATGCTGACTGTTTGATCAAAATCTGATCAGAATCAGGCCAGACCATTAAGGCATTTTAATCAATCAAAATGTCGTAACAAAAGTTCCGACACTAGACTCTGTACACTATGTCTGCCGTCATCTTTTCCTCATCTCCTGTTGCAAACAGCGCTCGAATGTCTCGTCGATATCGCACTCTTGACAGTGGTGATGCGAATGTGCGTACTACGGTCGAGCTCGGCTTGCTCCAGCGTGAGCAGGTGGAGCGAATTGCTTCCGCGGGGATCAAACATGTTCAATCAGTGCTCCCAAATGCCTATGCATCACACAAAACCAGGCCGCCGGTGACGACACTACCATCTCTGAGCGCGCGGACAATTAATGTCGGCCTCCGAACATCGTCCCGTTCGAGGGACAAAATACCGCATATCACGTTGGTAAAACACGAAATCCCACAGTTTATTAGTCCTCTTTACCAACGATCTACCTGTAAACGAGACAACCATGGCACCGCTCACGATCTTTGTCGCTTCATACACTGACTCCATTTACACGTTGTCCTTTGATCCAGTACCGTCGACAGGATCTCCGACTCTTAATCTTCTGGCTCGAACAATCGTCGGCCACCATCCGTCATGGATCACATCTCATCCGTCCGATAAATCCCTCATATATACAGGGCTCGAACAGGCAGATGGAGAGGTTGCCGCGATCAAGTATGGCAGGGGTGGAACCGTCGAAGAAGGAGAAGTGGTGGCCAGGGCCAAAAGTGGTGGTGCAGACCCTTGCAGCCTTCTTGTCGCAGAGGACGAGCTTATCATTGGAAATGTAAGTCACCAAAACGTCGGCTTTACCTATTCTAATGTTCCCTTTCTTGCATCCGCATCCGCATCTAGTATTCCTCGGGCACAATCGCGACCCTTCCGATATCAACATCCGCCCCTTACATACTCTCACCACACCCATGGACGCTTTCGATGCCGTTTGAGCATGTAGGTCGGAACAAAACTCGTCAATCTTCATCCCACCCCCATCAAATCATTTTCAATCCACTGAATCAAACGGAGAAAGAGCTCCTTATCCCGGATTTAGGTACAGACAAGGTCTGGAGACTCACCAAACGAAACGATGACAAGTGGTCCATTCGCGGTCACATTGACTTTGAAGCAGGGGGTGGCCCACGACATGTCGCAGCTCGAGGTGTGTCACTAACCTCCACTCTTGAAACCTTCTTGATTGTTATAACAGGAAATACCCTTTACACGCTACTGGAGCTCACCTCAAAGCTTGCTGTACATATTTTCCCGCCGCTTCCGGCGCCCCCCACTCCTCTTACATCTCTATTCACACTTTCTGCATTACCGATACCGGATAACATGTTGGCAGCGGAAATTCTGCTACCCGAACCCAACGCATCCTTCCCTGAAACATTCATCTACACATCGAACAGAAACGACCCTCATTCAGAGGGTGACACTATTGCAATATTCTCTCTCACCGCCGGAGAGGGCCAGCCAGAGCTTGTGAACGAAGTGCGTACGGGGCTAATTCATGTCCGGGGAATGGCGTTTGGAGGTGACGAAGATAAGTATCTGGTCGTAGGTGGTGTGGAAGGTGGCGGAGTGAAGGTATTTGAGAGGATTGATGGTGGTAAGGGACTCCAAGAAATCGCGAAGCTCGGTGAAGACGTTGTAGGCCGTCCCACTGGCTTCTTGTGGCACTGAGAAGTCAAAATATGAACCGGTGGACATACGTCTGCTCGCCAGCTGGGGTGTAACATTTATGGGCGTCTGTCACATCAGGTCGAGGGTACCAGTTGTAGTAGTATGCTTACTTGTAGTGTCCGATCGAAGTTCATCGAACCGGCTGTTACTATTAGGGCCCAGTCAAAACCCACAACACGCGTATGGTACACACAGATACAGAGGGATCCATGTACATGCACGCAATTTTGGCTGTTTTCATAGCGTAGTCTTATCTTGTATCTATATAATTCACAATGATCAGACTTGTCCCAATTGCAAGGCTTCGATCCCAAGTACGAAGTTACACCTCAGATTCACGAAATTCACTGTCAACAGATCCCACTGGTACCTTCATCATAACAACATGCCAGCAGACCGGCACACATACTCCTGCTCCTGCTACAGGAAATGCGGAGGCACACCAACGGAAGTCACTCGTGTTGTCTACAGGTCTCACACCAGGGCCCGTCTCGAGATGGATGGCCTCCCTTCAAAACTTACAAGGCACAGGCTCGTCAATGCAGATATGCTGGCGCAAATTGAACGAGAAACTAAAGATAAGACTACCTTTTTCTTTTTAGCATCGTCTTCACTCATGGAAGAACTAGCACGTGCATTTAGAACGTACCTTCTTCGCCCGTGGTTCAACATTGAAAGCATTAAGAAGGGCATGACCCACATGCAACGGAGCAAGGTGAAAGTCAGCAACGTCGAACCCTAGTAAAATATTCATATTCATATATTGTCGCCAGCGAGCTCGAGGTAGTGAGCCGGTGGCCGCTGGCGTGTAAACCACCACTGAGAAATTCCCGCGCGGTAGCCAAGATAGTAGGATGAACGATAAATGATTTTCATTGGCTGACTACACTCGGGCACCGCCATATAGTAAGTTGTCAAGCTCATTGAGCATGTGGAACATATAAGACTGGATCGTTGCAAAAGTGGGGGATCTAGCGCAAGCGGCTGTCATGAAAAGTATTCAGCCAAGTCCATGACACAAAAATTGAAACTTACCGAGCTTCACGCTCACTCTCAAGAAGTGCAAGGATATCTTCCTCCCGCACAGGACCCTTGACGTTACGGATAATTGTTCGCGTAGTGTCATCCATGAATTCGACACGGACTTGCGTGACTCCACCACGGGAGCCGGTGCGTCCAAGAACCTGATACCAGAAGTTGCAATCAGTACAAAATTTTTGCAAGGGGTCAGCATATCTAATGGACCTTGATGACTTTAGCAAGTTTGACAGGAGCTTTTGATGAATCCTGGAGAAAGTGAGTTGTAAGAATGGCTTGAGAACTTGACGGGGCTTGCTTACCATTTTTATTGGGGTTATCGACAGCGATGGGCGAACTTGCGGCGTATGTAGATGATAGATGTTTAGAGTTCAAGATATCAATCAAACTCCGACGGCATTCTCCGACCTTCCCCATGCTGCACTGGTAACGAGAGGATTACGTGATACATTGTCATGAGATCCTTCTCTACTCTCACTCATCTTGAATGGCATTCTCTGGAGCTCTTGTGCGTGTTCACCAGCGAATGGAACTACAAAACATCTGATTTATGCAGGGCAGACACTGACTGATCTTAATGACTTCCTAACCCCATCTCAAGCATGTATCAAGCCCGTTGAGCAGGTGAACGAGCCGCAGGAAATCATCGAGCCTGGTGCCGCTACAGTGCGTTATGCAGCGAGTTGCGTGTCAAGGACCTTCACACTAAGTATTGATTTCAGACCGAAATTGTGATTGACTCCCGTGGATCATACTACGAAGTCTCGGCAAACAGTGTATCCACTAATGCATCTTCCAAGGGCACAGAGCGGAAGCTCCAGCAGGCCCAGATCAGCTTGAACGATTGCCTTGCTTGCAGGTCTGTCATCGCATAGTTTCTTCCAGTCCCATCGAATGACTACTGACCGTATTCCCGATACCTAGCGGTTGTATAACATCGGCCGAATCCGTATTGATCACGCTACAATCCCACACGGAGGTCCTTAACTTCTTGGACTCCAATCCTCCGATTTCCACGCCAGGTCACAAGATTTCGGTGCTCTCAATTGCGCCACAGAGCCTCGCGTCACTCGCAGCGTCCCTTTCGTCGTCATCCGGTTCCCCTGTAAGCCTCCGTCAAATACTAAGGAGAGTACGAGCATTCTCTACACGAATACTTGGGTTCGAGCATGTTTACGACATCACGTTTGCTCGACATATTGCTTTGCTCGAGCACACGCAAGAATTTTTCGAGCGGAAGAAGGGAAACGGGAAACTTCCGATGCTAGCGAGTGCCTGTCCGGGATGGATATGTTATGCTGAGAAAGCACACTCCGAAATGCTACCTTTTATCGCTAGGACGAAGAGTCCCCAACAGGTGATGGGGACTCTGGTCAAGTCATGGTTCGGAAAACGTTGGGGAGTGCAGTAAGTCTCGTTAGTCGCTTCGATTCCATTGTGTTGATTGCCTTGGGTGATAGACCAGATCAGATTTACCATGTGTCAGTTATGCCGTGCTATGACAAGAAGCTAGAGGCTTCTCGGCAGGACTTCTACAATGACTTGTATTCGACTCGGGATGTAGACTGCGTAATCACGACTGGAGAGCTCGAACTTATGATGCGCGACAAAGGCTGGGATCTTTCACAGACAGTAGAGAACGAAGGTATCCCTGATGTCGACACTGAAATCCCAGAACTCGTGTCACACCCTGGGACTAGCTCCGGATCTTACTTGCACTCTCTCATCAATTCTATCACCGCAAGCCACACGTCCCCTGTGGACCTTACCATAAAATCCATCCGTACATCTGATTACGAAGAATTCACTCTTCGCGCCCGGGACACCGGCGAGGTGCTTTTTAAAGGCGCAAAATGCTATGGTTTCCGTAACCTACAGAATGTCGTACGTAAGGTAGGTCGTGAGGCTGGCGTGCAAGTTGGGAGGGGTGCCGCTGGAAGGTTGGTTGGGATGCGTGCAAAGAAGCGTGGTGGAGAGGACGAGAAGGGGTATGATTATGTCGAAGTGATGGCGTGTCCGGGCGGGTGCGTCAATGGTGGTGGACAGTTGAAACCCATTGCACAGGCGGCAGGGCAGAAAGAGGATGAAGAAGGCTTTACGAGGACCTGGGAGGAGAGCGGTGTCCAGATGCCAGTACCAGGGGAAGATAGTGCGATGCAAGGGGCCAAATGGGGAAACAGAGAATGGACGAAGGAAGTTGAAAGGGTATATTGGCATGACTTGCCTACACCGCCTCCATCACCGGGACGTCATGATCGGGATTTTGAAACCCCATTCGTTTGCGGAGACCGTCTTGCGGCTCAGGTCAAGACGGATCTTTGTTACCCCACAGACGGAAGCCTGGGCGGAAGTTGGGGTTCCATCATGGACGAAGAAGCAGAGACACGACGCCGTGAACTGTTTCGGACTCAGTATCGGGCTGTTGAAAGCGAGGTAGTCGGACTTGCTGTGAAATGGTGATACACGTGTGTGTCGTTTCACTCTGGGTGGTATTACAAGACAAGACAATGTGACAGTGACTAGATAAATAATGCGTAAGTAAAATATGCGACAAGTAAGCCTAGAACTACAAAATGACACAGCAAAGTGGTGTGCAAAGCAAGGCGTGAGTAGAGTGATAATTAATAGAATAAAACGGCATTATATATGCTTTCTCGATAGATTTAGCGAAGAAGCCACCGGGGCCGTCGAAACCATCAAGGTTAACGACGCTGGGAAGCTCCGTCCTTGAACCAGTACTGACATGAAACACAGTAATCGGCTGTTCTGTGGGTGATTGTTTCTCTTGCGTCGGGACCGAAGTACTTGGTGTACGAGTGAGCACTGGGGTATGAGGTTGAGTGCGGAGTGATACTTACACGTTCGCAATGGCAATCAGGACAATTCCTGGGATGATATACGGAGTGGATGCAATACTGGTTGTAGCAATCGATCTTCTTCAGTTTGCGCGTCTGAAAGAAGGTCAAAAATAGTTCTAATAGTAAAAAGACATTGATCACGCACCACCTTGTAATGCTAAAGAAGCATGATTTGAGAAATGTAAGTTCTCGATGGCGTGAGACACTTACCCCACATCCAAATTTTGTTCCTTCGCTAAAAAAAGGGTCTGAATCAGCAAATGTTCTTTCCAAGGCCTAGACTTGACACGTACGTTTCGAGATTGCACATTTTGAATGACGGGATGGTTGAAAGGGACACCGGTGAAATGTTTTCCTACGTGTGAGGTATTATTATTATTCTGGGGAATTAAAAATGGAGGACGGAACAGCATACCGATGTGGGGTAGGTAACTACGGGGGGCTAAAGACCAGTGGAGTAGAAGAATGGGGGATCAAAGGATATGAATGGGGAACTTTATAAGATTTTGAATATTGGGATCGAGTTGTAACCGATGACAGGGAGGAGCAATCACAAGACCATTTGGGCGATCGGGCACGATGTGGTAACGAGAATAAAGAAGCCGGCCTGCGGGAAGCAAGCGGAGGCGTGATTTGATGGTAAATGCAAGTGTAAGAGCTCCACGGAATTATTATTCCGGTTTCCGACCCAAAACACCCATCTCGGACCATCTCTTTAGCCGGACAGCTTTATTATTGTATATTTGTACATGAAATATTAGTACAAACAACCCCATACACAACTTACTCTGGGATGTCCACCGCAGGCTCGTCGTCATCGCCAGCGACGCGCTCGAGAACCCTGCTCTTTATCTCATTTCGTGATTCAAGAGCACCCTCAACACGTTTCTCTCGTTTACACTCATCCTATTCAGATGATCCATATGATGAAAATGAAACACTCATACATCCTGGCTCCGCACTTGACTCGCAGTTGCCTCCCAAATGGTACGTTTCATTTCGTATATCAGACTACCTTTACTCAATTTGAACAAAGGGTTGATCTTTCCGACCAAGTCGAAGAGATCTTGGGCGGAACACAAGTTAAAAGTGTGTTCCTGGTATAGTCTCTTTGCGGCTTCAATGACATCATCTCCGTCCTTTTTACCTTAGTCGTCGCTCTAGAGAAGCTTCATGCAAAACATGTTCTCCCCGGCTTCGCGGACCGGACGGCAGAGGAGCGAGAAATCGAAGCGGCGACCACCGAAATAACCAAAGTACATCCATCCTCCATGGACTTCCTCGTGTCTTACATTCGTCCCTTTCTTTCCCCTCGTGGATAGGATTTTCGACGATGCCACACTTTAATTCAACGTATCGGTACTGAACAGGACCACTCATTTCCCCCTTCAACTCAGAAAACTCAGTTTGAAGTCCTCGCGGCTAAAAATGTGCAACGAGGCTTAGCCGTGAGGGTCCAAGAACTCAGCTCAACCTTCCGCAAGAAACAGCGTGTCTATATGGAACGTAAGTCTTCTTCCCCATCATGTTTACGCGAACCGATCATTTCTATGACCGCATTTTCGCCTTCATCAGGTCTGCAAGGGCACGCGATTAAGAATCAAGATCTCCTGATTGCGTCTGGGACTATTTCCTCAAGAGGATCCGAGGGCTTGACTGCTGTTGATGAAGACGTAGAAGCTGCGGTGAGCAACGATCAACGAGCATGTCTCCTGTATAGCTAAATTGTTATTCCCCCCTGCAGCAAGCTCAGATTCTAGATAACACGCAGGATCATGATCTCCGTTCCCGCGACCGGGAGCTGACAGAAATTGCAAACTCAATAGCTTCTCTAGCCGAATTATTCAAGGATTTGTCCGTCCTTGTGATAGATCAAGGGACCCTTCTTGACAGTATTGAATACAACATCGAACAGACTTCGGTAGAAATGGCCGAAGCTGTGAAAGAGTTAAACCATGCAACACGGTGAACCATATATACCCGTAGTCATCGTAGCGCCCTAACACCTCTCTTACAGATACCAGAAGAATACGGGCCGTCGGAAACTTATTTTCCTTCTCCTATTGATCATTTTTGGGTTAATCGTTGTCCTGATCTTCAAACCTCGTCGGTCATCCTCTTTAGGTTCTCCACCTACTCCAGATTCAGTGATCTCCACGGATACTTTTGTTTCACGTTACTTTCATTCACGGACATCCCTCAGTCATTACGTACGGAATAATACTTGATTGAGGGTCTGGTTACCCTGCACGGCATGATTTGTGTGGACAATCTGCATCAGTCGTTCAATGAAAGCGGACGCATACAGTGCTGGGCGTCAAAGGTCAGCTTATATTAAAACTTGCCCCTTTCGTGCCAACCGTCACCCCTGACGTTTCATTTGGTTATCACGAGGTCTCGCCACTTTGAGCACTTGGCCCTCATCGATATGAGATCAGTAGCGCTTTTGGTGAGGCTGCGTGCCTTGTCTGGCGAGCTCATTGACACTATTACTCTCTGTAACACATTTCGATTCTTAATAGGTAATGCTGCCCCAAACATCCGGGAAGGTACAGTCTGCTCATGGTCAAACTACCCATTGCCAAGTCGAAGCCGTGGCCCTGACCTTTTTTACTCTATGCAGGATGGTACGTGTAAACTGCGTTGCCCCCAGGCATCGATAGCGATGTTTCATTACGTCGGGTCGCAGGTCCTTGCGCTCTTCTCTTGCGACCATCACGTATGTCCGATGACAGATCCAACCTAACTCCCAACCCTCAAACTCAACGGAGCAACCTGAACTCTGTCACCGCAAGCTGGATCGTGTTCGACAGAAGTAGAAGGTCTTCCCTACCTCGGGCGCCTAGTATGCAAAACCTTCTGTGCTCCGATTCGACATAGAGGGATTCTATATTGCCCTCTGCATCGTGAGTACCATACCACCGGCTTCTGATCTGTGCTGATGCCCTTCATGCTCCCGATATATACATAATAGGCAGAGCGTGATGGAACGCAAAGGAAATGATGTGCCGCCGATGGTTTTGACATCTGATACATTGAATGTCCGACATGGCGTACTCTCCTCCCTTGACCCAAAAGCGGTCGAGGTGTCAATAAGAGGGCCGCAAGAAGTGTCGATGTGACAAGATCGTGTAGCTTGGGGAGGGCTCTCAATCGTGTATTCCCTCGCCTTGCACCCTCTGAACAGGATATCGTACATTGGCTTTTATCAGTGTCGCAATTCTGTATTCTCCACGTTCGCAGCAACGATTGGAAGATTTGCAAGACATCAGCCTGCGCCGGCGATCCGAGGGTGATTTCTCAAGTTCCGGGACTTGGTTCCTTGGGATTCAATGTGCACATGGCGATGGGATCAAACTGTATCACGAGAGCAACGGGTAAAATGCTCTCTACTAGTTACTCTCGGAGGCTGAGAATCACTTGCACAAAGCACGAGTCACTCAGATTTACGACGATGACGTAGGTTCATCTTGCTCATCGGTTTCACCAAGATCCGTCCACTGATCGGTATAGTGGACATCGGACGAGTCTGTCCGCAATACTCGCTGGGCGTAGAGTCTTTTTGTTCACCGAGATCCGTCCATTATGCGTCTATCCTTAATACTCACATGACAACGAACATTCTCGTGTTTGTCTAGTCGACGATGATACAAATACCGAGCGACAGAGAGCAACACGAATTCTGTAAACCCGACATCAGATCCGCGGCAAGTCCGTCATGATCATGTGGGTCCACCCTCAACCCAGAAGAGGTACCAATAAACGACCGTGTTGCAGAGGATGTGGTTGGTCAATCAGCGGCGATCAAGATAGACCATATCTGACGGTGTCTGACAATCTGCTAACCAAAACTAGCTCATCTACTCGAGACAGCGTCATCGTCATCATTCCCTTCACCCCGGGCCCGATTTACATTCGACTGTTTCAAATCAAGGCTTGACGATTGGGTCGCTGCTCAATGTTCATTATTTTAAAAGTCCGTTTAGTCATTTCGTAAGGTATGGTTCACGTATTTCGTATTATCATATGCGACATACTGAGTACTTCCCAGTTGAATATTCGATACCCATGCATAGGCAGTCGTGTCATCTCATAGCGAGGGATACTAGTGGCTTCAAAGTGGTCGACGATATTTCATACAGCACTTCCAGCCTTCGAGATAAATCCCCCGGGATGGTACGACTTCTTCCCGGGCCAAGATCGGAGCTCTGTTTCATAACCCCAAAACACTTGCATGTGCTGGACAATTAAAGTATGTAAGTGATGCGATACTTGATAATGATAACCAAACTTCTTTCCTAACGGATATATGCACACATGATTATCAGAGGCGTTATAGGCGTTAGTCTTCTGTGTCAACGTGCCCTTGCCCGAACTCCACACACTGAGTCTACGGTCCGACGTATCCATATGTGATATGTCCTTTAGGCTTTTTACAAAACAAAGTTTCTATCGCGTCTTACGCCACGTGGCTGACAAAAACGGGATGCGCAAGATTGTGCTATCAAACGAATCATCATGTGCAGAGACATGTTCCTGCACAAAGACGTCAAATTTACGTTTTGCACAACGTTACTGCTGTAAGTCGGGAAGTCGCAAACAAATGACCTGTTCGTTTCAATTTGCTGTAGTGGTCTGCATGCACAGATCCAACACCGATATTGTCTTATATGAAAATCGTATCACAACTAATAAAAATCCCCTCCCCCTCCTGATGCGTTTTCGCGCCTTCTTTGCCCTGGCAACATTTATCACGGTCTGCTGATTTGATCATCGAATATTGATGCACGTCGAACCCCTGCCCGCTGGTGCCCCCACATGCGAGAGGTAGATAACATCGACTGATAATGTGTTGATCTAGTTCTTATATCCTGCAGAATATGCACTAGGAAATGCGAGCCTGAGGGACACCAGCATGAAGTTACAAGCACTCTGTCAGACTGTTCGACGAATTAACGCCTTGCGAGCGTAACTGTGTATACCTGTCGCGTACGTATATGAGAGCATGTAAACGAAGTGTGCTCTTCTCCTAACTTACGTAAATGTATTACCAACATGAAACGATGATGTTCACCGTCGTTTCGACACCTTCAAGTCATCGAATCGAATTTGTGCTGATCTTGGTGACAGTCCTTCGGGTTCTTCTATGTGCACATGATTGAGCCACGCGTCAAAGTACCGGGCAAGCGCCGTGTCCTTCCATATATTGCGCATGCACCCCGCGCATCGTGTTAAAACCCTTGTCACCCTTCAAATGCAATGGTCTTAAAGTATCCCTTCAGTGCTCGTGGTCTCCTTACTACCACTTCCCGTCCTTCCCGAGTCACGTCGTGCCACAGTCGTGGCCCCGGTCTTGGCACAACGGGAGCCGCACGGAACTTGTGACGGTGTCGTTCTGCAGCCACATCATGTATTTCAGTTTGTCATTCAGCACAATGTCAACTGAAACATATGGTCGACTGCAGTCAGGACAAATAACACGACTTGAGTTTTCTCCTCGGATTTTGGGGTGCCTCACTGATTGGACAGTCTGGGTGGCGGACGAGGGTGTGCTGGTTGTTAACCGCACCATCTGCGACCCCGAAAACATGGATAAAGGTGGTATGCTCCGTTGATTCTGTCTCTTTTCGTCTTTGGATTGTTTACTAGGCTGATGAGATCATCGGCCCATCGGACATGCAGCCTCCAAGAATAGGATCTCGCATCACAAGAAGATTGTTCATCGTTGCTCATGTATATCAAATGGTAGCCGTTATTATATTCGGACACGCCCAAGCCGTACTCGCACCCTGATGTTGACGTAGCAATCCTAGAAGAACCGCCAGTAGGCATGTTATCATTGTGACTCCGTTGCGGCGACGTAAGAAAGCTACTGTATCATCTGCGTCAGAAGGAACTTCAAGTGATCGGAAGCTCGTCGAGGGCGTGCAATTTTTGTCATGGGCCTAAGTCGTGTCAAGATATGCAAGGCAACAGGCCCTCATCGTAGTTCGGTCTCAGTTTTGGAGTACCACATCCAACAAGTCCTCACCCGCAAGGTTTTTGGGGTGGCATTCATCAATCTACAAACATATGAATACATAATACGTTTATAACATCAACATTACATGAGGTTGAGGTATTCATGCCAAAGCACCCTGGGTAAAACGATCAGCATCTTGCATCTGCGAAATAATAATGTCTTACCATGGGGTCCCAAGCAGGTAGCACCACACTCTCTCCCGACTCAAAGATCTTTACATGCTCCTTTGTCGCGAAAGACTTGTGCACCACGACCTGGAACACAAACTGGTCGAACCACTTGTCACTCATCACATTATGGCCCTGCACGCCACTGTCTTCACCCCAAGAGTTCTCCACCTTGAACCGGACGGGGCGACCAGTCTTCTCATCCACATGTACGCCGGAGATGACCATCGCATGTGTCATGGCAGACTCGTTGGTATCCAGTCGCTGGGCCTTGGTAAGTCCCAGTGTGATATTGAATGCTTGCTGTAATGGGAAAGAAAGAGTTGTAAAAAACTGTTATTCGTATGTTAGAATCGGCTTACTTCGTATTCGAAATAGTCAGTGTCCATGATACCGACGCCCTTGCTGGAGTCGGAGAATTGGCCTACATCACAACCGAAGAAGACTGGCTGACCGGCCTTGATAGACTGTGAACGGGGTCAGAATCAAACCAAGCAATCAAAGGATAAATTTCTTACTCGGATTATAGCCTGCTTGAGCTCATCGATCTCAGTGTTCACGTCTGCTAGCGGTTAAGCTCCTGTAATACAGACAGGACAAACACGACTTACA
The DNA here is from genome assembly GCF_016647745.1 of Suillus plorans. Lineage (NCBI taxonomy): Eukaryota > Fungi > Basidiomycota > Agaricomycetes > Boletales > Suillaceae > Suillus > Suillus plorans. The sequence goes on from NW_024537389.1 coordinate 299,139, forward strand.
CAGAACAGGTCGTCCGCCCCAGATGTTACCGAGCTTATTCACGGTGTATAGTTTGTTGTACTCATTCCGTGGGTCGTTAATGAGGGAGAAAGACTCCGCCGGCTTGAGATTTGTGAGTGCACATTCGTTAAGATCGTTAAATGCACTAACCGAGAACTTGGCTGTGAAAGCCTTGTAGAACTGCAGAGGAGTACCCTCCCATTTCGCATACTTGCCATCTTCAGTGTAGTACTCCCAGGTGAAGGCAGCGTCGGGCTTGGGAGGAACGCCTAGACTTGCACTCATAATGGTATAAACTTCTTGCATAAGTTCCTCCTTCTTCGCACGAAGAGTCGAGAGAGCCGATTCCGGCGAGATGCTGTGATCGCCCTTCAGCGATGAAGAGAGCGCGCGAAGAGTGAGAGCATGCTCTCGGAGCTTCAACTTCAGAAGGGTGTTGAGGGGACTCGAGGCGCTTGAATGGTACGACTCGGGGTAAATTGGCTGAGGGACGAGACCATATGTCTGGAAGAGGTTGAAAACATGCCATACTATTGTCTGTAAGAAAAGCGTACCTCGAGTAAGTTGAGAGCCATGTCCCATTGACCACCGTCGCTGATGGGGTCTCTCGCGAGGAAGTTGACCAGGCGGTCATCGACAGGCAGGTCTGCATTCTCGATAGAAAGCTCGAGGTAATAGTTGGACTTGTTCAACTTATCCCAGAAGAATAGGTATGACTATAGCACCATGTGAGTGAGAGCTGGCGAGAACCAATGATCATAAACGGTCACCTGGGAGAGCTGGAATTCCTTGAGCTTTAGCTTCCTCATGACTTCATATCGAATGACATTGGTCGTTGCGAAGAGCCAGCATCTACCACTGGACTTCTGGCTTGTAACAGGCGCGGTTTTGAACTCTACCTCGTGATTGAAAACATGAGGTATCGCAACCTGTGCCGGACGACTGACAAGGGTCGACCTTAAGTTGTTGTTGGCAAGGATTGTGCGGGTAAGTTGAATTTTGGGGTCCGCAGCGGCGGCGGACTCCCAGGCGTCAACATTAGGCAGTGAAATTGAACCGTCAGTTGCCAAGGGCGACGAACCCACTGTGTGTGACGCGGAGCTCTGTGAGCGAACAAAGCGTTTCTCGTCGAAGGATTCAGATGAAGATGTCGCGTCCGGGGTGCCCGAAACTTGAGCAGGAACCTTAGATACAGATGAACCCATCGTTGCAAGGATTTAGAAGACTTGACGCGCGTCACAGTGTGGGGTTGTAAACAAGTTGTAAACCGAGACCAAGACCTTTATAGCCTGAGGTCGCTTGGTATTATTATTGGGATTAACGCGATTGGGTATGATAAGCTTCGGAGCACGCTGTCTCTTCCCTGGCTGGCCTGTGATTGGTCCGGAGAAAATGGGCATTGCGTTGCATCACCTACGTGAACTGTTTCAGGAACCTATGTAAGCACTAGTAATAGAACTGTCTTATCTACCAATGATTTGGTTATGTCTCTCATAATAGATATTTAAATGCGCCTTTAAACTAGCGCAAGTCGAGCACGGATTCGCGTCGCAGTGTTTGCTCAGCGCTGGCTGAGCGCTGAACTATGAGAATCATGGCATGGTCATTGCACATGGTAAGTCTAGGTGTTACCATCACTTGGTGAAGTGACGTGGTAAGCTAGGAGATGAAGGTTTGGTAAGGTGTACATATGAAATTCAGTCGGACAGCTTTAGGTAATGGTTGAACGTTGCGCCCCGGAACGCGCAGGCCTGGGGCTGACCCCGCTAATCATGGTCGGCGACGTGCGGAGGTCTGTGGGCAGCGAGAAACCACGTTGGATTATGCTACAGAGTGCTCTTTAGTGAATTACGTTTCCCTGATTGGCAGGCGGGAAGCGAGACGAGGTACTTATGTAGAATGCAGTCACCTATGTCATTGAGTCGGGCAGGGGCGAGAAACGCGTTCCGTCATCGTGAAAACGATTAGGTACGCGCTGTTCTGCCCCCATGGGGCACGCTGTTTCCAAATCGGTTCCGGGCACTTTTGTTGTCGGCATTGATATTGACGTGAATCAGCACATGGAGAAACACCAAACATCTTTTTAAACTAATAATCGCGCCTCGGGGCAAGATGGATTCTACATATTAGCTAGCTACGATGTTTTCCGCATCGAAAATGACAAGTGTTTTTCCTCCTTACTACTATGGCCGACGGTAACGTCACAGCCACAATCTCCTTTTATATTTTTCGGAAGACAGAGTTACAGCTATCTTCATATCGATAGACCAGAATCACTTGACCGCTTTTAAATTTGTTCATGGTTGGATAAAAGCAGCTAGCATGTGTTGCTCCAATAAACAAAGGCATCTATCGATATGGGAACTCGGCCGATGTTCAGTCTGCACGACCACGATTGAGAACCACGGTGCGGCACAACCGGCACCTGCTAATTTTCAAACTCCATGCTTCGCCTGCCAAATCTCTCCGATATACTGTAACGCTTGCTGAGGCCTGGCTCAATTCACACTTCTTGGCCTTACTACGTACCTTCACCACCCCTCTAAAGCTTTCTCCAAAGGCTCTATCGTCTGTTTCTTTCTGCCATGATGGATTTAGAGTCCGTAATAGACTGCTCTCTATCATCACAAACTCGTTTTTGTATGTGTCCACGTCAGGTTCAGCGTACATTTGTCTTGGTAGTTTTGTAGTCTTGGTTCGTTATATATGCATCTACTCGTCACTGCCTTTGCTACTACGATGCTCAGTCCGACAGCTTATTATCTGCTGTAACCTATCGTGTTCCATAGTGATAACCGTGTCAGTGTGGAACAAAATAAGTTACAGCCGGTCAGCAGATATACCAAGATTGTTGCGATTCTCTACTATATATTGCTTAAATAACATTCTCATTTGTTCATCGGTTATCTGATGGTTACTCATGGTGTTTGAACATGCTGATTCTCGACCGCAGTTCTCCTAGTAAAAGAGAAGGTTTCATAGATCATTTCTATGCGTTCTCTCCATACATATCTTCCCCAGCTTTATATCAATGAAGTCGTCCTCGGAACTGGCTTTGGGATCATCATAGGTCCTCACGTCGCCGACGTATTCACAACCGCGCGCATGGGGACCTTTAGGAAATACTATATCATTGGAGGTAATGCGCATCGTTCTCGCCACCGACTTGTTCGCGACGGGAGTCAAATTACCATATGCATATATGAAAGAACATACAAAAATGGCTATGAAGATCTTGTAGAACTGCAGAAGAGTACCCTCCCACTTCGCATACTTACCATCCTCAGTGTAGTACTCCTAGGTGAAGGCAGCGTCGGGCTTAGGAGGAACGCCTAGGCTTGCACTCATAATGGTATGAATCTTGTACATAAGCTCTTCCTTCTTCGCGCGAAGTCGAGAGAGCCGATTCCGGTGAGACGCTGTGATCGGCCTTCAGTGATGAAGAGAGTGCGCAAAGAGCATGCTCTCGCTTCGACTTCAGAAGGGTCTCGAGGCATTTGAATGGTACGAGTCGGGGTAAATTGGCTGAGGAACGAGACCATATGTCTAGGAGACGTTGAAAACATGCCACACTATTGTCTGTAAGGAAAGCGTACCTCGAGTAAGTCGCGTTCAGGGTGCCTGAAACTTGGGCAGGTGGATACAAAAGACTCGGAAGACTTGACGCGCGTTGCAGTGTAAGCAGTGAGCCAGACCAAGTCCTTTGTAGGTCGCTTGGGAATATTAATGGCATTCGGAACACGGTGTCCCTTCCCTGGTCAGCCTGAGCCTGTGATTGGTCCGGAGACACTAACCAATGCGTTGGCCCCATCACCTCCGTGAACCGTTTCAGGAAGGGCCCGTGTCAGTACCGTATAAGAGAACTGTCTTATCTACCAATCGTCCCTCATACTAAATATTTAAACGCACTTTTTGAGTGTATAGGGTCTCTATCTCTTGCCAAGGCCTTGGTCAGACTCGACCGAGAGTTTACTCAGCACTAGCCGAATCATGGGATTCATGGCAGGGTCTTTCACGGCATTGCTGCACGTGGTGAGCTTAAGCGTATCGCCAATAAATAATTGGTGAGCTTGGATTGTCTCGGACAGCCTCCATCCACACTTTTTATCCTTACTGCGTTCACCATCTCTCAAAAGGTTCTTCCAAAGGCTCTATTACCCGTTTCTTTCCGCAATAATGGATTTGGAGTTACTGCAAGTCCGTAATGCTGTAGACTGCTCTCTATCATCACAAACTCGTTTTTGCAGGTGTCCGCGCCAGGATTGGCGTACATCTGTCTTGGTGGTTTTGTAGTCTTGGTTCGTTATATTTTCCTCTACTCGTAGTATTTTAATATGCTGATTCTCGATTGCAGTTCTCGATGGTATCCCTCCTGGTAAAAGAGAAGGTTCGATAGATCACATCTATGTGTCCTCTTAATAATGATTCATACCTTCCGCAGTTTTATATCAACGAAGTCGTCCTCGGAACTGCCTTTGGGATCATCATAGGCCCACACGTCGCCAACGTATTCACACCCCGCACATGGGGTCCCTTGCAAAATACCATAACATTGGAGGTAATGCGCATCGTCCTCGCCACCGGCTTGTTCGCGGTCGGTGTCGAATTACCAGGTGCATATATGAAAGAACATGCAAAGAGCTTGCTCATAATGGTTGTGCCCACCATGGCCTTTGGCTGGGTCGTTGTCGCCGGCATGTATATCCTCGCCAAGTTAAATTTCATTCGCTGATCATCATGACAGGCATCATACAAGCGCTGTTTCCGGAGCTCAATTATGTCTCATCTCTTTGCATTGCTGCTTGTTTGACCCCTACGGACCCAGTCACATGTGCTGCCATAACTCGTTAGTCCCATCAACCATGATATCACAATTAGTAATTGATGTCTAAATATGTTCTACAGGTGGTAAATTTGCTACTAAACATGTCCCTGTGAATATTCGTCAGATATTATCTGCGGAATCCGCAGCGAATGATGGTCTTGCGTACCCGTTCCTTGCGATATCCATTTACCTCACCGTAGAGACATCCGTTCGAACTGCTCTCGGCAAGTGGTTCTTGGTGGGATGGCTATGTTTGTGCTCTCTTTTATTCAACGCTTCATAGGGTATTCAACATGTCCTACAATAGACCAGGTCATACTTGGCACTGTTTTAGGTGCCGTTCTAGGTCAGTGAAGTTGCTTGATCATCTGTGTGCATTGATCTGATTGCATTTATATTTGTGGTCCAGGCCTTCTATTCTCGAAGCTCATGAAGATATCCCACAAGAGGGGCTTTATTGATCGTGAATCATATGTGGCACAGTATTTGGCTCTCGCCATCTTCACTATGGGAATCGCGAGCACCATTGGTGCTGATGATCTTCTTGCAGCATTCGCGGCAGGTCTGAGTCCAGATTACATATATGATCACTAGGGTCTGACATCCATTTAGGTTCTGCAATTTCTTGGGACGGTCACTTCAATGTACAGACAGAAGATGATGTATTCTCTTCTGTGATAGACTACGTCTTGAACTGTGGCTGTTTTATCTACATCGGTGCTTGGCTACCTTTTGACGCCTACAATTCTGCTGAATATGGCATCACCCCTTGGAAGCTCGTTCTCCTTATGATCACTATTTTGGTTCTGAGGCGAATTCCACCCTTATTGGCACTCTACAAGTTTGTCCCAGAGATTACTTCCTGGAAGGAAGCGTTGTTCTCTGGCCATTTTGGTGAGCAGTTCTCTTGGTCATGCTGTCGCTTTCATCTAAATCATGTATACAGGTCCAGTAAGTCAGTTGAATACCATTTCTCATCATCCATTAATTCGTCCTAGATGGGAGTCAGCGCGGTTTTCGTGTCTGCCTTAGCTCTTACGCGTTTGCCAACTCCGGAAGACCCGCCTGCAAATCAAGCCCAGTATCTCGCAGCAGTTATCCAGCCTATTGTTTCCTTTATCGTCCTCGGTTCTATCATCGTTCGTAAGTACTGTCATGGGAGCGTCTCGTATTTGTCGCTAACTTACAAGGTACATGTACAGATGGCTTATCTATTCCATTCTTCAACATGGGTCGTGGCGTACACTCTCATACGGTCTCGTTAACCATGACGTGGACCAGCCGTAATCGTGCTACGGTCCCGGATTGGGTCCTTTGGGCCCGCCGTGCTCCGGATGTTGTGGAGTCAGCTGTGGATGAAGACGTAGAGCGAGGTTCCACCAGGACTCCTAAAGACACCAATGAATCTGCTGTAAATATTCCGGACACCGGTCCCCCGGATGTCCTAACCTTCGAGGATGTTCATGGGGATGTCGTGTCAGTCATGACTAGACGTCATAGTCGTGTTATAGATGACTCTTCTCCAGAACTGGTGCATGTCAGTGTTTCATTTTCTATACATAGTCCACCTAACTAAAACTGGCTGCAGGTTGAGGCTATCGACAACCACACTGGACCAGGGAATTTGGGTAATGGCGCTTCGGATGATAATCAGATTAAGAATGTGCGCTTCCCGACTGCTCAATAACAACTACCGAGTGTCCGTGGACTGGCATGTATAAATCGTACTGACTTGTGCGGTAGTCGCGACTCGTCATGTTACATACAATATCACGCTTACCACGTTGAAACCCCTCTTTCCTCCTTTGCATTCCTCGCTTCCTCTACCCTTGTACACTCCACTTTCCTTAGTGGTAGGAATAATGGCATGCACGCGTTCCCAAAGATGTTACCCCTTGAGTTACATATGTCCGTGCAAAAAATAGTCAAGGATTAATAAACACAAGCGAATATGCAGCGGGTATGTATGCGGCAAATGGTCCAAACACTATGAAACCTCTAGACTATGGAATACATATGCAATGGCGCAGGTTAGCCCTGGATGCGAACTACTGATATGGTACGTGTATGCGGGGGGTGTCCACAGAAGTGTATGTAGGGAGGTTGAAATCGACTGGAGTAGATCATTCAAAAGGATTCGTACGTCCAGCCTGAAGCAAACCCGTCAGTACAGTCAAATTCCTGAGTTGAAATCTTTCCCACCTGGTTATCCCCTCCCCGGTCGGGTCCTTCGTTGCATCCACATAACCAGTCGTGCCACCATCTCACCTCCTGCTCAGGTTCTATGGGTTCCTGACGCAACATAGGTGGAGGTGTGGATTTCATGGGAGTCATGCGCGGTCTAGCCCCTTTAGGTGGTGGTGTTAAAGGCGGCGGTAAGCCTAGCTGCTGTGGGGGAGGAACAAGCGTTGGCGTCGGAGGAAGCGTGGCTGCCTGCAATGAGTGGGTATTCGAGTCCAAGTCAAAAGTTTCGGTCATCACACTAGACCGCTTCTTCGAATCGACGAGGGGGAACAGTGTCGGGGAGATGAACCCCGGTCCTGTTTCAGATGGATGTAAGAACGGATTCGCAGTTGCGGGAGGGCTCTCGATATCGTCGAGTGGCACTACGTCGATAGAGTCTCTAGATTGAAGAGCTCGGTGGTTCCCCAACCCTCTTGCAGATGATCTGGTTGACGGCCGCTTCGACAGGAGCACGCTTGCCCTGCGTGTTACTTCTCCGAGTAAAGATGGACCACCCCCGCCTCTATTGAGGTTCGCAGATTCTCGTGCGGCTCTCCGTCGTTCGCGTTCAGCCAACTCCCATTGACGTAGGTTCTATCAGGATAGAAGCAACGTTTTAATGATCCGAACACTTATGAGAGGGAACGAAAATAGCGCACCTCTTCTACGCGTCGCGTCTCGGCTGCATCGTCATTCATAGGAGGGTATGACTCTGAGCTAGGGTTTTCTATGATATCTTCGTCTAGTTGTTTGGCCTTTCCCTTCTCTGTGCTCGTACTTGAACGTGGTGGTGAAATGTCTTGCGAGTCTCGCTGGTTATTATCCTGTGACCTTGAATGAGTATGACTGAGATCATCTTCAAAGGTTGGAGGTGAATTAGAGGACATGTTGTCGAATGCAATTGAAGAGGACGGAGAAGAAGATACCGTGGATGGCATCCGCTTTGTTCGTGGTGGTCTGTAAGGTCCCCAAAGCCCAATTACACAATATTAAAATGACGTTTACTCAAAAACCGTAAAATTCTCACAAACAAAGAGTAGCCTGTGTACATAATTTAGCCGCCAAGAGCACATCATGCATCATCGATGCATCAATCGCAACGTTATCAAGTTTCAACGCTCGACCGCTTAACTTAGAAACAGAGCTACGGTTGCTCAGCGCCCAGCACTTAGGCCTCAGCGCTCAGCGCTCAGGCCTCAGGGTCCAGGGGCCCTGGCACTTACCCGTCACATAGATAAACCGCTTGAATATCTAACCACTCATTTTTATTCGTCCTGACAGCACGGCCAAGAATACTAATTAAGGTCCATTCTAAGTATACCTATATAAGAGGATATGATGTGAAGAGATCAGTCAGTCCGTGGTGAAAAATAGTCCCCGGTTGACACATAAGACTCAAAAAGCTCAAGGCGTTTGTACACAATACCCACACCTACCGATGACCCGATTGCATCATCATCTCATCGTATACACTCCCGTTATCATCTGACAGGCACTGCTGTCTCAACCCGCTCGACTTGTGGACCGAGTGCTGGACCATTGGTGTGAACGACTCTTCTGATCCAGCGCGACTGCAGACTGTACTCCGGTTGCTATTGCCGGTGCCGCCAGGGAGAGACAAGATGGAGGTGCGAGCAATTTCCTTCATTTGCATGATGCTCTGGCGGAAGGCATTCTGCATGATACACATTAGAAAGACGGCATCAGAAATGCGGGATGCGGAACACTTACCTGTTCACACCAGTACTGGAGACGCTTTTCACGTTCCTGGTCACGTTGACGGCGGTGAATCAGGAACAGGGCAAGCAGAGTGGCAAACATGCCTAACATCCCGACCCTCGGGTCAGATGTCGTTCAAATTTTCAAAATAATGGGGCTGACCTCCGAAGATACCAGCTCCGACCACGGCATATACCCAGGTCTTGAAGTATTTTGGCGAGTCGGAACCCAGACCACAAACGCCTTTACCCAAGCAGTTAAATGACGAACATCTAGGCGTCCAGTCAATATCACGATGCATCCTACATCGAACTCAAGACATACTCTTTGTCTGCATCACAGGTCTCCCCAAGCTCTTTCGCCTGAATGCAAACCAACGACTGCGAATCGCAATACGACCCAATTTGACAGTTGCCTCTGACAAAAGGAGATGAGCACCGCACTTGGAAGGCCTGGGGAACACTGTAATTCTACTCACCGTGACACGATATCAACAAACTCGTTATCTCCCGCATAGGCGATGTAGGCGGTGTTCTCGACTTCGCAAGACTGGCCAACTGTGACATTTGCCCACCTATATCAAACAGTCAACACACAGTCGTCCAATACCAGTTTCCGACTCACATGCAGACGTTGTTCAGACAGATGGAACCATTTACGTTACGGCCGTACTTTGAAGGATCAGCTAATTGCTGCCAATTTGGAGGCGGCTGGCATTGGTCTGCGGAGTTAACACGGAGTTAGCGAACATAACCACATCATGGAGCTCCGTCGTGGCATACCATCACGGTTGAGCTGGCATGCACTGCCAACAGGCAGCCAAGGCTGGCACGCATCGCTTTCGTCGGGACAAAACTGCCCAGCAGGACACAGTGGTGGCACCCAGTCGCCTGGTGTATACCCAAATGGATATTGGTCTTTTCTGCAGCCTTTCAGTTCACAAGTGCCCTGCGACGACGAGCAGTATGTTTGTACGTCGCAATCGCTATGAAATTGAAATGTGCCAAATTCGAGGCGGTTGTTCGTGATAGTGCAGTTCTCGCCCTTGGTTTGATTACCAGCGTAAACGAAGGTGTTCCAAGAAGAAAAAAAGAGTGTAAGAGATAGCAACAACATCACGGGGGAGGGTATCGAGAACAAAGAAGAAGAGACACAAGGGCCATCGAATTTGTGCTGGCATCACATTACGTCAACCAGAGTTGGCCGTACCGATTTAGTTCCGAACTGTAGCGAACTGTATATGTAGTAATAATAAAACCTCGTGCATCGTACTATACTATTTGCCACATCCTGGGCAGCAATGTATAACATCGTGAACAAATACATCGCACTCTGCACAGAAATCATTGTGACAATCGGGGCAGCGGTACCTACCCCAAGGACTCATACCCTCCGAAGTCGCTGCAGTTGACACTGAGGTCGAAAATATCCTTGCACACGCGTGGCAAGCTGCCTGTAGCATGGACTCGCCTTCCATTGATGTTCTGGGATCAACATCATCAATGATACAGACATAAATACACTAAGATATCACTTACACAGCTTCATACGGTTTCACCGGGAATAAATGATGATAGCTCCGTGCCAAGTGAGGTGAGCTCACGATCATGAGTCCACAGATATCGCAGTCGGTCGGGACATCGCACACTTTCGCCATACATCTCGGACACAAGAAGCCTTCGCTCTTCATATCCGAATGACAGGCACATAAGCTTGGTGGTGAGGAATCAGGAAGTCGAGTAGGAAATCCCATCATCATCAAGTCGGCAGCTGGGTTTGCTCCTGGCCCTCCTGCGCGAGCGACGGCTCGCTGTGCAGGAGGTGGAACGAGCTCAAACAAGATGTCTTTGAAGTGCCCCTCGTTCATGGCCACGCCAAATTGACCTGCCCTATGGATGAATCAACATATTTCATATAAAACATTCTACTTACCACCAGTCTTGTCACATAAATCTCTGGATATCTTCATTTCCGCAGCCAATGCAACGACCGATATGCGTATTTTATTCTTTACGCAGGCATCCAGGGTGTCGTGAATATTTCCAGGGTCGCATGTCGTCAGAGAGCCAAAGATGATAAGGATCTCTCGTGAAGAGTGGGTTGGCAAGTGACTGCATAGATCAAAAATAAGTTCCAAGCGCTAAGGAACTGATGTACCTCATGCTACTCCGTGCCATCTCGATGGCATTTTGAAGACTTGGTTCACCCGTGGGCTCAAGTCGAGTTCTCTCGCTGAGACATTTCAAGACATCTTGCGGATTTCCTGGTAGAATGAGTATGTTACTTGTTAAATCACCCTGCAAAAACTTACCAGACATCTCCCCGATCCTTTCGCCAATACCCGCACGCATACCAACGACGCCAATCTGTCCCAGAGGATTCTGGTCAAACCACTCTACCACAAATTCCCTTGCGTACTGAAGCATGAGATCAAAACGAGTTGGGCGCATGTCGCGGTCCATCATCGCCGCTGAAAGGTCGAGGAGGAGAACCAGATGTCGGATGATCGTACGGCGGATAGCAGCAGCAGGTGCAAGCAACCTGGTTCACTAGGTCAGTGAAGCTACAGTGGGAGACGTGAAATGGATGGACCTCCTCCGCCTCCCCCGCGCCATAAGATCCTCCACTGCGCCCTGCAGACTTCCAGCCTCATCTTCCTGCACAGTGTCCCATGAACGCGTATAGGATGCCTCCCAGGTGTACGCTTGCTGTAAAAATATGAATATAGCTCCTTGATGAATACTACCTTGCTGACCTCCTTCGCTTTTGCCTTGCCTTTGTCCTTTTTACGTTTGTCAGTGGCTTTGCCCTTTCCCTTTCCTTTCCCGCGGTGTTCAGCATCACCGAGCAAGGAAATGTCTGAATCAGAATCTACGTCCATGAAATTATCATCTCGATTCCTGGGTGCCATGGCTGAAGCTGGGGCTTTTCGTGAAGTGAGAAAATGAAGCCTTGCAGAAATGACTCGGTCGTCGGAAACATATGCATCTTTGCGGTGGCTCGGTGGCAATTACTCTCAAAATACTGTACAATTGTATATTGATTATTATTACTAGTACTAGCAATAGTTTGTTCACATTTATATCGTGGCTATTCTAGTGGGCGCACGGTGTGCATATCGGCTCGGCCTCGTTCATCGGTCACGGCAAGAAGCAGCCTGAGAGTTCAGTGCATGACCAACACTCAAAAGATAACAGAAACTGAATGGGACAGTCAGTAGAAAACTTCGACTAGCAACTCCAACACCCATCACAATGCATACAGTTCCGGAGGTGGTAAAGACAGAAGCATGATACCGAAGGGTTCATAATATAACTAGGTACAATGACAGAGCCTCCCACTTGAGTGGGTGTCGAGGACTCGCTACTACACCAATAATACATCATCATTCATCGATACAGACTAAACAGATACCTTGATCAAATACTGCAAGGCCGTGATATCCATATCCGCATTCCTCGGAGTGATACTGCAAGGGAATGGCAAAGGGCGCCTAACAAAATCGATAAGCTATCTCTCCAGATAAATCCTATTGAACCCCACGCACACAGTAAGCCCTGTATTCCAGCGTGGCTCGATCTCAATATCTTTACCAGTCTCGTCTTTGGCCCTGGAGAAATTGAAAACTGCAAGCAAAGAGACCATGCCAGACCATATAGAAGCTTCGGCGAGATGACGACCAGGGCATATCCGTCGCCCAAATCCCCACACGAAACTCACAGTATCGTCTGTCAGGGTGCCATCTGGGTTCAGGAAACGGTCAGGATTGAATTCGGACGCATTTGCGTATTTATCTTCGTTGTGGCACATTGCCCTGAGAAACATTGAGTTACAAACCACAAAATAATCGATCTTCGTACCAAACATTCGGGGTGACTGTAGCACCTGTACTGCGAATGAACGTGGACTCCAGGATGAGAAGAACCTCGCACACCTTTGGGTATGTAATAACCTTCGTAAATGTCGCTTTCGACAGCAGCATGCATGATCGCTGTAATAGATCAATAATCCAATTCCATTGTGCCGAGGTGAGCGACGCACCAAGAGGGAAAACTGGGTGCCACCGTAAGCACTCCCGTAAAATGGCGTCAATGTAGGGCAAGGATGGACGATCGTGAAATGTGGGCAGTCTCTTTGGGCCAACCACACTATCAACAAGTTTTTGCGCTTTCTGTTGTACATCTGGGTGGAGAATCATGACCAGCATGAAATTCATCAACACAGCAGCTGTCTAGTACTTGTCAGCGTTGGACTGAATCACTAGCTGTCGCTTTCGGCCTACCGTCTCAGTGCCAGCTGGCGAGACAATCTCGTTCAGCCTGACAAATTTACACTGAAACGTATTTCCTCACCTCCAAGAGCGGTTGCTGCGGATTCCTGTATTGCTTTCTTCTGCCAGGCAGAGTCGCCGTGGCCATCATCAAGCTCCGCCAAATGTTTAGCGACCATGCAAGGAGAAACAGATCCCATAGCCTGAAAAGAACTTGAGAAAAAATAATCTCACAAGATGTTGCATTTACCAGACCACGCACTGTGTGCGCAAATGGCCTTTCCAAGTTTTCCATAGCCAATTCCTTGGCTAAAGGTGAAATTCTCTTGAGACGCATCCCAGGCAGCCAAGAGGGGAGGTAGAGAACTGCAAATTAGAGGGTAAGAAATTGGTGCATATGATAAACGACCGAGCATACGGAAAGGATAAGCACTAAAAACGGCAGCTACCTCTGGTCTCAACTCTTTCAACATGAGATCCAGAGCCAAGGTTGCGCGCTCAATCATGTAGTCATGACGTCGTGCTGCATCATACGAATACACGGCGGACATGATGACTGAACCTGAATGGCTGGAGAACTGTTTGAATACCAAGGTACTCGGTAGATGGGCATGAAATCTACCCACGCTTCAAGATGTTCCGGATAGTTCAAAGGATCCTCGAGGAGGTTTAATAAAAGGTCATGGCTTTTGTCTACTTGCATGGGCTGAAAAGTGGGGACTGCGTCTTGTCGGAAGGACTGATGTAAAATTTTGCGCTGAAGGCGCCATCTACTACCATATCGCATAAAGGCGGTAGTATAGTCGACGCCAAATCTAAGAATTCATGGCTAATTAACAAGAATACTGGAGAATTCGACTAATTCATACAATTCATTGGTTGCGATCTCTGGTCGGTCGGAGTAGTTATGTGAGCGATGCTCAAGGAGGTCTCTTGCAACCCGCTCAGAGTTGATAATGATATTGTCCTGACCAAAAAGCCGAGTATATACCACGTCACCTGGGAAACATTGATTACTAATGGTGATCTGCGTTCTAGGGGACAACTTACCGTATTGATTGCCCCATGCCTTGTAGGTTAGCCAAGGGGCGGTCACATCGATTGCCAGTGCACTACCTAGGATTGGGAGTAAAGCTGGACCAGGTGGTAATTTACCACTGTGAGGCAGCTTCGGTTTGGCAAAGTAATTTCTGAGTACCAAGCTGATGGCAAAGGCAGCAGAAACCAGTCCAAGCGCACTGAGAGGGTCCAACATGGCGAGTGTTAATAACACAAAGTGAGCGCTGTGGTAGGTGGAGTTTTGGGGTCTTTTATATTCATAACTTGAAGGGGTGCAAGACAATTTACCTTAAACGAGCATTCAATTTGAAGTACGTGATGACCGATGAACCGGAACGCCTGATGTGTGACGGAGCAAGGACTCCATCTGAGGGTGACAACGCACCATAATAGCATTATGTTAGCAATCCAAAGTAGAGCTGATCGCGGTGAAGGTCCAAGTAGATCGAAATACTAGAAAACACTCAGGCTAGCGTCAATTGCATCCGAAGTGGAAAGACCTCAACCACCGCGTCATAATTATGTAACAAACTCACCGGGCAGAACTGTTTCTGCTGGTAGAATCCTCCCATGTGCAGGAGTTCATTCTACCCCTGCCCTGCCAAGTGGCAGGATGGCAGAACCTTGAGGTACCGGAGCATGCGTGAGATGAGTCCAGTGCAATCCTAATTGTATCTACCCAGGCACAACGGTATCGTGATACAGTTTGCGGGGTCCAAGGTGGATTATCTATTTCCAGATCGTCGTCCTGCTGGTTGCGCTCGACTCCAAACTATCAATATACTTATTCTACAAATCTAGACAACGTACTCACGGTCGACAGCCCCTAACTGAAGTACATCCTGCCAAACACCCTCCACCCACCTGACACACTCATCTACTTTTACAAACACTTCCTCTACAACCTTCCTCAAGTACTCATCTTCGAAACCTTGCACCCGACCAATCGTCAATTGAGGTGTCTCTCCATCATAAGCCGCATCAAATTCTTCTGGATTTAAGACTATCGCTATCCGAGCTCGCTTCTCAGTACGCTTGCCATGCTGTCCTGTCTGCATTCTGGGCACCGGTCCCGTATGCGCTCCAGCTTGTTTAGATTCCGACCGTTGATGCCTGAGTGCATCACCCAACGCTTTCAGTATCCGTTTCTGTAGTAGCATAAACACAGGGTCATCATGGTTGAGTGTGCGAGAAACAGCAGCGCGAAGCCTGGTCTCTTCCTCTCCAGAGAGCATGGCGCCATCCAGCTGCCGTGCACGAACAACTTCATCTGCAAGATTCACAAGCTTTGTGTCGCCTGAACCCGGTTCTTCTGTGATTTCGGCATTGAGAAGGATCCACAGCCGCTCCATGAAGCTCATCGCGTCATTCCCCTGTGCACCTTGAGGCACACGAATTAAGGTGCGTAGAGAAGCAGCGATCACGAGGGCTTGTAGGTAATTCTGAATTTCGAGTAGCGCGGGAGTAGAGAAGAAAAAAATCGGTGGAAGGGAGTTCTCATGGGCTTGTGGCTCTTTGGTTGGTAATTGACAGGATATAGGGGTCGATGATCCTAGCGCCAGTACAAGTCGCATGATCCATTTGAATTGCGGCTCAGCAGCGACGCCGTTAACCTGAAAAGACGGTTGGTAGTCCCCAAGCCATACTGGCCAGATACACTCTATCCGCCAGCGCTTCCAAATATCCAAGATGTCTTTGCGTTCTTTGGTCTTTGCCTGTTTAGATATCATAGACTGTAGCTGCTGCTCAGTCATGCTTCCCAACACGAACTGGGAGAGCTGTTCTCTCATAATGTCCGAGATCCTGAGTATCGACTTCACTGTGTCTACCACTAGCGTGGCCAATGAGATAGGGCGCGATGACCGGAGGGGAGGTTCATCCAGTGAACGAAGAAGGTCATCGAGTTCTTCGTCCTGAACTGGCGCGCAACGCTTGCGCAGAGAAGTTACAACCTCACGCAGATGCATGACAGCTGAATTTAATGGGGAAGACGTCGGAGGTAACGGTGAGGAAAGTGTGGTAATGACAGGACTCTGAGATGGGAGAAGAGGTGTCAGTGCAATGAGGAGGTCTTGGTACAGCGATTTAATGCGCGGTAGCTGACAAGAAGGCTCTGGATTTGAGAGTGATTCCACAGCCTAGAGAGCCCTCAGATGGTAGAATATCCGAAACATATGAAGCCGCACCTCATCCCAGAAAGCTTTATGCACGAGATCCTCAACTTTGTCGCGCAAAGTAGGTTTTTCAGCGTCGCCCTCTTTGGGTGAGCCAGACAGCATTGAAATGAGGGACTTTCCTGGAGGGACAACGCGCTTTGGATCTGTGGCAAGCAAGTGATGGAAGTATGTGCGATTGAGAATTTCTACCAGCTCTAGGGGAAGCAATATTGGATCAGATGTCGGAATGAGGGGGGACGGTGCGAATTCAGGATCTGGATAAATGATTGAAAAAGAATCCTGTGATGCTTTGCTCGCTGGATGAGAAGGTGCGGGTATATTGCCGGTGGCGGGTGTACGGTCTGATCCCTTGGACGGTCGAGTAGTCAATAAACTGCGCAGCGTATGCAACAGTTTTTCGTTATCTTCGGATATGTCCCATAGCCCTTGATCCTGTAGCCGTTGGAAATCTCGGATAAGACTGTCCCAAGTGACGCGCTGAGTAATTGCTTCGTTGTGGTGCAAGTCTGTTAACAATGAGATGGTGTCTCGAAGTAAAGCATTATCTGGAGCAATCTCTGCTTTGGCCTTAAGCTTGGATAGAATGGCCTCCATATTGGTCGATGACGAGCTCGACACCTTGCACGACCTAGAATGTGGTGGTCGATGCAAGGTCGATGACAAGTAATTACATCAGTACCCGAAAGGAGACCATTTTAGGATCACACGGCTTACATTTTTGTACGTCACTGGAGCGCTCAGTTGACTGTTAGCCAAATTCCAATAGCTATATACAAGGACTACAATTTTAACGAACTCTACGACCGCAGCAACGGTTTGCTTGCCTTAATTTCCAGCGCCTGATGTCACAGTCAGCAGCAGCTTCACTGACGACCTCAGTTCTCACTCTCACCAGTACTATCGCTCAGGCCACAGCAGAGCCATCCGCCACCGACCTGGTTTCTGCTCATCATGCCAGTCCAGTGGTAGCGTTCATAATTGGCCTGGCGATCATTCTGCTTGCGTCCATTCTGAATGCTGCTGGTCTAAATATCACAAAGTTGGATCATGTGAGTTTCTACGACGTGTCACAACTCAATCAATGATTATATTTTGATACGCCCAATTTACAGGTGCGGACGAGCACCATTCCAAAGTCAGCCCGCAGGCGAGACTGGCTACGACCGCTATGGCTTCTAGGCATCGTTTTATATATTCTATCCCAGCTCATAGGAAGCACGCTTGCCTTGGATTATATGAGGGCAGGCACGTTGTCTTATTTTCTCACATCATCCCTTCCTGATAATTAGCTCCTCAGAATATGTCGCCCCTCTCGGATCTACATCTCTCATATTTAATTTCCTATTCGCTAGATTTTTAATTGGGACCCCAGTCACACAAACAGACATTTATGTGAGCTCCTCCTCACTCCATTTGCACGCTTCGCTAACCAGACTCAGGGTACGCTGATCGTGGTACTCGGCGTAATCGGTATCGTTGCCTTTGGAGGTGTCAACAGTGGTCTGTCAACGGAAACAGATGTCAACCATCTCACAGCTCTATGGCAGCGTGGTGGTTGGCTTGGATTCTTTTTCTGCATGTCTGTGGCCCTCATTCTCGTTCTCATTTTCACAAATTCCCTGGATGATGTTCTCGCTGCACGGTCAGACTTGGACTCGGAACCTTTTGCGGGCATGAGCACACGGAGGTCGCCCGAATCAAGCACTACTTACCTTGGAAAAGTCAGGAACAACTGGAATGCATGGATGTTATGGGTCAAGGAAAAGTTAGAGACCTGGACTGCGCCTCAGGATGATACGCAAGTCGCATGGGTGCTTGGAATTGGTTGGGCGTGCTGTGGGGGTGGACTTGCTGGAGGGTGTCTGGTTTTCGCCAAAGCCACGTGGGTTCCCTTTGTCTCTTTCCCAGTTTTGCGTTTTTCTGACTCGGAATTAGCGTGAAGTTACTCACAGGAAGCCTCTCGCACGAGAACCCCGGAAACCAATTTGGCCATCTAGCACCCATATTCACAATCATTCTACTCGTAATCACGGCTGTACTTCAGATCATTTGTCTCAACCGTGGACTTAAGGTTTACGACTCCACTCTCGTTGTCCCAGTTTTCTACGGCGTCTATACTGCAACTGGGTATGTTCATTCCTCCTGTTTTCCTGTTTCAATTACACCTATTCTTATCTGTGACCCAGTTTTCTGGACTCATTGGTGTTCAACAACGCGGTTGACGCCTACAAGCCATGGGTACTCTTCCTGATCTTCGCCTCAATAATGATCCTTATCTCCGGTGTGGTCCTCCTAACACATAAAAAACCCGAACGATCGACTCGTGCGCCTGCTGCCACCGCGCTGTCTGGCTTGTCATCTCGCAAGGCTGCTCGGTCCTCTTCAAAAGTCAATCGTATAGTTGAAGACGATGACGATGACGAAGAGCAAGCTTTGAGAAAAACGGAAGAAGGGGAGGAGGATCGGGCAGTGCTATGGCAAGTGGGAGATATTAGCGAGGATGAGGATGACCAAGTTGGCAAAGGACATACGCCAAGAGGTGTGCACGTAGCTGGAAACACGACACGTGTCACTGGAGAAGGATCCATGCTGATGCGAGGTGAGGAAGTGAACTTCGAACAATCACACGAACACAGTCACTCGATTTCCTCAGACACGACACTGGCTCAGAATCCGCAGGATCCATTCCACGATGATGATGACGACGAGGAGTTTGGGCAGTGGAAATGATGGATACTGTTCATGGTACAACCTTATACATACCCCAACGTTGGACTGCACATATATGCAATGTGTTCATAATTGCTTCACCGTAGATACATTACTATTTAGCGGAACACTACATTCGCACGCGTCTAATACTTGCTTCGCGAACTTCGCAAGATTGGTTCCGTTGATCGGGTTTGGTTGGATCACAAATCCGTGCATATGTATTTGCTCAATGAATTATTAAGTAGTTAGTGTGTAGTTGGTCGACTTTGTCATCTTCTTTCTCAAACACCATGGTCGAGTTAAACTCAGCACAAGAAAAAGAACTCGACGAACTTGACGACGATTATCAGTCAGACGACGAGGACCCTAACGTATTTAAAGTCAGAGATGCATTAACACCGCCGTCCGCAATGAGCTACTCTGCGCAGGAGTTACACAGTGCGTCGGTTAACACACAACTCATGGTACATTCTCTTACATACCTTCAGGATATATACACGAAGGCTTTATTGATCTGAACCCCATTTATCAACGAGGCGAGTTACCAGAACCCTACGCACTTGACGTATATTGAACAATCACTACACGCAGACGTTGTTTGGTCAGAGACAAAGCAAATCGGTCTCATCGACTCCATCTTTCGAAACTTCTACATCCCCCCTGTGATATTTGCCGTGGCCAAAGATGATGATGGGGAGCCCGTTCGTATTTGCGTGGATGGGAAACAAAGGCTCACGTCAATACAAAAGTTTCTTGACGGCCTGGTGAGTGCTTCATTGTAGTCACGCGACGTTTACTGGTATCTTATGCTACGCGAGCGTTAACAGATACCTCGTGAGTGTGATATTTGACGATACTTGGTCTTCATGTTGAACATTCAACTACAAAGATCGAGACGTGCATACAAAGAAGAGCTATTGGTTCGTTCGTTCGGCGAAGCAGAAGAATACACGCCTAGAAATACCAGAAGAGTGGAAACGACGGTTTGCAGAAACCAGAATTACGTGTGGTTCGTGTTTTGACTGCATCGCCCCTCTGAGCTACTTACCTTTGTTTCCCTGTAGTCGAGTATCATCACTTGACTCCTGAAATCGAGCGCGAAATCTTCCAGCGGGTGCAGCTTGGTGTGCAATTGACTGCTGCAGGTGCTGTACTTCTTTAATGACACGATTTGTACTGACGAGCGTGTGCAGAGAAACTTCAAGCGATTTCGTCGCCATGGGCTGACTGGATCGCGGACCTCGAGCTGCGCCATGTGAACGTAGACCATAAGGGACTAGCCAGTGTCCTCGAGTGGGACACTACACGCGGAAGAGACTTCCAATGCATTGCACAGTTAATCTATTGCTGTGATGGCCTCCCAGACCACCTGCTTCCTACAGCTCAAAAACTAGAAAAATGGCTGAAGCGGGTGGATAAACCACCAACGA
This sequence comes from Suillus plorans, assembly GCF_016647745.1. NCBI lineage: Eukaryota > Fungi > Basidiomycota > Agaricomycetes > Boletales > Suillaceae > Suillus > Suillus plorans. The sequence continues at coordinate 319,554 of NW_024537389.1, forward strand.
AGTTCATGGCACTGATCAACGATGTACTGTCGGAGTTTTGGCACATCGCGACAGATTCTGAACTTAACGCCGCTTTCACCGAAGTCGACAAGCGCGTTGCGCCTGTCGAATTTGTATTCGTCGGTATGTGTCATATCTTTAGAAGTGAATAATTTGTTTAGCATATGCTCCACTTATGTCCCACAGGCGTCATCCTTTTCCTTCTTCGGGACGACCATACAAGTGAAGAAAAAGCGAATGCCGTCCTACATATGCGTTTACGGATACGAGAACAATTCCGCGACGTTCGGAACAATGGTGTTGTAGGAAAAGCCTTGTGGAGTTTCGTTGATAGCATAACTGGTCAATCTGGGTTGAGAGTGTTGGATGCGAGCGCTCCAATGCTGGCGATTGCGTCCACTTCCACTTCCACGAAGCGGAAGAGGAAAGGTTCGGATGCCGATGATGACTATCATCCTTCGCCAATCAAGAGTCTAGGTTCGAAGGCAAAAACGCGCGCATCAGGCAAGAAGTGATTGTCTCGTGAACTATACGACAGGGATATTAACTGCAGAGGCATATAGTAGATGATTGTATACATGCCTCCTGTAGATAGGCTATTGTAAATTTCAGTTGTTGTAACTTACTCTCGCAGTGTACCATACCCCCTCAGTATCAGTCAGAGCTCTGGCATGTTTGAGCAGTAGTTTGTCTCTTTCCTTGGAGTTAACGGCAATGTCAAGTAGGAAATGTTCGATCTCCTCATGTTTCCATCGTTGGCGAGTCAGAAATAGCTCAACGAATCTTGCAGCTGGGTCAACCGGTAATGCAGAAGATGGAAAGTAGGTCAATGACGCTTCCTCTCCGATTGAGGACAGATTTCGAAGGTAGTCTCCCTACAAATCATGTCGTTGTGGTTCAGCCAAGAATTAGCATAGCAACGCACCGAAAGAAGGGATAGCTTCACAGAAGACTCGAAAGTGTCCCCTACTACGTTTTTCCATTTCTTGAGGAATTCGTTCTCAGAGATAGGGTTATGCTAAGTCTGGCGTCAGGTATCGGCAAGCAGAATCAGTAAAGAACAAACAAACTCTATGATGGCGGAAAATTCCTACTCCAAGCTCTCGAATCACCGCATCTACGTCCATTTTCCAGAGGCCTTCTTTTACATCCCCAAACCAGGACATAACCTGCTTCGATACTACGCGGGGTATTTCATGTTCATCGGCAAGCACAGACACCAGCTCCTCGATCGGAGCAGCTTGGTGTGAGAGGGACATTGATATCAAGTAGTTTAACAGCAGTTCGAGAATAGTGCTAAGATGCGCTGGGGCTATAGGCCGTAGCTGCCCTAAAATAATATTAATATGACGACTCGAACAACCATCACAGGGGGTCTTGCTCTTACCTTCAAGGACGAGGATGCGTCTCTCTTTCAGACCGAGGACGAACTCAGCTTCGCTGGCCTGTATTTCGCTACGAGCCTGCTCGTAGCTATATTTTGGCATGGTTGCCTTGTGAACATGGATGAGACGATATGCCTCATACACACTGCATGCTGGCCCACCTGCTTGTCTTCATCTCCTTCATCATATTCCATATCCCTCAGCAAGATGGAAAGCTTATGCAACTTCGGTACCACAGGCACCAGCTCCAGGATCTCATGCAATTGGTCTCGGATGTGCACGGTCCCATCTGGATCCGATCTGGAGGGTGTCACAACCAGCACGGAATTAGACAGCACGACAGAACGGACAGCATATGTCTTTTGTAATGTACATAGTACCGCGTCCTCAGTCGGGTGCCCTTTGATGAAGAGGCTGGGTGTTACAGTCTTAAATCAGATAGTAGCTGACGGTCGAGAAGAAAATCCACCTAGCAGTTTTCTCAGAAGCAGATTCAATTATTTGGCACAGCTCTGGAGGAAGCTCCAAAAGCCTAAAAGAACCTGTGTCCTGAGCAGTAGCTGTAGACAATCTAAGATCCAGTTCACTCATTGTGGTATGGGTATTAAACTTGGGTGTCATCGACGCGCTTGTCACACTCGCACGTGTTGCAACGGTCACGCACAGATCACAAAATAAAACTATTTAGTGTGGAAAACACAGAACATGTCGATGATACGTCCATTCACATAAATGCGATCAACTCTGATGAGCGCGCGTGTCAACAGGGTGAAATTTCACGCGGACTTCTGAGATCTCCTTCCGCGCCTCCTTCAACGTCTGCGAGATCTTTACTTCCAACCTTGATGTGGCCAAGACTGACATATTGCTCGGCACCTCAGCTATAAGGTCCACATACATCATGGAGCCTGCACGCTTAGCTCGGAGATGTCGGACGGCAAGCAATTCAGCAGTGTCATGGAAACCGTTGCCGATGACAGAGGATGGCGGTGATGATGAGGACGAGGAGGAGAGAAGAGGGTCCAATGCGTGTGCTAGCTTTTGTTGCGAGTTCGCCGAAATACCAGCATCTGTAAGCTCAGTGAACGCGCCTCCAAAAAGGTCTAAACCTTGCTTGAGGATGACAAAAGAAACGACGAGCCCTGGTGAAGGTAATGAGCAGTGTAGAAAAAAGGACCTGGTAAAAAATTACTCACCCCCTATAGGATCCAAGGGTAATGCAGGGAATAGCCACGATCCTATAATTGCGAAAAGGGCAACGAAACTCGAATATGCGTCACTGCGATGATGAACAGCATTTGCATAAAGCACTGGGCTATGTTCTTCGTCGGCAACCTTCTTGGTTACTCGATACAGCCACTCCTTTGCTACGACGCTGACTGCGGCGAACCAGGCTGCATTGGGGTCGAGGATGCCAGTATGACCATGCGAGTGGCCTATGGCAGGAACATTATAAGCAATAGACGTAACTTGTTGGAGGAGGTTATGAAGCGGGCCGGGTGGGATGGTGGAGACAGTTGTCGCCAGTGCTTCCACGAGGAGGTGATACGAATGGAAGCCGATGGCTAGTGCTCCTCCGATAAGCAACAGTGACACGGTAGTTGTCCCGAGAGTCTCGAATTTGGCGAATCCGTATGGATAACGTGCTGAAGGTGGCCTCCTTGATAGTTTCCAGCAAAATAGGACAACAACGTCACCGAGCAGATCTAGAAACAATCATGTTAGTGCAAAGAGCCAAGCTATTCGTTGGAATCACGGACCACTCATGGAGTGACCGGCATCTGCCAGCAACGAGGCAGAGTGCATATACCAGCCCGCGAATCCTTTAGCGCCAGTCAAAGCCACGTTGGCAAACAGCCCTATAAGTGTTATGCGGCTCCCTCTGTCACCTAATAATGGATAATTAGCTAGGCTTCGACTAAGCAGGGGGATCACAGCTTACCACTGGCAGCAGTTTGAAGCGCCTGTACTATCTGCTCTGCATCATGTCCGTGGTCATGTTCATCATGCGAGTGTGAGTGAAAGATCGAATGCGAATGTTTGTCATGGGCGTCGTTGTGACGATTTACGCCTTCCTGCGTCATTTCTTCAAGTTGTGAACCTCGCTGCGTCGAGTTTACTCGTCGGATTGCCATTCCAAGGCACGTTGTAGGCGGATACGTAAATGACCTGGCAACACGTCAGTACTCCTCAGGTCCGGGACTCTGGATGTGCCTTGTTTAGTCTCCACTCACCTGACACTATCTGAAAGCAAGAGAGTAGGGACCCTATAACGACGCTGTAGGTCCGAATGATATACTCTACTTTGCAAAGACCCCCTTGGAAATAAATACCGGGAGACAACAGGCAAAATGAATGGAAATGATGCCAAGGACCCCGTTATCCGAGTCGAGCCCACCGCGGTGTAAGGAGCGGTGTGAACAGCCCTGATCAAGCAGCGCTCAAGGTTCGCTGCAGCCTTCATGGCTGGGCTTGTCACAAATGAGACAATAGAGATATGGTCTAATGATACACATAAGGATGTGGACCAGGCATAGTCAGAAACACTACAGCCTTGACAGTGACGGTGTGACTTCCCCGCGATGTAGGTTTGATATATGTTCGACCGGATTGGCAGACGGAGTTTAGAACTAAAATTAACTATGCTAGTCGCATCTTGAGAAGGTACTCTGTATCGTCAAGTACCTTCTAGGTTCACCGTCACAACTCAATTGTTGTTATGATGATACAAAAAATAAAAGAAATAATAGTCTCTTTCTTGTCGCCGCATCTGCACCAAACCAAGATCGTCATATTGTCAACTCGTGGTTACTCAGACCAATACCGGGTCCTTGGAATTGTATTGATAGGTTGAGTTCTTTCCGATAATCTTTCACAGCACTAATCACACTTTAAAATATGTAGAAAACGGGTCTAACCTTTTCCCCCTCTGCTGACTACCCTAGACCAATCCATCGGTACCGTCATCGCATGCTGGACTCGAATAGTATCACCACGGACTCACAAGCATAAGAAAATGATCACGATCGCCACCTGCCCCAGGGAAATCTCCGCATCTGCTCCCGAGTACAAACATTGACAATAGGTACCATGATCTCGTCCCATATCGTCCGCAGCAGTGCTATCAGTGCTGTCCTTGGCTCCTTTCTTCTGCATCTGAATCGCGCAACAAAAGGTTATCATGAGCGAATGGCTAAGGAGAAGAAGAGGAGATAGTACATAAATCCGGTACTACATATGTGCGAGGCATGTATCAATAATCATCAAAAGAACGCTCTAAGATGCAATCGGCCAAGGGACACGGCAGATAAAAATATTTTCAGCGAGACTTCTTGACATTCCGGGTGGAACGACGCAGTGGAGGTTTCGAAGGTCCTGCCTCGGGAATTGGAGGATGATCTATGGAAGCGGACCCTGCTGAGGGGTTAGTAGTAGGTGCGGCTTCAACATAGGTGTCGATAAACGCGGTCAAAATCTCGAGAACCTTCTCGTGAGTGGTCTCTATTCTCTCTGTCTCGTCGGGCTTGTTCGCGAGGCAAACCAAAGTCTGCCATTGTTGGACGAGAGGCCTAAACGCTGCGAAGTAATCCGAGGTCATCTTCACCATAAAAGTTCCGCTCATGACGGCCCCCAATTTCGCGAAACAGCAGGTGCGCAGAAGCCCTCTGAGATCGGCCTTGCCCAAGGCCTCATAGGCGCTCGCCCATGGCAGCGAATCTCGAGTCCAGGATGGTGACAATTTGCCGCGCGGCCCCCCATACTTCGTAACAAACTCAAAAAATATATAAAACAATGACTCCAGGTCATCAGAGGGCGTGTGTTCAATCAGCCGTCGAACATCATTGGCCGGGGCGACGTCCTTGCCCGGATCAATGTCGCCCAGGTTGGTGTTGGTGTCCAACAAGGTCATTTTCATTATTCTCTCGAGAATACGGATGGAAATGTATGGTAAAGTGCCCTGTAACAATAAAATTGACAGCACGCACGGCAAATTTCGGAAAAAAAAAACTTACAGTACCAGGTGAATAAGTGCTGGTCGTATCCACTGGCAAAATTGCAGCATGGTCGAGGTCGATGAAGTAGCCAGTACCTTCATAGATAACAAAATTGTTGGGACTGAGGTCACCGTGTAGGACTCGTCTCTCAATCATTGCACGGTGAGCTAAAACAAATAATCATGGGCATGTTTATGTTCTGCGCATTCGATATGACTCACCGATTACAAATTGACGAAAAGCCGTGATCAGCTCCTTTCTAGAGTTGAATTGAGAGAGAGGCTCTCCGCAAGGGCTCAAGAGAAGACGCCGGTGCAATCTATTGCAGAACGCGGTGTCGTCTCGTTGATCCTGGTTATTTTCCTTGCGAATACGCGCTGTACAATCAGGCTGCCCCTCGTAATAGACATCCCAGTCGTCAATAAGTTCGACGACGTTAGGAATACCCTTGAACATCCTCAGGACGGTTGGTTCGTGCATTTTTTTCGACTCCTCCACCCAACAATCTTTCAGAGCGTACTCTACTCCTTCCTTGTTTCTAACCCGATAGCAGATCGTTCCTCTGCAGAAAAATCCATGACTCTTCCACAGCAGAGCCATGATTGAATAGACGTCGTGCTTGTTGTCTTGCACCCAGCCTATCGCCCCATCTGCAAGATTGTCATGGGTGCCATTACACGCAGCATGACACATGTGAATAGTGGGATCAAGGCCCAGGTGGAGGGGTTTGAAGGTGTCCAAGGTGCGCGGCAATCCACCAACAGGGGCGCCAGCAGAGGTGATTCTATCACAGAGAAGCCGGTCAATGTCAACGAGGGATGAAACTGTGGTGTTTTCCAGCATTTTGTCGTTGTGGCGATCAACCAGAACTCAAGTTGGCTTCTATAGAGCATTCAAAATGACGTCGTGTGACATCATGCAACAGTCCCGTCTCAACTCACTATCATGAACCAGGGTAGTATGAAGCCCGATGCTTACATTCTGTCCTTCCTTCCTTGCCAAGATATCCTTCGATGTACATCCGTGAGTTGCTGATACCCCTATAATGTACTGACAGTTGTCTTGCAGGTATGTAGAGACCTTCGCCAGACGTAGTAAAAGCTTTACTTCAAGACGCTTGTTTTCGACGGCGTGACATGTCCATGACAGCATGAGAGCAAATGTCACGGGAGAGCAACTTATGTAAGAGAAAAAAATTGGTATCCGGTGGGCAATGCTGACCCCTAGTACGGTAGTGGCAGATGAGGCGATGAGTAGTATGGGATGCCACCAGTGAGGCCCATGACGAGATAGGGGGTTGGCACAGAGTGGGTGACTGCGGTGGTGATACCGAACTAAATTGGGTGATTAAAGCACTATGGTTAATAAGATGAACGATCTGATGGGCACAAAGAGCGACGTACGAAAGAGTCTTTTGATGGTTTGACACTATCTACTGTGAACACGCCGCCAGCGATGGAGCGGGCCCAGTCTGCCATTGAGTTTCCGACTTCCTCTTTCACATTCTGCTTCGCGTGCTTGAGAGTCTGCCTTCCTGGTCTGCCTGAGACCGAGCTTGCTGCGAAGCATGTACTTGTGCAAGGTTTACGGCTGCTGGACGAGCAGTGAATTGGAAAGAGGTTTGGAACTATGATGAACGGCGAAGGGCGAGCGGGGCACGACGAAGAGCAGCTGTACGAGTAATTGTACCAAATTTGAGTGTGTTCATGGTTGCAGTCAAAAATCAAGCTTGGATGAACCACACCCATTCAAAATGACGTCGCATGACATCATGCAACAGTCAATTATAAGCCGCAAGCATCATACAAAGTTGGAGGGCAGAAATGAAATCACAACGCCCATTCTATCAGGCCGCCAAGGGAACACGCATGACTACAGTACTGGGCCCGCATCAGACACTATGTAGGCAACAAGATCCCACACCAATAACAAGATCCACACACTTAAGCCAATGAAATAGTACGGGAAAGGGGTCTCAACTCACCATCATGAACCAGGGTATGAAGCCCAAGTTTCTGTTCCTTGCTGATCTCCATGTTTACATTCTGTCCTTCCTTCCTTACCAAGATATCCTTCGATGTACATCCGTGAGTACTTTTATTTGCTGATACCCCTATGTACTGACAGTTGTCTTGCAGGTATGTAGAGACCTTTGCCAGACGTACCTGTCATCTTCTGAGCTCCAATATATTGTTGAACTCAGTGGTCAACAACTGCTTCCTGTTGATCTCCCTCTCGATAGCCACACTCCTACTATCTCAGAGTATCTACAACTCCTGAGGGACAAAGCTCATGCATGGTTCAAGTTGAACACTCAACCTGTTGAACACGTCGATGTCTCAAACAAGTACATTATGAAACTTACATTCATGTCAAATGGGCATTTCTGCCTCATGGATGACCCAACCCTGCAACATCATGACTATCTACGGGGTCCGACCATCTCCAAGATCTTTCCAATACTACAAGAGCCCTCACAGCGAGTGTTTGACTGTGTATGGCATTCAGATACACTGTCCTCAGTTCCAAATGCACAACTAAATGATATTCTCATGGACCTGACACAAAATCTGCTCGCTGCTGCATACCACATTCTTGATGGGCCGGATGTCCATATCGACATTTTACCTTTGGATGGAGGTGGTGCTCACCCCCAAGCTGCTGGAACTATGCTGTTTATGTTACCAGAGCTGCGTGGACCTGTCATATCCCGTATTCCGGACCTACATCCGACAATATTCCCACGCCTCATCCGGACCTTCGGACACCCTATTCATGTCTCCAGTCCTCTATCCATCCGGATCCCTGCACCCCTGCACATCCACATCCACATCCACATACATTTACCTCCATACCTCAATCCACGTGTCTCATCCGGATGTCCGGTCCGGTCCGGTCCGATCCGATCCGATATACGATAAGCTTCCTAATTCAATTCCTGTGCATATAACGTTAACACAGCCTATTCCTCTATTTGGTATTCCTTGTCCTCGGTATCTCGGTTATACTTACTACCGGTATGCTTACTGATCCGTTAACCTATGCTTCATTTCCGACTCGCGCTTGATAACTTTGCTTATGCTTCATACATAGCCTCGGACGCTTGCTTACTGATCTTTCTGTTATTTCCTTAGTATATAAACTCTTGTATATGTCCTGTAGTTCCTCAGTCTGAATATCATATTAGTCCTCGCACTAGATCTCACTCTAAGTCCTCACATCAGTTCTAGTCTATCGACTTAGTCAAAATCCATCTCGGGCCTAGGGAGAAATTCCCTAGGCCAGAGCTCCACTTATCCGCTCATCCGCTTATCCGCTTATCCGCTTATCCGCTTATCCGCTTATCTGCTCATCCGATCCTCCGAAGGTTCCGGACGTTCGTCCGAAACTTTCCCGCGGTCCTCCGGACCTATTCTGCTTCGGACTTTGTCCTTGCAGCCTTTCCTCTGTTTGCTTCTACTTAGGACTTGTCCTAAGTAGCCATTACACGTATCCGTATCAGGACGAAACCTCATCGTAATTTCCGGAAGTTCCTCCGGAACTTTCCCGCACTCGTCCGGAAGTTACTTGCACTCGTCCGGAAAGTCCTTCCGAACTTTCCTGCGCTTCGGACGTCCTTCGGACGTCCTTGGACTTTCTTCGGACATCACTCTGAAATTAAGGGCACATACTCAGGTAAGGGGCGCAGCGCACGAGCTGAAGCCAAGCCCCTCAGAATCAGTCCTACCCTTTGTGCACGGTCTTAACAGTATATTCAGATTCACACCTTACGGAGTATACTGAATCCTTAGATCATACCCGAAATCGGATCCGACTCCGTCCATTGGAAACTGTGTATTCCTCATCCGAACCCTCCATTTTCCTGTTTCCTATTTCCGATGAAAACTCCGGATTTTCCGGAACTCATATTTCCGATCCCTGCATATGTAAACACCCACCGGAACACTCAAGTTCCACCCTTCATGCTCTGCTGTCACTTCCACTTCAGTATCATGAAACTCCGCTCCTGAAACCAAACAGGATTGTCACCTCCATGGCAGAACAAATAGGTTTTCGGACTTGATGTCCTGTATTCCCTGATCCGATCCTATCATTTACGATATCCGATACATCCTTACACCTCCGATGTTTTCCGTTTCCGAACCGTTTCCTGAACTGGCAAAGTCAACTCCGGAATGCCTCAAACATTCAACTCCTTCGGATTCTCCTTGTACCAACTAGAATATACTTGCTCACCCACCATGATCCGTTGATCAATAGGGTATTGTGCAAACCTTCTTTCTGATTGGTACTACAGGAAATGCCTTAGACTTCTGACGTCGGATCCGCATTTTTGCGGAACCCTTATCTTCGGACTAGCCGTGTTCTTTCCACTGGTTGATTTCCAGTCCGCCTCCATGTTGGATGGCACCTCCTCCGGTCAAAGTCCGGACCCCCTATCTACCATTCGTATCCGCCACCCATTTAGCATTCACCTTGTATTGGTATCCATTACCCTCCTTGTAAAGGAACTCCGTCTTTCATGATGGTTTTCTGCCAAGTGTTCGGGTTTTGTTTCCTCTGACAATGGCCCGCTCGGGTTCCTGCCTCCGAAATTCGGACGGCACTCTTTCCTCCGCTCTAGCCCCTATTTTCCCTTACACCATCCGGAAATGCCTTGTTGATTCTCCTCCGACATTAGGAATGTCTTTCGAAAGGGCAGATAAGAATTTTGCTTCCATTACGTCCTATGCAAATTCCTGACCATTTCCTGGCTTCATTATCCACCTCCAGGCCTCTGATCCGAAATTCCGGAGCTCATCCGATTCATTCTCCGGAAGTAGGTCCTGGAAAACCATCCGTTTCTCTCCAGAAGCCTGTCAGTTCTTACATCCGACTTCCCGTCCGAAATCAACAACTTTCCGAACCCCTCCGCGTTTTACCCCTATTTTCCGGAAGTTTGTAACTCCGGATCTCTATTGGCTTTCTTGATGAAGGTCTCCGCCCCTCCGATCTATAACTCCGGTTTGCTCCTTGTCATCTCTGAACTTTTCCGGATCAGAATAAACATGCTTTGCAATTGTTCTTTACTGTTACTGGTACCACGTCCACTCCAGTTCCTGCCCATATTTCCTCCGGGTCCAGGAAATTAATAGCTCCGGATAGCTCTGGATAGCTTCGGATAGCTTCGGATAGCTTTGGACGTCCAGACTTTTTTAGTACCAAAAGTATTCCTTCATGTTATGGCTCCGGATAGCTTCGGATAGCTTCGGATAAGCTTCGGATAGCTTCGGATAAGCTCCGGATATCTTTGGATATCTTTGGACGTCTGGATTTTCAGTACCAAAGTATTTCTTCGCATTATAGCTCATCCGTCCATTCCGTTATCAAATCTCCATGTTTCCAAAAGATCTGTTCACTCCTCCGCTCCAGGACAAGTTACACCCGCTCCGGATCCGAAACACTCCTATGGGTATTCTATGCCATAGCCCGGACATGTTTTATACAATTGTCCATCCTCCGTCCTCACTTTTCCACTCTGCAATCCTTCCATCCATCCTCCTGTCCTTTTTCCTCAGTATACCAATATCCGACCTTTACCCCTATTTCCGGAACTCAATCGTCCGGATTTCCGATGGCTTTCTTGATGGAAGCTCCTGCTCCTACCTCCGATGCACCCTTTGTCTCTGGACCGCCTCCATTCGGAATGGATATACTTTGCAATAGCTTGTAGTTGCTTCGGACCCGCTTCCGCTCCTGTCTTAAAGTCCCTCACCGTTCAATATTGTCTTCTCTGGAATCTGTTTCGGATCCGGAAAAGCACTGGTGATACCTCCGAAATTTTTAGCACTACAGTCCTGCGTTGCGTTATATCTTCCGTTCCATTCCGTTCTTGTGACTCACGTCCAGTTTCTTCCGAAAATCCAAAGCTCCTGCTGGAACCCTGTGCCCATTTTTCCTCCATCAATGTTTGGAAAATTCTCCCAAAAGGGGGGATAGGGACTCCGCTTGAGTATTCACTTCACCCTCTTCAGCTTGTGTTCCATCCGGAATTTGCTTGCTCCGTCCCATAACGGAACAATTTTCACCATCTCGTGCAGTCATACATACATGTGCAGCTTTCCTATCCGACCCGTAACCTATCCGGACCATCCAGATGCATTCTCCAGTCGGATCTGCTTCGGATGACCATGGAAAACACGCACATTGCATTGCACATCATTGGAACATGTCCGGATTCATCCATCCTTCATTTATCAAGCCTGTCAAGAGTCATCCGACACTTCCACCTCACTTCCCTATGTTCCGATCCACCTCCTATGGGTTTCCGCGCCATAGCCTCTATCCTCCGAAGCTCCGAAAATCCGAACCACTCGCAAACACCTCTGTCCTATTATATACATCTCCTCCGATGATCCATTCTCTTCCTCTGCTTTTCCGACTCAATCTCCGTTCCGACTCCCATTGTATATTTCACCATAGACCCTGGCATTGCCAAACACTTACGTCCGGACCTCCTATCATGTTTTCCGACCACATCCGACCCTAATCCGAAAAACCCAAGTCCACCGAGTCACTTCCACTGATAAAACCAACTATATATCCCTAGTTAACGCAGTTGCCTGTTGCAGGACTTGCGAGCTAGAAGGATCCGGTCCATTTCAGCATACACCTCCACCTGACCAGTGTTGACCTTCGGACCATTGATTTCCTGTCCATTGCACCCTTCCGGAACTGCCTGGAAAGCATTTCCGAAGATCCATCCAAAAATCGCGTCTTTGCAGATATCGTCAATCCACGTTTCCGACTCTCTGTGTTTCCGATGCTTTGAGTTTCCGATATCCAGTATCCGTGTTTCTGATCATCCGTCCGTCCCATCATAAGGATTTCCATCCACCACACGCGTTTATCAAAAGCCTCGCACCGGATGCAGAACCCTGCTATTTGCGTTAACTTTCAGTACACCTAGAAACTCCGTCCACGACCTTTGATAGTGTGCAATCCGTGCTCCGGAACATTTCCGGTCATAGGGGCTAATTTCCGGATTTCCGATGATGCACTTATCCTTAGCTGTACCTCAGCACAAGCTCTGCTTCGTGGAGATAGATATGTCTCACAGGACTCCTCCGTCACATCAGAAAGAAGCCTGCATTTCTGCATTCACTCTCGCCCTCTTTTCCTGCACTCGCTGCATTTCCGTTATCCTGACATGAAATCCTCCGCTCCGTGAGCTTCCTCCGATTTTCCCACGCATGTTCCGGACTTCCGGTTACCTTCGGAATTATCCTCAATGTGTTCCAGACTTCCGCTCCGGAAATCCATTTGTCCTCGCGTCCCATCGCCATTCTTCATCACCGTCTATGACATCCAGTCTCCAGATGAAGTACTAGGCATAATAATGAACCATGCATGTGTCAGGAACATTTCCGAGACCTCCGGAAATTTTCACTCATAGGAACCAATCCTCCGGAATCCATCCATCATTATCCTTTGCCATATACCAGCAATCTCCATTCCGAACTTCCTAAGTCTTCAGCCTCGAGGGCTCGGCCTTAAAAGGGGGATACTGTCATATCCCGTATTCCGGACCTACATCCGACAATATTCCCACGCCTCATCCGGACCTTCGGACACCCTATTCATGTCTCCAGTCCTCTATCCATCCGGATCCCTGCACCCCTGCACATCCACATCCACATCCACATACATTTACCTCCATACCTCAATCCACGTGTCTCATCCAGATGTCCGGTCCGGTCCGGTCCGATCCGATCCGATATACGATAAGCTTCCTAATTCAATTCCTGTGCATATAACGTTAACACAGCCTATTCCTCTATTCGGTATTCCTTGTCCTCGGTATCTCGGTTATACTTACTACCGGTATGCTTACTGATCCGTTAACCTATGCTTCATTTCCGACTCGCGCTTGATAACTTTGCTTATGCTTCATACATAGCCTCGGGCGCTTGCTTACTGATCTTTCTGTTATTTCCTTAGTATATAAACTCTTGTATATGTCCTGTAGTTCCTCAGTCTGAATATCATATTAGTCCTCGCACTAGATCTCACTCTAAGTCCTCACATCAGTTCTAGTCTATCGACTTAGTCAAAATCCATCTCGGGCCTAGGGAGAAATTCCCTAGGCCAGAGCTCCACTTATCCGCTCATCCGCTTATCCGCTTATCCGCTTATCCGCTTATCCGCTTATCCGCTTATCCGCTTATCCGCTCATCCGATCCTCCGAAGGTTCCGGACGTTCGTCCGAAACTTTCCCGCGGTCCTCCGGACCTATTCTGCTTCGGACTTTGTCCTTGCAGCCTTTCCTCTGTTTGCTTCTACTTAGGACTTGTCCTAAGTAGCCATTACACGTATCCGTATCAGGACGAAACCTCATCGTAATTTCCGGAAGTTCCTCCGGAACTTTCCCGCACTCGTCCGGAAGTTACTTGCACTCGTCCGGAAAGTCCTTCCGAACTTTCCTGCGCTTCGGACGTCCTTCGGACGTCCTTGGACTTTCTTCGGACATCACTCTGAAATTAAGGGCACATACTCGGGTAAGGGGCGCAGCGCACGAGCTGAAGCCAAGCCCCTCAGAATCAGTCCTACCCTTTGTGCACGGTCTTAACAGGACCCCAGAACATTCTCCCAAAAGCTGAGGGTTGGAGGATTCAGAGTCTGGGGAGGCTTATGGCTCTCTTGCACTCCCTGAGACTCAATAATCCAGACAGGATCCTGTGGTGGTTGCAGATTTTGGACTGGCAGCACTCGACAATGTCAAATGTGAGCAAGCCTTGTCGATTGAAAGACTCAATGCCTGATGGATTATTTAGAGTGTCCTCAGCGACGCTACATCTGGAAGTCAAATCTCAATCGATTATTATTTCCTTGGAACTAGTAGATTGCTTACGATTGTCGGCATCAATTTGAAGGTCTATTCCATCGAGGATATGTCTCAGGCGCCGCAATTGCTCGCATGCTTCTTGTTGCCTGCACCTGTATGTGGTACACATTTCCTCTCCAACAACTCAAAGGACAATGGTGCACAAAGTAGGCCGCAGCCTGGGATGCAACAAAAAATGTGGAAATCAGATCCTACTCATCGAATCATATCCCAGGCTGAGCATGTCGCCTTCCCTCCATTTTGTCATTTCTACCAGGATTTTCTTCGAGCCTGACTTCATTAAAGGGGGGTCAATGGCAATACCTTGGAAACATTGGGGCCCGTTGAATACTCGTATTTTCCAGCACTGTCCAGATGTTGTTGATTCTGCTGCTGGGAGTCAAATCTTGAAGGTGGAACATGCAATTGACACAACAGATGGTAATGATTTCTTGGAGTACAGTTTGCGTGTGATGGACTTTAGCCCATTAGCTATCAAGTATGGGCAGGGCCTAGGACGGTTGGTGAGAGAGCCATCTACAATAGACTTGGATGGACAGTCGTTAACGACGTCCTTGCCTTATGTTGAGGTTGTGTCGAGCAAGATATCCAGCTCTACAGATGAGCTGCTCTTGTCATCGATTGATGAAGACAGAATTAACTCGTTCCATGTCGATAATTGCTTTGTAAGCTCCTCCCTGTCTCAAGGAAGTCTGATCTGATTTTATACCTACAGGTCAAGGTCATTAAGATTTGGGAAGGGGTTTGAAGTGTGCTCTATTCAGGGCAATACATAAGTTCTACATGTAGTGGAAGTAAATTGTTAATGTCGAGGATGCAATTGAACAGAAACACGTATAAAGAAAGAGGAATTTTAATGGCCCAGTGAGAATGAGAAGCGTATGTTGAGTGCTTGCGAGACACGTGAAGCATTTGGCAAGGATTGCGAAGCATCGTATATCCAGAGCCTGTTTAGCGCATGGCAGGGGGAGAGGACTGCCAGTTGCAGCCAGTGCACTGGTGCTTGGAGCCTGAAAGGTGACTCTCGTGATATTGAACGTCCCCGCTGGTAGCATGCTACTGCGTGAGGCACCAGCGGCATTCGAGACCCTGGCGGTAGAAGTATGGGCTTGCTGGCGACGAGGACATGGCAGCTGTGCCAAATGCCCTTTCCCACTGATGGCATCAGCGCTACGTTATATGGAAATATCATCCGAGTCAATGGTAGATGTATTCGGAAGGTTAGAAACCTAACATATTTCCCTCACGATATGGAGATGTTCAGCATGGGAGTCCTGTGTGGGTGGTTGGATATTATGGCTCTGGAGGGCAGAGGGTGAGAAAAAGATGGTTGATCACGTTCTTTGTCATGGGACGTGATGGTAGTAGCGGTGCAGTTGTTATGTCAAGGTGGGGAATGTCTGTTGAACTGGTCAGAGGTGCATTGAATCTGCTACGACATGAAGACTTACATTGTCAAAGAACCCATGGTGAGTCCAGCGAGTTGTGGTCGAGGCTTTGGGCCTGGAATCGTCTGCTGGAGGAGTGAAGTTGAGGTAATTGCAAGATGACTGTAAAAGCTTTACTGCAAGACACTTGTTTTCGACGGCGTGACATGTCCATGTCAGCGTGAGAACATGATAAGAGACACTCTCAAGCTCATCTCCGCTTTCAAGTTGCTCTAGATCTGAGGAAATATCCGTGTGCAAACTACATACAAGCTTCCAGGTCGACTTGATCAATTGTTATGCTGATACAAAAAAAATAAAAGAAATATTCTCTTCCTTGTTGCTGCATCTGCACCAAACCAAGATCGTCATATTGCCAACTCATGGTTACTCAGACCAATACCCCCTTATATCGGGTCCTTGGAATTGTATTGATAGGTTGAGTTCTTTCCGATGATCTTTCACACTAAGAGGCTGTTCGGCAACCAGATGTTGCCTAACATTTGGCAAATGTCATCTCGGCTTGGATTTCGCCGAAGTTCGGAGCTTGAATCATAGGCTGAATTCAGACTAACCCTAGCACGCTGACATGGGCTGTAGGGTATAATACACTGTCCTTACATTTGTACTCTATGCGTCCGTACACCAATGGATCCTCAATCGCGACTCCAGTGTTTCATGCCCCAACATCCAGAAGTTCAATGGCGCCTCATCCAACACTCAATCCTTCTAGTCAGCATCTTAATCAGCGCTACAGCCAATCTACTACAGCCGGTGTATGCCAAGGATCCAGAACCGTATCATACATCTGCTCTCTCGGGTGAAGGCTGGGTGATAGAGCTATTGACTGGCCACCCAGAACAGATTCGTTGTGAACTTGGCATGCACGCACATGTGTTTGCACAGCTTATATCTGAGCTTCGTACCCTTGGCTATACCAACTCCAAGTTTGTTTCGCTAGAGGAACAACTCGCGATTTTTCTATATACGTCTGTCACAGGACTATCTGTCAGGCACGTCGGCGAATGATTTCAACGCTCCAATGAAACAATTTCTCGGTAAGTACACACTATTAGTTATGATTTGCAGATGTCTCATTGTATATCCTATGTACTAGTTATTTTCACAAGATGCTCAAGATATTCTCGTCTTCACCCTTCTACACAAGCTATATTCACTTGCCAGATGACTCCATTCCTGATAAAATTCGCTCTGACCCTAAGTTCTGGCCGTTTTTCAAAGATACTATTGGGGCTATTGATGGTAGCCACATTCATGCTTTGCCTCGTGCATTCGAACGAGGTCCCTATCACAATCGGAAGGGTTTCATTTCGCAAAACTGCCTATTTGCTTGTGATTTCAAACTCAATTTTACTTACACACTCACCGGCTGGGAAGGATCAGCCACGGATGCACGTATCTACGAGGCTGCAGCAGGCCATGACCTTCGAATTCCTGCAGGGAAATATTTCCTTGCAGATGCAGGCTTCCCTCTGCGGCCTGAACTACTCGTTCCGTACCGCAACGTGCGCTACCACCTTGCAGAATGGGGCCGTGCAGGTATGAGGTACGTGTACTGGTGTTATTCTTTCTACAATTCAGCACATTATTTACAGGCCAACTATGAAAGAAGAGCTATTCAATCTGCGTCACTCGTCTGCTCGAAATGTCATTGAGCGGATTTTTGGTGTCCTCAAACAACGTTTTCGAATCCTCCATCTATCACCGCCATATGCTATGGACATACAAGCGCAGATTCCAGCAGCGTTGTGCTGCATTCACAACTTCATCCGTTTTCATGATCCCTTGGAAGGTGCGCTACCTGAAGCAGACTATTCGGACGCTCACAGCACACACACCGGCGCTAACTGGGAGTAGGCAGTAGAAGAAGCTTTGGCCGCAAACAACGATCTGCATGCACAGCGTGATCTCATTGCGCATGCGATGTGGGTTGAGTATCAGCGTATTTTAGAAGAACGATGTGTCCTTGGTAACAATGATGACGATATTTCAGATGACGAGGATGGACTGGACTAATTCTCACTAGTAGCAAGCACCATGTACTTGTATTTGATCCATTCCAATTGGTATATGATTCAATGATGCACGAAATACATGTAGAATGAGCAGTACATGAAATGGATACTACATGTTAGTACGAGACGAGAAATGTAACAAGCACGGCAAACAAGCGCGGCAACACAAATGGTATGATAGTACTACTGCAGAGAGTCCAAGAGCTCTAAGATAAATGCACGGCGTGTCTCATAGTCATCCTTGAGCCCAACATAGATAGCAAGCTTGTTATCCCCCCCTGCAAGGGAAAATATGCGCAGGAGACTGGCTCTCTGACCAACCGACAAAAAATCCCCATCTTTGCTGTGCATAATCTCTAGGCCATGAGAGATGATATTTGGTACAGTTGGTACAACAACCTGAGGGACTGGTGGTGGAGGCGGAGCGGCTATGGTCTTCTCGATAACATCTGTGAGGCGGTTGATGCTACCTTGCATGTTCATGACGGCAACTGCTGGCGTAATCTTCGCAGCAAACTTTGCAGCACTATTTATTTCTGGCTGCATGCCAACTTGGGCTGACACTCACGCCTTCTTGGGAGCTGGTAATGATACCAACGTTGATGAAAGAGGAACAGGATTGATGAACGTGGGAGGGGCAGTGCGTTGAGATGAAGAGTCGACAAAAGTGTCAGTGCGCATGCGTTTACTGGACTGTGAGCCGGCAGCCTGAGTAGTAGCGGAGGTTCCATGAAGTTGGGCACTAGGTGGCATCATCAAGTCAGGGCTCATGTCGGGCACATCACTGGGGGCAGCGGCTCCAGAAGTGTCTACATCCATCTCAAGAAGGTCAAGGCCTCCGTCAAAAACATCAAGCACGTCATCTGTGGTATTGACAGACAGAGGAGGTGTAGTAGCCGGGTGTAACGCATGCCTTCCACGAACGCCACTATTATTGCCTAAGATCATCTGCATGTTGTCATATGGAGCCCACCCTTTGTTGCGAAGGGGGCGCATCACAGCTCGTGACTTTTGGGCATCAGTCAAATGCAATAGAATCGATTATAATTACATACCTTGGGGTCAACATACGTATCCCAAACACTGGCGGCAGCTGTCCCCTCGATTCCAGCCCCCGCACATTATCCCAATGGAAACCAGACACGTTGCGATAGATCTCGATTTGATTGTAGATTTTTTTGAGCTAAAACATGCTCGTAAACTTATAATCATTTGAGAAATGATCACATACCGATGTCCACTTTGTCTTAACCATCTTGCCCGTCTTCGGAGGGCCTATTGTTTGAATTGCATGATTGTCGTTGATAGCAGTGGCTGCGCTGTTGAAGGTGGGCATCATGAAGTTCCCACCATCACCACCCGCTGCCCAATTCTGAATCAGGTGTTGGAGTAGAAGGTCCACTTCTGTGTCTTGCCAGTGTGCCTTTACATTGTCCAACATCGATGTTACTTCAGGTTGAGCCATGAGGACTGTAGTAAAGCTAGCACAAAGAGCAGTGAGTGCAATAACAGAGGTGCAGAGTCTCTGCTGACGAGAGCAGTCAATAAGATAAGAGTTCATGGTAGATGTACAGGTATGAGATGTAAGGTTTGAGCTCCGACAATTGAGACGCTTGAAGCCGAGAATCCTCACATGACATTTGCCAAATGTTAGGCAACATCTGGTTGCCGAACAGCCTCTTAGTAAACACAGTTCAAAATATGTAGAAAACGGGTCTAACCTTTTTTCCCCCTGCTGACTACTCTATCGGTACCGTCATCATATGCTGGACTCGAATAGTATTACCACCCCTTGGCGCCCGCCTTTCTTTGTAATCTTTGCCAGGTCTTCCCGTATCTTGTAAACTGGAATCACGGAAACGAGCCCATCGGCTGAGTAGTCCTACCACTATCGTTGATGCACTTCAATTACGCACCACTGACGCACTTTTGCATTTCCTTCGACGGATGGACATGATGCTGTCCGAACCACCAAAATAAACAGAAAAACCACCCAATTTAATTTCCTCAACTTGTTCGGGGCCGGCATCGCGAGAAATAGTTGAGTAAGGCTTGTGCATATATTTATATCGGTGTCATCCACCACTCGATAACGAGCAGGACTTGAATCAGTAAATGCTCTCCAAAATAATCTTGACCTTTGAAAGCAACTCTTCATCCTCTTGACCAACTGCACGGACCGCGATCTGTTCAATGTCGGCCGTTGGTACCCCATATTGGCTCAACGTCCTCTGCAGTCCGAGCTCTTGCACAAGGCTATGGAAACTGAGAATTCATTCTGAGTGTATGGCAAAAGATACTTGCCTAGCGATCATGTACGATAGTTTCTTGACATCTCCGTCAACAGTCCCAGTTGATGGCTCTCTGAGATATAGTAAGGCTTCAGCAAGGTACTCCTTGTCTTCTTGACTTGCTATTTCCGCTTGTAGGTTGACGACCGGTGCAAGTGTCAAGCACTAGAAATAGATCGTGATCAAGAAACTATGCGCGGGTTCCGGGTGTACTGACTGAGGTGATGCCATGCGGTATTCCATATGTTGCTCCGAGCTTATGACCAAGCGTGTGAGATAATCCTAACGAGCTTCACAAGAAATGATTGAATGTAAGCCACCACCCGCGTGAAACAACTTACCTATGCTTTTCAATCCTCCGCGGCCATAAACTCATCCATGACGCAACTTGCAGCCTCTGCCTGGCAACGAGATCTTCGCTATCTTTCTTTGATAATACAAGAAAACGGAAAAGATCAGCGATGGCAGCATGGCATAGCCTTTTCATTGGTAAGGGCACTCCAGGTCTGTATAGACTCTCTGTTTCCAGATATTTAGAAGCATAAATCATCATATATTATCCTCTTACCGACTGCATGGTCCAGCGCACGCACGCCAGTAGAAAGCCTTTGGAACGAAGTGAGCATACACCGGGGTCACTGAATTGATTATCTACCATAATTGTTCAGGTGTTGAAAGAGTCAACTCGGCGTCCAGTATGATCCCCGCTGGAGTAAGCTGTTGATGACTGATAGCTACCTTGTCACCCTGTTTATTGGTATAACCTGCGCTACACTAGAATATCTAAATGAGAAAGCGAGTTATTTATATCACTTCGAGATCTTACCGTGTACTCGGCCGCACTCAGGGTTGTTGGTATTGCGATTTGCCGCAAGAACTCCAGCTCTTTGCCAGATGTTTCTTGTGCTCTTTGCTGCTGCAGCCTGAAAATAATAGCCTTTGATGCATCGACGGGAGAACCTCCACCAACGGACACTATAATATCGGCGTTGACTTCACGAAACTTGGAGACGCCGTTCTCGATACCAGCCTCAGGAGTATGCTCCCCGATTTCCGAGAAAGTGGCACCAAATGCATTGTATTTCTTCAAGATGTTCTCGATTTTCTCCACGATACCAGTCTACGCTCCGAGTCAATTATATTGATTGATAAATTTGAAGTGATTCAAGCATCGACTCACCTTGTCGCGGAGAGACTTTCCTGTTACGATAAGTGCTCGTTTGGCTCCAAGAGTGTCCAAAAGTTTTGGGAGTGCGGTTTCAACGCACTTGGGCCCGTAGTAAACGCCCTCGAGTGTGTTAGTATATGCGTAAGACCCAGCTGGCACTGTCTCATTGGCAGTCGTCATGGTGGATAAGAGGTATTAATAATGTTTATTTCCTGTGAGTGAGTGAGTGGCCGCGGTGGAATTTGATATGCTTCATTGAGAGGACCGTATAAATAATCGCCATATCATAAGTTATAACTGTCATTGCGACAATTGTCATTATCGATATCAGTACTCACTGAGGCGGCAGCCCACATGTGAAACTCCAAGTCCACTGGCGAGTCGTGCACTGGCACAAGAACCTATTTGCACAAGGTTGGTTGTATTGACCTTTAGTTGTTGATCTGTCCGACATAACGTGCCGCTTGGCGAAAACCACTATCTGACAAGTTCCTGCCGGGTGAAACGGTACCGCCGCCCGCGGACATGGCCTGCGACTTGCTCGGCCCGGTAACAGTCTATTTTTATAGTAATTTTCCATCGAGTGGACTGACATCCTACTTAGATCCCAAATCTCACGACAGCGAACGACCATATGCATATGTGCATGCAACTTAAAGCTTAAGTACTGGTGGTAGCAATTATTTAAATAACGCAACCATGAGCTACCTGCACAAGTTTCGTCGACTACCCACATTGACCCCACTGTGTCCGACGGCCAGGAGACTTAATACTCTCTACAATAAAAATTGCGCCTCCAGGATCCAGCTATTCTCGTCCATGTCAGATAGAAGCAACGAACCTACCCAGAACTCTGGACAGCCGTTTAACTTTGCCGCCTCATTCCGCGAGACTGACCCACCAAACCCCAATTGGCAACTGAGGCAGGGCCTCCCAGACCATGTCGAACCTGGAAAGTCGTGGAAAGCAGAAGAAGAGAAAGGCTGGAAGACTTGGAACCTCTCAGACATATCGCCAAGGTACGCGACCTCGTGCAGTGTTGTACAAACAGTGGTAGCAGAAGTTCTTGCTTCTCAAACCTAACCTTATCGTTCGCATATCACTGACTTGAACTGCTGACAGGGAGATATATCCTTTATTGACTTCATGCATCGTGCCTCGCCCCATCGCGCTTGTGTCCAGCACGTCTTCCGATGGGATACCTAACCTTGCTCCGTTCAGGGGAGTTTTTTTCAGCACATTTTAGCCGACCAGTCTGACCTAACTTCATTGTACAGCTACTTTTCGATGGTGCGTCGGACATCTTTTCGAATGCCTTGAAGTTGACTTGTTTGTGCTGCTGGTACCTGAAAGGTCGCGCACAATCCGCCGTTATTGAGCATTTCCTTCTCTCATTCTCCGCGGACTGGGAAGTCAAAAGATACCAAAGAAAATATACTCGCGACAAAACAGTTTACCGTAAGCATCGTCAGCGAACCATTCATAGAAGCAGCAAATATCACAACTGTCGACGCCCCTGCTGATATCGACGAGTGGGACATCAGTGGTCTAACCAGATCTGCCAGCGTAAGCCCATTCCGTTTAGCAGCCGCAGCAGTTGTTGATTATGTGTCGTTCGCGTACGTATTGACCGCAATGCTTGCCCTTACATAGATAGACGTGAGGCCCCCATGGGTCAAAGAAAGTGCCATCAGTTTTGAATGCGAGGTAGGCATGCACTTTGTTGTTTTATTTGCCATGTTCGCTTATCAATGACATCGGCTTCACAGTTGTTCCATTCCTACGAGATTCGTCCGCCCAATTCGGACGAGGTCACGAACACATTGGTCTTGGGCCTCATAAAGCGGACACATATTAGAGAGTCCGTTTTGACTGCAAGCGGGACCGTTGATCCCGCTAAGCTTCGGGCCGTGTCACGCTTAGGCGGTGATATGTACGCCAGGATCGGTGAAGGTTTCGAACTTTCCAGGCCACCTTGGACAGTGATACGAGGTCAAGTCACGTCTGAAACAGAGTAGGAAGTCTGTTGCACTATAGCGGATACGAGCTCGCATTGATAGAAGGGTCCGCATGTTCATATCAGTTTGCATTTGGAAGGTTTCAGGTCGAGGGATGCGAACGTTTCGAAGATGCCGAGACAACGTTCCTTTGCGTAACCATCAACCACTGAGAAGAGTCACGGATATGGAATGCGTGTCAATGGACCTGATCTTTGTAGCGAACTTGGTCCGAATAAACGACAATGTATTTCTCACCGCATGGAACAAGCTGCACTTCCCCATGGTACCAGGTTGAAATGAAGCAAAGCTTACTCCAGGAGGCGCATGCCTTGAAAAAGATTAACCAAAAGTCAGAAACACAAGGCATAAACGTGGAGGAATGCACTGCTACATGCTTTAGAAGATGAAGCCACGATGCAGAGCACGATGCGCGTGCCTTATCGATGATAATTGTTTTGACAAAGAATGATCTTCCGGTGCAGATCAACGCCCCATCAACTGGAAATAGCACACGAATAGCCCACGAGCAGGTGACAATTTTGACAGGGACAACATGTGTTAGCGAAAATTACGAACGATGATGGTCCACCATTCGCCGCGTTAACCTCACTAACTGTTTGAAGAAGCGCAGTCAACAGTCGCCGTGACTCCTCGAGGCAGCTAATGCTCCTTTGTATAGATAGTTGAGACAGATGCACTCCAACACTTATGTGTCCGTATATTATTCCACAGCCTTGTCTCCGGAAGCTTTTATTAGTCACGTGTATACAAGTACTTCCGCCGCATTCGGTCTCTCGCAGTTTAGAGCCTTTCTCTTCGTTTGTTCTTCCTCAACATTCAGCGCTCAGCGCTCAGCTCAAGTATTAGGTGTGTCTTCAGTGCTTTTTTTCGTTAATAATATCCATGATAAGTTTTAAAGACTGTCGTTTGCAACAGATATTCTTGCTACTGAGGCGTACCCTAACCTTCCGGGTCGGATACGGCCAACAAACTACGTGAGTCGCTTCTAAAATCACATAAACATGTGTACCGATGGTTTGTTCTGCTCTAGGGTTCTTCCCGGGCATGGAGAATGATCCAGGGTCGGTTGCTGAACAACGCGCCAATGCGGTTGCAAAGCTCAAACGCGCTGCATCTTTACCACGACTGAAAAATGGAAGGCGGCCCCAGATGCACAATGAAGTTGTTAGCGAAGGCGAGAAAACCCTGCATGATGATGTCCAGGATCCATCGCAGGACACACCCCCCGAGTGCGTCTCCAATAGCGACTACAAGCCGATCGCACAGCCCGAAGAAAACCCAGGCTCGCCTGAGCCGTCAAATGTGAACCGCAAACGCCGCTCACGTTCTCGTTCACGTTCTAGGGGTTCCAAGGATCTCAGAAAATTCAAACCTCCTCAGTCTCCTTTGCCAACGTCTGTTACGCCTAGCAATGATTCTTCTCCTGACGATTCACCACCCTCGCGAGCTGAATACCTTCCACATTCAATTCTCGCACCAATACCCTCCCATCTTAATCCATTACCCAATTCTCCGTTCATTTTACCTGGTTTCTTAACGGCAGAGAGCCCTTTTCTACCTTCTGGTGCTTCTTCTCCTATCCCAAGATTTCCCACATTGGAGGCTCTGGTGTCACGTCAAGGGCTTCAACGATCGAATAGTGCAGGTGCAGCCCGCATGCTAACTTTACAGAGCACATTACAAAAGCTCACGGGTGGCACGGAATTAATGGAGTCAACATTTCCATCTCCAGCAATGTCGCCTCCGCCTTCTGGCACTAAACTCGGTCGGAACAATACTGTATCTGGTGGGGAAAGCAGCGAACGTAGCACTGCTCGAAGGCTTATGATGGCTCAACTGAACAAGAGGATGATAAAGGAGACGGATATAGAAGAGGAAGATCCTCGACCATTCAGCCCTTCAAAGCGACGCCAGAGACGACGTTCAAAACGTCAGTCCGCTAATCGTCCTGTGGTGTCGACCACAGATGAATCCGATCTTGTTTCGACCAACGATGCAACGCCAAACCGTTCCAACACCCCTCAAACTCAACCTGATGAATTAGCCCCCAACGTCCAGCGCACATCTTCCAGCACTCCCATACCCCCGATACCAATATATCCTCTTGCAACCCCAAGCATCAACCTCAACGAAACCATCAACTCCAGCCGTCAATCCACTCCTGTGCGAGCTGTGCCACCCACTCACTTTGATCACGCTGCCAAAAAAAGACGGGAGAGTGTTCTGATAGAGGATCCAGATGACGAAGACCGGATTCCTCCACAGTCGACGTATTATGGATTACCAGGTGCTCCGAGTCGGCCGCATCCTAGCCTTTCTCCTCGCCTTCCCCATTCATCAGACGTCTCTACTGACTCACCACTTCTTGATGTAACGAATGTACCGATATTCCTGGCCCCCCATCTTGAGAGGACTCCGTCTCGGCAAGCCAGATTCCCTTCTAGTCCCTTCGCGAGACCTCATAAGGAGATATCGTTGTCATCTGACCAGGAGGAGGAACGCGATCAGGAGGAGGAGGAATTTTTCCCAACAGAAGCTTTTCGACGGTCTCCATATCATGATGGTCTTAACCGAGAAATCAGTTGGGTGGCAGAGCCAGGTGAGTTCTAGCTGCGTTGGTTGATCAGGATACCTCTCAGTCGTTTTGCGGTAGTGCCGGAAACCCCCATGCCTGTGCACGAGGAGACAGAAGAGGAAGAGGATGACGAACTGCTGCAGGATGAACCGGCCCAGCAAATCACCGAAGATGAAGATGACCATCCGCCTCCGGATTCGCCAAGAGAAGGGTTTAATACTCAGATCGAGGAACCATCATCTCGCGCATCATCGGATTCAAAGGAACTTGTTGTGGAATTGGAGACGTCTCCCTTGCCTACTCCCGCACTCACTTCGCCGACACCCTCCTCATTTGCCAACCTACCTAACACCGCTTCCATGCTCCGTAACAGTGATGAATCGGATTCTCAACAGTACCCTCAGCGGCTTTCGGTGGCTATTCGCATGCACAGCGATAAATCTCCGGTTGTAACTGAGCCTGAGTCGACCGATCCCCAAACAGTCCGGGCAGAGACTCCCTCCAGGCGCGAAGGTAGCACATGGAGCAAGATCGTTCACTCCTTGACGAGGAGTGCTTCAAGTAGTGGGCGCCGGTCTCGGACGAACTCGATTGCGACAAGGGAGAGAAGACAGCACACCGACTCCAGCATTAGCCGGGAGAGTGGAGTGAGTCTTCCAAGTCCAAAAATTGATAAGAACGACAGCATCAGTTCGACCACATACCCACACGGCCAGCCATCCTCGGCGTCGACTTCGGTACATTCATTGGTCCAAACCGCTCCTCCCAGCAGCGGGGTATCTCCTGTTCCCATGACTCCCTCCACTGATCCTCTGGCGAAGTATACACACGAAAAACTCATGCCTTTCCCCGGGATCAAGAAGCTGCAAGAGCAATGGAACCGTCAACCTCACTTTTCGTCTACTCCTGATATCATTCTGTCGCATCATGTTGAGGCTGATATACCGCTGCCATCGAGTTCTTCCAGTAACACCCCTTCTAATTCTCCTGAGATAAATGGGGACAGGAAGTTAACACACCAGGCATCAGATACCCATCTGTTGCATATCTACAAGGCTCAAGCACCACCGCTTTCTGCCTCTGCATCCACATCCTCTCATGACCACTACCAGCATGGCAGTCCCCACTCACCATCCTCCATTATGCTGAAATCCCTTCCAACTAACCGAGATGGGGTCCGGAGATGGCTCAGTGCCAGGAAGTTGTTCCCCCAGCCTTCACAGTCGCCGGTGGGCAATTCGCCTCCGACGCCTAGTCCTGAACCGAAACCCGCAGTAGCGTCGAAGAAGCCATCACTCTCTGACCTATTCCGATTGCGGAAGGAGAATGATTTGTCCGCTGAGCTCCAAGATGAATGGGTAGATGTTGATCGTGACAAATCGCGCAGTTCTGTTGGCAATGGGCAGCTAAAGAAGGCGAATGGTGAATTCTCCCCGACCAGTCCAAACGACAGCTTTATCCGTGATGAGCTTCAGAAGACGCCGCGAGCGAGTAAAATCGCTAGGCCTAACGGCCAGCCATACTCTGCCACAGATATCTCCCTAATACCTCTCACTCCGGCAACCCCTTCTCCCCCTGAATTCCCATCTACCACACCTGAGCCTTGGTCTTCACTATCCGACTACCCCCATCTCACAACATCCGAGTCTTCTTCGTCCAACACTTCCTCGCATTATTCAAATTACCCTGCGAAAGGCGGCATACTGTTAGAGCGCTTGAATGACATGCTGGGCCGAGGTTCAAGAAGCCCGGTATGGCTATCTGCCATTGATGAGCCTCCGCGAAGATTTCTACGATGTTCTCCAGTCTTCCAGGTCGTGAATTCTAATATCTGCAAGGATCGCTTCCTCTTCCTGTTCAACGACATTCTCGTCATTGCCAAACCTCGTGCTGAGGATTCCGATACGTTCCTCGAGGTGACGAAGCCTAATCCTGCTGATCGGAAGTTCACCGTCAAGAATGTGGTATTGCTGCGACAACTCTGCTTCACCAGCGAGCGTGAGGAGCCGTGTTCGAGAGCCATCCCAAGAACTCCTGCAGTACAAGCCTTTGTCGAACAGTTCTCCATAGATCCGGATAATGCAGTCACATTGCTCTTCAGCAGCTTGGATCATCGTGACGACCCTGCTGCACTTGCGCAACTCCTGTTCAGAACACCACATATTGACAGGGTGCAGCTCGGTGATTTTTTGTCGCGGCGTACAAGCCGTGTTGTACTCAAGCATTATCTTGACGCCTTTGGGTTTATGGGAATGAGGGTGGACAAAGCCCTCCGGTTGTTCCTTCAGTCTATTCACATCCCGGAACGGGGCAGCCACGGTATCACTCCTCTAGACGTTCTTCTCGAGCCGTTCGCGAACCGGTGGTATGAGGCAAACGCAATCCACATTTCTTACGACAAAGATTTGGCCTACCGCTTCACGAGAGCCATCGTGCAGCTGAACGACGTCCTGCATGGTGCTATCTCTCATGAGCCGGGTCAGATGGGGCATCCTAAAAGGAATATTACTGCAAGAGACTTCCTTGAGGCTTTCCGACGTCATGACAATCGCTTGTCGGATGAGTTATTGGGAGATGTCTATGATTCCATCCGTCGTGAGCGCCTGTGCCAGGCGCGTAACTCAACGTCTGGCGGCCCACCAGAGATCACTGTCACCTTCAAACGCACACTTCCTCCGCGACTCACCTACCGGGTTCAGTCAGAGCCAGTCGTCATCCGTATCCCACAACCAGATCCGCAGTTCAGTATTGAGTTGTTTGGGCACGATTTGGTGTTTGACCCACCTGTATTGTCATTTGCGAAGTCGGCAGAAGCTTCCTTCCGGGTGACGGGGCGCGCTTTTGGACTGAAAACAATGTCCATGCTGCGGTCAGGTCCGAATGCCCTACTATATGCTGGCCTAGCCCAGAGTTACACTATAGCAGTGGAGCGCGCTTTCATGCGCAACACCTTTCAGGTGGCATTTTTGGATCACAATGGGGCCAAGCGCAAATATATGTTCAGTGTCACCGACCCTGTTGTTCGCCACGAGTGGGCAGTTTCGCTCAAACGGGAAATTGATGCTTCTGTCGTAGCCGCTGATCATCCCTACGGCATAAATTGGCCGTCCCCGCAGACGGCTCGGTTTTATAAAGCATCGTACAACATGTCTTTCAAGGTGTTGCAAGATACCCTACTCAAGCCATCTGCTTCCCTGGGCGACACCAGTCCCTTTCCTTCTAAAGTTGACCATGCACTAGCGCGCCTCACCTCATCCGGCCTTCATGCCCGCGACCAATCCAAAACATCTGTTCGACTCGGTGTGAACTGTACATCGGAGCCAGTGCGCTCAAAGTCTCGGAGCAAGGTGTACCATCGCCATGGACCTGGAAAGATGGAGTCGGAAGGCAACACCCTTGGCTTCCCTCACGAGAGCAGCGACGATTGCGGAGATGATCCTGACACGCAACTCAGGTCGGATGATCAATACTGGTCAGGAAAAGATTTAGCGATGTACTGCCAGCAAAATAGCTCTATCGCCCTTTTGCTGGCATACCTGCAA
The DNA here is from genome assembly GCF_016647745.1 of Suillus plorans. Lineage (NCBI taxonomy): Eukaryota > Fungi > Basidiomycota > Agaricomycetes > Boletales > Suillaceae > Suillus > Suillus plorans. The sequence continues at coordinate 348,878 of NW_024537389.1, forward strand.
GTCAGCACGCCAGATGTTAACGGCTCACAATGACAGTCTTGTTTCAGTGAGACTTTTGCTTTGTCGTATATGCCGACCACTAAAACTTTGACCCAGTGTCTCGTGTTTGTTCCCGATCTCCCTTCTGAAATCTGTTCCTCATCTGTTCTCTCTATATCTCACGCATCCCGTTCATGTACATTCAATCGTTCCGCTTTTTTTCCATTCTACACATCACTATTGCTATATCGTCCACTATCATTACCGCATCTTCTCGTCTTTAAGTCACATTTGAATTCATGATACATTCTGGAAGGAAAGCACCACACTAAGCTCGAGTATTACATGCAAAAAATCAATTTGTTGATGTGTCACAGCCACGCTCGAGTCCATCTTCGTAAAGGAACAGCCAAAACAGCCTTTTCCGGCTTCAAAAGCTTCCGAGTCCGTGACCAGGGCTGTCCAGTGTCCAGTAACAGTTGTTCACCACTTTGAATCTTTTAAGTAGTTACTTGACTAGATGCCCCAGTAGGGCACGACGTATCCACTGCCTCGTGTCAAGTCCCAGTTCTTGTCTTTCCCTTGAGAGACAGGTCATGGCTCGTATCTATGCCGGTGCGAATGCACAACTGGGACGCTCGTGGTATGACTATGGTGAGTAAACTCTGTTTTCCCAGTTCTGCCACCGCATGAATTGGACAGACAATTTCCGAATCGAGTGGAGTTCTCCCGACCGCTATGAGATCGTCGATCGTGTAGGAGGCGGGAAGTATAGCGAGGTGAGAATTTTGTGGACATAATCCACGAATTTTCAGCTAACCAGTTCACAGGTGTTCGGAGGGTTGGATACCGCTAACTCCGAGACATGTATCATCAAAGTACTCAAGCCTGTAGCAGCAAAGAAGATCAACCGTGAAATTAAGATTTTACGCAACCTCACTGGAGGTCCAAATGTTGTTGCCCTTCTTGACGTCGTTCAAGATCCTTCATCAAGATACCACAGCTTAATCATGGAATATGTGGATAATGTAGAGTGGAAATCGCTATATCCAATCCTTGGCGAGGTAGATATCAAGTTCTATACTTTCCAGCTCCTTAAGGTATGTTCCATGACTTCATAAATCACCCCAGGAGCTTCTTTTAAGGCTAATCCACGAGGCCTTGGATTTTGTGCATTCGCGAGGAATCATGCATCGTGATGTGAAACCGGGAAATGTCATGATTGATCACCGACACCGGAAAGTACGTTCCACGTTTGCTCCGTCACGATGAGATCGCTGATTAGTTGAAATACAGCTACGCGTCATTGACTGGGGACTTGCTGAATTCTATCATCCTGGGACAGCATATCATATTCGGGTGGGTTCACGGTACTACAAAGCGCCCGAGCTGCTCGTGGGGTATAAGCTGTACGATTACAGCCTTGATCTGTGGAGCATAGGATGCATGCTTGCTTCGATGGTGCGTGACATTTTTGCGTTTCGCTCATATCCTTCTTCTAATTATTCGGTAGCTGTTTCGCAAAGAACATTTCTTCCGTGGTTCGGATAATAATGACCAACTCTTGAAAATCATGAGAGTTCTAGGATCTGACAGTTTCGATGCCTACTTGAAGACATATGATATACCATTTGAAACAGACATGGAAGCCCTTCTGCACTCGTCAGTGGCATGTGCTGGCACGCATTTCAATGCTGATATCTCGTTCCAGTTATCCAAGACAGCCTTGGGCACGTTTTGTTAATGCTGAAAACCAGCAGTTTGTGACGTCAGAGGCACTGGACCTTCTTGACAAATTACTTCGTTATGATCATCAGAAACGGCTAACAGCACGGGAGGCTCAAGCCCATCCATATTTCAGTAAGCACATTTATTTCCGCTATGCTTCTCTTCTCAAGCTATATACAGATCTGGTCAGACTCGAGGCAGCATCAATTAAAGGAGACTCAGCAGAGTACGTTAACGACTCTGGATTCTGCTCTATGTAAAGGAACTAGGGGGGTTATTTATGTAGGTGTACTCCTGGATCTCACGCTTGTAGAGAAGTTGTGTATCGGACGATGTTGTCACTATTAGGGTCAAGACACTTATGCTGGAGAATGTGATCAGAATTCAAGCACGCGGTGACTGCATCAAAACAGGAAAGTCCAATGAAGTGGCAACGTGTTCAGCCCAAACGAAAACGAGGTAAACACACGCTCTCGGATATGTTCAATTACTCCAGGCTTTCTACACGCCCTCACTCGCGTCTATCGTCAGGTCAAGGTGGTAAACTGATATAACGCACCACATTCATCATCTTTACGTCCTTCCAATCTAACCTGCGTCAGATAATGGACTCAGACTACATACATCACATCCGCCCCAGGGCAATTAGCAGTCCTCACCATCCTAATTCGCTTCCCCAACACAGGTGTGCCAAAATAGCTGAGCTACCGGTCTCTCCATCACCAGCAACCCGAGTACGCTTTCCGCCGCATGAAGATCGGAGTTGTCCACATGATTATACCAGCGCTCGTCCTGTCCAATGGAGACGCATAAATCCTCACGCACTGGCATGCGTCAAGGAGCAGGAGCACTACGTGCATGGCAGACATGAAAACCCAACAGAGCAATGGGTGAACGATCAGATCCACTTGGCAAGCCGGCCAATCCATGAGCGCCGCTGGATGAAGCCCACGGAGACAGAGGAATTTCGACATAGAATGCGAGATGAATTCCTATACGAATATGAGGTGGAAGCGCATGGGTGGATGTCATATGAAGAAGATATGAGACGAAGAATGCGGGAGCGCGAAGAGGAGAAGAACCGCCTGATACAAAACGAAGTTAGACGAATCCAAGCCCGCGTTCGCCAGCGGAGAGACAGCGAAAGACATGTTATTGCTGAAGAGCGAAGACGGGAAGCTGAGAAGGCGAAGGAAAGAGTGATGAGGGAGCAGGCGAGGCTGGAACGAGCAACAATGGACGCTTGGAATGTGTACGAGTTGCGATGGGTAGCGCTATCCGCTGCATATGACGGAATCGTTCTAAAATTCCGTGATATCCCGTGGCCACTACTTATTCCTCCGCTGACTCCAAGTGAAATCACTGCGGAGGGAATCGCGGCATTTATTTTGTCGACGGCCCATTCCCAAGAGCAGTCCCCGAAAGAGAGGATACGCGCTGCTCTCCTCCGCTGGCACCCAGATCGATTCTGTAGAGTGCTGGGGAGAGTGCGAGAATCGGAGAGGAATGCTGTCGAGGAAGGCGTAGGGATTGTGGTTCGATGCCTGAACGATCTTCTAACGAAGGATAACAAGGCCTCCCATATGGTAAGCACCGTTCCTCATCAAAAGTTCAAAACCTAGCACTACCGTCTGCTCACGGCCAGTCCACTGCAGGCTAGACGAGGATCGAGGTTATGAGTGAACCTATTGCACGACGCTGGCCGCGGAGTCGCAACTTGGGGTCAGCTCCCATACCTTGACACATTCCAACTACACTGTGTACAACAGCAAAGGACGTTCAAGTTCCTGTTAATAAAGTGTTTCTTCATAATAGACTCCAACATTAATTTGGATTTTTTTTTCTGAGGCAAGGTCTGAAGCCAGGAGATGGCATTGCATAATCAAGGAAAATTTAGTTACTCCAGTATTGGGAAATTTTATTTTTCCATCCTTGACTCTATGTAGACAGTGCAATATTCTAACACAAGGGCCTTGTGCTCCTGCTGCACTTCAAGGGAGAGCGTTACTGCGGAAGGCGGAGCGATGATACAATAGCTAAATAGCGCGAAGCTGGTTATATATGGTGAAGATACGTTGAGACTCCGAGTCGCTGTATATGTATAGACACAGGGGAGTAGTCTGACCACCTAACATACCGGGTCCACAACATAACTATCGTCGGTCGACGTCTTACTTAACGAAGTCGTGCGAGAGCGCGACACGACCACTCCATTGAAGAACGGAATAGACAAGCCATCTACGTACATTTGAAATCAGCAACAATACATTACTACCTGCCACGATACTTACGAATGATGATAGAACCAAGGACGACAAAGGACACTATAGGCTGGATAGTTGTAGCGAGGTACTGTGCTTGATTTGCAGGCGGGTTCTCTGGGGTGGGCAAACGCGTGAGCGCTAGGGTAGACACGAAGACTGCGCTGACTCCCATCTGCGACGCATTGATAAGTGATAAAAAATGGTATTGAACAGACTTACTGGACCTGTATACAAGATTCAGATACTTGAGGTGAAAGCGATATCATAGATAAGAGCTGCTCACCGAAGTGACCAGAGAATAGAGCTTCCCGCCAGCATGCAATCTCGGGAACAAATTTGTATATCGCCAATAAAGATGGAATTCGCCTGAAGATCATGATGGCGATCACAAGAAGAACAAGCTTCCACAGGCTGATGTCATATTCGGGAGAGTCATAGGCGTTAAAGGGTAGCCAAGCGCCAATGTAAATGAAACAACAACAGTTCAGCACATAATCTATGACAGAAGAGAAATCGTCATGTTCTATCTGTTCATGGAAGTGCCCATCCCAGGATATTGCACAGCCTGATGGGAATGTCAGACCCTACTAATAGGTGAAGCATACAGACTAGATGCAAACCTGCTGCAAATGCTGCAAGAAGATCATCCGCGCCAATGGTGCTCGCAATTCCCATAGTAAAGATGGAGAAAGCCAGGTACTGGGCGATGTACGATTTACGATCTATAAAGTCGTGATCAAGGGATTTCTTCATGAGTTTGGAGAATAAAAATCCTGAATCACAAATGCAATGCAATCAGACCAATGCATTCGGGTGAAGCGACATTCCCGACCTAGAACGGCTCCTAGAACGGTGCCAAGGATGACCTGGTCTGTGGTAAAGAAAGTTGAGAACTTTACGAGACGCCCAACACACAATAGCACAAACATAACCATCCCACCAAAAACCACTTGCCGATAGCAGTTCGAACGGACGTCTCTATGGTGAGGTATATGGATATTGCAAGAAAAGGGTAGGCAAGGCCGTCGTTGGCTGCGGCCTCAGCCAACAAAATGTGGCGAATATCCTCGCGAACATGTTGGTGGGCAAATTTACCGTCTATAGAGTATATGTAAGTATCAGGGGTAGTTCATGATTGGCCGGACTGACGTGTGATGGCAGCACATGTCACCGGGTCCGTAGGGGTCAAACAAGCGGCGATACAAAGGGCTGAGATGTAGTCGAGTTTCGGGAACAACACGTACATCACCGCTGACAACGGTGATCAGTAGGTACACGATTGCATCCGCGATGACTTACCAGCCACTACGACCCAGCCAAACGCCATGGTAGGCACAACCATTACCAACAAGCTCTTGGCATGCCTTTTCATATATGCAGGTGGTAATTCGACTCCAGCTGCAAATAAGCCGATTACAAGGACGATACGCATGACCTCTAGTGTTATGGTATTACTCGAGGGACCCCACGAATGGGGTGCGAAGATGTTGGTACCGAAAGGACCTATGATAATCCCGAAGGCGGTTCCTAAAACGACTTCATTGACATAAAGCTGGTGGAAACATGGGTCAATTGTCAAGGGATTGATAGCAATTACACACCTTCTCTTTGATTAGGAGGGACACTAGTGAGAACTGTGGTCAATAGTCAGCATACTACGGTATATCACAATTCTCATGGAGCCAGGTAGACAGCACCCGAAAACGACCGCTCGTAGTCAGCAAGAGCAACGACGCGCGTACTGCATGCATGCATGCGAAAGGAGCTGGAACGAACCAAGACTGTAAAGCCACCAAGACAAATGTACGAGATCCTCGCCGGCGACACCTGAAAGAAAAATGAGTTGTTGATGACAAAAGAACAGTCGCTGACCGCACGGACCTGGAGTAAATCTAAAGCCATGTTCAAGTGTTGTCGCAAAATCTTTCGCCTGATTCCAGTAGTATTTATCCAAGCAGACACCAGATTGCTGCAGTGCAACGGGGCCGGGAATTAACCATGGAGAGATATGGCAGCTGTTCCACCTTGGCAGACAGCCTGATAAATACAGTGACGGTAATGAATTATCCCTGAAATGCTCATCACGTCAATTACATTTATGTAAAGTTGATGAAAGGATCCACTCACGACCTTTAACTGCATGGCACCTGCCAGCAGCGGTGGGAACTAATGATGTACAGGAGTCCATGTATGGTTTCTCGATCGTGAACCCTTGTGCGAGTGAGCAACTTGAAGGTATTTCTCTTCTCAAAGTAGGTCAAGCTTTCTGTGACGCTGAGCCACCTCTGTGAACCGTAGGGGCCAACGGACGTTGTGATAGGGCTGATACGATGAAGCAGCACGAATAGGGCGCCGCGCGGTGGAGTCACTTACCAGGTTTGTGTGTTGTGCTGATTATAGTTGGAAATTGGAATGTAGGAGTCGCGATTGCGGTAAGTAGTTGATGAATAATCAGGAGTTCCGGATCCGGACCAATCAGCACTAGGGTGGCGCCATGGGCTGGCAGAGGGAGAGTTCGCTACAGCTGCATACATACAACATGTAAGGTGAACTGTGAGTGTGGTGCTACTTCCTCCCTGCCAAGTAAGCTTACATATCATTATCGACAAGGTTGTCGTAATTAATGTGCCAACAAAGTTTCTTGTACAGAAGTGCGCTCGCACCGCAGAAAGGTTTAGATAGAATGTTCGAGGCCAGGCAGGCTGTGTTGTATGCTACGTTCGTGCGCGTTATCGTATACTAGTAGTGGCCCTGGGTAACGTTAAACGACACTCGCGCGCCAAACCCCTGACTCCCATCTTTCCTATGGGGTCCCACATGTATCTCCATTCAGCACTTACAATATATACTTTTCAACGTACACATCGTTCGCATCCCACGAACCAGAAATGGTGGCACAAGAAGAAAGTGTCATTCGGGCATTTGAAGTAAAGGGGGATGCGAGGACTCGGAGAATGTCCACATGTTGGTTTCTCTGCTTAGCGTCGCAACGGAACGCCAAGAACAAGGTGCCCTCATGTTGAGTATGCCACAGTGCTCTGATGCTTCGAACAATCAGAGACAGTATTGAGCTGCAGTAGTGAAAAGACGTTATCACATGGGTGTTCATGCGGTCCGTGTCGAGAGCAAGTCGAGAGAGTGATCGAGCTAGGACAGCTGGCCTGGACAACGAGCATGTGGCGTTCACAAAAGAGAACGAGTGGGGATGGGATTTCAAGAGACATTTTCCGTAGTGGAAACGACCATCTGCAGGCAATAAGTTGGATCTAGATCAATCAGTGTCGAATACAAGAGCATGATGGATAAAAGATATTCACAAAAGCTCACATACATGAGGCCTTGAAGTCTCAATTAGACTATATGAGATATGCGAACGGGTTATACACGGAAGCAAGCACAGCATTAATATTCTTGCGCATCTTGTTAGTGATAAAAGTTCGACAAAGCCCTCCCTACTGATGTCAAGGATATACTCTGATTTGAGATGGATCGAGTACCATCTGTCCACTCTGGAGTCGGAAGAATGCAACTTATCCTCAAAGTGTCGGGCTGTGGACATATATATCGCGCACGCTTCATAATCAAGGGATGCCGCAGCTGGCTCTGTATTCGGGAGCGGACTGCGGATAGTACACAGCGCACGAGTTGGGGCGTTCCAGTTCGCTGCGTTACACCGTGTTCTACGAGGCTGAGCCTTGAGCAAGGGGTCGGGGACTTGACAGTCTGAGTGTAAACAGTTTTGTCCCTTTCACGAAAAATAATTTGTGGTGAATTATATTTGGCTCGGAACTAGTAAACGTAAACAGGTAAAGCGGGCGTCATCATGAGAAGTGACAAATCCAAATTTTTGGACTTTACTCTCGGATTTTGATTTTTGTCTGCCTCACTATGCTCCGGACTATAACACGACTGCCGCTGCGCAGATGCGTTCATACGAATGCCAGATCCTCGAGCACCCGTATATTTAAAAGTTATTCGAGCAGGCCTGGACTCGCACTGGGAGCTACCGTCACGTTTGCTGCATACATGGCTTGGTCGTTGAGCTCGGATAGTCAGCGGATATCACTTGATGCTCAACCTGTGTCCGGTATGCGTTCATTGAGATCAACAGCAGTGCTATTCTAACACATTCACAGCTCCCAAAAAGCTTCCGTCCTCCACAAATCCCTCACTTCCCGCTACAGACTCCCCTCCGCCTCCAATACAGACAGAAGAGACATACTCTGAAACGTCAGTACCAATACTAGAGGAGGACGCGGATAAAACACCACCGGCCGCGCCAGTAGAAGCACAGAGTGAAGAGCAGTCGTCTGGGGGAGCTTATAACCCGGTGACAGGCGAAATCAATTGGGACTGCCCGTGCCTCGGTGGAATGGCCCATGGTCCATGTGGTCCAGAATTCAGAGAGGCCTTTTCATGTTTTGTTTACTCTGAACAGGAACCAAAAGGTATCGATTGTGTGGAAAAATTCAAGGCCATGCAAACCTGTTTCCGGGAACACCCCGACGTATATGGGGAGGGTAAGCTTGTTTTCCGATTAGGAAGTCTGTTGTACTGATTCCGTGGCAGAAATTATGGACGATGATGATGAAGAGGAATCCCAGGGTCAAGCTACGCCCTCGGGTACTAAGCTTACTGAGGCGGAGTACGCAACTCTGGATAACGTAGCTCAGGAACCCGCGCAGCCCCAACATCCCCCGTCACCTGTTTCCACATCATCCGCCTAGAGCATCGTTATCTTAGAGTATCTTGGTTAATTATCCCTCATATATTCACCACTCAATATGGCAGCCTATATGACCATACATAGCGCATGGAATTCAATACAAGAAACTATGCTAAAGGTATATGGAATCTCGTGTCAGTTTGAGAACCGCTTCTCTATGACCTGGTCTTTCAACTTATAGCCGTTGGCAGCGAAAAGCTTTGAGCGCAGGAAGGTCGATGTATCATAGATGTCATGCTCCTTCGCCTAGAGAACCAGTGAGTTCATGGCAGTTCCTACAAAGGTACGAACCACTCACCCGTTCATCAAGCTCAGACATCTTGACCGTGATGAGCTCAGGTTGCTCGTGTTTCTGTAGTTGATGGAAACGGGCCTTTTCCTTCACAATCTGGCCAAGAAGGAAAGCTAAGAGTTCTTCATAGTCACGAGCTTGCGTCAAGTATTTTCGGAAGCCCTGTCCAAACCATCAGTGCCTTTCCTGATAAAGTGATAACGTACTCACCCTTTCAAGGGTCTTTTTGATTGACATCTTTTGAGTGCTGACGAAGCTCCCTACTGCAACGGAGATCGCCATGTCAATGTCATCAGCGCGAACGTATTCCCGTAGGGACATTTTTGCACTGGCTTCAGCCATCCGAATCATGCTCTCCAGGTGTCGGACGGTGATGGGGTATGAACCTGTTGCCAGTGACTCGCGACGAAGATCAGAAAACAAGCGCGCTAATTTATCCTGGTCCATGTCATAGAGCTTCGGGCGTATCTTCTCTCGGGCGTACATGATGTATTTACGGAGGATATCTTGGGGTATAATCTGTCTAGACTGTTAAGGAGGGCCACAGCTTCAGGGACTGAATAGACTTACATCAGCATCAAGGGTGGTGCCAACATCCATCTCATCTCTGTCAGCTTCGAATCTAGGGTGACTGCGGAGGTGACTTCCAACAACGAATCGGGCTAGTAGCTCGTCTTGCACAGGATCCACGTTGTCTTTGACAACACACAGCACGTCAAACCGAGACAGGATGGGTTCTGTCAGCTCGACGTTTTGCTGGAAGGGAATTGTCGGGTTATATCTTCCGCGAATCGGGTTAGCAGCGGCAATTATGGCACATCGAGCTTGCAATGTCGTGACGATCCCAGCTTTCGAGATTGAGATGGTTTGTTGTTCCATTGCTTCATGAATAGACGTCCGATCTGCATCATTCATCTTGTCAAACTCATCAATGAGACACGTTCCTTTGTCGGCAAGGACAAGAGCGCCTCCCTCCAGCGTCCATTCCCGAGTTACGGGATCCTTGCGGACGCTGGCAGTCAGACCAACAGCCGATGCACCCTGACCAGTCGCGAAAACAGACCGGTGAGCTGTCTTCTCTGCGTACTTCAGGAATTGTGACTTCGCCGTTCCAGGGTCGCCCAAGAGCAGTACGTTGATGTCACCGCGAAGGCGGTGTTTACGGTTGATGTCTTTCGTAACACCACCGAACAAGGAGAGGGCGAGGGCCGTTTTGATGTCTTCATGCCCGTAAATCGAAGGTGCAATAGACTTGACGATACGCTTCCGAATACGTTCGTCTCGTGCGAGGGCGCGCATCTCCTTCTCGTCTTCTTCAGTAAGACGGAACGCTGCAAACAGATCTTCCTTTTTGTTGATGTGGTTGGCCTCGATGATTGTGGAGAAGACTGGGAACCCGTTCTTCGAGTTAAGAGAGGCGTCAAAGTTGTTCCTGTATATCCCAGTCACTTCCTACGCTAACGTGCTTAGTGCCGGTTATCGAAAGCGCCCACGTTACTTACAATCTCCTCTCCAGGCTTTGCCAAGTCAATGAGGTCCCATAGGAGGATAACTTCACGATGCCTTGGTAGACGCCCCGGAGGGACTGACCCAGGGGACTCCTGCAGCGTCATCTTCTGGTAATTGCGGTACACCGTCTGTCATGAAGCATTTAGCAGGTATCGTCATAAGTTCGAAATACGACTGACCTGCTCGGAGTTAACAGGAAATGGGCCTTTGCTCTCGCAGTTGGCGCAAAAGCTAACTCTGACCTCCTTTGTTGCATCCTGGTAGAATGGACCGAGAACAGCACCACATTTTCGGCAGTCAAATTTAACGTATTTAAGCTGCGGGAATACACCACTTCGTCGAGTTACAACACCAGTGACTCGGACTAAATTGTTTAGGTTAGAGCGTCGGAGATCACGGAGTGAGGAGCTCAACGGAAGATCTGCGATGCGAACATGAACTTCCGAGTGGATCCGTTCGTACGATGGGTAATACACGAGAATCGCATTCAGCGCGACCTCGTCGAAGATTGTAAGCATGGCGGCCGGGGAGTTTGTCAGAAAGTAAGCCAGGATAGGCTTAGACATTGCTAGATGAAGATAAGATACTTCCAGTGACTCGGCATTTGCTGCAATAGACCATCAGTAACTCTGCAAAAGGTATAGACTAATAATACGGACTTTCTCCAAGATTACGAATGCGTTGACCGTAGACCGATGCGCCGTTTTCGTCGACGTAGGTCATCAAAAACTGCCGGAAATGTTTGACAATTGATCGGCGAACACGGTCATTCGCAATCCATTCGACGATAGATTTAGCCTTGATGTCACTCAGTTGCTCAAGGGGTATTTCCTAAAAAAAAAAAACATGGATGAGTACACGTCCGACTGACCGCCAAGATTTTCACCAACATCGTCTATACCATCCACATCATCTACATCACGACGCTCGTCATATTGTCGCCTTGTGCGACGCTTCATTCTCGCAACGCCGAGATCATCGCCAAGAGCATCTTCATCGTCCATGTCATCATCCTCCAGGAACTGAGGTGCACGGCCTCTATTAGCTGCTCGGGTGCCTTGCTTTCCTGTGCGTTCAAGGCGATCGCGGCGATTCATCTTGGCTTCAGCCGCTCGTCGAGCTGCTGCTGAAATTTCGTCAAAGTTTCCTTCATCATCGATATCTTGGTCGGAGTAGCGATCCAGTAGTTCGTTTGGTGCATAATCTCTATTTTCAGCAGGGTAAAAGTGAGATATCTAGAAAAATATGGACTTTGACACGCACTCTTCGAGGGTGTCCGCAAACAAATCTTCGCCTTCACCGTCGTTTTCATCATCCTCATCTATATCACGTACTCCGTCACGATCATCCAAGCTATCATCTGTATCGGAGAAGGGTGCTGGAGGCGAAGACGGTGGGAGAGACGATTGTGAATCACTCCGTCTTGGAGTAGGACGTGGAGCTGGGGATGAACTGGGAATGGGAGGCGACCTTGGACGCTTCGCACCTCTAGGGGTCTGTGACTATGATGTAGAAATTTAATAAACATCAGTCCGATTTCTGTGTCTTCCGTGCTCACCATGGTGAATAGCGATAATGCGGGGAGATGGCAAGAACAAAAACACGCGTCGCGACGCGTTCAATTGTCGGAATTTTAAATTTAAAGCGTGTTCGGTTCCCACGCAAGGATGTGATCCATCCGTGCCGACCAAATCATTCCTGGAATCCTTTGTGATATGCCTAGCGTCGACCTCGAAACCGCGATCAAGCAAGAGGAAGAGTACCTGCGCAAGGTTCATCCTACCGTGGATGATATTCCAGGGTGCATGACCCTGTTTGATGAATTTTTGCAATGCCATGGTATGCTCTAAAAACGCTTCAGAGTGCTGGTACTCATGAAACTTTCAGTTCTGGGGACTCAAATAAAATCTTTATACAGATACGGTCAAATGTCAGAGTGTGGAGTTAAAAAAGAGGACTTCAAATTTTGTATGAGCTTGAAATTCATGCACCCAGAACAGAAACGGGACGCTTGGATCCGCCGCCGTGCCGAGTGGTGGGCTCACAGACGACTCGGGAAGAGTAGCGAAAATGTGTGGGATATGAGGAAGTAATGTCCACCCTTTGAGGTATTTCTTCGCTTACTGAATTTACTTCAAGGAGTCCTCTACCAGACTGGCCCCCAGCCCTTTCGGACAATGTTCCAGAGAATGTTGAAACTATCTCGTGAATGATCAGAATGACTTACCCTGCAGACTCTTATAGGGGAATTCGATAGCCCTGTTATGTTTCTCATCCACGTGTGCATGGCGGCGCTTGGTCTGTCTCAGGCGGGACGCAACCTTTGGCCTTCAAACACAGTGGCCCTCTTCGCGAGGAAACAAGTTCCACTCTATTGAGCTCACATTACACTTATTTCGTTCTCCCTTCTGATACACTCAACTTATTTGCATAACTGTGTGTTCACAGCTGAAGTTCTCCTGAACACTGAAACCAACTCTCTGGATGTCAGCAAGACTAGAATATCGCACGTTCTTTGAACTATCCCAGATAAAGAGCTGCTACTTTCTGTTCGCTTTGATTTTCAGATACATCAATATGGTTGTGCGCATCTACTTTGGCAGCACAATCATATGCACTTTGTGGGAACGTTCCAGGTAGGATTTGTCGCATTTTTTAAGAAGTCGTGAGGACGGTCGGGAGAACTAAGTTGAAGTGCCTTTGTATGAACCCACCATCCAGCAAGTCCGGCCGGATCCTCTGCAAGCGAATGCAATCGAGCCTACAGAGCTATAATATTCACGTCTCCGCGGCTGCACTACCATTTTTGGTGAGTGTCCCTAACATAATTTACTGTCACATTTTCATCGCACCCGTGTTTCGAATACACGGCGGCCTGTCTCTCGTCATCTCGTATCCGAATCCAAGTCAGTGCAGGAGGACTATTGCTTACTCCAATGTTGTTATTCACTTGCCCCTTTGTCCACTCGGATCTCTCACATGCAATTGATTGTCTTTTGTTGCTCGTACACGATCTATTATAGCTCGCGCGTCCTCCCATCGCTTTCAGTCGGACTTGGCAATGACGATGTTTTCATTTGTATGATTGTACCCTTCCATGTCAGTATATATAGCTCAATTTCACAGCAGGATCGGCCAAGTGTGTCTACATCAACGGATCAAGTTGGGAAACGGGCTTCTTGACCGCCCCACGGGCAACGCTGTGAGATCATTTTTTCCGATACAAATATTCGCTAACATGTTAGTACGGAAGGGACGACCGTCTTCCTTCGTCTATGATCCGCTATGGAAGGCTTGGCCAACATCTACTTGGCCCAATGAAGTCCATTTTTTCAGTAGGTGCCGGTGTGACCCTTGACAAATTGTGTCTAGCCCGTGGATGTCGGATCTAGATGCTGCTCTAATACTGATGAGTCAAAAGTTAGTCATGCATATGGCCATCTTTTTGCTGCCGCCAACATTTACTAAGTATGTATGGATGTACGCAGCAGTCCTTCAAAGGGCTCATTAGCACGATATCATTGATCATCAGGATGCCCATATGGTCGTTGTGGTACTCGCTGCCTTCTAAATGCTAAGATCATCTTCGTCCTTGGCTTGGGACATGCAATGCTGGGGTTAGTACGCCACGTTATTTAGATCTCACCATCGTGAGTTTCTTCTGTAGGCCTTGGCAGATTCAAATGCGATCACGGGTTGATGTGGCAGTACCGGTGCTATTTTTTTGCGGCCAGACCATCGCGCACTTGCGCCGACCAAAGAAGCTGAAGGTGTCTGGGTCGAGGGAGTGCCTTCTAAGATGAGTGAAATATATTGACTTCTATCTCGGAAGCTGCACCAGAACGAATTCCAGGTTGTTGGTATGGTCGGTCAGGGCCTCCTCCAAAGCCGAACCAGTCTCCCCAACCTGGACAAGAGGTATTCGACTTCTTTCATGCGGGAGCTCCACCCACATTTCCGCACACTCGTCAGACTTCTCCGCCAGTATTACGCGCGAAGTCTCGTAGAACTTGAGATTTCAGTTCCACAAGGGTTCTCTCTGGAATACCACCTGTCTTCTGCACATCCTTTCCCCAAACGCTTCCCATTTCCAGATGGACTTTCTGGGTATAATAAGTTGGCGCTGATTCTTTGTCGTTACTTTTTTAAGCACAAAGGCTTGCTCAGAGCGGTGCCTCCAAGCAATTCTTGGATGGGATAACTCGCACGACTGGTCGGGTCCATCCAGTCTTATGTTCAATAAGGACTTTCCCCGCAATCTAAGAACAAGAGGTATGCTCTTGTTCCAAAATCGGCCTTTCTCGGCCCCTATGGGACTGGATTGCGCGATTCTGAGCCACTACATTTTTCCTGCATCTCTGCATCCTTCAGTGCACGCTCATTTCCGGGGTTTTCGCGCGCATTTATCACCGTCGGTATTGCCCATCGGTTCTTTGATCGAATACGAATATAAGGAAGAAGATGTTTTGGAGATGGACAAGGGAGAAGCGACGTTTTTTTGAATCACAGGATATGAGTGATTTCATGATATGAAGCACGCTGTAGATAACGTTGATTTCTATTTATAAAGTCAATTCAGTTGAAGACATCTTCGATGACCGAAGCTAACGTTGATCAACAGAAGGTGACGAATATTCTTGATTAATATTGTTATTACATAGTTACTGGCTGTGACGTTATAAGACTTATGATCTTCGGATCCCTCAGGATTTTGCAAGTCAAGTTGTATTACTGACAACGTTGTCTATCTTCAGTGCTCCGATTGGTACAGTCAGCATGATAATTCCTGTAGAGTACACACAACATAAAAAAAAATAGATGTACCGCAAGCTTAATACTTGCGATACTCGTCCAATACACTATGTTACGATCCCTTCCGTTTTCTCCCCCTACAACTGTATACAATATGATGTCCATGACACGTAAATCTCCTCTCCCATCGTATACCGCTCGTGGAGGATCGCCTGAGAATGAACCGAGCGCGTTTCATTCCAGTAGTGTACATCGTATCTCCAGGATTCTCCGTTGATCATGTTGCCTGACATGTGTGTTCATAGATAGTCGTCCAATGAATAAAATGTGATGAGTGTCCCAGTATTGGGCCGCCTATGCGGACTTTTCTGAGTCACTAGGCCCCGAGTATTTGCGCTCTATCTGGGCCTCCTCTGCATCACGCATGCCACCGGCATGCCAGTCGTCAAGATAGAAATACACAGCTGGTAGGCCCACGAAGAGACCTCCAATAATGTTACCAATCAAAGACGCAATTAGCGACCTGAGAAAGTAATCAGTAAACATTGAGATGCACTGAACAAAAGACTTGGTGCATACTTGCGAATGTACAGGTCGGTCGTAAGCTAGAAAGCAATTAGAAATGTACGAAGTGAGGTTAGCATGTGAAAGACGTACCTCAGAGTGAAGCATAATGCTCAACGGGAGTGAAAACATATTTGCGATAACTGGTAAAAAGTATTGGTGAAAGTTTGAAACCGAATGTTCTGCAACTTACCATGGTCGAAGCCGCAAGACACGAAGACCTAGAGAACATAAATCAGTCAGGATCACCACCTTTGTCGATTTTACGAACCCAGACGGGGAACCAGATAGCTATGATTTTCGACAAAGTTTCTTTGGCCCCCATTCCTTGCTAAACACCGCCCGTGTGAGTAATGAGTCGGAGCAACACGACAAAATACGTACCCAAACGGCTATGCAAACAAGCCAGTTACAACCAATGCCGCGAAGGAGAATCTGATACCAGGCAGGTGTGATGGCTTTCGTACTAGCACAGGGTTGAGACAGTGGGATTTCCAGATTAGGATGAGGTGACTCACATAGCGAATGACTTTACGTATGAGGCATAGGGATCATTCACCATTAGCCCATCGTCTGTATGAACATGTTAAGCTATACGATAATCCAAGCCAATGAACGCGAACTGACATTTCGAAAGGATTGCTGCAAAGAACAGACTGCCAACGAGATTTCCGAAAAAGACTGACACAATAGTATACTTAGTATCTGAATAAGATCCGGCTTCGGCCGGTACTTACCAACAATCCAGTTGAGGGGAACGCCCCACCAGGGAATCGCTCTCTTCAATGCAGCCATGGGGAAGATCTATAAGTTGCGTGTCAATGTGGTTCTACACCAGCGCTAAACTGCCTACCATAAGATTACTGGTGAGTAGGTCAAAACCCTGGAGCACAATCCTGCGGAGGGTTATAACAATTAAGCCATGATACGATGGTACCGAAGCCGTCGGTACCTACATAACGAGTCCGACAGGGAATACGAGACCGCCAAGGACCTTGACAATTCCTGGATTCGAAGCTGTCAGACCTGGAGAGCCACCACTAATAATAAGATCAAGGAGGCCGCCGAAGGACAACATAACACCCGCAAGGACCTAATAGCAAAATTAAGATTTAGAACACATGCATGCACTTGTTACTTACCGCCTTGAAGAAGGTCTTGTCCAACCGGGTGTTGTGCTTGGCTACAGCTTGCTCGACCAGAGCAACAGCCACTTCGGCTGGGGTGAGAGTGAGAGCGCTTGAAATGGACATTGGAGCAGTGGTAGTGTGCGATCCGCTGAGGTCCAAGGGGGATGCAAGATTCGAAATGGTGGCATAGCCTAGCATTTATATGTTTACAAGGTCCTACACCGGTTCACGGTTCCTGACAAGCGAGATACCAAAATAACTGGATTTCTCGTGTGCAGTTACTACTAGTGGGCCCTGGGATCCCGATCCCTGCCAAATGGATCTGCACATTTGGATTAAGGGCCGAAATTCAAAGTTGGGCACACACGGATATCCCTTGGCCCAACCCCATCTTCCCGCCGCCATGACAGCCCCCGACTACTATAAACGGTGACAAACTATTACCTAAACATCAACTCCTTTTAAGCTTTCAGTCCCCAGGATATTTATGTCATGTGATCATTCAAATATGATTAAATAAAATAACGACATGTAGATTAATACTCTATGCTGGCTGGTGTTAGTCTAAAGTCCGATGAATGTCTAGGGTTACTATGTTTAGCATATGCCCTGTGTCGTTTAGCATTTGAAATTTAAAATGTACGCGGGAAGATGGTATTTTAGCGAAGGGTCATGGGTGTGAGCGGTGCCGGTGAGGGGCGGTTGGTGTGTGCGCCCAACGTCCTTATTGAGTGATCAAGGGCTTACCAGGGCAGCAGCACGGCATCACGGCAGAAATGGCAGCAGAGACTTGTTCGCCGTGATAGCTAGCCTTATTAGCCCTACCGCATTGCATTACTGACAGCGCGACTTTTCCCTGGACGGGCCCAAATAGGCCTGTCTGTCAACCGTCGTTAATGACTAAGCCTTCTTTCCGACCTATTTCGGTTTCTCGTAGCATCACAATCAACGTTCCACCATTCAATAATAATTCAATTGCACCACTATGCAAAATGTAATGGACTGATGACGGACTAATAGAGCCTAGTGGAACTTGAGTGGTGCTATCATTAACTGGCATTGTACTTATATTGAATCATACAGCCCAAAGTTCAAATCACACGACCAGTGATATCTATACTGCAGAAAGGCCCATCAGAAGAAGTAACTTCAGGTCGGCTCTGTGATTACCGACGAATTGGCGACGCATTCTAATCGGATGTGGTAGGCTAGGGCAGGCTGTACGAGAACGTGAAGAATTTTGTTTATAGCAACAAACCGATTCTCTGCCTTGGAGATATATATTGTGGGCCTCAGGGTCTGGTTATCTTCATGGCATATTCTGTTCGGCGGACAATCAATCACTAGTCAACTTGGCAATGCACACTAGTACTGGGCCGAGCCAGGCCGCCTCCGTGCCCGATTCCGAAGAGGCTCATTCAATAATGTTGATAATGTTGATCTGTCTAACGGAGTCGTCTATTATGCTCAGGCAGTGCATGTTTCTCCACTTGCTGACCGTCATCAGGGAAACGTAATTCATTACACATGATTACAGAGTGCTACAGTAATGTTGATCTGTCTAACCCGGGAGTCGTCAATTATGTTCAGGCAGTGCATCTTTCTCCACTTGCTGCAATGCAATGCATAAGCTCCGTTATGTTCTTGCAGTTGATTGGCAGATCAGTTGTCTGCGCAATCTGCCTTGATCACGATATCGATAACTGTGTGGTTACGAGCGGTTACAATTCATTTACAAATCCCAAATCGGTACCCGGGCTCTCACATGACGATGGGAGACTTGGCATTGATGGGACCAAGTTTGTCCGCGTGTGTGTGTAAATACCAATAATTTTAGAGGCTGTCTATACCTTGGTCCGGCGCAATCAGTTTCAGAATCACTTTCTGGGAAAGAAATCCGACGTTTCGTTGCTACATTTCTGACGACGCTAACCGAGTCAAACAAGTCCACGTCCCACAATCGAAGACGCCCATCGGAGCCCGCCTGGACACCGGCTCATGTGATGACGAGTGGCCGAACCAAATATCCCATTGCATCTAGAAAAACCTTGCACACGGGTCGCAGTTGTCATTCTTGTCCAGAATGTTTGGCAAGATTTCGTCCACTGATGAAATTCTAGCTGTGTGTGTGTGATGGTCGCCCATGGACACAAACCAATACAATCAAGGTGATCAATTCAAAAGTTCATATGAGGGTATCTATTAAATGCGCACGATGCACGCTTCCATGCATCCATACTTTGACGTACTAGCCATCAGTGTGGTCTCACTTCTCTCCAGATCGGTGTGATAGCTTGGGCGACTGTATTAGCGGCAACCTCGAGGCAGCTGCGTTCTACATCATCCCGAATAGCTGACCACAGCTTACGGGCACGCCATCTATCCGGGTGGAAACGCCGATGGCTTCTTTCTACGAAATCTTTGTAATCTTGAGGTCGCATGGAGGTCTTGACAGTTGCAAAAAATCTCTCCACTGCAGACCAGTCGACATCCTCGACTGTTAGACGGGAAGGATGATGGAGCACAGGCCACGGGATGTCAAGAAAAGTGATCGGCTGATCAGGCGTGAACTTCGCAGCGTCAAATTCTTCACTGAGAACCCTGTATCGTTCCAGGGCTCGATGACTCGTCCACGTACCAGACTCCCAGCGTTGACGCTGTTTAAACCGGCGCTGTTCTTGCCGTCGCCTTTCTTCTTCTGCATCACGTCGTTCAGCTTCCGCTCGGAGCTGGCGTGCCTGACGTTCGGCCTCCTCACGTTGCTGCCATTGTCTTTCTGCCTCAGCTCTTCTCCGCTGTTCGGCTTTGGCCTGGCGCTCCTGTTCTTCAGCACGCTCAAGCGCCTCACGCTTCCTTCGCTGTTCTTCCCAAAGAGGTCTATCCCGGTCAAGTTCTCGCATTTTGCGAATGGACTCTGCAAGCTCGGCTTGGCGCATTGCCTCTTCGTCCGACTCTTCACTCTTACGAGACTCGGACTGCTCTTGCGAAGCAGCGGGCTGAGGATATGTCGATTGCGCATTATGATCACTCACTGAAGAAGAAAAATATGAACCGTTGAAAGAGCAGAGTGGGACCAGTAACATACGCAGTTCGTCGATATCGATCGGGTAATAATCAGCAAACACTTGTTTGAATCCCTTTTGATGGCGTTCGTCCATTGCCCTAACTTTTGCTTGTTTTCGTGTTTCCCGTTTCACCTTCGACTGATTGAAAGCCTGCTTGGCCTTACTTGGTGATATGGTCCGCTGACGCTTTCGCGCATGGCCATTGGTAGGGGTATGTTTTTGTGGCAGTTCGTCGTCCGTGTCAGCGGTAAATCCGTTTTCTATCGCCCTCGTCAGACCGCTATAAAGAGTAGAGATTGCAACAAACTTTTTCGCTTGGCATTCTCTTCAGCTTGCGGCACAGCAGGCCCAGTATTGCTCTGAGATGCAAATTGTTCCGCGTCCATGGACATCGGTTGTCCGTCAGCCTGAGACTCTTGGCTATATTTTGCTTGTGCTCCCTTAATCTTCTGCCATCGATTGTCTCGCTCCTTTTTTAATTCTTCTCTTCCAGATCGTACGGCATTCGACAGGGGCTTAGTTCTTGGACGAAGAATGCCATCAACAATCATTTGTTCCACTTCTTCTTCGTCCCCGTCAGATTCGCTGTCGTTGCTGTGATCATCACTGTCTACACGAGCGCGCCGCGAACGCGCTCTTTTTCTCGGAAGCAGGTTATCCGCTTCAGGGGTAGGCGTGCGTGCGCGTGCGCGTTTTGGGCCTGGCAGTGAAGGAGCTCTAGAGCGCTGAGCCTTAGGGTCAACCCTCACAACAGACGTAAATTTAAAGCCAAAGTGAACAGTGCACCGATATTCCGGGTCCAGCTTGTAAATCTCCCATTGCTCTTGGTAGCAAAACACGTGTTCTCTGAAAGTACAGCATTCCAAACAACTGCAAGGACATATATCGACGATATCGCTCACCCGCATATTTCGATTACTCGTGGCCAAAAGCCCTCATCGCGCACATCTGCATCCAAGCGTGCTTTTGGCACAAACCTCCAAAAGCTCGTACCTTTGGGTGTTGTTTCGATGACAATACGTTTGGGAGGGGGAAGATCCTCGCCGATAGATAGTTTATGCAGGTCTGGGATATCTTCGCCAGCAAGAGCGGTACGTGGATCGAAGGACGCGAAGGAGAGCGTGGAATCTGGAGCACGCAATAGACGGGAGGGTTGGGTCGGGTCAAGAAGACCAGGTTCAGTGCCACGAATGGTCCGTGGCGCATATAACGGTCCCGTAGTAGCCGGCTGGGAGCCCATTAGACGAAGCTAGACTGCTTGAAAAAGGCTACAGAAAGAGGTTGGAATGATGAAAGAAAACTATGTACCTTGCTAGTACCATTCGATAAATTTAAGGGTAGGTTAAGTCATAGCGTTCAGCGTCACGTGAGAGTACAATAGTTTATAGGTGGCCAGATATAGTATTCATTCATTCACTGCAGTGACCAGTCAAGACTCTTTTTGTCCAATGCGATCCTTCGTATGATACATTGTTTTCAAATAGAGAGTATGTGACGGTTGCGTGCCGCGGCAGACATGGAAATTGGACTGCGGCATGTCGGTAACGAGGTAACCAATCCATAGTCATGAGATTCGTGTAATGATGCACATAATGTATTTTACAAACTGAAGGTCACAATGCTAAGTGTGGAGGAAGATATATATAAAAGATAAAAGTGGTATGAGATAAATGAACCATAATGATAATGCCAAATTCCAAATGCAATGGTAATGCTGATGTCGATGATGATAATGTGTAGGTAATGGCAACAAGATGAAATGTAATAGTCAAGATTTCAATAGACGTTATATTCGTTCGTAAACATGGGCTAGGACATGGAATATGTTGCACTGTCCGGGTACTCACAGCGACCTTCAAAGTACCCAGAGCCATATGTCTGTAAAAACTCCTCTAGTTCAGCTGATGCAGAGTTCAGATCGTTCCCGGAGACAGGCTGGTATTGAAAGTCCACGTCGAAGGCGGGAATGGACTGCTGAGAGTTGACATCGGGATCCAGCTTCGGGTCGAACTGCGGCATGCGGGAGGCGGAGAGATCGACAGGGACAGTTGATGGTTGGAGGTAGTTGAAGGTGGGGGTGGGGAGCTGAGAGGGCTGTTCGTAAACGGAGGTGAAGCTCTCGGCAGGAAAATTGGGGAAGAGTCGCTCCCAGGAGAGTTCGGTGAACTCGCCCGAAAACTGGGGGATGCCGGAGTCGCTGGACTCAGCGGGTGAGAGCGCATCGCAGGGAATGAGGCCTCCGAGACCATTTAGATCCAGCGATGCAGGAATATCTTCCTCAGGCTTCATAAACTGAGTAGATGGGTAAGGTGCGGCGGCGGATCGTCGAGCAGCTTTGCCCCCGAGGTTGCGACGCGCCTTGGGCTCGTAGCCGTGTAGGTGCTTGCGGTGACGCGTCAAGCTTGCTGGATCGGTAGTGGCAAACGCGCACCCAGGGTGGGGGCACGTCTTCGAGCGTTCACGGGTGTGGGTCCTGATGTGCGTCTGCAGGTTGGACTTTTGGAGGGTCTTGTAATTGCAGTCAGGGAATGGACATGCGTGCATACTGATCAAGATAGCAAATGGGTCAGGAACCATCTGGTACAATAGGGTACGAGTACGTACAAAGCCTCCTTGTGTTCATCGTGCATACGCATGTGTCTGGGAAGATCTGCCTTGCGGCTTATGGTCATGTGGCAGACATGGCAGTCAACAGATGTCTGTAGAGAAAGTGTCATCAGTACAAGACGCATGATGCGAGGTAGGCTGAAAACGTACCATGTTACGTCCTGCAGCAGGCATCTCGTGATAGTGTTTGGGAGGAGAGAAGCGGTTGTTGTAAATGATCTGCGGGGTGAAATTAAACCCTTGAGGTGAATGAATAGCGATTGCGTTGTGGCAAATTTACACATCCTGCGCATTTCTTTTAAAGCACCAGGGGTGCTATGGACATCGAGTACGATTGCTTTTCTGCGGCGCGCGTTTCTGCCTTTAAAGGCAAAAAGCGCGAAGCAATCGTGTGCGATGGTCTGAGCATAAGGGACGAGCCACTCGGTTAGCAGGGAAGGCAAAAGAGCTGGCAGAGGGTCCGATTGCGTCTCAACACTTTTCATGTTTTGCCTTGTAAGGTAATTTCTGGTTACCTGCGACGAGTGGCTCAGTGAGTCAGTGCTCAGTGCTCAGTGCTCCTAGTCAGGCCTCATGCACATGAATGAAGGAAAGTAGGGGCTTACAGGTGCTTCCTAAAAGATTACCACCTCGAGGCGCGCCTAAAGGTATTGAGTTTCATCCCGGTGAGTACTAGTCTCTGGGATAGTGTTCGCAGTCACCAACGAAGTTGGGGAAGAATTAAACAAGGACCCTTGAAGTCACAAGTGTTTAGGATCACGTGAGAGCGTATAAACAATTCATTTAATTTACATAAATCATTCAGAAGCAACACGGAGTCACTGCGGCTTGCGTCGTGAAACAAGCTTCCAGCTTCCTAGTAAGGGACGTCAACAACTAGTGTAGGGGGCAGAACCACTTTTCTGTGTTATCGTATCTAAATTATATCTCCGTAAGTCTCGGATACCCTGGGGTTCTGCCAGCCTTGCACCCGAGTTCTGCCGTGGGCACCACCAGTTCTGCCAACAACACTATCAATTGCAGCCTTTAAATGGTCGTTTCTGCTCTTCCGGATGATCTTTTGAGCGGTTTTATGTTCCCATTGGCAGGCTACCCCCTGTGTGACGGCATCGAGGGTGACGTGACTCACTTGGCTGGTCATTCTGACTCAACATGCACCCCATAAAGAGCTGCTAGAACTAGTATTGCTCACAATACTTATCTGCTCGCCAACTCATACTAATAATGTCTCTAAAGAGCTTTCAATCCGAAATTCAGGAGATCTATGCACGGGAACTTGCCCGCCAACGTGGCCAAGCCAGTGGAACTCCTGCTCCTCGTAATATACATTCCAAGAAAACACAGATACTCGAGGAATCTAATATTGTGGGTGAGCCACCTCCATCCAGGGATGCCGGCATCGAGGGTGAGGTTGAAGCAGTCCTGGTACTCCACCTTCCATTATCATGTTGTACATTCGCTCAAATCTTCTCAGGCATTACTATCTATCCATGACTATGACCGAGCACGCACCTCCGTAGCACAACTTATCACTGGACGCAAAGGCGAATACATATTCCGCATTGGCTGTCAACCATCCCATGCATCGCTCTTTGCCGGAGAGAGCGTGGACGACGCAACAGGATGGTCGGGGGTCCCACGAACAGACGTCGAAGTCGCTTCATTGCAATCATCAGTTAAAAGGGTTGTGGAAGAGCTGGGGGGAAAGGTGTGTTATCTATTTATGTATAGGAAGCATGAACTTATCTCCAATAGGTATCCGTTCTTTTTGAGACTACTGACGGCCACCATCCACGTGCAACTCTACTACTACGATTACCTCCGCCCAGCATTGAATTAGTTCCCGAGGTTCGCTGTGCTGTTGTCGGGAATGTTGATTCGGGAAAGTCTACAACACTAGGAGTTCTAACACGTGGTATGATACACACATGCATGCATGTCTGTCTCAATCATCTGTTTCTTCTCAGGTCCTCTGGATGACGGGAGAGGCCGAGCTCGTGTAGCTTTATTTCGGCATAAACACGAGATTGAAACCGGACGAACATCCAGTGTGGGGATGGAAGTAAGTTCATGTCCCCACCAGCCTACAGTGTCCTACATCTTTTTACCCAGATCCTTGGTTTTTCGACAGCTGGAACCCCGGTACTCCCATATATACTGCCGTCTGCTGACGCAAACGTGATTCGACGCGATAAACTGGGCTGGGACGAAATTTCAGCACAGTCAGCCAAGATAGTTTCATTCAGCGGTAAGTCCGTTCGACGTGACTCTGTTTCGTATATACAACTCCATTTTGTAGACCTTGCAGGCCACGAGCGATATTTGAAAACTACTCTGTACGGGTTGACGTCCGGGGCGCCATCATGTGTGATTCTTATGGTCGGTGCCAACGCTGGGCTTATTGGTATGTCGAAGGAGCATCTGGCAATAGCTCTGGCTTTAAGCGTGCCCGTCGTTGTCTGCATTACCAAGGTAAAAAGTAACCCATAACCATCTGGCTAAGCTAATTTCCACATAGATTGATATGACCCCACCTAATATTCTTAATGAGACTACGAAACAAGTGGTAAAGATCTTGAAGAGTCCTGGATGCAGGTGAATCATATCCCTTACTCTGCTTTGAATCCACATAAGATTACTTTGAAGGAAAACGCCAGTTTTTGTGAACTCGATGGAAGTCGCGGTTGAATCGTCGCAGACATTTGCGCAATACAAGTATGCCTATTCGGCTTCGATCGTGAATTTCTGATGCTTATAGAACATAGACTATGTCCTATTTTCCGTGTCTCCAATGTCACTGGAGAAGGCCTTGACTATGTCAGTGTTATGCACTTTCACATTTGCTATGGCTCTGACTTGGCTGAAGTTTCGCACGTTCTTGAATCTCCTTCCATCCAGCGAAGCGGACACCGAGACGTTTGCAGTCGATCAGCCACTTGAAGTAGGACCGGCCCTTGGCATACATTCAAGCGTGCAACTGATATCTTTCGCTACAGTATTCAGTTACTGATGTCTGGTCTGTCCCATACGTGGGGACAGTCGTCAATGGCATTCTCAACAGTGGAAGTGTCAAGACAGGTGACTCCGTTCTCTTTGGGCCAGACTCCAATGGACATTTCCAGTCGACCGTTGTGAGGAGCATGCAACGAAAACGGTATTTTCGGTTCCTGTTAGCATTTTCTGTGGGTACTGAACTTTCATAGAGCTGATGTCGCGACAGCCGAGGCTGGCCAATGCGTCGCTCTCGCTCTTAAGCGAGTGAAACGTGCGGCCGTCAGAAAGGGTATGGTCATAGTGCACAAGGCCGATACTCCCCCGAAAGGTCAACATTTCATGTATTGCCATCATGTTTGCGATAACTCATCAGGACTCACAGCAACACGCCAGTTCGAAGGGCAGGTCCTTATATTATAGTGAGCTCAAGTATACCTCTCGCACGATGTAACGATTTGAGCAGAATTTGCAGTCACAATACTACCATGCAACGAAACTACCAGGTATGCTCAATGACTCGCTGTTCTCGCGGCGTATGCTGATGCAGTGTGCGCATAGGCCATGCTTCATTGTGGAGTGAGTAGGATCTTTTGATGCCTATTGTAGTTCTCATCAATCCTAGGCTGTCCGCCAAACTGTTCGTATCATATCGATGGACAACCCTGAGGGGGTCCTGCGGACCGGTGATCGAGCCACCGTTCAGTTTGAGTTCATTACACAGCCAGAGTTTGTCAAGGTCGGGATGAAGCTATTGTTCCGTGAGGGTAAGACCAAGGTATGTTGACGACTGCACCGTGCTTACCTCTGCATCATCTCTGACTGTCAACACTTCCAGGGACTTGGTGTTATTACTCGTCTGCTATGACAGAATTATGGTGCGGTGACCGGCTGGTCTTCCTAGGTTTCCTCACTCGAGAGGTCGTCCACGTCCTTCTCACTCACTAGCCACCCTTGTCGCACTCCGTTACAGTTAGTTGCACTCAATTTTTCTTCATTGTTGGGCTTGTTTGGTTGTTGTTTGGTTGTAATGATTCTTCGAGTGTGGTATGAAGAACTGTATTCATGTATATAAGTGATAGTTTATTGGTAATTTGAAGCAATAGATCTACAGCGTCTCATCTCTGTCAGTCACAGAAAACTATTCTTCACCTTGATCTACCTTCTAAGTAGATGAGATTATAAAAACTATTTTGCAAATATTGTAGATCTTTAAAGACACAACACAGTAAGTGTTCGACTATGTATTGAAGGTATCAATTCTGAGAGCTTGCGGAGACCCGAGAATACAGTGTTCGTCGACTTCGAGTAGCTGACATGCGAAGGTTCTTCCGCGCACCCGGCGAGTCTGAACCCAAGCGTGTTTTCATCCCGTCCTCCATGTCAGAAAACTCATCTTTGTCACTACCAGGCGGAGTAGGTTGCAATTCGTCGTCACCGTCACTTTCAGACGACACCTCCTTCCGGCGCTCGCTTACTTTCAGCCTTTTTGCAAAGGGTTTCTTGACTCCCGAGCTCGCTTTCTTCTTCCTTTTCTGCGATTTCGGCGCTTTTGGGTGCGTCTGGTAATGCAAGAACTGCTCGAACCATTCCGTACGGTATCCAACACATTTCATGACGGTGAAGTTAATCACAAGCCTACCATCATTGAGTGCCTCCCGAAGACCGTCTTCCGTAAAATCGACAAGGCGAATTTCACCCCCCTTTTCTACAAGTTCGGCATTCGTTCTTTCGACCCAGCTCCTTCCCCATAGGGTCGATAGGGCTCCAGACACCCAACGTTGAATGACCAGAGGTTGGAGTAGGTCAAGTTGGTTGGGCGAAATTTCACCCCACCGGGAGGTCTCATACGAACCAAGGTATATCCATTGATTTGGCTTGTCAGATGCGATGAGGTCGATTGGCCCTTCAATGAGCGAGCCGTCATTGAAACGCTTTACCCCACAAAACACGACACCATGACCGCCTGGAACGAGTGGGAGGTGTGGGTTGTAGGAACGCGTCATGGCCAAGCTGTGAAGCTTCAACTTTAGTAGCAGTACATTGGGTAGAGTCGAGATACGCACTATGGGAATTTATCCGTTTTTGTACGACCTTTCCAGTTGTTCGACGTGGTTTGGTGACCTCCGCCAAGAGCCTGAAATAAAGTTAGCCTGATTTGATAGATAGGGAAACCCCGAGCTCACGTCGCTGATCACAGAGCGCCGAAATCCGACGCAGAACCGCTCTTCGACCACAATTGGAGGTCCGAGACCAAGGTGCTCAAGATTCCAGACATCAAATTTGCCATCTTCACCCTTAACGAATGTAACCTGTTCGATCTGATCGGGTTCATTTTCCGACTTGATAACGACTTTGATTGTTGTATCGACTCGGACGGGCTCTGGTTTTACGGTCGGACTCGATCTAGAGGTGATTGGATTTGAAGGCTGCGAGGGCGCTGTGGGTGCGAAGTTGTCGGACATGTCTTGGTCAACGTCATAATGCCCTGTAGCTTCGACGACAGTCCCATTTGGCTGCCCGCAAAAGTTAGCATCAACACCGAAACGAAAAAAAATGGCCGCTTACTAGTACAGCATTCGACTTCAAGTTCTTGAGCTTAATCATGTTGAAATTGAGATTTTTAACCTTTTAAAAATATTATGTTAGTGGCTTTTCGTGAGCGTATGCACGAACTGTTTGGTCATCTAGTTGACGCAGGGTGTTCTTCAACTCATCTTGAAGCCCTGCGATCTCAGCGGTCCGAAGGTCTTGTTCGTTCTTAAGCTGCTTATTTTCCTTGCGGAGTTTAGTTAACTCCTTGCCCTGTTCCTCGACGAGGTTGGTCTTGGATGTCAGGCTTGCCTTGAGGACGATTACCTCCGGATTGAGGTGCGATGTTTTGTCTGAGTCTTGTTTCACTGGGCTAGCATGAAAATCAGAATCAGAGTCAGTGAGTTCTATGATCTCGTTATGCATTCTGACAGTTGCTAATGCAACTTGCACTAAGGTTTCCGAGGTGGCAGCGACGGAGAGGCGGCACCAGGAGCAGGCTAAGACAGAAGAGATGAAAACAAAAACACAAATTTAGTCTAACCGGGTACTGAGCACTGCAGGGTTCAGGACCGTCTCGCTAGTATATTAGGTTGTGAAAATGGTAGAAAATATTAATTTTCAATGGCAAGGGATTACGAGACATCCTACGTCTTCGGAAGATGATATTAATTGCTTGGTAGCCTCAGGGCCACATTTGTAAATGTATATGAACGCAGTTAGACTATCCTGAGTACCGAGTACCAGTCCTTAGTATGAAGACTCGAGACTCATCGATGTACTCATCTTTCGTTGTTGTCACGTTTAAGCATCTCATCTTGAAGGCATAACTTGGCAGCCATTTCGGCGGGGCATCGGCGTGGGGCTTGAACCTAGAGTCTCAACGGTAGCACTATGGAGCCCAATTGCTTATTCATCCAGGCCTAGATACACGTCCACGAATGTGTCCAGTCTGTCGACCTTCGAGTGAGTTCTTGGACAATCAATTTTCTTGTCTTCAATCTGTAGTCTGATCTTGGACTCGTGAGATATGGAAAATGGAGATGGCGAGCAGTAGAGTAGATGCCATCATGCTTGCAGTCCTTAAGTGCCACTAATAGTTGAGTTTGGTCAGCATGCCAAACTTTGTGGAGCTATGTACTTATGAGTCTCGTGCATGTCTTCGACAACATCGTACCAAGCAGTTCCTTCTGACGAAGGTAGTTTGCCCGCCAAGCCCGCTTCTCGTTTTACATCTCGCAAGACACTTTTTCTCTCTGGATTAGTGTTCTTCATCATCACGTTTGTATCGTATAAAGCGTTCTTCTCGTGGTCTATTCAACATCCGTCTCTTCAACAAGACTCTTCTGCAACCACTGGCAGTACCAAAGTATTAGAACCTCAAACATATTCATCCATACCGCCAGCACCGAGCGATACTCCAGAAATGCAAGGTCAAGGAAAGTACAGCGTTGGATAGTACGTGTTGGCCTCCTTTATAACGACCTCCTTCTGACTGTTTTATCAGCTTCGTAAATTGGTACGTGTTTTCATCGGTCATTTACGGAAAATATTGACCGTTCCGCCAACTATTATTCCTACTTGTAGGGGGATCTACGGTCGCAAGTTCCCGCCGTCAAACATCCCTGTTCAAGATTTGACGTAAGGCGCTGTCTTCTTGACATTTTCAAGCTCACTATCCATCTAGCCACATTCTCTATGCATTCGCTGATCTGAGACCTGACACGGGCGAAGTTGTTCTCTCTGATGCATGGGCGGACAAAGATATTCACTACCCTGGCGATTCTTGGAATGATGTCGGGAACAACCTCTACGGAAATTTCAAGGCCATCTATAAATTGAAACAGCAAAATAGACACTTGAAGGTCCTTCTCTCAATCGGAGGTTGGACATATTCCCCTAAGTTCCATCCTATCGTCGTCAACCCTGCCCTTCGTGCCAACTTCGTGCGGTCCGCAGTTCGTCTACTCGAGGATTACGGTCTTGATGGTCTCGATGTGGACTATGAATATCCATCCAATGATTACCAAGCTCGTGGCTACACCGACCTCCTAAGGGAACTCAGAGTAGGCCTAGATCGGCACGCTCAAATGAAGGGAATCTATCACAGATTCTTGTTGACAGTATGCAACTTTACCTATCCCGCCGAACTTCCAATCTGAGGTATTGTTTTTTGCTAGATCGCCGCTCCTTGCGGACCCGATAA
Source organism: Suillus plorans (assembly GCF_016647745.1). Lineage (NCBI taxonomy): Eukaryota > Fungi > Basidiomycota > Agaricomycetes > Boletales > Suillaceae > Suillus > Suillus plorans. The sequence continues at coordinate 379,223 of NW_024537389.1, forward strand.
CTATCAAAAGTTACACGTACGTGAAATGGACCACTACCTTGATTTTTGGAATATGATGGCGTACGACTTCTGTATGTGCTGCAATGTTTGGTTGCATTACAAATTGACTCACGTGGAAAATATCACAGCTGGTTCATGGGATTCTGTTGCAAATCACCAAGCCAACATCTACGGTGGACCTATCAGTGCATCACAGGCGATTGAGTGGTACAGCGCGAACGGCGTCCCTCGCTCCAAGATGGTCCTCGGGATTCCGCTGTACGGTAGAAGCTTCATGAACACGTCCGGTCCCGGGGCACCGTTTTCCGGCATTGGACCAGGCAGTTGGGAGCAAGGTGTCTATGACTACCGTGCTCTTCCGCTCCCAGGCACATACGTGTTCCAAGACGACAAGGCCCTGGCGAGCTGGTCTCACGACTATCAGAAGCAAGAGATGGTGAGCTTTGACAACGAGCACGTCGGCCATTGGAAGGGCGATTGGATCCGCCGTGAAGGTCTTCGAGGAAGCATGTTCTGGGAGTTAAGCGGAGACAAAGGAAGCGCGCGAGAGGGAATGGAAGGCGGGTTTGGAAAGGACCCAGTGCCCGGGAGGAGCTTAGTTGCAACCGTCAAGAACGCCATGGGACCATTGGACCTGAGTCCCAACTGGCTGAGCTATGAGGGCAGTCAATTCGACAACCTGCGCAGCGGTACCATTTAGATTCATCGATTGCATCACACGATACAAGAGGACTCGGACGTCTTTTCCAGGACAATTACTGTAACATCACTTTTCCTTCGAGCATATTTCATCGACTTCGTATGATAGCAGTTTTGTAATGTTACGCTGTGTGACTTCTGTGACGGCCGTGATGAGCACTGCCAAAAAATTTAGTGGTGTGGGCGCCGGCACTGCTGCAGGGCTTTCTTTCAACTGTATTTCTCATTTCACGACCCATAGATTTTGGACAATAATCGGAGGCATCCTACACCGAGATTCGACTTCAATCTCACCTGTATCATCAGTGCTCAAGTTCAAATAGACCGGTCGACTACGATTTCCTTCTAATCGCACAATTTATCCTAGGACCTATATCCTGAGTTTTTCAAATGTCTCCCGCTGTAATGACTTCTTCTTTGGAGTCGGAATTCGCTTCGATCATCGAGGCTTTGCGCACTGCACCCTCTGGCCCAGGTTTACATCCCATGACTTTCTTGTGAGATAGAACTCATCATAATCTATGTAGACGCCAAGGCAGCAGCTGACAAGCTCGCTCTTGCTGTTTCTAAAGCAGGTATAGAGAGCTTGGTGTGCGTCCATTTTATCTGCGACATTGTAAAATGATTGCATCTAAAGTTTAACAGCGACCAAAATGTAATCACTATCCTTGAAAATTTCGCACTCAACAAGAAGTCTGGATGGGAACGAGAATCTAGTGCTATTGCATTCCAGTCATTCCCCGCTATTCTCGGTCCCGCCTGTGCACCCCTACTTCTCCCAAGCCTTCACGTTCTCTTCGATTTGTTGTCTGACAAGGGAGAGGTTGTTCGGATTGCTGCAACAGCTGCGACGAAGGCTATCCTCCAGCTTCTTCCCCCAGAAGCTACACGAACTGTTTTCGGCATTTTAGAAGATATCCTAGAGAAAGGAAAATGGCAAACAAAAGTCGCAGCCCTAGATGCTCTCAAGAGTTTCGTGGCTCGCGCTAAGGACGCAGTAGCTGATGAACTTGGACATATCCTACCCAAGGTCGAAGTAGCAATGCACGATACAAAAAAAGAGGTGCGTTATGAATGCCTTGCGCTACTTTACTCCGCCGACCGAATTACTGCAGGTTGCTTCTGCTGCCGTCAAGTGCGCCACTTCTTTGTGCACGACGCTTGCGAACCCCGATCTCGCTCCTCACATCTCCGCTCTGGTTAAGTGTATGTCTAATCCTGATGCAGTACCTGGTTGCATAAAGGCGCTATCATCAACAACTTTCGTCGCGGAAGTCACGGCACCAGCGTTGGCCGTTCTTGTACCGTTGCTCCTTCGTGCTCTTAATGATCGCAGCATGGAAGTGCAGCGGCGTACGGTTGTCGTCATCGATAACTTAGTCAAACTGGTCAGGAACCCCGTAGTTGCCGCAAGATACCTTAGCCCTCTCGTAATGGGCGTGCAGAAGATTGCTGAGGGTGCCGCGTTTCCGGAGGTTGGTTATACTCTTTTGTGTGCTTTGCGAATCTCATTCGGCCATTTACTAAGGTTCGTGCCTTCGGCGAGACGGCACTTAGTACATTACTCAAGGCAGGTGCATCTACCTCGGGGACGCCGCCGACGCGGGATGTCAGCAAGGAGGTAGCTGAAGCTGTTGCCGTCTTGTTGTCGTTGCTTCCGTCAGACCTTGTTATCCCTTCTGCGACTAGCCCAAATGCTCCGCTATCTGCAAGGCACCATCTTTTGGACCAATCTTTGCAATTTCAGGGGTCCATGGTTGCTGACCTTATCTATAATCGCCGTTTCCAAGATCCGGAAGTATGGAAACGTTGTGTCGGTGTGTATATGGCATTCTGGCTGGGGCCAGAGGGATCTGCTAGCTTTGCGGAGTCGGTACGGGCCCATTTCCGTGCGATTGATCAAGTGTGTGCTCTTTCTCTATTTTGCAAGGGAACTTTTCATCATTAGGCACCATCTAGGCACTACACAAATCTGTGCACGACAATGAGAGTGGCGAGGGCGAGCTTCTGTGTGACTCGTTGTTTTCTCTTGCTTATGGTGCACTTTTACTGCTCTCGCACACAACACTCCGTCTGTTCCGCGGGCGCCGTTACGGCATCCTCGGAACGAATGGATCAGGGAAGTCAACTCTTATGCGCCAGCTTCGGGACGGCAAAGTGGAAAATTTTCCGCCTCAAGATCAATTACGTTGTGTTATGGTAGAGCATTCCTTGCAGGGCGAGGACACGTCTATGTCTGTGCTAGACTTTGTGGCGTCAGGTTAGTACATTTATTCGTTATTAGTATGCTCGGTGACAGTAATTAATTTACCGCAGACAAGGCTCTGGCACAAATTCCGCGTTCTAAAATACGGAATCAATTGCTTGAGGTAGGATTTGACGATGCCCGCCAGTCAGACGTAGTCGGGGGGCTGTCCGGTGGTTGGAAGATGAAACTAGAGTTGGCTCGTGCAATGCTTTACAATGCCGACCTTCTTCTTTTGGATGAGGTGCGACGTGGTTTGATGCTACTGTTCTAGGGTTAGCTCACTTGCAAGTACTTTTGCAATGCAGCCTACCAATCATGTTTGTATTCGGATTATCCCCATTTCCATTGGTTGACGTTTTCCTGATAGTTGGACCGGGCTTCCGTCAAATGGCTTGAAAGTTATCTCATCGCTCACAAAAATGTTACTTGCCTAATCATCAGTCACGATTCTGGGTAAGTGCCTCTAACCCGATCCTAGCATTCAATCGCTAAATCTCTCCACGTGGCTAGGTTTTTAGATAATGTGACTACTGATATCATACATTACGAGTCCAAGAAGGTGAGGCCCTCGTCGGTCGATGGTAAACGCCGATTGATTTACTCCCCTCTATTGTAGCTCGTCTATTATCCGGGAAATCTTTCATCGTTTGTGGAAAAACACCCGGAGGCTAAATCCTACTATACCCTGGCGGCAACATCCGTCAAATTCTCATTTCCTCCGCCTGGCTCCTTGATGGGTGTTCGTAGTAACACTCGTGCCATATTGAAGATGTCAAATTGCACGTTCACGTACCCCGGTCGGTCACAACCTTCGCTAATAAACGTGTCTTGCGGTGAGTAATAATTCATGCTTCTATTTGTGATAAAGCCTTATTTACTCCACCTCGCAAGCATTATCACTCTCCAGGTGGGTTTGTGTGCTCCACATGTCTGATTGAGCGTGTTTCATTGTCATCCAGCCGAGTAGGTGTAATCGGCCCTAATGGCGCAGGGAAATCGACTATGATCAAACTTCTGACGGCAAGAGTGATGATCTGATCGATGGCGTCCCCTTAATGACCTTTTTACTTCAGGGCGAGACCGTTCCTCAAGAGGGAACTGTATACAAACATCCGGCCCTTCGTGTTGGTTACGTCTCACAGCACGCCACCCACCATATAGGTCCACTCTTATCTCCAACTTCAGCGTCAGATATACCAAACTAACATTGTTTTAGAACACCACTTAGAAAAGACACCAATTGGCTATATCCAGTGGCGTTTCCAGGATGGTCACGATCGTACGTATTTAAACTTAAAGTGACCCTGCCAGTGTCTCATTAATATAATTTGCCAACCATATCAGGTGAATTACTGGAAAAGGCCACTCGTGTTCTGACAGACGAAGAGAAGGAAGTCCTCGATCAAGATTGGGTTGGCAGGAATGGCACCAAGCGCAAATTGGAGGTTAGTATTACTTTACATTGTCGATCTGATCCACATCCTAAAATTATCCAGCTTATTATGGGTCGTCAAAAATTGAAAAAGACATTCCAATATGAAGTCAAATGGCGTGGTCTTGACCACAAGTTCAACACCTGGGTGCCTCGTGATGAGTTGATGGCCAAAGGTTTCGTAAAGTTGGTGCAGCAATTTGACGATCTGGAATCCTCGAGAGAAGGTGCAGGGACTCGTGACACATCTGCTCAAATTGTACGCAAACACCTCGAGGACATCGGTCTCGATGGGGACATCGCGCAGTATAATGAAATTTCGGGATTGTCGGGAGGTTTGTAATCAATTGTTGCGTTTGTTTTATCCTACTAATCTCCGGCGTTGCCAGGGCAAAAAATCAAGTTGGTCATTGCGGCCTGCCTCTGGAATAATCCCCAGGTTCATTAGACGCCTGGTTGTCATGATGATGTGCTGAAGTTACTTTGTAGGTTTGCGTTCTTGACGAGCCAAGTAATTTCCTAGATCGTGAAGCGCTGGGTGGCCTTGCGGTGGCTATCAGGGAATGGGGTGGTGCTGTGGTGAGCACCATGAAATAAGTACGAAATTCTAATCCAGCTGACATGGGGTGCCTTAGGTCATCATCTCACATAATCACGAGTTTGTATCGGCTTTGTGTCAGTCTTCGATGTTGTATTTCACATATCTTTCTAACGCAGCTTTCCAGGTCCTGAAATCTGGCAGATTGAAGCAGGACGGATGACACATCAAGGAAAGGCCGCTGTTGTCGAGGATGCCTTTACCGACTTGAAGTCTCCGAAGGGCAGCGGTGCTAATACCCCAGCTCGTTCGCGAGTGCAGAGCCCGGCTGTATCGGCTCATGTGACTCCTGCGGGGAGTGGGGCTGAAGACGCTGGCATTTCAAAGGTCATGAAAAAGAAGAAGAAACCGACACGCAACCAAGTGAAGGCTCAGGAAGAACGTCGGAGGTTGAGGAAGCTCGCGTGGCTTACTCACGGTGGACAACGGCCTGAGGATACCGACAGTGATGTTGACCCTTGAGACCGAGAGACCATGTGAATTTTGTGCTATTCATCAGGGGCCATTTCATTCTGATCCGCGGATGCTTTTCGACAAGATCTCTTATAGATTACCTTCCTCTCATGCTGTGAAGTAATAGATTTTCCGTTTTACCGCGAATTCGTTGAGCAGATTTTTGAGAAGTTTCACTGCCACGTAGTGTAGGCGATAAAAAGCCGAGTCTGTTACCTCTTGCAACGGGGTAGTTTCAGATGGCCGTGCCCACGCAGGTTGATTTCAACGTGTCGATTGCTGGCGGTGTGTAACATTTGAATGATCGTTGTAAGGTGAATCCGATGATCGGGACATGTGTTCGAGGAGGGACCAACTAATAATATTACATTAACGGATTCAGACATTGAGTGACAATCATTATGCGGCAGTTTCCGGAGGTGTGTTCCCGAAATTCATAATTGCAACCTTTGAGCTTCATGCTTATCTCGAATACTATCGACCTGGCCTGAAATAGTGCCACGCCTCAAGCTTCAGCCGCGGACCGTCAGAAGTTTTTTTTTTCTTTCATCAGAAGGACCTACTACCCCCTGCCCGAGTAACGCTTGATCGACAAAAAAAACAGATCCCTTCTCGCGCGGTTCTTGAATTGTTGCTATATGAATACGCCAAGGAGATACCCTGACCGGGGATCTGGAAACAAGTCCTGGGATCGACGCGGCGTGACGAAGGAGCTTTGCTGGACGGCAGGTTGCCGCTGATGCGGCGGTGAACTCGCGCTGCAAACCGGCCACATGACATCTTATCGATGGCCCATTCGTGCCGATGTTGTTGTGGCAAGCGTTTGTTGTATCTCACGTACTTATTATCAGTAGAATCATAAACCGAAGAGCATACTTAAAAAGATTAGTGGCGTAATTCACGGCCTTCTAACCGCGCGCGGGGCGGACATCCGTGACAAAATCGAGCAAGAACAACAACGTTGGGTTTTCAGACGTGTACGTGTGATCAGACCAGAGATGATAAGAACGTGATAAGTACATAAAAACTACGGCGACAGTGCATCAAGGAGGCAGGTACATGTGGACGGATTGGAAAAGGGCATCAGATTGCGTGGAGTGATATGGATATATAGATATGAATGGGTATTAAGGGGCTGGCGAGTAAGTTAATACGGTGTTAATGAATGATCGAGGTCCCAATGCAAAAGCATGACGACGCTTCTGTTGTGATGAGGAGAGAATGAATCTAGCTGAAATGAAGGCATGGTGTTTAGACAACGATCAAATATTCAGTAGCGACCAGGCTGCTGCCATTTGCGGGGATCTTCTTCGCGCCGATGGGGGATAGGTGACCGACTGTCCTGCACCACTGACCGGGCGTCCTGACTCGATCGTGGAATGTATGATGTATGTGAAACAGACGTGGGACTAATACTGCTGCCACCAAATGAAGTATGCGACACTTCATCTGTTTGAGATGACATGCTAAATGGTTGATGCGGAGTCGACACTGATGTCGACGACTGCCGGGTAGTCTGTCTCATTGACTGTCGTTTATTTTGAAACCTATGGAAAGGCATGAACATTGATCCTTTGATTTGTGCAACACACCAACCAGATCTGAACGCTGCGGGCTGACATGTCTAATTTCTTTGCGAGCTCTGCGCGTTCTTCAGTAGAAGGAAACGCAGTGCGAGCGTATGTCTCATTCAGGACTTTGAGCTGGGCTGCGTCAGCTCTCTTACGCTTTTTCTTGATGGCAGGTTGCTCGTTATCCATCATTTGAGCAGGTTCTTGTGTTAGTGCAGAATTGGTGATTGGCCCTCGGGCATAGGGAGAAGGACCATGAGCCTCGACTTGCGTAGGCATACCGCGCTCGGATGGGTACATGCCCATTGACATCTGCGGCGAGTGGTGCATCGATGGGAGTTGACTCGAATGATGACGTGGATCGGGGACGGGGGGATATGAGTATGAGTTTTGATTTGGATAAGGAGCATACTCGGTAGGATAGGTTGCGGTCGGCGAGCGAATATCACCATAGTTGGAGACAAGAGGTGCGACTGCCCCGTAATTACCCTGATATCTATCGGGCATATTTAATGGAGGCAGCTTGCGAGAGCCGTGGGAATCGACCGGGATCGTCGGCGAACTACGCGGTGGATAACTTGGGTATTGAGTTTGAGGGTATCGGTCATAGTGTTGTTCATAATAACTGGAATGCTGTGGGGGAACTGTTACCGCTTGAAGTAAAATTGATGAGTGTGTGATCGGGATGAGTGATGTCAGACATACTAGAAGGCCACTGACCATAGCTCGAAGAACTATGATCACTTTTTCCAGGGGATGAACGTTGCTGAGAATATGGAGGATAGTTGGGAACTATACTTGAGTTGAGCATATTTGCATTTACACTAGATAGAAAAACAGACCTGAAGAGGGTGAGGTTGGAAACGCTGAAGAAAGAGGAGGGAGCACAGTTCGCCCACCCTGTCCCGTCTGAAAAAAACCACTATTTTGAGAATCCCCTCCAGGAGGGCTTTTGCGGGCCTTGGAAAGGTTTGAGAACAAACGATCGTCCCTCGGGTTTGTCATAGTAAGTTAAGCAGATAGGCAAAAGAGGAAGTGAAGGAAAATTATGGTTCAATGAAAAGAAGGAAATCGATGTGGATATAAGTATGAAGGAACACGCGCTAAGCATGCCAATTGCCCGACGAACGAGCAAGAAAAGGCCTGCGGCACGGGAAGGCTGTGACTTGGATAAACCGATCAGGGCCGTTGAATGAACGAGGTAAACATGAACACCGGCAAAGGTAACTGAACACGAGGCGTAGTTGTGCAAACTGGGCAAGGGGGGGTGGTAGGATGAAGCGTGTTTTTTAAGTACAAGATGCGGAATGAGGTACTTGAAGTAGTAGGTCGGGAGTGAGTTAACTTTGGGCGTTAATAAATGAATTTAAGTTATACTAGTATCCCGAAGAGGGAGAGTATAAGATCTATGATCATCCGAACCTATAGGTGCGTTGTTATTGTTTTTTTGAGCTCGTAAGGGGACAATCTTCGCGGTCTTTCATTATTTTCCGCTTCGAATAAACCAAACGAGGAGACGGACCGTAATACAGCTCAAGGGAAGCACTGACGCGTTGGAAAAGCTGTGTTCTTCTCTGTGCAACGCGGAAATTGCATTGTTGACATCAGATCGGGTTCGAGCCTCGTGGCCATTTCTAGTGCGGACACCTAGTAAGTGTTTTTCCACTTTTCCCACAAACGGCTAGCTCCGTAACGTACTTACGGAGCAGAATAATCTCAATGCCGCCGCCGTACTTACTACCAGGTACTGTACGTTATATATACTGAGGGGTACAATATATTATATGAATCACCTTTAATCAAAGTTTTACAAAGTACAAGTATTCAAAGTATTTACACAATATTGCAAATATATGGGCGATCATAAATTTAGTCCAATGATTACCGGAATTAGTTAGTGACTACTGCAAGCTCAGTCCTAGTGCCAGAGCATCATCATCACCATCACCATCGTTCATCATGAATTCTTTTAAATACTATGATAACTCTTATCCCCTTTCGTCCCCCCGGGTATGGCCAGCAACAGAACAATCTCCATCTACAATCCTACCACCAGGTACTTTTCTACACAAAGGCTTCTATGATCTACTCGCAATGATCCCCACCCCCTCTCTCTGGGGTACTACTACTGGTGGTGGATCTAACCAAGCTTCACCCACACACGGGGAGCTGGCACGTCATGAGGACATCAATCAAAATTCCCGTCACATGCCTGGATCTTCTCCCCTAAAGAAGGGTAGAAGAGTCAGTAAAGCTTTGGTCTCCAGGCCCACGGGTTTCGTGTAGGTTATATTTTAGTATTCAGCGTTAACTACATCCCAACAAGGGCATTCGTACTAGGCATCTTGTCCACGCTTCGGACGCCGGTCAGGCAGAAGCCCTATTGACTCGCTGGGGTCCAGATGGTTTGGGAAAGCTTGGAGGTCAGCCATCAGCGCATTATCCACTTATGCTATCAATATCCTCAGCTCGTAGTTTAGACCCACGTTGGGCGGATCCAATAAAGTCTCGAGTAAGGCAATCAAACCAGGCCAGAGCGGTTAACGAGGTTATCAATGCACTTAAACCGTCTCAAGATAGTACAGGCCAGCCACCTCTCCTTAGAGTCATGAACGGTATCAGCACTGCTACTTCGTCTACAATAACAACCGCTGCCCGTGAAAATGTCCACTTTTCACCCGCAGATGCCTTGCCAGGGCGCCCAACAAATTCCATCGTAAAATGGAGCGGAGGTCTCAGGGTCCATCCAGAAGTTGGCGAGTACGACGACGATCTGGGCCTTACCCTTCCTGGCCCTTCACCAAGACCAATTACTCCATCATTAGCTACCTTGGAGAAGGCGGTGTCTGCTCGGATCTACTTTGAGAACCTTTACTTTCCCCTTCTTCGGCAGCCACCTTCTCGAGAACAACGAAGAATCGCCATGGAAAACGATATGGTTATCATGCGCTTGAGTGAAGATCAGAAAGAAGCTTTACGTTCTCAGTGGCGCCAAAACGAAACAGAATATCTTCGAGAACGCCGAAAGAAAGTCGATGCCACAGCGTTCATCAAACTAAAAACCATAGGTCACGGTTGGTGCCCCTTATGTACCTGAAAGAGCATTCTCACAGAAAATACTATCGATCAGGTGCGTTTGGGGTCGTGTCTCTGGTTAAGGAGCGAGCCACGGGACAGTTGTTTGCCATGAAACAGGTTCTTATTTTCCATTTTAATCTACCCATATGGCATTGTCTCCATTATTAATTATTCATTTCACTAGCTAAGGAAGACTGATATGCTTCGCAAAGGGCAAGAAGGTCACGTCCGTGCAGAACGTGATATCTTGAAATCTGCCTCGCTCGTCGCTTCGCCAGGTGGCGCGGAGTGGATTGTGAGGCTGCACTACAGTTTTCAGGACCGCGATAATCTGTACTTGGTCAGTAGCTCTAACCCCGATTACCGCCATCTTCCTAAAATTCAGACGAGCACATGAGTCACTGATTTCATTTCGATTTCATATCTAAAACACATAATAATAGGTATTGGAATTTATGGGCGGTGGAGATCTCCTGAATCTTTTGATCGAGAGAGACGTTTTCGAAGAAGACTTTGCTCGTTTCTATGTCGCTGAGGTTGGCATCTTCCTTTTCTCGTACTACACTTTGTTTAACGACAGGCACATTTACCCCAGATGGTTTTAGCCATTGAAACTTGTCATAAACATGGCTTCATTCATCGCGACATTAAACCTGACGTGAGTCTCGAAAAAAATACTGAGATTAAGGCCCGCTCTAGATTGATAACACGGCTATCCATGTGTTTCTAACAGAACTTCCTGTTTGATCCGCAAGGACATATTCGTCTGAGTGATTTTGGGCTTGCGTGAGTCATTAGCGGAACTGGTCCACTTTCCCGTCCCCGTTTTCTATGCGCTAAATATGTAGATGTGACTCCACAGGACTGATCTGCACTGGGCCCATGATACGTCCTGTCAGTGCGGAACAGTCTAAGTATACGGAATATGAAACTGATTCGGCGACCGCAGATTATGAACAGCAGCGGCGTCAGTTGTTGCACAAACATGGGATAGACCTTGAGGACGGCAACGGCATCGGGGATGGAACCAGAACCAAACGAATGGACCGCAAGGATGTCGAATTACTGATGGGCGACGGCAACGGCCAAAGTGGCATATTCACTTGGCGAGAGAAAAATCGTAGGAAGGTATGATCCACCACTAAATTAAAATGTATATTTCCACCTTGTGCCTCACCCTGTCTGTTCGTGCCGTAGCTAGCATACTCTGTGTAAGCAATGATATCGCAGCCTGTAGCGTGATTCTGAACACCCTTCTTCGGATCCACAGTTGCGGGACGAATTCTTACAGTATGTGGTCACCTTTGTTCATATTATTACCCCATGTTGCCATGCTTACGCTTTCAATAGTGTCGCCAGAAGTTATCAGAGGCCATGGCTATTCGTTTTCCTGTGACTGGTGGAGCTTAGGCGTTATCATGTTTGAATGCCTGTATGGGTAAGCTTCGGGGTTTTGTATATCCGGTATACCTCGTGTTGAAGAATGGACATCATCCAGATATCCCCCATTCGTTAGCAACTCCGTAAGCACACATATTTTGGCACCCACTTTTCGCACCCCAGTTCATCTGTGGCTGACTGCGGGGGGCAGAGGCATGTCACCCGTCAGAAGATTCTGAACTGGAAGCAATCCCTCAAGTTCCCATCTCGCCCTCGTGTCTCGGGTGAGGGCGTGAATCTGATGCAGCAGCTCCTTTGCGAGCCCGAGGATCGCCTTGGAAGTCAGGCTCCAACGTCTGTATCGCGCCCAGATTCCCTCGCCGTTCACGCACGACGCAGCGGCTTCATCCTGCCAGGGTCAACAGTCGGCAGTGTTGATGGTGTAGATGCAATCAAGGTCCGCGTCACTGGAGCTTGCGTTCGCAGCTACTGACGTCTAAACTTGAAGGCGCATCGCTGGTTCCGAGGAATAGACTGGGAAAATATACACCGCTATCCTGCACCATATCGCCCGGATCTGCAGAGTCCAGAAGATACACAACACTTTGACTCCGACATTCCGCCGGTGGTGAGTGCTTCGAGGTTTTTCGTCATGCCGGGTGTTCAGGTTGTGCCTAGCCACTGGCTCCCGCGAACGGAGCGCCAGCAGATGTGACGAAAGACCCCCTACTTAGGGACAGGGTCCACGGGGAAGAGATTCTAAACGTCCGCAAGGCCCTCGCATTTGCGGGGTTCACGCACAAGAGCCCTCGAGCGATCAGTTACGCTCGTGCTGATCGTGCATTTGATGGACTAGCGGACATTCCAGACAAAGAACGGGGCGAACGAGGTCGTCCAAGGTTTCGCAGCGGACACGAGGCTGGCACAGGCCGGGCTATATCGCTTTAGTGTGATGCATGTTCTGTGACCCTGGCTGTGTGTGGCTGAAATGGTGCCGCGACTGTGCCATGCGGCATAGTCGAGGATATGACGACACTTAGTCTACGGACATGACGCACAGACATGCTTTCACTCCATAACGTGATTACTTACTGTACTTGATTACTAGGATCTACGGACATGACTATGACATGCACTGACTTCACGATGCTACTCCACTATACTTGATGACTATGCTATACCCTTGTTTCCTTGCTGTACGCCGTCGCTGCCACCGGATCTACCGCTCCCGTTAACGGGTGGAGTGAGTCAATCATGTCCTGCCACGAGTCGAACTTGAACAAATTGATTTTCAACACCGAAAACCACTATTAATTAAAAAGGAATGGATACACCCGAGTACACTAGCGACGATGACTGTATAGAATAGATATATGAGTAATGAGTATGATGCTCATCAGCAAGTGCATGCGATTAAATAAATGCTCGTAAATTGCCATAAATATGTGCCGCCCATCATGAACAACTGATGCAATGTCCGTGAAAAATGCAACGAAGATCATGAGACCCGAATAGGAGTGATTGCATGTGCCTAGTATACATCCGTGAGGACAACACATGTCGCTCTAACGCCCGGAACGTGAATGTGCGTCGTTTGACTCGTCGCTGTCCTCATGATAGCGTCCTGAGGCATCGGCATGCACGCGAGCATGCCGACGCATGTTGCTGAGCACGCTGAAACTACGACCACAGCCCTCAAAGGTGCACGTAAAGGCTAGATGGGTAATCAGTATGACGATGAGGAACGTTGCGAATGAACACTCACGCTTTTCGCCAGTATGACTATTCAGGTGGATCTTCGGGTTGGCAGTCTTCATTAGCTTAGGAACGACGCAGGATATTGAAATACACACCTTTAAACTACTGGGACGATTGAAGCCTTTACCACAGTAGTCGCACTCGTATTTGAGTGATGAAGGCCCGGCATTAGCATGAGGACTGGAATCGTCTATACTAGATGTAGTCTCTTGAGAGTCTCTACGGTAATGCTGACCCCGTACATCGGGGTAGCGTGGAATATAAGATGCTGATCCTGGGGGCTCCATCATGGATTGCCCGGCATACTGATGCCTTGAATAATCCAGATATGAGCTGGGCCCTGGGTGACTCGTGTAATCATAGGCTGGCCGTCCCTGGCCACTATTAGTGGATGACCGAGAAAATTGATTCGGTGGATGCTGAGAATGATACATTGAATGCGGTGGATGCTCATGAGATGGATGGAGGTGCGTTGGGTGCGTTTCGTGTCGTGAACTACGGGAAGAAATAGGGTGGTAGGGTGTCGAAGGGTTTCTCTGGGAAAGTGATCACTATCAAGGTTTGATCTAGTCATTAGACGACGGCTAACCTGCAAGCCTGGTCCAGATAGGACATCTGACTGACCCATATGTGGTGCGCAGTATGGGTCGTGATTTGAACCCACCCAGGAAGGAGGAGGTATTACGGAAGGTCTTGGAGTACGAGATAATTCTGAAGGTTAAAGGTAAATAGAATGCACGGATATGGGCAGCTAGAGAAGCTCTACTAACCTGGGAAAAGTTCGCGAACAGAAGGGAGGGTTGGCCGAGCTGCTTCTCGATGAGCATCACTCTCCGGGAATGAGCGGCCAGACATTTTTATGGTATGAGATACAAGGGGAAAAGTATACAAGAGGACGAGTTGAATTGTAGTGGATGTCGGGGAATCTTATATGGTCGGATCGCCTCTAGTAGACCGCGGTAACGGCAGGATACCGTTGCACGCCGATCGTGATGCGGCGGGTTCGGAAGGCTGGAAAGTAACTTGCATGAAGAAACGTGACCGGGTCTATTCCATTATACTGCAGGACAGCACCTCGAGGACAAACCTGACATTCAAAGACATGGTTACCACTCGGTTACCATATTTAAGGTAGGCAACCGTGGTGATTGTCGCTTTAGACCTGCTGCGCACTCATTCACAACACATTTGTGGGAGTCTCATGATGGACTCAAAAGAGCCGTTTGGACGGTGCCAGGGTTGGAGATAGAGCACCGCAATGTCACACACTAAGGGGCGCGAATGCCGCGCATCATCCACGGGGGATGTGCTGTTAGTATATCTTGAATATATATATACCGTTACTTGCCGCATCTCAGATCAACTACAGCGGATCATTCTATTGGGCCCACCCGCGTTCCTCTAAACACACCCCTGCTTAGAGATCTATTGCTTCTTGCTGAATGTCAGTGATTGAATCCTCGGCGGTAACATTTCGGTAACGTTGGATCTCAAAATGGCTACAAATCGTCAACTTCAATTTCAACAGCGGGAGGCAGTGCACTGCAACCAATCTGGGCCATGCATCCCCAAGCATGCTTCGCATCTCACTGTGAAGCTCGCACGTTATTTATGAGCAGCCGTCGCTCATGTCGACGGTTCGGGTCAGAGAGCTCACCATAATTCGCCTCGCTTCTCCGTATACACGATCAGTCGAATAATGTTGTATTTATTCTCTCCCCTGTCAGTTTTCAGCTTGGCATCTCTGCGCCTCCTCCGATGTCTTAGTGTTTAGCGAAAGTGCATGCAACCCTTGAGAAAATTCTTCAGAAAGGGCAGAGTATATCAGGCGATGGCGTTGCACCGTGTTCTGTGAAGGAATAAAGCAGATATACCCGAGATTCGATAGCACACGCACCTTCCCTTTGAAAGCATCTGAGATTACCTGCACGGCAAAATCTACGCCCGGGTCGTCAATGAACAGCGTCTTTGGGGTAGTAGAATATGCTTACGTGTTTCTCCATTCCCGCCACCTTGAGAGCGCATTGCGGCGTGATGTCTATGCAACTGCGATTCGTTGGTAATGATTAGTTTAGACGGTTGGAGCAAGGTCACGAGCTATGAATGATTGCTCAGGAGACGGATCGACCTGCGCTGCTAGCTTGCTGCCTTACTTTTTGTCGCATGGCGATTTCCACTGGACCTGGAGATCCCAATATTGTGTCTGACGCCATGGCACGAGAAAGATTCAAACTCTGCCGCAGAGCAATGCGAAGGCTGCGTGTTGCCCAGAGCATAAACCTGCTGGCTACCATGCTGAGATTGCAATCAGAGCTGCGCTGATGCTAACGGGCACTTACCACCAGACTCGGAGCAAGCCTTCACAAAAAGGCGGAACGATAAAAATGCGCAGCGTGTTCAAATTGGCAATTGTTGGTCAGTCGTTGTTAGTCAGCAAGCTAGTCTGTGAGTGTGTGAAATGTTACTTCGCCACTGTTGACTTATCCTTGATGAGGCTTACTCTTGGTCTTCACGAAATCGCGTCGGCCATAGCTTGCCATTGTTCTCTTGCATAATGATCACGGACTGCACTACACGAACTAAAAAATCTGTCAGCCACTGTCAGCTTATCAAATTAGTCTAACTGTTCAACGACGATTTCACAGCCATTGAACGACTGGGCCATCAGAGAACCGATGATTCGAAGTGACGACCAGATTCCCCATTAGCTTTCTCAGGCAAGAAATACCTTACGGATACTAGGCACATACTACGCATGAGTTGACAGTGGTGACCGGTCCCGAAAGGTCTAAAGATTGAGCCGGACTCAAGCAGTGATAACGGTGATGATCAAAAAACAGGTGAAATGATTCAGTGAGTCATCGAGTCTAACATAACTAACAGTGCATGTAACGAATATCCTAGAACACAATTGGACATGCATGAATCGCCGCATTCCTTTTGACTACATTATTTGACAGGGTGCCCTTGCGACAGAAATGATATCTAGTATTCATTTTTTTCACATAGCGTTCGTTTCGAAGGCTATGACTTGTGCCTTATTGTCACATAGCACTGACGTATTCCATAGCCCACCATGGACGTATTCTTGTGTTGTCAGTTGTCCGTTCCGTTGGCACGGTCTCATCGGTGTAAACTGGAAAGTCACGTTACCGTTGTGTATACTAGTAGTGCCATACACGTTAAACGTATTCACTTCACTACGAACAAGTACTTTGTTGATTCACCTCGCCATGGCGTCAAACTCGCATCAAGACCCTCAAGAATGCGAGATGACCCGTAATCAGCGCGGTCTAGTAGAAACGTGTTTTGAGGAGGGTCAATACGAGTCTGGCATCGCAGTGCTCGAACAGCTAAGGTCTAAAAACTTTAAGCCGCCGGTGTAAGGTCATCTGGGTTATCTTTTCTCGAGGAGCATTGAAAGTAGTTCCTAGGTCTCTCGTACGTCAGCTCTTCTACATCGCGTTGTATCCCCCGCCACCATCCCTTGATCATGTGGAAGAGCGCGATCTCAATCCTGCTTCGCCATCAAAGGGCTCCCCTACAAAAACAAAGCACCAGGCACCAAAAATGACCTTTGCTCCTTCAGTCAATGCATCAGAAGCCGCGCAACGCTTGCTATTATCTTTCGTTAGAACAAATACACCTACATCTCTTTTCCAGGCTTTGCCACAACCGGGCAAGAGCGACGAATTACCATTCGAAGGTGATGATCACGACTCTGTTGTAGCAAAGGAGTCCCTGTGCATTAAGGACGCGAAGCACTGCTGGGCAATACTCAAGGAGGGTTTCGTACCGCGAATAAAAATCTCTCAGCCGTCCCTACTAGCAGGGAAGAAGAAACGCGGAAAACTCATCGCTAATACTGAAGAATATGTAGAGGAAAAATACAGCAATTCTGTTCTCGCTCTTGTTGCAGAGCATGCCTGGTTAGTCTTGCAGTGGCTGGTCGAGCTTTTTCAGCGGGACGAATCTTTGGCATCTGGGGATGGTTCAGGTGGGGGGTTATTCCTTACTTGTAACCTTTTGACTAAGATGATGTACAGTGAAGCATTCACCATTATTGTTGTTGCAGATTCCCTCGCCAAGAAGTGGTACTGGTCTTCGGTGGGAAGCTGATGCACCCCTGGATATCGTGTTCTATTGTATTTCGCAAGGTCAACCACAGCGACGACAGCTGGGTCTTGAACTGATGGCTTTGGTGAATTATGCTTTGCTTATTACAAGCTATTCACCTGACGTTCTCCGCAGCTCGTCGGGATTTGTCTAACAGCAGAATTTGATTTCAACATGTTTCTTGAACAAGTCACGTCACGATTATACTCAGCCTCCCCAGAGATCGTCCAGACTTTCATGTCTGGCTTTCATCTGTCACGTTCAGCGCAACTGTTCAAACTAGCGCTCTGCCGCAAATTCCTTTCCGATGAATCGGGTGGGAGAAACCCACCCAGCCGTCGCCCCAAGCCACAAGCGCGAGCTGTGAGAGCAGCGCGAGGCACTGCCGCTGCGAGAGAACAGAATCTGTCATCCACCAGTGCAAATGACTCGTCAGCCTCCTTTTCCGCGAGTAAAATTTCTATGCCTCCTAGCGGTGATATCGTCCACCTTCTTACGGGGCCTAACGGACGTACTTCTCCTGCAATTATAACTGTGAAAAAGGAGCTTCTTATTTCGTATGCCTACCTGCAGCAGATCGCGGAACAACGGGATGTGGAATGGCAGCAATTAGCAACAGATGGGCGTCTCGAAGACCAAGTCAATTCGGTGTTTGGTGGAGAGAGCTATGCTCAGCAAGACAGAGATGCTCTAATTAGTCTTGTGAGAGTCTGGGCCATGAATTAATGCGAGTAAGGCATAAGCCAATGTCTTGTGGGACCATCCTCCACGGAGCGTGTTATCTGTTGAGTTCTTTTTGCTGTATGATGGAACATTACTCACCCAAGCCGGTGACTAGATTATTCATACCCCTCATGAGGATGGTCAATGCTATGTATGCGTCCAGATTCTAGCCAGATGGACGAAGTCAACATATCCTGCGGTCGGCGGCCTCAGACTGATGAGATGGGTGCAATACTCCCTTAATTTCTGCTCTAATTTTGACAAGCTTAAATAAAGTGCATAATGTCCTCTGTCACCATGTACCTGCACTTGTGGTGATCTGCAACCGACTTTTCTGCTTGGGTGTTTGTAGATCAAGGGCAGTTCGAATAATAGACCCTTACGCATATCGATGTGAAATATAACGTGTCCATGCGAGATATTTCGACGCGTTAGGACAACATTAGGAAGCGTAAGGATATTATCGTATGCGAAGCATTTGTGCTGAGTATTGTGTGAATGAAATGATAACCCGAAAGGGTGTGGTGTGGCTATGTAACGAATAGACGTGAAGTATCACGCGAAAGCACGCGACGTCGAAGTTCCGGTCCGAGGGTTGAGTCACAGCATGAGCTTAAGAGATAGTATGAGAAGTCTGGCGTCCAGCCCAGTGAATAATTCTAGGCCAACACGTTATGAGGTGGCAATGGAGATAGGGGATAATAGTAATGTAGCGGAGGGACCGTTCGCGTGCGGCAGGGTTGGAACAGCTAGTACGTAAGACGTCGCGAGTAGACATGGGGTGCATCCAGATTTGCGGGATGTCGAAAAGTGGGTGCCAAATCCGGAAATGGTGGTTGGTTAGATCCAATGCGAATGCATCGTCCCTGCAAAGGGTCGCAATCGACAGCTGTGGCACACACGGAAGTCAGCCTTGCAAGGAATTTCAGCGATCTGTTGTAAAAAAGTTTGTAAATACCCGAGGAGAATATGACATCAACGCGGAGATAGTGGAATATCGCTTCCAGATGAGGTTAGCGAAGATTTGGGGTCAGAAAATAAAAGTTCTTTGGGCGTAAGGTTTTGGCAATGCAGTGGATGTATACTACTAGCAGGGATGATTAGACGGAGCGGGCGTGTCAGATTTTTGACAAAGCTCCAAGTCACACCTATGATGGATAATATACAGATGTATTGTGAGTAACAATATCTGCTAGCGATTGCACTGACTACGGACACGCCACGGTGCTGGCCGATCCACGGGTCGACGATACCTCGCATTGACGTAGTAGGTGGAGTCAAACGTAAAGGCGTGGACTCGGAGGAAGAGAATTTACCAGCCCACGTGACAACACAGAACATGGTAGTTAGACATGAGCATGCTAGCCACGAGCGGCTAGAATGCATTTTATTTTTATTAGCATAATTCACCTTTGCTGTTCTTCTGGAGAGAAGCTTTGATTCGGAGGAAAGCGTTGACTTCCATGTCGTTTCCAGAACTCGCCTACTCCAAGTGGGAGCGCAACCCCGTTAGTAGATACTGTCATCCTGCAGGAGATAAAGGATGTGACGTAGATTTGGCAGCTTACTGATGGGCGTCCGAACCTCGTACGGCCTCAGTGCTACCGCAAAAGCATATACCATATACAAGGACGTGAACGATGACCTGTCAATGGCTATCACCCTCGTAACGTTAGTGAACTTTGAGGTCTGTGGCCTTACGAGACACGGAACGCCGCTTGACAAAGTTCAACATTGGAGAACCAATGGAAAACCACTGAGAAGACCTGTTAGCCTAGAAGCACTTGTGCGACATGTAGTCTCCGGTCGACTGGTCAAATCTCAGACTCGTTGGCGTGTTGGGGAAATACACATCACACAAACCAAATGCAATCATATTTCACCGAAAATATGCCGAAACTCTGGGAAGTTCGGTAATAAATTAATTTATTCAAACACTGTAACCTGGTATTGTCTAACGTAGCATGTTGACGAGCGAACCACCTTTCGACTGAATTGCGTGTTGGAATTGGTATGTTCAGAATAAATATTTAGAAGCATATGCTGGCATGGTGCCAAGGTTACTTTCTTATGGATTTATTTTTTATTGTTCCAATGTTGGATAGTATTAGTACTGTACGATGTTTGGGGTTTGCCCCGTATATACTCTCTCGCTGATGAGTGTGGTGCGAAGTCTTGCAAGCGGGATTACCCAAAAGCCTGACCAAAAAGTGAATGTTAACCTAAACCTTCAAGGTTCGGAGTCAACCATCCGACTCGTCTGCTCCTCCGGCGACTCCCTCTGAATCTGGCTCTATATCGACCAAATCGCCATCATCAGCGTCCCCCGCAGTGGCCTTGGATTGCCCCTGTTGGTCTTTCCATATCTGAGCCAGAAAATCTGTAGTGCTGGCTTGCTCTGGCAATTTATCATCTCGGGTCTTGATAAATCGCGGGAACCTCAGACTGAGGCCTCTCGAGGAGGAAACTAAGCCCAATGCTGCTAGAGATACAGGGCTCAAAGTGATACTGAAAAAATAGGGTGTGAGTAGATATTCGTCTGTAACACTGACGGCTTGTAGCAGACTCACTCTGCCCCTCGTATCTCCCACACCTTATGGGGCCTGAAGTAAACGTCGGGCCTGAAGCCTGGAAAAACAATCAGCTAAGAACCCTAGTGCTCAAAAATAATGTTGGCACCTCCTGTATCAGTTTCCCAGAGGGGTTGCCTGGAGCAATTATCGGACCCCTCTGAGTAATACGCAACCATCTCCTGATACGAAAGTTCCGATAAGCAAGTTAGCCTGCGAAGACGTACTGCATGACAAACTTTGTAAAACGAGTCAGAAAATCCTGCGGAAGATGATATCTCAACATATCATTATGAATTACAATGTATATCACCTACCGGAGATACACTTGCAAACGGCAACAAGGCAATCATTCCTGGGATCTCGAACAGCAAGCAAAACTGGACTCCACCACCCTGCTTTCCTTCCGTTCCCATGCCACGCTCCAATAGGAACCATATCGAGGGTATCGCCGAGACCCACGACGTAGTCCTTTTTCAGCTTCAACCAAGCAGATGTTCGTTTATCTGTCCAGATTCACTAAGAGCACAGCATAAAGGAACGGCTCAATACACACCGGGTTCGTAAGTCGCGGACAAAGGTTTCCGTTTTCCGTTTCCTTTTCGCATTCCATCTTCTTGTATAGTATCACTACTTAACAGCTAGGTAAGCATTAGTGATGCCGATCAGCCGATCAGAGTCCAGACGCTGTCTCACCTTGATCATGAGACCTTCAGAGCGGCTCTCTATAGCTTTCTGCCAGAACTCCTCGATAGCGTCTTTGCCAGCATCGCTCTCACAGCTTTCAACGTGGTCAAGACGTGCTCCCTTGTCACTTGGTAAGAAAGGTGGAAAGTGAGACCTCAGCAACGAGCGTCTCTCTCGAAAGGGCTGTGCAAGTAAGACCTGTCGAGGGACATAAATAACCATTGACTGACATCGTCGCCACACAATCAGACACACGCACCTCACCATCTATATACATCAGATCGAAGGCATACACGCAAACAGAAACTTTGATATCGCTCATTTCCACGCCCTTCCTTGCCCTGTTCGAGAGCTCTTGGAAGGACTTCAGGCCGCCGTCAGATGGATCTATGGCAACAATCTCAGAGTCGATAATAAAAGATTGCAGCTGCGGCTGCTGTTGGAAAATGCATTTAACAAGGTGAACGATGTCAGGATACTAGTTTTTGCCGATAAGATGGTAGCCCCGCGCCTACGAGATTGCACAGCTTACCTTAGTAGTCATATCTTCTAGATGACGGGAGAAGATATGAACAGACGGATTGCCGCTATTCACTCCTCGTACTCCATGAATCTGAGCGCGTTGGCCATCATACTTGAATTCTGCCGCAAAGGGGAGATCTCCCAAACGCTCGTATATCTCATACAATGACCGAGTGGGAGAGCCCAGAGTCGGATGCAAGGGGATTCCTATCAATGATTTATTAGGTCGTTCATAGAGTGGGGGAGCGAAACGCCCACCGACAGTCAAAGGGACATGTAGGTCAAGACTATCCAATCCACCCTTGAATAGACCAGCTATGATATGCTCATAATTCGGATGTTGAACGAACACTTTTTTAACCAACGCTTCAGCCTGGATGAATTTCTCATGAAGTTTCTCACGTTGAACCGAGGAAATTGATTGTGAGGTGGCATGGTACAGCGAATGATCGCGATCGGGACCTCCCAAACTAGTTTGCGATGTCAAAACCAACGCTCTTGCCAGTGCAGTCAGGATGGAGGTCCTTACTGCTCCGACGCGTAGATTCAGCGATAAGGTACGGACAAGGTAGCGTGATTCTTCTCCTTTAGCCGCCACAAGGAGTTTCTCGACGATGGCTTGCTTCTGTTTGGCTGCGCCTTGTCCCTTAGAGTTGGCAATTTTCAATAAGTAATCGTGCACAGCCACGATCATTAGTGGAGGGTGAGGCACCAAGGTGCGAACATTTGACTTTGCTTCAAATGCAACATCACCGGGGTCGCCGAATGAATTGTAGAGCCGTCTTAGCGCAGAGGAGGTCAGGCCGGAGATATGTTGAATTGCCTTGGATATAACCGAGGAGCCAATGCCTAGCTCGACCGGAGAGTATGGAGGAGACAGGCAATTAGAAAGGAGGTACAGCGATGGTAGTAGGGATGGCCGATGCCAATTGAGTAAAGTCCTTAGCGTGTTGGTAAGCGTGTTGAGAATGATTGTCCTAGATCGTGTTCCCGATAGCGTGGCGAGAGCATGAACGAGGAATGAATATGGTGCTGGCTCATTGGCTGGCCAGGGACTTTCCTGGACATCATAAACAAAAGGGTCAACTCCTAGTGGCTGATAATTTGGCAAGGGTGTGATGTCATTTTTCATGGGAAGGCGCTTTGGAGGCCTATTAGATCTACTAGGTAGGATAACCCCTGACGAACCACCAACATCGCCGACTTGAGGAGCTGCGGTAGCCTGAACCTGAACCTGAGAAAGACCATTTTCAGATCCACAATCTCTGAACGTAGGTTCAGAATCTGAAGTTAGGTCAATGATATCTGGCGTAGCAATCTTCTTTATGTTCAGTTGTTTCCGTACTTGTTCTGGGACACTGTTCCTTCCCTTCTCTACCCCAGAATTAGGCGGAAGGATAGGCCTTTGAGAAGAACCGAAAAAAGTCTTCAATGATGACTGATCTGAAGCGAATTTTGCTCGCTTCAAGGGCTGGGACGTTGATGGTGAAGGTTGGGCGCGTTTAGACATTGCGGCTGTAGGCTGTAGCTGTGCAAGTTTCAAGTTGAACATGCATGACGTTCGATTGACATCCGACAAGTAATTTAATTTCCGACGTCGAATTTGTTCAAATATGATTATACAGTTATGTACCCTCCTGTCATTTTCAGTCCTCCCTGCATTTCGTGATGGGCGGCGGGCCCTTTTGCATTGCCCACCCATGTCATTAAACCACACGGCGATCATCATCGGTCTTTCTTTCGTGAACAGTCACATAAGGACAGTTACTCCATCTTTCAAGTTTTTATCAGACCACCAAGTATCTCCTTAGGAGGTACGTACTACTACGTACAGGGTCAAAGTGTCGAGCACCCTGTTATGACGGCGTCCACTAGCTCATTGATGGCCGATTACTGTCACAAAGTGCGAGCAGTCGGTTCGGTCTCTTTGACCCTGAGATGGACCCCAAGGACGTTGGCGGCTACGTAAGCCGAATACTCTGCTCTTTTTTTCTTATTTTTCCTCGTCGTCGACCACGATGATAGCCACGGTGTAAACGCGCACGTGCACTCAAACCATATCCCTGCCATTGTCAACTACGACCTCCCGTCGCTCGTGGCTCCAACATCTAAGTGTCACCCCAGCAACATTCTGCAGTATGGTGTGACGCTGCCATCGACGCAACTAGGGCAGCCTCCTGCCACCTACCGCCACACACCAACACATCCAACCAGGACCTTTCTTGTCCTTGTTATAACCCGGTGTTGCCACCACGACCTGCCACAGTCTCCACGCTGCAAGGGCAACGTCATGCAACCTCTCACTATGCTGGCACGCCAACGCAGATCCTTCCTTGCCTTTCATGGACCTGGTATTGCACATTCGACCACGATCTTTCTCGTGCGACCGCTAACCTGGTTCTGCTACCAGCCTCCCGCTGCTCACTTCGCCTCCCACGTCTTATCATTCTCGGCGCTTCACGCGGCCGCCCGTGACATCTCGTTCTTTCCCTGGTTGGCATTCTGGTGCTGCGCTCTTCATCTCATTTATACAACCCATACCTATACAATGTTATCACATGTTGCGTGTCGTATGGTTAGACAATATAATGATATTGTTAACTCTCAAGCATTGACTGAGTGCTTGCTCAGTTTGTAAGCACCACACGACATTCTTCATCAAGGAATGAGCTTGGATTTATAAGCAGATATATGTATAGCAATTACAAAAAGCAATAGATGGGATAAAAGATACATATGGAAGAAGAATGATGCACGGCGGTATGATATATCACAGGTGATAACGCATGGGTAGGCGATAGGAGGAACTTCTCCGGCCAAGGTGGGAGGGAGGGTTATGGATATCTGCCAAGCTCGTTAGGATGGACATGGTAGATGTCGGTGGAGTTGCTGCTGCTGGACGGATGATGGGGTAAAAGAAAGAATTACTCAATGTCGGGGTATAGGCATATATAGTTGCAGATAACCACCAAGTATACCTTGAAGCGAATGTGTCGGGGGTGTCGTGGGGTCTTGAACCCTGCGAATGGTATTCGGATGTATTCAGAGGGTAGCTGAGTGAACCGAGCTAGCTCGCAGTCATGACAGGCTACAAATGATGGGCCCACATAGTTGGCCCTGCACAGTCCGACCTTTTCGCGCCACCATGTCACCATCCCTGCGTTAAATTCGGAGGGTCTTTGTCGTTGGGAGATGAAACCATTAGCAAATTATTACACCTTGCTCGTGTCTACGGGTGCCTGGACATTATCTCTCTGGACAGACAAACCCAGGCTGCAGGTGAGAATACGCCCTTGTGCATATATGGTGCTATGAGACTTAGGGTCCGTGAACGCGCGCGGAGCTGAAAATCCAGGCTTCTGGGTCTATCTTGAATTCATAGCATTGGGGCGTCGAGAGTACAGAGCATTAGCCCATCACAAGAGTGGACCTCGCACAGCACGGTCCGATCGGTAGGAGCTGGGAATATCGTCGAGATTAGAACAAGGCTATGTAATGACATCTGATGAATAATGTTCAAATCAGCGAATCCGAAAGCGCGATTGATTGACCAGACCAGCCTGAACGGAAGCAGACCCGGGTCTCCCATGAGTCGCCGGTTTCGAAGAGCAAATAAGGTTGAAAGGTCATTCAGGAGGTCCTTGAATTACTGCTATTAGTACATCCCTGGCAGTCATCGTGGGCGACCCCACAGCTCCATGGATCAGACAGCGTACCTGATTAAACCTGCAGATTCCAGGATTTCCTCGCAAATAAAGCTTGGAAAAGCCGGATGAAATCTAAGTTTGGTTAGACAGGCGTCATTCAGGCATCTCTAGAGCCTGAGAGCCGTTTCAGGACAGTAACCCAGGCACGTAAGGAGCGTCAATCTTGACTGAACAGACGTAGCAAGATCTGTGAGGACCACAATTACGCCGTTAGGTCTCTGTCACCAACGGAGACGCGGCAATGTTACCGTACACTCACAAATATGGGCGGCTCTGAAAATGCATATCAACCCTGTCCTTGTCATAACATTTACCCCAGATTGAATCCTACCCAGCCAAGCACGAACATCATGAGCGACCGCCACAACTACACATTCCATCCCAATCAGCCACCACGTCCCCCCAATCAGCCACCGCGGGGCAGCCAATGGCTACCCAATGCTCAACAGCAGCCCCCTCATCAATCATCTTCCTATCAACCAGTTCAGCGTGGCTTCCCAGCGGCACAAAGCAACTATATGTCCACGCACCCTGCCCCATCTTCACCATATGCAATGCCTACCATGCCACCATCAAGCACACACTACACAACAAACAATCATGCCGCTGCACCATCACAACCCTACCCCCCAAATGCTGCTGTCAGTCCATACAGTCAACAGCAACAGATGTATCCACCACAAGATTACCCTATGCGCCAGCCGGCGCATTCACCGGGTCAGATATATCAGCCAGCGGGACCTTCGCGCAGTCATACAATACCGAACGTCACACATCCGTACGTCATCGATGGGCCGATAGCGCCTGCAGTGCAGTACCCAGCATCCCCTACACGTCCATTCTCCTGCGACATGTGCGCACTGTCGTTTAACCGGCAGCATGATTTGAAACGGCACAGAGACACACACTCGGGAGAGAAACCATTTTTGTGCAACGGAGGTTGTGGAAAGACATTCACGAGGAAAGATGCACTAAAAAGGCACCAGGTACCATTGAATTTGACCCCCTGGAAGATCATGATCTCATTCATTTGATCAGCTTGTGAAGCATTGTGGATATGACGAAGATGCAAATTGAAATGGCGTTGTTTGTTAGTAACTTGCTTTGTGCTGTGTTGCGAATTGCAAAGCTAACTTGATAATATAGAATCATCAATCGCTCGATTGCAATTTACTCCACATACTAATATCATATTCAACATTGAGGCAAGTTTGTACCGGAAGGGATGTTTGGCATAGTGAAACTGCAATGTAACACGTTAACATATTTATGTGTCCATTAAATGAAAGTTACCATTCACAGCGTGGTCAGATGTCGCAGCAGTGGTTGCAATTTCACAATTCAGGCTTCTCCTGGTCCTGTTTGTCTTCAGAATCAATGATCCTCTCTAATATCCACGCGTCGCGTGGCATAATCTTCTTGTAGTAATCCTCTTTGATGCCTGCTTCTTTGAAACCATGTCTCTCGTAGAACCTCTTGGCGTCAGTGTTTGAGACTTGTACGTGAAGATATATACGTCTGATTTTGGGTTTGGAATGAGAAGCAGCAGCCTTGATGACGCGTTTCAGGGCCTGAGAACCAAGCTGTTTGGAGCGATATGGCTGGAAGGGTTTGCACATTTGCCACGACTGACAGCGGGATAACTTACTGCCAGAACGCCCATAGTCATGAGATACAGATCTTTGTTGTTCTCTAATCTGCAGCAGATATTGCCCACAGGGACATCGTTATAATAGACTTAAAGAAGTTAGGCTAGTTTGTAAACCTTTGCAAGAATAACACGGACTGAGCTGACAGAAGTCTTCGACCTCGGGAGCTATGATATCCTGGTAGAACTTGTCGCTGTACTTGATGGGAAACAAGACTGAATTGAGTTTCTTGACTGTCCCAAGGTTTCTATGAGTCAGGCTCGCAAAAGTGACACGTGAAGACGAAGACGAAGCGGGTGGATTTGACATGAAGATGGCAGATTATTTTGGTTGGGCAAGTTGGGCCGCAAGTGGTTGGGACTCATTCGTGGGAACATTGCTCATCTGGGATTCATCCAGTATCTCAAACAAGGTTATACTTAACTCAAATTTGCTCTGTGCCCTTGTGGTCCCATAACACGTTTCCGGACTGAGAGTCACGCAAGCATTCTTGGTGTATATACAAATTGCCGATGCAGCTATCATGAACCAATTGTCGTCTCACTTGCTTGATTGACACCGGACATTTACGAACACGCCAGGGCTCACCAGGCCAGGGTCTCATCATGATCATGTCAAAATAAGCACGGCAGACTTCTGCATACCCGCATATGTTTGTGCCCAGAGACCTTCAGTCAAGTATTCCGTACGTACACATTATTAACTAAATATTTTGAACTGACTTGACAACCCATACGCCCATTGTATCTCAACCCACTCATGTTTTTGCAATGCCTTGGCAAGTGCAACGTTGCCATGGGATTGGATCAGCTGCGTATTCTTGCCAGATTAGAGAAGCGCAGTCAAAACAGTGCACGGTCAGATACTTCTACGTTTGGCTATGACCCGTACAAATTATAGCTCCATGAGTCCATGACCCTCGGGATTACTGAAACTCCATAACGCTGTATCTTGTCTCCCTGTCATTATGTCGATTTCAAGCTCCCTTTCTGTTCTGTCATTCTGTCTGTCGAGTCAATTGATCGTAGCGATCCATCTCTCCGGTCTCGCTCTCATCCCTTACGTCCACTGAGCCCAGACATAACTTATATTATAAAACAGGCAGATTGCCGCCGGCTTATCAGCTGTAGCATGTACGCCGCTCATTATAGGATGACATGCTCCGAACATCAGGGCTAGAACGTTGCGTCCATCCGCCCCCCGCATCGCTTTATTATCCATCTCGCAACGAGTTTTTCCTTGCTGACCGCAGGAATTTTCATGACGGAGTCCCTTTTTTTTCAAGTCAGCGACTTCCGCACATTGTGCTTTGTGGCGCCTGGCCACTAGCCCCCATTTCTGAGAAGATCCGGCATTTGTCTTCGTTGGCGTTAACACACTGCCTCATCTGGGCCCTGATGACAGGTGACTTTACTTATCTGAACGCTAGAGATAACTGGAAGCACTAGTCCGTCACTGATAACACAGTTGTTCGGACGATTTTCTTCTAGTCCAATTGTGCGGTTCTTTGCATGGACGGGACATGTCCTTCTGTTGCCAACTGAATTTGGTACCCCCCTTACTGCCAATGAGTGCAGATCAGAGAGCCTTTTAGGTATGATTTTTCAAACGGGTACTGTTCTGATAGCAAAAATTGTTCACGCAGCCTATCGCAATTTGCAGAGTTCTAGAATGACATTTCTATCGCACGCAACGTCGGAATTTGTCAGTCTTCATAACACAGCAGACACCAGGAATGGTATGGTGTGATCATGAGCGCGCAATACAATTTATAGCTAGATGCGTGGATCGCCGATCGAATGTGGACTGGGAATGGTCACCCGGCGACTCGGTATCACGCTTGCCTTCTTTCGTTCATGTTTCGATCTGGTATACACTGGCGACTACTTCCTAACAGTTCTGCGCTATAGAAGCAAAAGTCCCCGGAGGCCATGAGATGATCAACATCCTTGAAATTGCACGGTGCGTAGTCCGATGGCGTAGTCCGACGATGGTGTGTATGAGATACAGTAGTGGTACAGATGCAACTTGAAGATTTATGCGTGGACAGAAGGTAAATATCTTTTAAATAAGAAACCTCATGCTAAGGGGGACTTGATCAATGTGACAGTGACATGGATCAGCGAAGATCTATGGGGGAGTCGGGTACGTTTGCACGACGTTTTCGAGGAAGACGATGTAGTTGATCAATATAAACGTCGTCGTAGCTGCGAAAGACGCATATACCGCGGTCATGATCCGTCAGAGTGGCCCATACGCAATGCCACATCTGGTCTTCAACGAAGCGAAATGCGACTCCGGTATGATTCTGGTCCCACCGTTGTTCCCTCTCTCTCGACTCGAATGCCTTGTCTGTCAAGGTTATGAGAGCACAATCTTTGATTGTCCACTGTACATGCGCTTGCCCTGTTGTGAGAAGCTGCTCTAGAGACGAGTCCATTTCAAGTTCCTTGGGAAGACCTCTGCCAGGTACATTGTTGAGGATTTTTTTGACACGAGCGGAGGTGAATACACACACCTATGAACAGGGTCATAACCATCAACAAGAATTTGAAATGTAGTGTTGTCCGAGAAATCCAGGGTTAAAGTAGGATGTTTTGGAGAACGGCTTAGTTTCCTTAGTACCTTGCCAACTAGAAGGCTCGGATCAACTCCAAGGCTTTGTAGCCGTAGAGGTACTGGACGACAGGAAGATTTGGAGGGAGATGGCAGGGGGGTGCATAAGGCTGTGCCTTGGTTAGCCATTGTTACTACTGATGGCAAGACGTTTTTTTTTTTAAAAAAGGTTGCGAGATCTTATACCGTCGTCGCTGTGGACGATGACAATGGCATCCACATGTGATGTGTCCACATGCGATTGATCGATAAAAGTTACCCACAACAAGCGTAAGCGAGGATAAAAATGATAAAAAGATGACACTGACGAGATTCGAACTCGCGAGGTTTCCCATCACGGATTGGCACTTGACCTAAACGTGACGCCGTAACCACTTGGCTACAGTGCCATGTTTAACTTGTTTCCTGTACAAGATATGGAGGATTAAACGGTTGTAGATGGGCATTTTGTTAAGCCTCCTCTTGTCTGAGTCACTACGCTTTGTTAGCGCGTCGTATTGTCGTCACTCAGCAATGCATCAGACGCATTCTCGTCCTATCGGACCACGTACCCTTCCTCGGCCACAATCGCCACTACCACCGCTCATCCTAACAGAGACTCGTCCATTGGCAATTCGCAAAATATCTCATGATCAGCCAGCTTTACACCCTTCATCTGCTTCATCATCTCCCCCATTGGGCTCTTCTCCAGGTCCATCGCGTCCTCAGATTCCTGGAGCTCTCAGTTCAGGCCCGAGGCCTAACCAAAGACCTAAGCTTCATCTACCACTCGCACTGGATGGTGGTACCAGCAGTGCAGGTTATTATGAAGGTCCTGCACACATTCCACCTGGATTGGATGGTGAGAACCCAGGCGGCGTAACAGTTCGGCCTTACTTGACTTTGCAAACACCACGTCCTCCCGAGCCTATCGACAGTAGCGATAACAGCATTGCTCAGCTAATTGCTGTACTTGATAGGACCACCATCGAGTCCTACACCTATACACCTACGGAAGAGACATCAACCAATTATAGTTCTAATAAATGGTCGGACGGTGTTTTAGAAGTCCTCTCACGACTTGGCGAAGGTCAGGGTGGAGCTGTCCATAAAGTCAGAGATCGGCGTAACAACTTCATCTTGGCCCGCAAGACAATTACTACTCGTGAGGCGCCTTTAAGACAGCTCGAACGCGAGTTGTCAATCTCTGCGACGTCCAAACACCACAACATAATTTGTTTTTATGGCGCCTATATGTCACCATCGTCTAGTGAAGTCAAAGTCATGATGGAATATTGCGCTGGCCGCAGCTTGGAAGCCGTTGGAAAGCGAATCAAAGAAAAGAATGCGCGTATCAGCGAAAAAGTCGCTGGACGTATAGCCGAAGGGGTAATTATTGAAGCTTCTTTTATTTTAGCCATATTCATTCATTCACCAGGTTTTGCAAGGCCTGAGTTATCTTCATTCACTCAAAACCATCCATCGGGACATCAAACCATCCAATATCCTGCTAACTGGGGAAGGTGTCGTTCGTCTTTGTGATTTCGGTGTCTCCGGAGAGCTTGTCCGCTCTATGGCCGGAACCTTCACTGGCACTAGTTTCTACATGGCTGTACGTCCGTTCCTCGATCATACATCCATCACCACTGATGGTCACTATAGCCGGAGCGCATCAGCGGAAAGGAATATAGCATCCGAGCTGACGTGTGGTCCACTGGAATCACTCTTTTGGAACTTGTACAGAATCGATACCCATTTCCCGAAGACCTTACTTCCATTGAACTGATTGTCTATATTACCCAGGGACAGGTAGGTACTTTGAGCCTGTTGTTAAATCTTGCTCACATGAGAATTATTCTCTAGCCACCTCAACTGACCGATGAGGAAGGTGACAACATTGTATGGAGCGATGAGATGAAAGACTTTATTCGACAGACGTAAGCTCTTGTTCAGTCTCCTGTTGCGTATCGTCGTGTCAACGTTCGCCGCAGTTTGATTATTGACCATCAAAGTCGCCCTACACCGGGAGGAATGTTGTCTCATCCTTGGATCACCACCATCATGAAGCGAGAGGTGCCTATGGCTCGCTGGATCAGTCAAGTTTGGGACTGGCCTAAACCATCTAGAGAAACGTAAGATTGTTTGACCTAGGTACCGATGAGTACTGATCCTGATATACAAGCAATTCGAGACCGCCTTCAAGCCGCGGTGCTGTCGACAGAACACCATAGATTCCTTATTTTCACTCAAAATGTTTCGTTGTCATCCTGATATATCTTGTTTCTTCATCGCATCCCCTTTGTCACTGTGCCTATTTTGTACACACCACTTGCACTGCTCTCTGTACATCTTTCCATCATACGGCTACTATACCATCGCACAGCACAGAAAGGAACGGACGCCGATTACATGCTTGACTGATGTTGTATATCTGTGTTATTAATTCATGTGCACATTAGCTTGCTTTTTGTAGTTTGACGTGCTGCATATTAGCTGGACCATGACTGGTACTAGTAGTACTCCTGGTTCCCGACTCCCACGTTAATTAGTGGGGGAAGGCTCGTCGAATCTTCAAAGTTCCCAAACCTCGTCTCCTTCGTAAGCACGCCCTTCACTTTGGACACACATGCAAATCGTTGTTTCCGAAAGTAATTCCATCTGTCAGCCGAGTGCGCTGACTGCAAACACTTGGGCTGCATGCTTTAGTGCATGAGTCCTTCAAGTTCACATTCCTTTGTTCGCAGACCATCAAATGACTAGGTTCCAGGTGGGCACATCACGGTGCAATGTCCCTTCACCTAAAATCGGCACCGAACCTAACAGATCGGCATTAGCGAGGGACGGTGCCAGCGAGACGGGTCTTTTCATTAGCAAGATTATGCTATTGAAGCCACGATTCAGATCAGGCTTATATTGAATGATTCCGGTCCTGATAACCTGTTCCGCCTCATCATCAATCCCAAGAGCTTTTCCTAATCTGTGGACAATCTAATCCATCTTTCGTATCTCTTTCGGGATCGGTCCTGCGAGCGCCATTGTTTCTGCTGGTTTGTTTCAAAGTTTGGACTCATTTGGAACCGTGCCGTTCGGTTTGATGTCTGCTTAAAGGTGCTCATTGACGCGCTCGTCATCTTGATATGTCAGTTTGTTAAGACAGCCAGACAAATGTGACAAGTAACCAGCTCATTGTCTATTCCACCTTTCGTTCGAAGAGGGGCGGAATCCTCAGGTATGTGTATCATTTGCAAGTGAACTGTGAGATCCTTAAGTTAATGTGCGCGGCCATTGCGTCTTACCAGAATCAACCAGCGCTTTGTCCACTGCATTCGACAGGAAGTGCATGCTTTCGTTGATGCATTTATCCTACAGTACAGTCGGTAAAAGAGGCGAAAGGAGGGGAAGCCATGTACCATGACCCTGGGGGATAACCAAGCGGCCATCAGGTCTACGACAGCCTTTTAATCAAAATCCGGTCATTACCTCGTTGACGCGTTTCACGACGATCTGCAGACAATTCTACCAGAAGTGGACGGGAGAAAGACGATGATCAGATGGTCAGCAGGGCACATTGGAATCACAGGCAAAGAGAATAGCGCGAGGAGAGTCTTCAGCGACACACATGACCTACCAAGATCACTCCTAACGAAGGGGCGCACCCTCGCAATACTTCCTACCAGAAAATCTGCACTCCAACAACTCTCCAACAACGTTATCAAGAACGAAGCGCGAGAACTGACGCGTAAATTTCCCTGTTATCCAAAGTTCTGAAGCGTAGAACCCTCTACTCCATCAAAACACTTCGCTAGTATCATCAACGAACTGACCCGTCGACACAACTCCGAATCACACAAGTTCCAATTCAGAACCGGTCTTTTGAACAAGCACCTTCACGCACACGTGCACGCACTCTCAAAGATCTACTCAGCGACCAAAAGTGCACCAAGAAACTGCTCACCTCCATAGCTCAAAGCAAGCGTTTCGAAACCATCTTTGGCAACGTAACCTCACCCGCAGACCGCAGAGAAAAGAACTGATAATTCACGGGACACAAGATCCGATCCCTCAAAGCGAACATCACGCTCGTCTTGAAGGTGAAGAAGGAGGCGAGCTGGAATGCAGACCCAAATATACCAGTCAGATTATAGTCGCGTTTTCCTCGATCAAAAATCTATACAGGCCATCCCTGACGCACTATAAAGTAATGAGGTTGTGTGGAGGTGGAGTGTTGGTCAAGATCTCTTCCTGCGATATAATGGGCCGAGGTACTTGCTCTTTCTCCCCATCTTGTGGTATCTATAATACCTCTCCAGGAATCGTACAGGGCTCACGGAAGGGGCGTTCCGTCTGCTTGTCGAGCACTGCCACGTAGGCCCCTTTTCATACTATTTGCAGCCATCTGCTGAATCATCCCCAACTTCAGGGATTGCATGACTTCCTGCTTCTATGTACACTAAACTCGAGTTCCATTTCGAGCGCAGACCCGAATCACGCTCACATCGACAATGTGAGTGAATCCGCTTTCACGTAGATGACACATAAACATTTGAAAACAGTTTCTCGACGAAGAGAAATATCAATGACATATTGTGCTTGCAAAGCCTCCATCAGCTCTCGGATATCACTTTCCCAATATTAAGCCATCCCGATGGTCTACATGGAAAAGTGACCTATTGCAGGGCCTATGATGTCCGTCTCCTGCGAAACTCTATATGTGGTTTCCCGACGGAACGTCGCAGAAAAACAGTTTATATCAAACGTCCGCAGTCATCTCGTCGCTGGTAGAGACTGTTGTGCTGCCAGTGAAGTATGCGATTCTCTTTGACAAGCGACGAGTATATCATCAACGGATTCCCCACAGACTTGGAGGCAGTCGGGAGCATATTGCAATGGTCGCTAGACCACAGCAGTCACGGTATGCATGTTTTGGAATTTTAATGTGGGGGACGCTATTGTGCACTCGTGTAAGTAGTGAGAAAATGTGCACACTTTATTACAAGGAAATAGTTGTTTTTCGGGCGGAAGCCTGACAGGGGCAACCCGGCCCCGACCTGTGCAAAAGTGAGCCAAGGTGAGCTGCGATTCCCACATCAGTAGGAGTGACTACGAAGCAGCAAAGTGAACATCGAATTCCATCGCAGTGGCCGCAAAGCGACGCATCGAGGCGAGGCTAGATGAGGGAGCAGTTTGCAACTGAAGTCGTAGCAAATCGTCCGAGCATGAGTGCGGGCATTTCTTTCAATACAGGCATCTGCGTCAATGCAGGCATCCATGTCGGTGCGGACATCTGCATCAGTGCGGGCATCCGCGTCCACGAAAGTGCGGGAATTCACGTGCACACGACAAGCAGGTGTTGGCAAGGACGGTACTCTCGCTCGCCACTGGTAGAAGGCGTTATGGCCTCCACTCATCAGGTTCTCTGGTGAGAAACCCAACGAGAGTTCACGACAGTGACTTCCTATACAAGCACGAGTAGAGCTAAGAGAGCAGTGCTCTCTATTCGTGGCCGGCTTCCCCGCCGGACCTGTTTTCATTGCATGCAGATGCACACAAGGATCTGAGCCATCAGAGCTCACCGGAGTTGGTGGCACGAAAGAAAATCCTAAAGGTGGCAGGCCGCAGACATGGCGCCAGATCTTGCTGGGGTGTACCCTGGATGCTGTGTGGTAGGAGGAGAAGAGAAGCCACGTGCTGCACGGCCGCTGCACGCAAACCTCATTCTAACCCTGCACTCCGAGTACCCCACTCCGAGTTAGAATTCCAAGCAATGGTGAAGAAGACTAATACAATATATCGACCCAGGGATGCTGAGAATAAGTCTGGAGTCTACTGATGGGCGGTGGTAAGAAGTCTCCGATTGACAGACTGCACAGAAGGAATAATTCCTTCTGTACTAGGATCTGTTTTCATATACGGGGCCGATACTTACTATGGCTCAACATTCTGATCCGTCATTTTCTTTGCCCGCGTGGAGCACCACGATGGTTGAGAGTTCCGCAGGCCAACTTTGTCTCATTCAAAGAAGTTGATACATCAACAATGCAAGCAACGTTGTACCAATTCGACGGAGCGCTAGATATGCAAGTCTTTGCAATGTACCTGAAGAGTTGGTGACCACAAGGTGACCATCAAAGAAGCCATTCCCAAGTCACTCTGACAACTTCTCAGTGCTCTATTCCACATGTTATCTTAGTAATTAGGATGCAAAATTGCCGTCTTACCGTGCCCTGACTGACCGAGACCGTGCCTTCTTAGAAAAGCCCGAGCTTTGCATTCATGTTGGACTTGTCGAATAAGTGGGTTCAGAACACCATACCGAAGCATACTCACCTACGGTCGGAACCTCAAAGTCCAAGCCCTTGTCTATGACCTCTTGCAGGAGTTCAGGGCTCAGCACGAAATCCCTAAGGAACGAGGAGACCAATCAGAGGGGCATGGTTTACGACAATATTGAGACAGAATGAACCTGAAGCCGGAAATTTTATTCTCAGTGTTGTTGTCGCCCTCGCCGTCTGCTGCCGACGCCGCTGCCTCGTTGACAGTAACAGCTAGAGCTGTGCCATTAGGGATGACATCGTGCTTATCCTGATGAAGTTCAATAAGTTCCTCGTTATCGTGGGAACTCATGGTCGTGTAGAAAGAGAGTAGGCTGAGGGTACCGGTCAAGTTGTCGGAGACTAGTTAAACTGGTCCGACTGACTCATCCTAATTTGGACACTTAGATTTTGAAACATCACCTGTGAGGCCCTTTTGTGGACCACATCGCCATAAGTACTAAGTGGTTGGTTTGAGAACCATGGCACAAGCGCTCAAGTTTTATTGTATCCTTCACAGCCAGCCATACAGGTTTATAGACTCCTTCGACATCAGTACGCCGAACCCTTCGGAAAACCTTATTACCAAAGATGCACCTCTCAGCTCGTGCGACGCAGCCTCATGCTCAGTTTGACTGTACTGCACCTGCTGGACCCATACAAAGCCTCGAATGACCATCAGACGACAACGCACGCTTCCAGATACACCAACCAGTCACACGACAACGAGGAGGAGGAGGAGAGCAACAATAATCTTCCACCATAATAATGTGCCACTCCGTGTGGGCGGGTCAGAAGAACATAACATTCTGTAGTAGTGGCGAGGTACGCAGTAACACCAGCCACTTGGCTATGTTGGAATTTTCTGATATTAGTAGCCGAAGTCGATGCATCTGATGAGCTAGCTGCGAAAGGTATCATATTGATATCGATATGTCCATCTTGCTCGCCCGATTTGCTTTTCACGACAAGTGCACCCCAAAACGCGTTGTTGAAGTACTTATAGTCAGGAACGTGGCGTTACAGTGTAAAGCGGGTAAATTTCCAGAATTGGGCACGTTGCCCGACGCGCGCTCGCATGCATTTTCGGACTGGCGCAGATTGCGCCTTTTTTTCACCCCGATCAGGCATGGGCAACTAAATTCTGTAGAACATTCGCCACCCATTGCTTTATCGTGAAACTTTCTTGTGGGCCCGGATCAGATATAATAGCGGCTTTGATTTCCATTTTCAACTCCCTCGAGTTCAGGGAGCACCCTGATCATTTTGCAATTTACCACATAGATTTTCAGGGTCGTTATGCTTCGAATACGGTCGAATACGGTTGCAGGTACAGCGGGCAACTTGTAAAGCACCCTAGCCACGATGTGATAGAAAACACGCTACTTGAAACACTGTTAAAGACGTCAATATGACACACGATTTGCTCACTTAATATGACCATAAACCCTGAAGAATGAATATCAAGTTCACGAACCTCAGGGCTGTACTCACCACCCATCAGGTGTTCTGACGCGACTCACAAGCCAGCGTGCATAATTTCGTCATCATATTACAGCCATCTGACCAGCAATGTGGCTCGCAGGGAGACAGCTGGACAGTGCGAATAAACGTACCAACGTTCAGGTATTCCCCTGTAGCAAGAATTTTGTGGCTTGATGTGACTAAACCCCGTCACAAGCTCAAGCACGTTCAGTTTTCAGGGCTATCATGATACGTCAGTTCGCTCCAAGCAAACCTTGATCTAATCGCTTCCAGAGCGATACCAGAATTCATTATAGCATCCTTTTGATAATTCATGCACTCACCTGAAGGACATTTATTCATCTGAAAGTAAATTGCAGCATGCCCTTCACTTACGCGAGCTTTATGCTAGCTCGATAAATCGATGGTACCCACAGTGGGTCCTGCAATCAATTGTTATCAAAGGTCGACCATACATTTACCATACCTGAATATTTGTCTATCCTTATGACAGAGACCGTCGATTGTTTCCAGTGGCTCATCCACATTCCCGCGATAGGTCATAGCAGAACTGCACCAGCGCCAATCGGTCGGAAACTCTTCTAAAACGCCGCGATGCAGGTTCGGAATTAGTTACACGAGGACGTTCCCATGTATTTGAAAAGTACTGGATACGCACTATTGCCTCTGGGCCCGCTGTAGAATACGAGAGAGAATACGAGTTCCCCCCAACGTTCTGGTAAATGAGGTAATTCATCCCGCGCAAAGATTTAGTGCTCTCATCAACTTGTGGGATCCACGTACTAGGTAGGGCGCGAGAAATGAACGAGAGATTAGCTGTGCAAAAGGTAAATTACAATGGCCCTCAAACGTGGGCGACGACCGAGAACATAGTACTCGGGCTATAAACACGCGAGACATCCCCAATCGATACATGTTCGGAGGATGTAAGGATCCGTGATTTATCGAGTTCGCGCCTGGAATCTCCACGACGCTGTGCAGATTATTGGAGTGGCATATTACCACTCAATCTGAGGAAGCATGCAAGATGGTCATTTCTCTACTGCTGGCTATGCAGGCTGCGGAAGGGTTGAATCCTGGCCTGCCGCGGGGCTTACCTGTAACATAATAATACACTGCTAAAAACTGCAGCAGCAGGTGTTGCGTTCAGTTCCGACCATTGAACCTGACAGAATCAGTCCTTTGACAAAGGCGCGTCGAGGGTTCTTAGCGAAATGTGTATATATACTCAGCTTTGGCCCTCGGAAAGCGTTTGATTCCGAGATAATGACATAAGACGATCGAACGATTTAGTGATTTTAACGGTGCATCACTCAGGTCTATCAACGACACAGCTTGGAGCAAGTTCTGGC
The DNA here is from genome assembly GCF_016647745.1 of Suillus plorans. NCBI lineage: Eukaryota > Fungi > Basidiomycota > Agaricomycetes > Boletales > Suillaceae > Suillus > Suillus plorans. Next base: position 418,157 of record NW_024537389.1, read on the forward strand.
CACTGCACCGGGGTTATGCAGGTTTCTATCAGCTTCGAATTCATGGAAATGAGCGCGCTAATTTAGGCAAGTCCTCGACTCCTCGCCGCATCACACTAAGAACACCGAACAGCGCATCAGTCAAGATCAGATCCTGGAGGCCGATCCAGACCAAGCAAAATTTGGAAGCGACAACTGAATTCTTAGAGGGGATGGCCAAAATGATGCTCAAATATTAATGTCATGACGGATCTTTAAGAAAAATCAAAGAGAAACATGAATCTTATGGGTATCTAGGGTGATGATCATTAGATGAATGTGCCACTAAATGCCTCTCCTGGGGGTGTGGGAACTGAACGAGATAACATTCAGTACAAGAATGGCAACAACCCAAGGAATACGTACAAAAGGATCCATGGGGTTTACACTCGGCATCATTTGAGGCTGGCTCCAGTGCTGAGGGGGTGGTTGGTGGTTCATAGATCGCATATTAACATGGTGCTGAGATTGAGGAGGGGGAACGTGTCGTGAGGGAGCTGGTGAATGTAAATGAGTAGCTGGAGTAGCGTAAGCAGAGTCGTATCGGTGAGGAGGGTATGGCTGCATCTCGGATATCATTGATAAAACATTGGAATTCTGATTTGGATGCACAGGGTAACCTTGTGGAGCTCTGCATATTTGTTAGAACAGAGCGAAATTAAAAAGAACTTCAAGACTCACATTTGACGTCGCGCAGCATCGGGCTCTGGCCCGAGCCTAAGATGAGGGTCTTCCTCGTATTTCACTTGAGGTACTGGAGCAAAAAGATCACTGAAACACGGGTTTTTGGTCAGTAAATAATACGTATAATGGAAGATGCACATGCCTGTGTCGACGGGACATTGGAGGTTGGTTGTAATCGCTAGATACACGAGCTTTTGCAGGCGTGCTGTCCCGAGTAGGAGGTGTTGAAGTCTCCGACAGTCCTGATGAATCTGCAGTGGATGGGCGGCCGTCGACACTATCTTTCCGAGATGTTGATTTCTTGCGGGTGGGAACGCCTTCTGGCCATGTGCACTGGACAAGTGTTTAGCTAATTTTTTTTTGAAAGACTATATGACGATGCGCACGTCTCGCTGCCCATGAGTGCATCGCATGCAGTTAGGTTTTGCCTCGTCACACTGAATTGGAGGATGAATAACGTGTTTGAGATGAAGTATGGAGTGGCATACCTTTATTTTTTTGACTCGACATGTCATACAACCAGTCTTGCTTCTTGTATACTTGGGACGCTTCCTTTGTTGTGGCTCTTGACGTTGCTGGGGCGCTATGAGATGAGCATGCCCAGGATTGTGAGCGGAAGGTGGATAATAGGATGCTGGGGGAAGGTAAGCGTTAGGGGCGGAAGAGCTGTAGAAAAGATGTTCAATGAGAATGATAGCCAACATAAGGACATTGACTGACTATGCCATGCTTTCTGCCATACGATGAATAGGAAGTATGGGAGGTAGATTTTCGTGAGGAAGATCCTTCATCGTTTTATACTAAATCTTGTTAGAAGTAAGAAGCAGAGAAGGTTAGAAGGGTGGAAAATGGACGGGGACACCATTGTCACGGACCCGGGAAATCGGTCTAAATCACTAAAATTCTGATCTAAGGGTCGTGGATGCGTCGTAAGTGCATTTTAAGACTTGCCATAACAAATTTCGTATAGGGAAGGTGGGGATTTTTTTAATCAATTTCCACACATCATTGGCGCATCATGTTTCTTTGCGTGTTGGGAAAAATCAGAAAAAAAAACGAGGAGCAGCACGAGCGATCTCCTAGATGAAAGGGTTGTTTCATTGAAAAGAATATTAATGTCTTTCAGGCGAAAGAAAAGAATTCAATTCAGGTCCTAAACCTTAGAGGTACCGGTCATTTTTACACCAAAAATTGACGATCCAATTTCCTTAATTGTATTTTCACTTCTGATGCGCTACTCTAATTTAGGTAATTCGTCGGCCATCAACATTCCGGACTGTCCTGACATGTGGTCGATCCTTTCAAGTGACACATCGCGTGGTGATGGGGTCTATGCCATTCGTATTCACTCACTCTTTACTCACTTAATTTCTCTGAACTCACACTCTAGTCTCCGTACAACTTCCCCCCTCACTATACCGTAATGAGGAATTCCTACATGTGAATGACAACACGTCCAACGACCTATAACTGTATGTAAGATTCCACACCTTATACTGTAAACGTCTGCCAGGTCCCCGTAAGTCGACGTTTTTGACCCTTCACGTACATGTGTTGTCTATTCTAGCATTTCCCGTCTAGTTTCTAATCTCCACCGCTCCCGCGGCTTTGAACCATGTCTCCGATGATCACTGCAGAACACCGAGCGCTCCCTCTCCCATTTGTTTTCTTGTACACTGTTAAGCAGACCAGGTGCCAAACTGCGCACTGTGACACTTATCTTGACACTTTCCTACGGCCCGTAAAGGGCAGCCTGTGGCTCTATTACTCAATAAAACCAAACGCTCAGAAAACGTGACGGCGTATCCGATCGCTACTTATAACACGTTTCAACAACACATGGCATGATTGACCGTCATCCATAGAACGGTAGTTAATACATGTGCTTCAGGATGTCATATATCACCTGGATGCATACGATACTCGATCAATGAACCAAACGCCGCTCAATTCCGGGCTCACTGAAAACCAATGGAAAACCATGTATGATTGCATGATCTTCTAGCCTGATAATAATAATAATAAAGGCGCTGGAGCCTACTACTATCCAATTAAAAACTTGGCATCAGCATCAAAACGAGGCTGAATACCGATTTAGTCTCAAAATAAGGTACCGAGAAACTGAAGTCGAAGGTGCTGTTACTGCGCCTCCAAGTCTCCGCACCAGTCATGACGTGGAATGACAGTTGCCAAAGAACAGCACTGAGTGGTCAGGTCGCTAAAGATTCTCAGGCAAGGTACAGTCTTGCACTCTCCCTTCTCATAGATATACAGATCACGTACAATTAACAGCCATTTCTATGCTCCTATTGCCCACACTGTCACTTAGAGTCCGCTCAAAAAGACTCGGCGTTCCGCAGAGGTTCTGTCTCCCAGGCTCTCAACTTTGATCGATTGGAATATCGAGTATTATTAGCCACTTGATCAACAATAAAGACTCACGTCGAACATCAAGTTTGAGATCCCGGCGGTGACAACAGGCGTGGGGGAACGAGCTAACGAAAGAAGGTCGCGCCCATCGAAGCGGTTTGATGGCCTTTGGGTATACACACATGATAATCATTCGAACGTTTTCGTGATAGAGATGCAATTGGCTTGCGTCCACGAGAACCCACAACAATACCTGTGCTACAGCAGTCTCTTTGATGGGTCCTGGACGAGCTGGGAATATGATCCACTATTTACATAAGCGTTGGACGTCGACGCTCGGAGTGTGGAAGAGTTCTGAAAGGATCAAATGTACACAGTTTCTGTCACACGATATGAGATGACAGTAGTGACTGCGGATCATTCTTTACCTGAGGGCTTTCCGCACGCTCTCCGTAGCAATGATGCGTGCAACCGTTACCATTGGCGCTGAGTCTGGGAGAGCTGGCAACGTCTTTCACACCAGCACTGATATCTACCTGCAACTCCGCGGTCACGTCAGCGTCGTTGAGTGTGAAAGATGGGTCCTGGCGATCTGACAGGAACAGTCCCCTTCTTGATTTGCCAAGACGTTGCATGCCGACGGCGAGGAAGTTTGAGCAATTTGTCGTTACTGAATTCTACGGTTGATTAGCTGACGACGTTGAATGTAGAGTACTAATTGTAAAATTTTGACAGGGGGTATAGAGGTCGCGGATAAGGTGGGACATTTTGAAGTGTCAAGTTCATTACTTGGCACACTGCTCCAAAAGCGGATTGCACCATCAGGACGGCGGTGACCGGATGACTACCTGATACAACAGCAACATTTTGTTGAATGTGGTCACTTCTAACGAAATATCTTCTTCGCGTTCGCGGAAAGCTTCAGAGTGAATATGAGTGAACCTTGCCTCACATCCGCTTCTACTGTATAACATCATCATTTGAGTTTGCATGAAAAAGAAGATTCGTACCTTGAAGTCTAAGTACCGTCATAGTATTACATACCTTTAACTCAACTATGTAGAAGCGCTGAAGGAAAGGAGATGCTGTGACATGGCAATTCCATGTTCGCCACAATGGTTTGTTGCAAAGTGGGTCCTGGCGGAGTTCAAAACTTTACTGGAGCCTTAATTTGTCTTTCACGGTGTTTGATCTATCACAAGCACTGAGCACTACTTTGCAACTCGCAGAGCTTCAGTCTCCAGAACTCAATTTTCAAACTTTGTTACTTATAAGCGAACAAGATGTCGTGTGATGGGCCTTTAATAGCGTTTGATATCTCTTTATCTTATCTCGTACACTCACGCATCATCAGATTTTCAAATATCCAGTTCAAAAACTCTCAGGTAGATCCTCGTTATCTACCGTCATACACTTGGCACTCACTACCATCTCACCAGAACGTGATAAATGCATCAGGAATCTACAGCATGTCTGCCAATTGGTTTTGACGTCTGGTGGGAGTACACATCCGCTTCAAACTTACACCGTCGCTTCCTAGTATTTGATTTCCCTCAGAACTGTTAGTATCACTTGCAAGTTCTTGTCATACCGCTCAAACCCGGGCTGACTCCTCGTGCATGAATAAGTCATTGGCGTCCCTGCCAGTCTTGACATCAGGTTGCAGAACTAGAAGTTCAACCCTTGGTCCTTTACGTCGACCCATAACGAAGTTATTTTATCTCAGCGATTCTTGAGGCTACTGCCGCGAGACTTGTCATACGGCACATACCGATTTTGGAAACTTATGACCAGACTTATCAGAAGCCTACACTCATGTTTTGCAGGGCCACGAACGTCAACGGCATATGTGTTGTCCTACGTCGAATACTTCTCTGAATGGAAATGGGACCCTCCGAAAAAACGGCATTCATGTCAGTCGCCGCACGGTCTCAATTCACCAAGAAAGATCTCTATCGGCAGCGCAGTATTCCCAGAGAACAGCATGGGGTCCTGGTTCGATGCTCTCACTCGAGCCTTTGACTCGCTTCCCTCACCCACCAATTGCTTCGACCGCTAACCGCACTTGTTTCAGTCAGGAACTTCCCTCATTTCCTGTAGAAGAACAGCCCTTTTGTTTAGCGATATCCCTCTGCTTTGCAGCAGATTCGTTCGACCAAGAGGGTATTCCTTCTCAAGTTTAAAGATATCGAGGATACTTAACCGAGGACTTCAACGTGTGCTTCGCACTATCTGGTGGGAGAACAAATAATATGAATATGTGTATGTGCTTCACCATGCCACTGCTTTCTGACTATTAGAACAAACTAGCCGTTTGCCCGAGTCATTCAAACGAACTTACATACGAGATCGTGACGTCTGATTTAGCGGCTGGCTAGCGCCCATACAGGCGCCTAGTATGTGTTTCTGTTACGTCGCGGTCATCCCAAGAAGCTGGCCAAATGAAAGAAATTGTCATATAGGGTTTTTTCAGTTCCCTGCATCCATGTCACAATTCGTCTAAGGAAAGAAGCTGTCGGGAGTACTCATCGCACGGGCGGCTTTTGTCGCTAAGCTTCAAGCTCACACTCACTCCACACGACTCACACCCTCCCCCTCATTTGTATTACCACATAGAGAAGACACGATCGACGGTGCTCAACTCAAATGCTATCGCCTTCCGTAAGGTGAGGTTGCTATGGACTACGCTGCATACATATGGCAAGAGACAGTCTACTGGCGATGAGTCTAGCGAAATTTGACTTTGCACGGACGTGCCTTCCGAATTCACTCTTGGTCACCCATTGGGACTGCTATATCATTATGATAGGCGAAGGTATTCCGGAAAATGTGATTATTTGTGTCGCTCTCTAATGTAGTCACAGGGTGCCTTGTTAAACCCAATATTTGCCTCCATCTTTACTGTAAAAACTGAACAGGACTGTCGAGTTCTCAGTGAAAATGGCTATTTTCGAGTTCTCTCTAATTATGAAACAACACGATCTTGACAGTGAGACTCTGAAGTTAGCATCAAACTCAAAAGCATCTACTGGGCAATGGTACGTCGTTTTCACAGGAGAGTGCGTGAGATTCGAATCATTGACAATCTTGTAGGGGAAGGTTGGAACCACTTATCGGAGGATGGTCCTCCGTTCCTAGAAGACTGATTATCCCCGCAATATTGGAGATGTGTTGGATACATGGTATAATTTTAGGAATTCCGAGTCTTCTCGGTTAGATTTCTTCAACATCCTGAGGAGCTGAAATCCTCCACAATAAGCTGTGGGAGGTAACCAGATAACTTGGCAGGGAAGGGGGGTACTCCGCGGGCGCGACATGGCACGACATGGCACAGCAGAGTTGCACCAGTATGTTACCTTGTGGCGCACTGCAATGAATCTGATAAGACTTGAATAGATATTGAGGTCACATGCGATAAAACACTGCATGCAGCCAATGGCTTTGACAGTTCGTGGCACTAAACTTCTTCTGTTAAGCGATTATCTTTTGACTGGCCTCCACGATGAGTGCGGGGAAATTTTCAACTTTCTCGCGATAACAATTATTTGAAGGTACAGAATGATGCAATGAAACCTGACTAGAACGCTCTTGGGAGCAATCCCCGTCTTTCACCCGACAATCCTGATATTTTTAAGACACAACGAACAGACCATTGTACCTAATATCCCCGAACAATCCAACGTTCGTCAGAACTGCCCACACTAGATGCAAGCGCCCCATTCCCTATGCAGGCATCGGCATCTTGATTAATGCGGCGAGCCCGGCCGAACATGTACCCCCGCCTCCGCCTCGTGGGAATCCTGCGCCCCACCACCAACTCGGTTCGAGTCCAAGCGAGTGCACCCCCCATCGACCGTTTCCTGTGATCATTCATGGGTATTTCAATCGAATATTCTCTCAGTATTAACCATTGAATGATCTTTCCATATATTTTTTCAGCTTCAGAAGAACAAATCGTTCTAGACGACGCGCACGTCCCTGGCGAGGACGCGAAAGATGCATTCGATGAAAAAGTAGCCGAATCGATCAAAGAGTCGATCAAGAAGTCACGGCGCTCTTGGAAAATTCACCATGAGTCTTCAATGTGGGCCAGAGCAGCGGGTCTGAGCGACGATGAACTCACGAGCTTCTCTCGAGATGATCTCGTACAAATCCGAAACGGACAGGCGAGCTACGGACACGTTATCTTTGGGAAGTTGAGGCTTCCTGCTGTTAATGATAAGCTCGGCGAGGGATATGTTCACGTCAGGTGCGGGTTCTTCCATTCGAATTTCTACTGCGAGGTCTTGGGGTTTTTTTTACGGTGTTGTAAATATTGACTTATGAGTTGCTGTGGTCCAGGATCCACCACGAGGTGAGCATTTCATTCCGTCCGCGTTGATTCATTACACCTCTCATGTTAATCGTCAGGGAGTTTCCGGATGGAAACTACACGCTATCCATCACCTCACAGCATCCTTTGACGAGGATGGCCATCCTCATTCTTGGCGTGCCATCCATCCTGATAGCTATCCCTTGGAGTTCTTTGAGTACCACTCCGAGCTTCACGAGGCCCCACAACGTTCCTCTCATCGGTGAATTTCGGAGTTATCAGGGAAAGAAAGAAGAGTGTGATGGTTATTTTGTACGATATGTCGTTGTGACGTCCGCGGAGCGTGTTTTGTACTAATATCTCCCTGCAATAGTTACGTGTGATTGATTTGATTGCTCGTCGCCCTCAGAGGGCATTCACCCGCGAGTAAGTTGTCCCTGCTGTCTTATCGCCGAATGGGTAAAGTAGCTACTATAGACGGTCTCCGTCACATTAATATCTGCCTGGTACATGAAGCAAGATGACGAGACATGTCCAACCTAAGGTTAATGACTCTAGAAGATGGAGTCTAATGAAAAAATTGGACTGGTCCCGCAGCGTCTACTCGCGCCTGTTGATGCTCAAAGCAAGTCTATAGGGTATGGTTATATACTAGTACACAAGAAGACAGGAGGACCCAAAGTGTTCATGGTGAAACAGATGCCGCTGCACTCCCAAAACAACAAGACATAAGCACATACTCGGACAGGCAACAAATAAACTATATGTACAGAAGGAATATGAACAAGACAGAAAAATAGAGACGCATAGGCATAATTGATCAAACTGGTTAGCACAGCAAACACGTGGGTGTCCATGGGCGATAGTAGTCAAAAAGCATATACCGATGGCCAGGATTCGGTGTGCGATACTGAAAGACCCGCTGCAAAATATAGCTGATCCTCATCGTGACTCCGACACACATCGTTCGGCATCGAGTACATGAACGGAATCGGTACCGGCTGCAACATCTTGTCGTTCTGCGCGCTCGAAAAAGCGGCGAACTGACAGGATGGCGGCGGCGGCGTTGACATGTCCATGAAACTTGACATCTGAATAGTGCGATCCCCAAGCGATGACTCTGTGGGCGTAGGCGAGTAGCTGAGACCAGGCGTCGGTGGACTGATCTCGGAGTCGTTCGGACTGTTATCCATTCCCAGACTCGATTCGGTTGGCATCCACCGCGAAGTCTCAACGGCAGACGAAATCGTCGCCGAACATGAGTCCTCGCGATAGGTGTGTGCGGGTAGCGTGGCGTGCCGCCTGAGACCCACACCAGGCCTTGCCACCAGAGGTGAGCCTACTGACATCGGTGATACAACGGGGCTAGTCTCCATAACCGACTGCGTTCTCGGACTGCTCCTAAGCAAAATGTTGCTTTCACTTTTGCACTTTGTGAGCGCGCGTCCAGTAGCAACTGGCGCTGCAGGCAGCTTGCCAACCCAGAGGCGCCACTCAAGCGCCTCACCCAGAGCACGTTCGCAACGGCCAATCTCCCGTGGCGGAAGGCCCGAAAGTTTAGCCCATGCACGATTCGAGTAACAACGATCTTGCATGAATTTCGATGCAAGAATGAGTGACGCGAGGAAAGTGCGGCGAGGACACAGGAGCGGCGAGGGAAGTGGAGGAAGCGGCGTTAAACAGCCACTACTCTGCTTAGGCTTGTGGGAAGACACCTTCTCTGCGTCGAATACCGGCTCTGCAAATACAGAATCGGCCTCAAGTGTAACAGGGTTGATGCGAATAGTATCTAGCAAACCATTGCCTGCCGATGTTTCCGAAGAAGAAGGAAGACCACCAAGGCCAGCGCCAAATGCGCTGACCTCGCATTGGACGATCCGTTCAACCGATTCCTTTTCGCAAGTGGACCCAGGGTAACCCTTCTCCTGCGAGACCAGCTCTGGGACCTTGGCGCGGATAGCTTCCAAGTAACAAAGGGCTGTCTGTAGAACGGTACCTGACGTGCGAGAACGGCGAAGAACCTCGTGAACAAACCCTTTCATGGGCGCAACGTCGCAACGCGGTGCCTGATCTCTCGAATCGGGCGTCAGGGGTGTATCGGGGGATTGCAGGGAGTACGGATTTGGGATACATGGGGCGGGCGTGGGAGAAGACTGTGTCGTTGGAGATATGGGAGAGGGGAGCTGAGTATTACGCCCGTGGAGTGGAATACTGGGGACGGATACAAGAACGGAGTCGGTAGAAGCGGTAGCCACAGTCGGACGAGAGGATGTCAAAAAGACAAAAGGTATATCCTGAGGGTTCCATATTTCGCATATTGATCCTACAGCTTGATCTAATGGCGGATACAGATGCCGAATTTGAGATTAGAGGCCAAAAATGGCTAGTGAGGTTCGAACTTACCGACTAAACCAGTGACATATTTCGATTTCTGGGAGTCGCGGAGCTGATATTCTCGGGGGTGAAATTGAGGATTTCGCTGTCGTTCTTGTTCATAGACTGATGCTGATAGAGGTGAAGGTGTAATGGATGATACAGATGAGGCGGGAGTGACGAGATATGAAGGAGATTGGCGGGAGGAAACTGATGAAAGGGTGGCATAGTAGGGTTGCCAGCGAACCCGAGTGTGCGAATGTGATGTTGTTGTTGGTGGCCCCCGATGGGCCAGAGAGTGAGCAGCGGCACGAGCCATAGAGATGAGCAGATTGAGAAAAATAAGGCGTGGAGAGACGAGAGAGTAAATATTAAGACGAGATAGACGAGCTTGAGCGGATTATCTAGAAAGACTTGACTGCAGCATTAATGGAGTTTACTTTGGTTACTTTGGAGCTGAACGTAAATTTGGAGACTGGCTTGTAGACGGGTGCGGAGATTGAGTTGAAGAAACGGGGAATTACTGGGGAGCACATCGTGACTCCTTTGAGGAGGACTATCTAAAGTCTGAGACTTTAGACTATCCTAATAGTTATATAGCCTTGTCGAAAAGGCTATAATAACAGAGAAATATGGTGAGTGGGGAGGATCTGGAAGCAAGGATAGTAGATAAAGCCTAGCTAAAGGACTTGTAGGGCAGGCGGTACCTTCAGGTTCAGGCGGGGCGTTATATAAACTGAAGGAGTCACTGGGTACTCGAGGACCCTGATCACCTATAATCCGGGGTCCGACTTGACTCATACTAACTATACCCACAGTGACCCACATATCAAATTGACTTGCTGTTCTCCCAACGCAATACTAGCATCGAAGATCATCATCAAGAGCTTTTGCGCACCTAGCTGTATGCACATTACTGACTTCCCTGTACTACCTGTACTATTCCCACGGTCCCGCCTTCGGGAATCGGGATTGCATCCCGCGCACCGGTGGCAGTGTTCCTTTCTGCTACTGCGCACAGGCGGTACATAGCTCCTTGGGCGTAAGTGAAATTCATGCGCTGCCTTGTAAGATTTTATTGTTCTTCCTCTGTCTGCTACCCCACTTGTTTTGTTATGCCACGTCACTCAACTGATGTATCACAGGGTTATCCTTAATAAGGGTGAAACACCTATTCGTCTCCTCTATCGGATCTCCAGTAGAGCGTCCCCTATGCATCTTTTTGTCCATTCTTAATTCTAATTTCTGACTTAGTGACTCTCCTTGACTCTGAGACCACGCAATTATGACGCCTGCCAGCCTGATGGCCTGTGACATCCGATCGGGGATATCCTCCGAGGAGCCCGTCCGAGTCACTTCCCATCCTTCCGTGAATGTCCATTTGCCGTCCGCAAGTCTAGCAGATCTCGACGTGATCCTTCATCCGTCCGCCATGTGTTTTTTGACTCCAGTAGTGCGTTTAAATTGGTACATACATGACCTAGTAGTAGTAGCAGTGTGGTTTGCACGTGGAGGGGGCGTGCCAATAATCATAAACCTTGATTATTTTCCGACCATATCGTAGTCGACCTCTTGTCCGGAACCCGCGACCATCGCAGTGCTGTGCTGGGGCTTCAAGTACTATGTGGTCTCAGTTGACTTGGATAGCTGTATGTATACGTGATCATTACGACCCTCTACAACTAGACAATTCCTATCGTTGCGCAATTGATCAAACAGGTACCACATATCCTATTAATGTGTAAAACGTGACCTCAGAGGCAACTCGTTGACGCCTCACGACATCATCATATTCACACCCTCACCAACGGAGAGCGCAGCTTCCCATCTTCACGGAAAAAAACATCCATAATGGCCGGCGGCGTGAACGTCGGACTAACGGCTTACGTCGATATTCACAATTTCAAACGTGTGGCAGGTCCTTTGTGGCTCCATAGAATTACACCACTGGACAGAGATCGGAACCGAATCTTTTTTGCCTCCTTGAACTGGATGATCCGGAATTCGGAGCTTGCACGGAAGGCTCGTTGTTTACCCAACGAATTCGAACCTGAAATTTTTGATGTCCCAGGGCCTGGTTCTTCTTGACGTTGACCTACTATGCCTGTCGAATTGTAATACGTATGCAGGATACTCGTACGACAAAGGTCAGACGACACCATATCAAACGTTGGCGCTCGGCAACTGCCATTGTTCAGCAAAGGTGTTTGCCTTGGTTGGTGTCTGCTCCGTGCACTTTTGGTGCTGACCATTTAAATACCCCTCAGCTATGGTGTTGCGTTTGAATTTTCGTAAAGCCTCTGCGCCCGAGGTTAAAAGTTGCCTGGAATGGTAGCTGTTCCAAACAACCTGTCAGGAACTTTCCGAGGTCCCAAGCAGCACGTGAAGCCGGAGCGGAGCGCATGGAGCATTTGCACCACCTGTGTCAAAAGCGGGTAAAAGTGTGGTGCGCTCGAGGATTGTGACTCACACTTCAAACATCCGAACAGAAAATAACCCAACTCGGGAGCCGTTCGGGCTCAGGGGGCTGCGGAATAACTTGAACTGGCCTGGTCATTACCTGTGCCAAACCTATACAGGTACCCGGTACCGCGTGAGCCCGCATGAAAGACAGTCCACCAGGGACTCTCAGCCTGAGAGTTATAATCGAGGTACACGGACATGGATGTACCGTAGGATCCGTTCAAAGTTGTAATCTCTCAGGCACATTAGGAGAAGAAGATCGCAGAAGAATGCAAAAACGGCGACAGAAAGCAGCATGCAGATAGGAAATAGGGTGTATGCGCCCGATGCCAACCCAGGCCCCAGGACCGTCGAGTCAGACTGGCTCGGATCCGACGACAAATAGAGTGGCAGTGAACGTAGAAGGCTTACCATATATAGACACCCGAACAAACAACAGTTCTGCGACGGGTTGGCAAGAAGGAACAGGCCTAGGTGAGAACGTGGCGCAAGAAAACGCTCAACTTGATACGTTACTATGCCGAAACCCGTATCTAAGAAGCATTCAGATAAGTAACTTGAGAGAGCGATTCGCCGTGATGACTACATGATAGGTATCGTGACGACTAGCAAAATCCCTCTCGTCAGTTGTCGTGACCGTTTGGTAAGCATCGAATAACCGCTACACGCGACCACTGCCCTTACCTGACGGTCCGAAGGCCTGACCTACTGAATATCACAAAGTAACAAAGTCATAGGTGTCTACATACTCGCCAATGAAGCGGCACCATGTTCCGGCTCGGCAGCTTCGACTTGTCTTGCATGGGCCCTCCATTGCATAATTTAACATAATGGATGGTCTAATTTGCATCTAGGCAAAGCGCATTGTCATCATATCCGAGTCAATGTTTCTAATTCATTGTCTTAGAGCCACTTTCAAGTATCCCAAGATAGTGTGGGCTTGAGACCTGTGGTACCGGTCTCAGACTTGGAGCTTGAAATGTGAGTTCTTGTTGGAACCAGGAGGATTCATGCCAGGCTGACACGCATACAGCGGCTGTAGCGGGGTGGATGCAGACATCGTAGAGCCCTCAATTTTCACTCCGGACGACGATGACGATGACGGCCACCCCCGCTCACATGTGGACCTACGCTTGAAGCACGCTAACATTTTGCTTGAATGCTACGTGACCCAATGGTCCCAACAACGCAGTCGCTATTTTGCCCTAAAGTTGGTCCAACTGTTCTTTATCTTCACTCATCTGCTCTACCCCCTCTCTCTGCTTATAGTCCGACCAGTCCGCTAGTTTGTCATAATCTTCTGGCTGCAATGAAGCTTACCGTGTCGTTTCTTGCTGTGTTCACTACTTTTGCCATTCAAGTCGTCGTCCAAGCCGGCCACAGCTTTGAAAAGCTTCCTGCGCAGCGGGCTGCGCCGGGGAGATATGCCACTATTTCCGCTCGAAACAAGGGTGGCGATAGCGCACCCAAACTGCTGCGGAGGAATTGTAAAGGGAGACCGGTCAGTCGTGTTTCAAATTCGAATGATGGCCGCGAAGAAGCTTATCGTGGTTTCTATGCTCTTGTGTAACTGTGCACTGGTGACTGTAGGTTAGCTCGGGAAGTCCTGCACCATCACCTTCTGCATCGTTTGCAGGTTCACCCTTAGCTTCGGCTTCTGAATTAACTATAGTATTGACCAGCACATCGACCCTGACTGTGCCTGCAGCATCGTCACTACCCTCAGCATCAACATTCGGCCAGTCAACTCCAGCATCAACTACGGCTCTGCCTGCAGCATCATCACCAGCTTCAGCTTCGAGCACAGCATCAACTACATCAACCAAGGCTCTGCCTTCCGTGTCGTCACTAACATCAGCACCAACACCTCCTGCAACTTCATCAGCTCGTCGGCCCTCGACATCAGACAATGGACCCAGCAACAACTCTAGAGGTGGACCAATTGATGGACTCGTCAACGTCATCTCCTCCAAAGGCTGTGGATCTAGCGGTGCAACCGGTACGACTTTCTCGTATTGTAAGCGAAGGGAGTATACTTGCTGATGGACATGCATCTTTACCAGAGAAAGTCACTCCATTGAGTGGTCCCAATGGCCATATCAATTTCCTAACCTGTGGCATCAACGGGACCGGATGGAACCCACCCTTGATTAACATTAAGGGTATCGTCACTGTTGACCTGTCAGCGGTCGCGTACCAAAATGATTCAGCATTCACGAACTGCCAGGACTTTGTCGCGACATTTGAGCAATATGGTAGCCAGTATGGAAGTCGGTGCCATTTTCCAAGTTTTGCTACATTTCCATCTGACGTTGCGTGACAGTCCCTGCTATTCTCCTTGCGTCTTTTGCCATGCAGGAGAGTTCATGTATACCGAGCACCGTTGGTGGAGCTGGTGAGCAAGGTTTGATGCAGCTCACCAGCGACAAATGTGTTGGTGCTCCCAATGGTGATTGCATGGACGTTGTAAGCCATGCCGTTATCGTGTCAGACATGTCATCTTGATCACATCCATATTTCTCCCCAGGATTTCAATATCGGTGCTGGCGCCATGTTCTTTTCGCAACTGCTTGACGAAAATGATGGCGACCTTCTCTCCTCCATTGGTCATTACAACGGCTGGTTCCAGGGAATGACTTATGTATTTATTTTGTTGCCATACCTTTAGAAATACCGGTGCTGACTGTATACGTATAGGCGAATGCAACTGCTGCTGCCCGTGGTGGTGACTGCAGGGAACAAAATAATCTCGACTAGTAAGCCTTTATTAATCTCCGTGTTGTGTGATTTAATCTCATATATCGAAATAGTTTGCACCAGTTCTTGAACGGTTGGTGCCAGAACATCAACGCCTATGAGCACAACCCTCCTCTTGGCGAGTATTTCAACTTGAATGTCTGTAACTAAGCAACGTTCCATGGGGACTATTTTTGCTTTCGCTGGGACATTATCATGGACACCATTTATTAACATCAAGCAAGAGTTTAAATCTTATACCACTTATTACCGCATACACCCATACCCGTTTTATGGTGGCGTTGTCACCGCTTCCCCGTGATCTCACTTATTTTTTCTGGTTAATGCGAAGCTTTTTATTCGCGAATCTCTAGTCAAAGCTCAAGATTCCGATAAATAGTTAATGTAAAGCCACCGATGCGAATTTCCTTTCTCAGAAAATTTCAGGTCGGGGTGATTAATGAACTGGCCAGTACTTGCAGATCGCGACGTACGCTTCTTAGCTAGTGAGCGCTTTCATAACATGGGTGATTCATCGTCAACATCGTCTTCTGCGCCTGCATCGACTGTGCCATCTTCTCTTCCCTCCCCAGAAATTCAAACTTTGAGTCTAGGAGATGTAACCGACGAGGATCGGGCGAAGGCCGCTAAGATCAAGATAGAGGCAAATCAAGCGTTCGCAAGTGCGTGTTGAAACATTGGCATTGCATTCGTGATGATGTTCAAGTTGTCGCGATCTGCTCAACAGGTCATAATTTCGTGGAGGCCGTTAGACTCTACACCCAAGCCATAGAACTGAACCCGTTAGATGCGACGTATTGGTGCAATCGCGCTACAGCTCGGACAAAACTAGAGGAATACGGGTTCGCGCTTTTGGATGCTTGTAAGTCGCTGTATATGTCAGTCTAGGTGTTTTAGCATCTCACGCGACTATAGCAAAAGCCATCGAAGTCGATCCTAAGTATGCCAAAGCCTTTTATCGGTATGTGATAGGTTGCGGGTGCAAATAACCGAAGTTAAGCGCTCGTATCAGCCGCGCGACGTGCTATCTACAGATTGTGAAACCTCAACTGGCGGTGGCGGACTTCAAGAGAGTCGTCGCGCTAGAGCCTAGAAACACAGTCGTCCAGTCACAGCTCACAGCTACTCAAAAGCTCGTGCGCAGAATAGAATTTGAGAAGGTGTGTTTAACGCTTTATGTTAATCTTGCGGCTGATCTTCCGGGTAGGCGATTGAGGTAGAAGGGGAGAAAGATCCAGTAGAAAGATGTCACGAAATCATTGCGGAAGGTCAGCTGTTCGATTCTCCATGAATTCTGCGATTTCATTATTTTCAGGCGGCTGTGAGCTCGACAAAGCTTATGCTGGTCCACAATTGAGTACTGGGGACGACGGGAAATATGTGATGACGGAGGAGTTTATCAAAGGAATGATCGAGTGGTTCAAGGCAGGCAAAAATCTTCCAAGGCGATACGCGTGGGAGGTTATTCTTGGAGCATACACGCATTTTGTGAAAGAGGAAAGTCTGGTCGACTTGGAGCTACAAGAAGGCGTGACATGCGACGTCATTGGAGATGTTCACGGTCAGTCTAAGCGCTGTAGCGCTTGATATAGAGTTGTGCTTACTGTGTCGATTCTAGGCCAATTCTACGATTTACTGAACCTATACTCGTTGACGGGTACTCCCACCGAGAATCATTGTCTTCTTATGAATGGCGATCTTGTTGATCGGGGATCGTGGTCCGTTGAGGTTATTCTTACCGCTTTTGCGTACAAATGTGAGTATGTGAACTATACGAAGGGCCTTGATACTGAAATTATGTGCAAGGGTTATACCCCACACGCATGTTCATCAATAGAGGTAATCACGAAGCAAAAGACATGAACCGAACGTATGGTTTTGAAGGCGAAGCAAAGCATAAACACGGAGAGCAAACATATAAAGTCCATTCCCTCCATTCTCCTTCTGTTTAAAGCACTCACAGCTTCTTCAACAGTTGTTCGCTCATGTTTTCACCACTTGTGAGTATTTATGGATCTGCTAAGTTCAGCCGATTGATCGCTGGCTCTTCAGTACCATTAGCAACACTTGTGAGCGCCACCAAAGCACCCACCAAAACAAGCACTACGACGATTCTATCACCAAAAGGGCTCAAGAGACACTTTGTCGTGCATGGCGGGCTATTCAGTAAAGACGGTGTTACCCTAGATGAAGTTCGCAAAATTCCTCGAATTGGACGGCAGCCAGGTCAAGACGGTTTAATGTGTGCGTACCCTCCCACTCTTCCAACTGTCATAACTGACACGCTCTCAGCTGATGTGTGCATTTATGCTGTACTCATGCTTACAGGCACTTATTTCCATTTCAGCTTCTCTGGACTGACCCTCAAACGCTTCCTGGTCGCGGCCCGAGCAAACGTGTATGTGTCGGTTAGCTGCCCAATCGCTGTGAGGCTCACAACTTCCCTTCCAGGGTGTCGGCATTGCTTTCGGTCCTGACATCACGAAGAAGTGGTGTTCATTGAATGGCATTACTTGTATCATTCGCAGCCACGAAGTTCGCCAGGGTAAGTGTTCTTCGTCGCATTACTAAGGAACCTGACTCCAATTTGGGTTTGCAGATGGGTACGCCGTTGAACATGATGGCCTCTGCACGACCGTCTTTTCGGCCCCAAATTATGTGGATCAAGTGGGTAATAAGGGAGCGTTTGTATGTCCATACACTGTTCATCCAAGGCTTCAAATACTCACATCTTGCTAGATACGAATAGATGCAGAAGGAGACCAAAAGTACTTCCAATTCGAAGCGACGCCTCATCCGCCAATGAAGCCGATGGCATATGCGCAAGGAGGTCTGGCAAGCTTGATGATGTAGATTTTCGTGGCGAATCTTACAGGGATTTATGGACATGGACTAGAGTCACGATGTAATGGGTGCGGGCGCGTGGGAATCTTGCTACTTGTAGTTACCAGTCGCCTTTTTGGAGCTTCAAACTAGTGCTTAACATACTCTTTCACTTGACTTTGAGATTTCTGAAGTGCAATGGACAAGACGAAATCAAGACTGGCTGCGTTCTTCGATGACGACGAAGAGTCTTCGTTCCCAGTGCGACGAATAGACATTATTTATGTCCTTGAAACACTTACCAATCGCTTCGTACATTAGCAAAAGACTCTCGATGACACGAAGTTGTCGCAGTACGCGCAAGGCACTGTTCGCAAGTCTCGCCGAGAAAAGGAGAAGGAAGCTGCGGACGCCAAAAAACGAGAGGAGGAAGAGAGTGCTGCCAAGGCATATGCTGATTTCATTGATGCGTTTGAAGGGGAAAGTGCGGACAAGCGGAAGACTGGTTCAGGATTTGTTCGCGCATCCGATGGCACGAAAGTGTCTTACCAACCACCAGTCAAGGGTGTCGCGGAATTCTCGTCGCGCAGCAGGCCAGTTCGATCTAATGAAGATGAAGTATGTGAAACGCTTCATGCGAGCAACTACTTGTGCTTATATTCTTGACCAGTCTACCGCACCAGGTGGTGCACCGAAGCCGAAAGGCAAACGAGCCATGGATTCATTTCTCGAAGAGATCAAGAGGTACTCAAGTTCTTACTGTCATGTGCGTTACTTCATCATCCCTTCAGAGAACAGGCAATGCGAGAGGCCAGGTATTCCCGTTCCTCCCATGGGCGTTCAGTGACTGCATTAGCAGGTGGGATTTCATTTGCTTTTATTGCCCCAAACTCAAATGTATTGCATTGCAGCATATGAAGGGCAGAGTGGCAGCAAGGACCGCGGTGATCCTGAGGTGAGCGCGAACACCTTTTCGCTTGTTCGTCTTCCGATTTCTTTTGCAGACTTCCAACCTTTTTGTGGCCAATTTACCCTCCAATGTCACCGAGCAATCTCTTGGCACCTTTTTTGCGCGTCACGGTCCTGTTGGCTCCGTAAAAATTATGTGGCCACGAGGAGATATTGTTGCTGGTCCGGGTGGTGACATGACTGCTTCGCGCCGCAATAGAAATTCCGGATTGAGTGGGTTCGTATCCTTTATGAAGCGTAAGGATGCAGAAGCTGCTTTGAGGGAAGTTGACGGCCTTGATTGGGGGGGTTCGATTCTTCGTGTGGGATGGAGCAAAGCTGTGCCTATGGCTGCGAAAGCTCTCTATGGTAGAGGTCATAGCAATTGCCTTGAGCTTTTTTTTCACGTACCTTACAGTACCGAGCAGGACATCCAGGTCGAGATCAAGATCGCGAGGACACGAACGTAGGGGCAGGAGTCAGTCACATTCGCCAAGGCGTCACTCCCGATCTCGCTCTACGGGACGCTATCGGTCCTCTAGACGTTCCCGCAGTCGTTCTTTAAACGATAGTCGCTCACCTCGGCGGCGACGGCACTCATACAGTCGTTCACGCTATGACAGCCGCAGTCCATGCAGACGGTCACCCAGCCCTTCGAGGAGGCACGAGTCTGAAGATGAGGCATCTGCCGTCACCGACACGTTCATTCGTGCTGTGGCCGCCGAGGTCAAAGGCCATGGATCTGAGTACGAGGAAAATCTTCGTGAATGGGAAAGGAACAATCCCAGGTACTCTTTCATGACGCGGCGCAAGGTATGTCAAGATATCTCCTTAGTGAGGACGTTGACAGACTGGGACAAGCACCGACGGCACGCATTCTACAAAGGTCTAGTCGAGCGAGACGATTTTACTGGTGCAGAATTTGACGACGAGGTGTGCGCGTTGCTTTCTCTTAGTGAACCATGCTAAACACGTGCCAGGGGTATAACTCAGCCTACTCTACTGATTCTGCGGAAGAGTCAGAGCAAGAACGAACACGCAAGACTGTTCTAGGCAAGCTAGCTCGCAAACGATTCGAAGCAATGCTGCGTGGTGTCTCTGGCAAGAGAGGCGAACTCGCTCGTTGTATGACATTCAGCTTGGAGCACGCGGAAGCTGCCCGTGAGGTATAGTCACAATTTCCATCCGAAGAAGTGCTCTGTTCTAACTATGTTAGGTATCGGATATCATCATCTCTTCACTCTTGGTGGATGGTACACCTGTGCCACGCAAGATTGCTCGGTTGCATCTTATCTGTGACATTTTACACAACTCGGCAGCCCCAGTACCAAGTGCATGGAAGTTTCGGCAGGAATTCCAGTCTCGCTTGGGTATAGTGTTCGATCATTTCGCCACCATTTATCATTCTTTTCCTGGTCGGATCACCGCGGAAACATTCAAGAAGCAGATCACAGCCGTAGTAGACATTTGGGAAGACTGGATAGTCTTTGCTCCAGACTTCACTGCAGAACTGCGTGCTAGGCTGGATGGCACCACGCAGGCTGATTTGAACAAGCCGAAGGCAGAAGACGATGCTAGCGTTGCTGCAGCCGAGGCGCAATCTTCATATGTTTCCAAGTTCAAAGCGAAATCTTTCCAGCCTGCGCAGGAAATAACCGAGACAACCCCTGATGTCGTGGACGATGCTAATGATCTCGATGGTGAACCGATCGAAGACATGGATGTGGATGGAGAGCCGTTGGATGTGGATGGTACACCCCTTGATGACGACGTTGACGGCGTTCCTCTTGATCACGGCGAGGACCCTGATGTCGACGGCGAGCCAATGGAAGACATTGATGGATCGCCCATTGATGCAGATGATGTTGATGACGTTGATGGTGTCCCTCTTTGAGAGGTTTAATATTCCAATATCCGTCCCATTGTATTGCAGAGAATATCATAACAAGATAGTGTGTGGTTTGTCAATGGTTTAAACACAACAGCATGATGTACACCTAAAACCCAACATCAATGGACATGATTGACATCTCAGTGGCGTGGAGGACGGCCAGAAGATGTTTGCTTCAAGATAGCTTCTTTGGCAGCTTCGACAGCAGATTCAGACCCTACAGTACGATGTCAAACCAGTGATCTTGCATGGATAAAACCGACTTACCAATAATGATTATAGTACTGTTTTCCCTGCCAACTGTAATGTCAGCTCCAGTCTCGTTTCGAAGGCGAGCGACGTTAGACCCCTTTGAGCCCACGATTCTCGGGAATGCAGAGCGATCAGGGAGAGTCAAAAAGCCCACACATGTCATGGCTGCAGCCTGCGCAATAGCTTCCTGGATAAGGCTCTGGGCCCGCTCCAGACCAGCAGCATCGTTGCCCTTCAAAGTCCACTCCGAGTCACCTTCCTCAGCATCCAAGTAGTTTTCGGCAACCTGCCAGTGGATTTCGATAGATGGCGCATCCTCAGAATCATCAATGCGGGCAGTCGTAGAGCCATTTTCAGGGGGAGCAGTAGGGACTGCTGGCTTCTGAGGTTTGCCAGATTGCTCGACGGAAACCCCGAAGTTGCGCAAAGTACGGAAGAAGTGGCCCTGCTGTGAAATGGCGTGATGATACTTCAGTGGTACTGAGACAATCGCTGTCATGACCTCGGGGGCGGCAGGCTTCACGTTGGTCTGCGAGGAACATAAGAAGCAAAAAATTATAAAAGAGGTGTTGTATACCTTGAGCTCTTCAACCGCCGCCTCGCAGGCTTTGCGGGCACCAGAAACCTTGACGATATTGGCCGGATCAACATCTGCCATCTCACTTGCATTTTCGGGGTCACCAAATTGATTGTATGAGCGCGACCCAGGGAACTGTACTTGAACTCCGGTGCGGTTCTGAAGATCATTCAAATGTTGGCCACCTCTGCCGATCAAGTTACGGTGCTGCGACGCAGGGACCTCCACAGCCAAAACAACACGGTCACGCAACGTGGCCACGATTTTCTCGAGTTCCTCTTTGACCTTGTTAACCAACTTGGGCTCTCCACGGAGGCGAACCTCATCAGAGGCTTCATCTTGGCGAGGGCTGAGAAGCTGTTAGCAAACACCAAGATACAAGTGGAACAAACATACAAACGGACAAGGCCAGCTTGGAGTTTAGTGTCAGACGGACCACCACACCTGCTGATGAGATCTTTCAAACCCTGCCCACCAGCACCTATGATGTTACGGTGGAACTTGCGCTCAATGACCAAGGATGCCGTGGTTTCCTCGCCCACTTGATCGGCTATAGCCAGGATGGCGGTCTTCGCGGCATTAATTGCGTCCTTTGTACCACGAACTGTAATTTGAGTGAGAGAACCGATCCCGTCGTTGGTTTTATCGACATCAATTTGAGCTCCGGTGACATCCTTGATCTCAAGGATGCTGGCACCACCTTTGCCAAGGATACGAGAGACTGAACGAGTGGGAACATCGAATGTGAGAACCTTGTTGTTTTCCTTCTCAAACTCCAGAGCGTCAAGTAACTCAGACTTTGCGCTAGCAACGCCCCTCTTGCCACCCTTAATGAGGACCTCATCAGGTTTAAGTTGCTCCCTGGTCTTGCCCTCCCCGTTCTCGCCGGATGAACGAGGGAATGTGATCTTGACACCATAGTTTTCCTCCAGCCGGATAGCATACCTGCCACTCTGACCAATGAGCTGGGCGTGATACTGGTTGGGTATTTTCAAGACTTCAAAAGTCTCATCAGCCTGGGGGAGTGTCAGAAACGGGAATGTCGAATGATGCCACGACTTACGAGCCTCTCAACTTGCGATAAAATCCGTTTTTTGGCTTCTTCTGCATTCTCCTTGCGACCTGTGATCTGTTTGCAAATACAGTGAGAAATAGGGAGAGGAAAGACGGCACGTGGAGCGACTACCTTGACCCTGGATTTCTGATGAGTGGCCTTCTTCTTCTTGCCTGCCTCTTTTTCCTTCTCGTCTTCGTCCGAGAAATCAACCTTAACACCAAGAGAGTCGCGAAGTTTGTTGACACCTGAACCCTGTGCGCCGACGACGCGGCCAACATACTCCCGATCAATGTCGAATTCAATGGACTGTGTGGAATGAATCAGCCAGAGCAATAACTACAACATCTAATACCCACATAGCTGCTGACAATGGCATCATTCTTGGCATCCTCGACGACCTTGGAGATCTCGGTGACGGCACGATCGACGTCGATGCTGGCACCTCGGACAAGGATGACATCCTCATCAGATGCGTCGCCAACCTCTGCGCCAACCTTGATAGAGAGCGTTGTGTCTTCACCAATAATGCTGAAACACATTTGTAAACACAGTCGTCCCATGTAAGGCGAACTCACGCATTCAAAGTGGTGCCTCCTTGACCGATGACGGCTTCGTGCCAGCGCTTCTCGACCGAGATTGTCTGGCTTTTCACATCGGCAAATTCCTTGGCCATCTTGAGGAGTTCTTCCACAACATAATCCAAATGCTTGCCTTTCTCCACGGGCGAGGGCGACGCCGAGAGAGAAAGGGGATCGTAAACCAACAGGACCTCGGATTGCTCGCCGGACTCCGGAGGGAAGAAGACTTGGACATTGTGTGCCTCGTGGAATTGCTTCAATCTAGTCATATTGAATCAGCTTCGTACTTCAGCTATATCGCAAATTAAACTCACTTCTTGGCATTTTTACCCTGGATAACGCGGTGGATGAGCCAATCAATCGAAACTTCCCTCGTCGCACCGAAGACTTTCCCAATGAACTGAGAGATCTGTTTAATCACCGCGTCCACCGCGGATTTCTCGCCAGCGATGTCGATATTGAGAACTGATGCTTGGGCAATTGTGGCAGGAGACGGTGTAAAGATCGAGACATCAGGATGATCGTTAGCCAAGGTTGCCTCGTAGTCGATCCGTGCCATATACGTGAGAAGTTGCCTTGAAACCGCCACGGGACCAGGTAGAGGGAACTCGTGGATGAATTGCGAATTTGCCTTGGTCATGACGGCACCCAAACCAGCGGGAAGATCAACTGCCGAACCCCACACCGTGACCTCGTCGCTAGGATCCTCCGGAGAAGCGACTTCAACCAAACATTTGCTCTGCGCCAAAATGTCATCGACCGCTTTACCAGTAAGAAGACGATGCTGGCGCTTGGGCAAAGAAATCTTGAGGTTGGTTATGCTTGTCTTGAACACTTCGATGGTAGCTTTGATGGTCTCGGCAACACGAACGACGCCCTCGCGATCTCCACTGACAGTGATCTCCCGCTCAGGTTTATTCAAAGCGAGATCGACATAATAACCTTGAGATTGCTCCATAAAGTGGTTGCGACAAGTAAGGATGAAAGGTAGAATGTGAGCCGGAATGTCTCGAACTTTTTGAGTACGTTGTGAAGGTCGAGAAGCGATAATCTCGTTGAGCATTCCCTGAGCTTCCAAGGCATGCGGTCGCGGGCCGATGATAGTGACGGGTACCATAACCTCCTCCTCTTCCTCGTCGCCTGGGAGGGGGGCAGTAGTTCCGTTTGTTTCGCTTGCATTTCCGTTGGGAGTACCGTCCTTGGGAGGAATGTCGACCTTGACACCTGTAGCGTCGCGAACCTTCTTGAGAGTCGCGCCTATAATTATGAACAGTAAATACATGAAATGCCAGCGAGTGCAAAGCCTTACCCTTGGGTCCGATTATAGCTGCAATAGTAGACGCGGGGGCATTCAAAATCAAAGTAACCTGATAAAGCGATTAGGATGCAGGAAGAGGTAGCTCAAGATTTTTGTGATGTACCACAGGGCTCAAAGCAGCTAACAAGTGACGCTTAGCCTTGTCGAGGTCCTTTTGAGTCTCACCCTTCATGTGAAAGGTAGTCTGCCGACTCTGATTTGTCGATGCCTCTATTCTAACCCTGTACTTTGCCATGACCTGCCTCATGGCTTCACCAACCGAAGTTTGTTTACCATCCTTGGCGGGAAGCTCGGGTTGAGTGACCGTGAAATAATCTGTGATGACTGGTGTGGATTTGACAGTAGCCTTGATGCGAGGGCCAGCATCAGAACCCCAGGCAGACTTTCCAGGTGCAGCAGCAGCAGGCGCGGAGGTGGCGAGAGTCGGGAAATCCGCTTGCGAGTCTGCATCAGTAGGGACCTGAGCGACACGTTTGGGCTTGGATGTCGCCTCTCCAAGAGAGGGGAACGGGTCAGGAGCTCCTTCGAGTTCGTGTCTCTTCTAAAATTCCAAATAATATCCATCAGGCCAATACGTTGGTATACATGGATAAACTGACTGACCTGGAGTTCAGCTGCGGTGAGTTGCATGTTTCGAGGCTTACGGGTGTCCAAAGCACAGAACCTATGACGAGAAATACCTGCGTTGAACTAAACTCGACGCGTGAACAAAAATCCAAAAAATGAAGAGGGTAGGAAACAAGTAGGGAAATGTGTTGGTAAACCGGAAAACGACGGACAACGTGTCGAAGCCCGAATGGGTTTCGCCTAATAGGAGGTTATATACGTGCGAAACATCACATCACCTACTAATTTTGTAAGTAAAACGACTTGCGGAATTAATTGTGACCTCACTGCAGGGCTCGTACGATGAAGAGGTTCATAACCATGTCTCTCTCGATCCCCTTTGTGTACACATTGATATCAATTTTAACGGTATATACCGTAGTAGCGGTAGAGTCAAACCAACTAGTAACCAGTAAGTATACACAATGTTTGAGAATAAATATTATACAGAGCGTCAGAGCATATACCAAACCGCAGAGCATCCACACCACGAAGATAAATACAATCCTACCATTTAAAGTCTTCCTCTTGCACCAGTCGAAAATTAAGAGGAACCGCGGGAGTCACCCCATCTCCAGCTGGTGGCTTAACGACAGATGTATGAAATGCCTTCAACTTCCACTCAATTTCTTTGATATGTCCGTTGGCATCCGGATCAGTTGGCAGCACAAAATGCAGACGAAGCACGACCGCGGCAATGATTTGCTCTGATCAGTCAAGATTGGTTAGACTCGACAGTCATACGCAACGTGCAAGAGCTTACTCATTTCCATTTCGGCGAACTTGAACCCGCTGTAAATATGACGTTAGTGCGCAAATGGATGTCGTGGATTTGACTTACATGCAGGAACGACTGCCGCCGAGGAAAGTCATCCTGCATATGGTCAGCGAACGCGCTATGCTATGACCTAACGGTTAAGGACTGACATGTTGGAATAAACACCAGGATACTTGATGCCATCTTTAACCCCAAGGATAGGTGCGGATAATTTCGATAACGGTACGCCGGCACTATTGGAGGGTATATCCGTGCCTAGCCCATCCTTTCTCCCCGGGGAAGAAAGCCATCGCTCAGGCTTCCACTCATTCGCATCATCACCCCACAAAGTTCGATTGCGGTTTGCAGCCAAAATAGAGATGATAACGAACACATTCTTATGTAGCGCAATGGAAGATATTTCTGCTCCGGATGACGAGCGAACAGGGAATTGCAGAGGAAGAGTAGTTGCCTTGACCACTCTGTCGATATACAAACTCAGCTAATAGTTCTGGTGGTAATGAACGACATACTTTCGGCCCATGTGCGGTAGAGAAGGATAAAGCCGCAATGTCTCTCTGACAACTGCGTCGAGGAATGGGAGATTTATTAGCGCATCGTATGACAAGCGAAGAAGTGGATTGTCGTGTTCGGAAAACGAAGAACCTTCCTGTGCGTGAGACGCAGACTTGATGGCATCACGAATTTCACTTCTCAATCGAGCTTGTGCGAGTGGGTTCTTGGCAAGTAGGTAAATGCAACGAGACAGAGCGGAGGTAGTCGTATCTAGGCCAGCAAATACCATGACGCTACAATTAGATGAGTTAGAGCATTTTCATGTTTATGATGAGCGGGTGGCTTACTTCATTTGTCCCAATAGCTCGGCATCGGTGAGTTGCTCTGAACTGGAAGATACAGAGTTTGCGTTGACTGTGTATGCCTTAGTAACATATGGACCAGAACATTTTGGAACTAACGCATGATGTCCATCATATCTTTCCTCCTACCCGATTTGAGATCATCAACTTCAGGCTGCACATTAGCGGGGGATAAAGTAAGTGCTGCCTCTAGTGCTGCCTTTTTCCCTGCAAAAGCTTTCTTGCTACCACTGTCCATGAGTTCAATGATTCGTCGCATCTCTCGCACATCCTTCATCTTGTCAGTGGGAATCCAGGGCGCCGTGACCAAATTCACAAGCTTCCCTATCCAGTATGATGAGAGGTTGCGCATAACCATAGGCACAATCGGCCGGAAATACAAGAGCTTTGTTATCATGGGGCTGCAACACCAAGTCAAAAATCACTACCGCTGTAGTAAGAAGATTGCTGTATTTTATACCACATACCTTATCTTCCGGAGTGCTTCAGTATATTCGTCGTTCCCCGTATCTAGAGTATTGCTTGGATAACCAAGAATCGCCTGACAAACGCCATCAAGTGCACCGCGAGATAGCAAAGGGAGCACATCGATCTCTTTGTATGCTGTTTCAAAAGAGTTAAATAAAACCGCCCATGTCGATGTGTAGTTTTGCATGTGAACGAACTTACACCCATCGTCCGGAAGTTTAGATGCGACGATAGAGGTCAGCTTGTGCGCAATGGGTTGCAATGTAGGTAGTAATTCTCGCATGTTCAAGGTCGAGAAGACAGGGTTGAGTAGCTTGCGCTGTTTTCGATGCTGCTCCCCTATACATGTTATTAGATACCTCTTATGGATCCCTGCCGTAATGTGATCTCGCACCGATAGTGGCTATTAGACCATCTCCGAATATTGCCTTGTTGTTCCTTTACAACGCGAAGTCAATATATTCGGCCGTGAAAGAGTAATAGAATACTGACATGATAAATACATCAGGTTCTTCGAAACTATGCTGATCTTTTATGATAACATGATACAATGCCAGTGGATCAGATAGATACACTACTTCCTGCGGAGAGTAGCATTCACAAGGATGTTGCAGAGTAACGGCGATTCACATCTGAACTTACTCCGTATAGACTTGATAGTTTGAGCGCACCGCCATACTGTTCAGCCAATTTCACGGAATAGTCAAGGCCACATTCGAACAATTTCCGGACGTTCCCTGGCATTCCCAAGTCAGCCACATGATAAGACGAGTGTAACCACAGACAAGAACCTGTCAGCCAGTGGGCCTCCTTGGGGCCATCGAGGTCGACGTTGTATTTTCTTGATGAGCCCCAAAATGTCTTCCAGAGAGTAAGTACCGAGAGGATTCCAATTCCACCGCATGTCACAGTGACTTGCCAGTGGGACAGCGACATCTTAATGGGAGTGTGGGTATACAATTCAAAGCTGTACAAACATCGACCGCGAGGTATTTATGCACACGCGTCTGCAGGACCTTCTTCTTAATGAAGTTGAACGTTCCAGGAGCTGTCCCAAGCATATGACAGCGCTCATCCTACTGATATTAAACGTAATCTTTTAGATCCGTTTTCATGTGACAGACAATGATACCGATGAACGAGGAATTGAATTGAGACTTGACTTGAGCTTTGAGCTTGAACATTTCGCATGGAATGGAGCACAGCATCAAGAGCTCAGAGTGACAAATTAAGAGTAGTACTACTTGTCACGCTCTGCTATCTTCATCCTTAGCTTGCTAGATAACTAGTACTTACTAGCCTAAGTATACGGCATAGTCCAAACCATTAGGTCCTGACGGAGTTCGAAACCTCCGATGACCGAGGCGGCAATTTTGTACTGCTTCGTGCACCGTTGACGACGACATTCTCGAACCCCCCCATACATCTACTAACTGCCGGATTGGCTGTATATCTTAGCTTCCAGTATTAGTTGCTTTCAGTGCAATAAATGGTCTGAATCAGAATGGCCATTTGCTTATGATTTCCGCAGAATGATGCACTAAATCCTTGTACTATTTATGTCCTATGAATTCTGCCCCTTCAGTGCGCTGCCATCAATGTGATGTGACGACCACATGAGCCCTGCAGATAGACCCACTACTTTCCGGTGCCCACCAAATGTTGCCTCCACATGCTGTGGTGACTTCAGACAGAACACTTTCACCGACTTCATCTGTCAACTCTTCCATACATATCGTCGTATGCTTTGCTATCATTGCCTTCGCTGATAGCGCTAACTTCTTTCAAGGCACTGATCTCCATAACCCATTTGCGCGTGCAACACTAGGGACGTTCAAAGCTGTTTTTACGAGCCGTTTTCGACGCCGTTTCCAAATTTGATTTCGACTGTCTGTGGAAAACGAACTGATTTCGACAACCTGCTGTTTTCGTTCGGCATCAACGGCACGGACTCTGAAATCCGGTGTTATCCGACTGCCGAACAACTTGTGCGCTGGCTGCGCTGGGTGCCGATGACGACGACAAGGGTGTTACTGGAGACGCGCCTCGCTGCTGCGCAGAACTCCGCAATGGCAAAGGCGAGCAAATGCCGCCCTCCGAATTCCCGTGCTAAGTCCACAGGCACTGACGCGAAGGAGAACTTAGATCCTCACGCTGTTGTGACTGCAACAGCAGACAAAAGAAGGACTGTTCTTGTAGCGTGAGTTGTCCAGTATTATTATGCACTGTACTACTGACTATTTTATGAGCCAGTTGGTCTAAACCCGAGAATCACCACCTTACAGACTCGTTACTCACTCTCATTGAGGAGAGTAACACCTATCGAAAGGCATTTGGATTCGCGTTGCTCCCCGGTAGTGGCAAGGTTGCTTCAACTGGAAACCGGCCTGCAAATCTCTACCGGCAATTGGCTACAGCCCTTTTTCTCGATCACGAGGACTCACCATGGAAGGATGTAGGCCTCAATGACCTTGCAGAAGCTGTCAAGAACCGTGTGGCGAAGTACATATTTTTCTTCAATTCAATTTTGTATCGAAAGCTTACAGTTATGTATACAGTGGACTGCGCAAGGCATTCATCAAGCACCGTGATTCAATGTCACAGACTGGTCAGGGTTTGATTGATGCTGATCGCGAGGATGAGATAACTTTTGGCAGCGAGATTTTTAATGCATGGGGTATGATTTAGCAAGTGTCCGTGATGAGTGCTAATACCTCTTTCTGACACAGACCAAGTGAAGAAAAAATTTCCGTGGTACAAACGGATGAATGCCTTGTATCGCGAGAGTCCTGCTGTAGACCGCTCTGCTTTGGCTAACAGTGCATCTCAACTCGATCTAAGTGTTCTCAATTGTTCGCAGGTGGGTAGTATTATGTCATGCCTTCGAGTACACTTCAGATACTATTGCAATGTTGTAGACTATGGATGATGACGAGATACCAATTGAGTGGCCTCGCTCGCCAACTCCCGAGCATACGAACGATGATGACAAATCAAGTATTGTCTTCACTCCTCCCTCTACACCTGCCTCGCGTGCTAAGCCAGAGCCACCTTCTGTCCGTCGTGCGAGTGGCCAGAAACGAAAGTCGATGCACAGCCATATCGAGGACCTTACCACCTCCCTTGGTGAATCGAGGGTGAAAGTTGCTCGAGTGCGAGAGCGAGAACATACTCTGCGAGCCCAGGCAAAGGAAGACCGAAAAAAGGCTGAGTTTGATTCTCGCCTCCAGTTTAAGGCTGCCGAAGCTGAACGACAGCGTGCACATGAGCTCGCTATGCTTGAACGGCAAATTGAACTCGAACATTTGCGAGCTCAACCTAACTTTGCCAGTTCCTCGTCTGCAGGCCTTCATCAGAGTGACCCCCCCCACTCTGGACCATCGATTCCGTGGGCCATTGATCCATCTCTTTGTTAGCTTGTTTTTTGCCTACTATTGTGTGTTCTTCGCAATTATCATCCTCTCCTTTCGAGTTCCACTCTTTTCTACCACTACTGATTAATATCCAGCCATTCAAGTAAATTCTCTTTCAGAGTCTCCCGTCGAATCTTTGCCTCCAACAGCAGAACTTCGCTACTTTCATCCCATACCCTTTCAATATCAGCTGCTCTTTCCCTTTGCTTTTGTCGCCACTCTCGTTCTAGTTCTCGTTGCTCCCTGACGTACTTGACTCCGCTTCTGAAAAATTGATCATTTGTGATGTTGCCCTTATCTTCGTGTTGGATTGCAAAACTGTGCAAGTGAATGCAGGTAGTGATCCAAAGTCCAGCATACTGAATCCCCTTTTGACCATCAATGTGAACTCGCAAGCCTTTCAAGGATGCCCACCGACCCTTCAGAAATCCAACACAATGCTCCGAACGCACACGAACCTTCGAAACATGATAGTTGAACATGGTGTTCTGTGGTGTGTCTTTCTCAGGCCTAATAATGAATAAAATGAAGTTTGAAATACAAATTGTGTTGCTCACTTTTTATATGGTGACTGACACCATGTTTGCAGAGGATAAGCTGAATCAGCCCAAACCCATTCGCCTTCATTGAGGAGCATATGATGTTCCTGAGGCAAGTGTGTCTGCTCCCAGGCTGTTGCATCATGCTGACTACCAGGGAGACCAACTCCGTAATCAATGATTAACAGGTCAGGTGTAGATATAAGCTATTGGTACAATATTAGATAAAATTCTCAAAAAAAAGGAGACCATACTTGGACATTCATCGAGTAATTAGACTTGCGGTCAAAGAAAACATTACCAAAGAATCCAGGCCGTTGTGAAAGAGGAATAAGTGTGCCATCTACCATTAGCCACCCATCACGCCAAGCTGGACATGAATTTTCCTCCACCCACTCCTTGGCGGTTTCCTTTGTTCCTGCATCAGGCCACTGAAGAGCTGAAGTCCGAAACTGTTCGGAACAGCAAGCCTTCATGACTCGGCTAGTAACCAGAATTGCAGTGCCAAATCCAACTCCAAACTGAAGTGCTACCTTCCAAGTGCTTGCAGCATTTCCATGGTGTCCAAATCGGTAGAGTGCAATTGCAAGTTGGCGATCAACGGACATCTGGGGATTACTGGAATTATTGTTGAAGACACTGTCCTGGGCAAGAATAGCGACTAGGTTGTCAAAGCAAGCAGGATATATGCGCAAATATGAGCGGAAAATCTCGGGGTGGTTAACTTTATAGGCAGATAAGAGGAGGTCGAGAAGTGCACTTGATTTAGGTATGGGTACACGCTGGTGGAGGTTTCGAGTTGCATAAAGGTTTCCGATGTCCATGATATACTGAGCAAGTGCTGTGGACTCCTCCGAATCTGAGTCGGAGTCCATCACAGAGAGATCTGATGATGATGTGCTTGATGATGAGGAATTATGACTGTCCAAGTCACTAGATATATCCATGCCAGAGCCCTCGGAGGATGAGCTGGAATCTGATTGGTCATCATACCTATCCTCATCCTCCTGCAGTTGACTTGCAATCTCGGCAATTATATCAGTGAAGAACCTGTTATGGATCTCGTCTGCAGCTTGCTGCCGCTCAGTTTGACGAGGCATGGTACAAGGTTAAGCAAATTCAAACTCAGCCATGCATGAAAACGGTTTTCATTGTATTTCTGACAGGGTGATCAAAGTTAAAACCTGTTTTCGGGTGATTCCGACGTTGAAATCAAATTTGGAAACGGCGTCGAAAACGGCTCGTAAAAACAGCTTTGAACGTCCCTACTAAGCGCTGACTCGACATCGGAACATGCCGGAAAGCTGCGCCCAGAACATCGTCACGGTCCCTTTTACTATCCACATTCTCTTTGGCATAACCCTGCTTTTCCCAGATCCTCACAGTCCTGCCCTCATATTCCATTCTGTGAGGATGCTGTGAGCGAACATTACAGTATGCGCTTCTTACTGGTACCTTCCGCCTAACCATGCCGTCGCCGTCGGTCGATTTCTGTTGTGGAACAGCAAGACTAGGCGCGCTGTTCAGCTTAACGAGAAGAATGTTCACGTAGTCGAGATTATTCCTCCATGGGTGACACTATTTGTTCCGTTATCGTCGATCTCATTGTCGGTTAAAGACTCGTCGAGTCGGAGTTGCACGATTGTGAGTTCCCTTCCAGTTTTCCGTATCTACTCTCCCTTGACCTGCGCGTTAGTCGAAGGCACAACGCAACGTCTATCCAATTTCTGGCTTTCGCTCGAAGAATACACGAAGGTG
Source organism: Suillus plorans (assembly GCF_016647745.1). Classification (NCBI taxonomy): domain Eukaryota; kingdom Fungi; phylum Basidiomycota; class Agaricomycetes; order Boletales; family Suillaceae; genus Suillus; species Suillus plorans. The sequence continues at coordinate 450,997 of NW_024537389.1, forward strand.
ACGATGGAGGACCTTGTTCGGGCTGACCCATACATTCCAGCGGGGATGGTCATCGAACAGCACAAACAGTTTGAGGAAGGGAAGTTGGAGGCTGTAACGGAGATGCATGAGCATTTCTGGTCAATGACTCAGAAATAAAGCACACGTATTCGAACCGTCTGGAACGTAGTTTTCCTCTGCAATCAAGCTCGGAGTGTATAGTGATTGCCGTCCAACTTCTTCCCTCAAGAAGAATTCTCTTGAATTTGGGAGTGCTGCGCTGCTGGAATACGATGCAAAAATCTGAGTCCCAATTGGAAAAGCTACGTTGCATATAGTGGAAGTAGTCAGGGTCCTGTAAAGTCACTACAAATCCTCTGGATGCGTGATGAACAGTATTGCCTACTCGATGTAGTGTTCGTCATTTGACGCATCTCAAGTAGAGATATATGTGTGTATAGATGCCAAGGTACTCGGTCCAAACGGTTCAGCGAAAACTAGTTCGTCTTCTGGAGCAGCTTGCTCATGTCTGTAACTGGTACAGGGACACCAGCGGATACGGGGTGGATTGTCTTCTGCTCGTCGTCACCAACCATTCTCATTGTAAACCCGTTCGGCAATCGCACTGAGCCCACGTTTCTCTGTCCAGGACGCTGGAATGGATTGAATGCGATGGGGTATTCTCTGGGCCGCGTAAGATTGTAAATCTCCAAACCATTCATGCCTGCTGAGTGTAAGCTAGGGAGGGCATGGGCAATGACCTGGGAATTGCATCTCTTTGAAGTTCGGCGTATTGTTCTGCGTATTCGGTGACAACAAAAAACGTATTATCAGTGTGACAGCACAAGATGACGAACTGCCACGCTGGGGAACTAGTAAGCCCAGCATTCAGACCGACGATAGCGTCTGGTTTGCTTCCTAGGAGCAAAGGGAGCCGCGAGTCTCAATTTTCATGATCTCCATGAAGAAAAATGGTCACAGTGCTGGTTCCGCAAGGTGCAGGGCTGGTGTAGGTGTAGAGGATTGTTATAAGTGTTGTGGCGGTGACTCCAATCGAAGTCCGTCGTGCTGAGCGCTAATGTCCGTAGGCTCGGTAGGAAGTGAAAGCGCACAGAGGGGTTGCAGGACATTCACAGGCACAAGTGTTGAAAAAATGGCAGATGATGATGTGCGCAAAGAACGTGAGCTCGACGAATGGGACAATGGAAACATGTAAAGCAGGACAATAAAGACGATAATACATAGAAAGAGCTTCGTACTTCTCTCCGACACAGTTCGCAAAGTCGGACGTCCAACCTTTAAAGTTTACATACTAAATAACGTCAGTCGAATGGTAAACCGGTAACAGGTCACATGCACAGCATCACTCTGTATGTCTTTCCTGTTCACGTGACTTGTAGGGATATCCGACGTGGAACCTGCGATTACTTATTAGATATATGAAGGCATCACTTTCAGAGTCCCAGTTAACGACGAAGGCAATTTACAAACTCCAAAGCGTACACACATTCTTTACTAGCCTCCCAGGAATCTTTCCCGCCACTATACAGACTCCCAACTCTTCACATGCTCTGTCTCTGGCGTAGAGCATATCTGGCTCTCGCATTCTCCGCGTTGGCCGCTCTAGGCGTCAGCCCAAGTTCATTTCTTGGAGACAGCCTTATACGACACAATCCAGTTCAGAATGTTCTTGAATACGAGTCTGTTCGTGGAGAACCACTGTGTCAGCATTCGGTATGTAGTAGTACTTATGTTTACGACTGGACATATCATTCATCCACGTGTCTCTGTAGACAACTGGTCCGATAGAAACTACCTTATGTGATTATGAGACGATAGAGAGTGTGAATGGGGAACTATATAGTGTGCTCAGCGAGTTAGTGCAGATGCCATTCTTCAAGTATTTCCAGGTACGTTCTAGACTCGGACAGCTTCGAGCACCACTCAATCGTTTATCAGGCGGACCTCTATCGCGAATGCCCTTTCTGGCAAGAGAATGGGTTCTGTATGAATAGGGAATGTGGTATCACTACCGTAGATGAGGTATACCCAATTTGTCATCTCATTTGGGTTCACTCAGCTGAAGTCCTATTATAGAGTGAGATACCAGAGCGGTGGAGAGCGGCTGCTCTGAGCAAGATAGAATTGCCACCTTTGGAAGAGGTAGGTCTTGTGCATTCTGTGAGACGACGTTTTCATAATTTGTACAGCGTGTCCTTCTACCTGGATGCTATTATCGCGATTCTGATTTTTGTTTCCTTGATGATATGACAGGTGCGTATTTCATCATATTCTGATTTTTGTGTGATAATGATTCTTTTGTAGAGGGTGAATACGTCGACCTGACGCTAGTCCCCGAGCGTTATACGGGTTACTCAGGTCCTTCTGCGCATCGGGTCTGGAAATCGATATACGAGGAAAATTGCTTCGGCCTTTCAGAGCTGAACCTGTTGACTACTCGTTCTCCCGCACAAGTCACACTTCCTGATACCCTTACCGATGTCTTAAGAGAGCCTATTAACGGAGAAAACGCAGATGGCGAATGTCTTGAGAAGAGAGTGTATTACAAGATTATATCTGGGTTGCATGCATCCATCTCAACTCATATCTGTCTGGAATCCCTTAATCAAACAACCGGAGAGATGGTATGCAGTCCAGCTGAATTTCACCTCCAGCTCATCATATGTGACAGGGCCCTAACCTCGAATGCTTCGTCACCCGCATTGCCTCTCACCCTGAGAGACTTCAATATATTTACTTCAACGCTGTGCTCCTCCTACGCGCTGTATCACGCATTGGTCCGTACCTACGTGACTATGACTATTGTTCAATGTCTATGCCCACGCCTCACGACCACGTGCTCCCGGAAGACATTCAGGAGGAAGCCAAAACACTTGGGACTCTTAGCAAAGTCATCGATATTGCAGAGCATGTCGGTAAGTTTGACGAACGGGTATTGTTTAGAGGCGAAAACGCGAACGTGAGCAATATCTTAAGATAATATTCATGCACTGAAATCTTATCCATCTTTCTAGATCTTGAAAGAAGAGTTCAAAATGCATTTCCGAAATGTTTCGAGGATCATGGACTGCGTTGGATGTGACAAGTGCCGTTTATGGGGCAAAGTCCAAACTACCGGAATCGCAACCGCGCTCAAAATTCTCTTTGAGATGGACGAGACTGCTCTTGAGTAGGTAGTTGACGCATAACCCTTGCATAAGCTAACCTCCTTCAAATCAGTCCGCACAAAAATCATCATCATCTACAGCGGTCGGAAGTTGTTGCCCTTATCAATACTCTACATCGCTTCAGCGAGAGCTTGCAGGCCGCGGAAATCTTCCGAGATATGTGGAAGAAGACTGCCGAATCCGATGCCAACCACCTCATCGAAGAGGCTGAAAGGGCTGTTGTTGGCAATGTATGTTCTTCGTTATGTTCTTATTGCGGCACTCACAGGCCGCCTCAGCCACGGAAGTCACCTACGCACGCATCAACGTCTAGAAAATCGCATACTCCTCATTCACCCTCTCCTTCACCCTCATACACAATATCCCTGGAAACAATGCAGCGCTACCTCCAACGATTAATACGGAGGTGCAAAAAACACACCCTATCTTGCTTTAGCATATTCTTGCAGGTATGGCAGCAGTTACATAATGCCATGTTTCCGTTGCGGACAGAGCTATGAGCTATCCGGACTTATTTGTTTAATCTGATTTACGAGATGTAATATCATTGTGATAAGCAATATCACGTATTGCTCCGCTTTCATTTGGTTGGAGATAACACTTCCTATTATCTTCATGGTTCCCACCAGGCTAACTCCCCTTTGATATCGATACTTTGCGGCCAACACTCGTGGTAACTGCATCCACTGGCGTGGAATCGTGCTCGATGTCCGGAAGTATTTCAATATCGACAGATGAGCCATCAATCGTGCCAATAAGACCTCACGAATCGAATGCAGGTGCGGATGCTTATATCAGTGAGTGATTCTGTGGCATGCAGCACCCCATCTCAGATTACTAGCTAATGGAGGGGCTTCATCGACACTTGTGGATCGATAGCCAATATGTTATCAGTATTGATCATTGCAGAGACAAGATGCCTACTCTTGCAGGCGAACCAAGGGAATTGGGGGACATGTCAGGATGGAGTTACCGTGCGATGCCAAGGACTCGCATCTGCGCCCTGAACGTACAGTGTAATAACCCTGGTGAGATGAAGAGGATCGCAGCGGTTTCACGCGCCAATACGAGGTTCACCAGTGACCCTGCGCGGGGAACAGACACCTGGAGAAGACTCAATCGAGCTCGCTGATACTTCGCCTGTGCGCTGAGCGTTCAGTCGAGATCGCTAGTCTGGTCAAGGAGTGGAAATGATCTCGGCGAACAACTGAATGCTGAACTTTGAAATGTTTCACTGAGTTATATAACATCAAACGTTGAACGACCGTATATGGGCGATGGTGACACATGATGATATTATCACCCTTAACTTGCAGCCCTTAGCGTGCACTGAAACAAGTGAAAATAGATTTGCCTTCTGATCCTTAGTGCTACGAGTACTACACTAGTAGTCCCTCCAGTCTCCGAAATACCCTCCGAGGGTTTACGCGTGCGTGTCCGTAACGTTATACTGATAATCCGAGCAGAACGTTGGTAAAGAACGAGTACTGAATTACTAAAACCATAATTACAGGCTGCTAGAACAACTTCGACTCCAAAACACATGTCCTTTCGCCGTGATGGCGAAGATAAAACGTACAAGCTAAGATCCTGCTATTCCCATTTCAAGATAACGCGTAAATGTGCATGCTGTCATTCGGGATCAATGAGGTTTAACTACAATAAATTTGATGTCTGCCAGCCTTACTCGTCCCTGACCCTCTTTTTCTTTAACGGCCATATTCTAACCGTTGTGCTCATATAATCGTGACCTAACCCCATTTTTGCCTATATAAACCCCAAGCATCTACTGACTTTTTCCCCAGCTTCTTTGCTCTAGCCATCCGCATAGTTGTCTTCATCGTAGCTTCTGGTGTCAGACACCTTCATACTCAAGAGTTTTCCGAGCTCTTTGCATGTACTCGAACCAACTCGGTAGTCCCCACAACCCCCACCGAGGCTCCAAGCACTCCTGCGCAGGCTTTTTAGCTGCTCATTGACTTCGCCTTCATCGTTTTTGACCCAATTTCACTCGTATATATACTCACCGCAATGTCTACTCAACTTCCCGCCACAAACTCTTCGGGTTACAATACCCCCGATTCTGAATTGGAGTCGATCGTCCCAATTCATCCGACCGCCGTTCGTCGCCCTAACTACATCACTGTTCAGTCCGAAAATACCATCTACACCGACGACCATATCACCGCAAAGTACCTCAACCGTGGTGCTGATGTCGTAGTCTCAGATGGCCAGTTCACTGTTTTGCCTACTGTCAAGCCTTATGAGTTCCAAACCACCCGCAAGGTTGGTAAGACTGGGTATGTCATTTATTGATTTCCAAATATGTTGCCATCTGACGTGGACGCGCAACAGACTTATGATGATCGGTTTGGGTGGTAACAATGGCTCCACTCTCTGCGCGACCATCATCGCGAACAGGCACCAGATCGCTTGGCACACTAAGGAGGGAATTCAGCAGCCTAACTACATTGGCTCTGTCCTCCGTGCATCCACCGTTCGCATTGGCACTGAGCCGAGCACCGGTAAGGAAGTCCACGTCCCCGTCTCCGACGTGCTTCCCATGGTACACCCCAACGACCTTGTTCTTGGTGGCTGGGACATTTCCGGCCTGCCCATGGACAAGGCGATGGAACGTGCCAAGGTGCTCGATTATGATCTTCAGCGCCAGGTCAAGCCGCATATGGCTCTGCTCGGTCGTCCCCTTCCTTCCATCTACTATCCCGACTTCATTGCTGCCAATCAGGAAGCGCGTGCGGACAATGTAGTCCCTGGCACCGACAAGCAGGCTCATCTTGAGCACGTTCGTGCCGACATTCGCCGCTTCAAAGCCGAGAACCAGCTTGACCGTGTAGTCATATTCTGGACTGCGAATACGGAACGCTACAGTGAGATCATCCCTGGCGTCAATGACACGGCCGACAATGTGCTTGCTGCGATTAAGACTTCCCACTCGGAGGTGTCTCCCTCTACGCTCTTCGCTGTTGCTGCCATTCTCGAAGGCGAGCCATTTGTTAACGGCGCTCCTCAGAACACGTTTGTGCCTGGTGTCATTGCCTTGGCTGAGCGTGAGAAGTCTTTCATTGGCGGTGATGACCTGAAGTCTGGTCAGACGAAGCTGAAATCCGTGCTTGCGGAGTTCCTCGTGAACGCTGGTATCAAACCGCTCTCTATCGCGTCATACAACCATCTTGGCAACAATGACGGGCATAATTTGAGCGCGGAACCCCAGTTCAAGAGCAAGGAAATCAGCAAGAGCAGTGTTGTGGATGATATGGTGGATGCCAATCGTTTACTCTACAAACCTCCTGTTGTGGGTGCAACGGGCAAAGCGGCCAAAGGCGAGCACCCTGATCACATTGTTGTGATCAAGTACGTGCCTGCAGTCGGTGACTCGAAGAGAGCAATCGACGAGTACTACTCTGAAATCTTCTGTGGCGGGAGACAAACCATTAACATCTTCAACGAGTGTGAGGTATGAAATGCGTTTTTTTGATATGTCACCAGATGCTCATTGCTGTTGCAGGACTCTTTACTTGCGACGCCTTTGATTCTCGACTTGACTATCCTCACTGAGCTGCTTACTCGCGTGAAGTACCGCGGGGAGGGTCAGGATGATTTTGCGCCCCTTCACTCTGTCTTGTCGTTGCTCTCATATATGTGCAAGGCGCCTCTCGTTAAACCTGGTGGGCATAGGTTCCGCTTATAGTCCATCATCATGCTAATGCACGGTCCCAGGCACCGATGTTGTGAACAGCCTCGGCAGACAGCGCAACGCGCTCGAGAGCTTCTTGAAGGCCTGTATTGGGCTCGAGGGTAACAGTGATCTGCTCTTGGAGACTCGTATCTGGTAAACGTCTACCGTCTTTTCCTCACTACCATTGAGTAGACCTGGTTTCAACAACCGAATTATGTTTTGTCTCGACTTCTCGGTCTTCAACTGACCTCCAGCGTTTTACATTTTTCTCTATTACTACGAGCGAGTAGATCGTACCGTTGCGTTCCAAATGTGATCTTAGCTTTTCATTTTATATGCCGGTGTGGGACTCGTGACGTGGCTGGTATATATATATATATATCGATGCACATCAATGTTGTGCAAGAAGTAATACAAAAGCAACAGCAAGGCGCTGTAGTGTGATTTGCAAGGCTTCGAAAACGTGCTAAAGTGGAATTCAGTTACCTTGATCAACAGAAAAACTGCATTTTGTTAGGTGACTCAAGCCGGGTCGTCTAAGATGGCGTCGTCATATCTACTAAGGCTACGTCTTTGGGTTTGACATATACTCCCAGCTCAGCGAGCATGACATATCCATTAGCCCATCAAAAATCCAGTGATGTCGGCGTCGCGATTCGCGCGATATTAGTCGAGATGGGCGGTGTTATTACGTAATAAGAAAGTCCTAGTGCCGTCAACTCCCACGCCCGAGTGAGTTACTACCTTTCGCATCGTTGTTCTTTTCGTCGCTTTCACCTTCGTCAACGGGCCATATGTGAATTCGAAGGGATGATAATACATGAAGAAGACGACCTCCTAAATTCAAAGGATCCTCCCGTCACAACTTCCGCCCTTCGTTATCCAGAGCGCGCGGCAGGCCGTCGTCCATTCAGTCCTCTACCTGACTATGAAACCTCTCAGGCCTTGGCCTTCAATCATCTCAACAACGACTCCTTGGTCACCTTTTACAAATGTCCTCCAAAGCGGCGCTTTGTCGACTCCAGGTCCTGGAGAGCTGGCATAGCCGCTTTGGGCATGTATATTATCCTTTCAATCGTCATTGGCATACCTCTCATCGTTAAGGTCAGTATATCTATTGTATGCGCTACCTGTCTTCTCAAACTACTCAGACCTCCCAGGAAAACAGTAAAACATTCTCCTACACCTCTAACTATGTTGTTCCTTGGCTAGAGAAGATCACTACAACACACTACGTCACAAATATCAACAACCTCTCAACCTCCCTTGCAAATGGAAGTTGCAACGGATGGGCAACTATCGGAAAACTCGACGATACGCAACATTCTACGGTTGGACAGTGCGTTTACGCTCAATCACTGGGGGAACAAACATGACTCTCTTTCCTAGGCTTCTAAATACCGTATCACCTGACGGCCGATTCAGCATCACATCGAATGCATCGTACCCGAGTAGCATGAATATTGTCCTGGGTGATCTGTTTGTCGGCATAAACCCCAATACCTCCGTGACCGATACAACCATATCGGTCCAGATGCAAGCATCCAACGATGACCTCTTCGACCAGACACAGGTTTGCTTTGCATTGTCAAACAACGCCACCGGCCTCGCTATCTATGTATGTGGCGTTATTCTGCTGCAATGAATCTCATACTGACATGAAGCAGATACCAGATAACATGTCCTTCAACGATCAACTACTCTTTAACATCACACTGCTGTACCCACAAACATCTATAACTGCCCAAGTCGACTCTTTTGCTACCTACCTACCTTTCTTCACCCAAACGTTTGCCGATTTTGGCGGCTATGTCAATTTCGAGAAGGTTTCTATAGAAGGCCCTGTTTCCAGAATTTTTGTCGGTGTAAGTGGTCATGTTTATACCTCATTCATTTATTTTTCATTTGCTTTGAAGTCTATCGAAGCCGGCCAAATACTAGTTGAAACATCTTTAGAGCCAATTTTTGGTCAGTTCGCAGCTTCACGTTCCCTTACTGTGAGCACGATACAGGCGTATGTATTCTCCTCATCTTTGAACGCATGCAACTGATATATTTCTATAGACCTATCAATGTTAACGCCTCCCTCTTCAATGATCCAGATTCGAATTTCCCAACATATCTTGAAGTCAACACTGGCAATAGGTTCGTGGCTCGTAAATTCCCAGTTTGTTTTCTCAACCAAACATCATTTTTAGCAACCTGACGGCCAACGTCACGCTGAACGCACCCAACAGAAGTCCTCCCCAGCGTCCGAACTTCATTGCAAATATGCGTACTTTTTATGGCCAAGCTACAGCGAGCTTCGTACACGATCCGACATCACCGCCAACGGCTATAAAGTTGCGCCTGGAGAATGACCTTGGTCCAGTCGATGCCACGTTTGATCAGTACTTTGAGGGCCTTTTTCAGGCCAGCGCGAAATTAGGCACTGTATCAGTGATTCAGGGTACTGCCTCTTCTTTGGATCCATTCGATGCGACTTTGGCCCGCAGCTTCTTACTGAATTATGTTTCTGACACACGGACATATGGTTGGATAGGCTGGGGACTAGATTCAGGGGGCTTTGTGGAGGAACAAATTGGTGAAGTGGTCGTGGAGACCTCGATCGCAAATTGCACTTTGTTTTTTGATGGTTGAGGTCCGCACCGCTTTTCATTCTCTTTTAAGGCTCACTTGGGTTTTGTGGTTCGCATACGCACAGACTATTCATCGATGTACAGACTACCACACATTCATCGCTCGTTGGAGATGCTGTGATCTTTTTGCACTTCAGTGTACTATCATTTTACTTATCATACCTAGCAACGTACATAATAGAAGCAGCAAAAGCCGGACATGTGCATGAATCATGATCCAATCCGAATCATCGTTGATGGCCGTTTGTTCAGGAACATTGACTTTTGGGGTTTATCGGGTTCAGCCCATCAATTTTCAGGGTCACTTTGTATATACCAGTAGGACTTACATCATGCTCGGGTTTCGACTCTCGGCCCTTTCATTGATTTATGAAAGGTATTACTAGGGGTACAACCATCACGCCTTCATTATTTTTGGGAGGACCCATCGTGCGCCAACAAGGCGCACACAAAAGGCACGGACTTTCACCGAGACGCATGTCACCCACGATTGAATGTACGGCTGGGACTTTCCCGCAGGCACGACAGAGATCTTGAACCGTTGGGGCGAGGTGGAGCATCAATGGATAGTCTGACGGCGGATCTGAAGCATGGGCGAGTCTGTATATGAAATTTAGGGATTTTATGGGGTTAAAACGGAACGGTGCATGCCTGATCTGATCGATGACGAAAAAGTGTTCGCAATTGCCTTGATGCAGTATCCAGTAAGGTTGGTGAATTCTCAACGTGAGCGCGTTGAAGGTAGTTTCACTGACAGAGGTCGAGGCTTTTTTGATTTTTGGCCGTTTGTCTTCAGGCGATTTTTGAATGTGATCTATTAATTTTCTGTAGAAGGGGAGTTAGGAATCTGTTGATAACAGTGCTGTTCTGACATACTCCGCATAATCGGCAGTTTCTCTGCCATCTCCGTAGATAAGGTCCTCGATGCAGAACAAACACCCGGCATGCTCTCCTGTTTGATTGGTGACATTATAGCCAGATACATCTCCTTCGGCGTCTAGCTTTTCCACTGGCATATTACTGGAGGCACATGGAAGGACGCGTAGTAGATCACCCAATGTTTGCGTTGACAGTACAGCGTGTTGTGTGGAGCGCGTTAAAAAGCTTGGAAGATGAGAGATACGGTTGTAAACTGTTAGCGAGATGACAGCGTTTGGACATGAAATTGCATCGGGGCTGGTGCTCCTGAGAGAGTCTGGTGTCGAGCTACGCGTCGCGCCGACGTCCCCATGATCAAGGGTACGGAGGACGCCTGTCCCCATCTTCTTGGGTGCGTCGAGCGCGTTATAGTCAGAATTTTTAGCAGCACGCATACAAAGCGCTGACTCCATGGTCAATCTACGCAGAGGTAAGAAAATAGTGATATGCAGTAGAATATAAGTAGAATATACATACCGCCAACACCTGAGGTTGACAGCGTCAAGCTTCTCTTGGAGCTGTAGTGCTTCTGGGGAAGATTCGCTACCTTCTGGAGCAACATGACGTTTGCGCTTTCTTCCTTTTGGTACTGGTGCATCTGCTTGGCCGCGCACAGACGCTACTGTGGACTCGTGCTGGCGCAGTACGTGCGCTGACAATACAGGGTTATCCCATACTTGTTCAAGAGATGACTTGAGGTCTGAAATGCTACTCTGATATGCAATGAGCGCTAATATGGTGTAGTGGGGAGAGAGGCACCTTTCATTGATCTCTGCTTCGACAACATTTCTGTGCTCGGGAGTTAGTTGCTCCCATGAGGCATTGGTAAAGGATCCTGATAGCACTGCAGAATTTGCGTGCTGTAAAAAATCTGCGACATTGATAAGCTGCGATGGTGGGCCAAAGGAAGAGTCGAAACCGCGACTCATATCAAGTAGGGACAGAGATTAAAGTTGACTTGATGTGGCAGTCTTTAGTTAATGAAAACATTTAACTTCAGATCAACACGTGACTGAGACGCGTCGCGTCTGTCAGTCGTCAACCTCCTCCTTCTACCTATCTCCGAGTCACCACTCTGGTCCCAGACTTTGCAGTAAATCATCCGCAAACTTGATAACTCGAGGGTGGCTGGAAGCCGACACCGGCGGGCGCGTCAATTGCTGTCCACTGTCAGCTCAATGCCCAATGCTCATGACGCTCTGTGACGTATGTGGGGTCCCGTGAGTACTAATGAGGCCGACACTCCAAAACGTATAAATACCTGCCCGCCCGAGCTTTCTCTTCTTCATCAGCCTTGACCTCCCCCGAGTGCCAACGATCTTTCATCGCATCTGACCGTCATCTACGTGTCGCGGCTGATTATATTTCGTTGTCTTTGTCACTGATCGATGCTCGTTTGTTGTTTCTTGCTCTCTTGCTATCCCGCTGTCTCGCTACCTCGCTGGCTTGCTATCCCGTCTAGTTCTCTCGTCGTCTTTATCTCGCTATTATTCTCTCTCGCCGTTCTCGTTCACCCAATGTCGCGCGCCACTGGTAGAGCAAATATCTTCGCCGCCAACAGAATCTCGTTTTTACTATCTCTCTTTCTAGATTATAGAAAAGCTCGATGTTGGCCACATTGATTAAAAAATATCCTTTCACTCTCTCGAACCTCGCCCTCGCTGGCGTTGCCTCTATCCTGAAATAGGGACCTCCGCACCCGCCGCACCTCTATTACACCCGTCTCTCCCCTCCTGACCTCCTCTGAAGCTATTCGATACTCTTATACCCGCTCGTCTGGCTAAGTTGCACACAGTGGACCCATTCCACGTCGGACACTTCAAGCATCATGAATGACGTGGGGCAATTCTGCATTCAAGCTTGATAGCGTGGCATAAGTAAGTCTCGTTTCTTCAACTTCTTTGAGCGTCAGTTCAACTCTCACTCATCATTTCTTTAGTCTGACCACAGTTGCTCTTTCTACTGGATGACGGATGCGCTACCATCTCCCCGTTCTTTTTCTACTTACGCCGAAAGACTGTCATCTGACAGTCGTCGTTCTTTCTACCGATCGCGTATGTGCCTCCCGTTTCACTTTTTCTTTTCCTTCACATCTATCGTCCGACCAAAGTCACTCATTCATATACCCCTTTCACCTTTCTCTTTCTTATTATCGTCTGACCCAAGTCACTCCTTCGTATATCTATTTCACCCTTCTCTTTCTTATTATCGACCGGCCCAAGTCACTCCTTCACATACCCTTCTCACCTTTCTCTTTCTTATTATTGTCCAACCCAAGTCACTCCTTCGTATACCCCTTTCACCTTTTTCTTCATTTTCCGATGCCTATCTCTTCTTCCAAACCTCGAGCCCGCAAGTTCACTCTTTCACTCTGTCCGGACCCTAGAAGGGCCTGCCTATTCACGCACCACCGTGTACTTCGCCCATTCGTGCACCGCGGTTTACGCGCAACTTCAACAGCCTATCATTATTTCTGTCCCGGATTTCGCTCATTCGTACACATGCAGCTCCAGCCTATTATTATCTCTACCTCGAACTTCGTTCATTCGCGCAACACAGTCTACATGCAGGCAGCTCCAGCCTATTCCATTATATCTGCCCCGAACTTCGCCCATTCGTGCACCATGGTTTACACGCAGCTCCAGCCTATTCCATTATTTCCTGGCTTCGGTTATTCGCCCACTACGGTTTACATGCAGCCCCAGCCTATTTCATTATCTCTGCCCCGGACTTCGCTCAATCGCGCACCACGGTTTACACGCAGTTCAGCCTATTACTGTACGTTACGACTTCTTTTCCACACCGACGCTTCACCTCGAACAGACCTCCATCCGCAACATCGTTCACTCGAGGCTCATGATATCCATGCCCGGTCCGTTCACAACTCATCTTATGCCTTTATACATTATGCCATTTCATGACTCACGACACTTTATGACGTATGACACTTATGACTTCCGATACTTTCTTATTCATCGTCCGACCCATGTCACTCCTTCATATACCCTTTTCTCCCTTCTCTTTATGCCACTTTTCCCTTAGTTCCCTTGTTGCCTTATGCCTTATGCCACCTTTTCCTTTATGTCCTATGCCACTTATGCCTTATGCCATCTTTTCCTCTATGCCCTATGCCACCTTTTCCTCTATTATTCATGCCTTTATGTCACCATATGAAAACAAAACACGATTTTCGACCTTCGCGCTATGACATCAGGGCAGCTCAGCGGCCCGGGCAGTAAGCACTTCGGTCTTAGTATGCGATGGTGAGACGGGAGACAATTCCTGCTACATACATCCGCCAACCACCGAAATTTCAACATAACTGACAAAGGACAGTGAATCTCAACGACATATATTGTGAGAGAAACAACCCGTTTGTGTCAAGTCTACGAAAGATGAGCGATCAAATGTTATGACGTTATGGATGAAAGCGTCCATAATTTAATTGGTCAATAATCAGCCAGAAGTAACATAGATTTTAGGTACGCATAGCCGCCAGCACGGGATGGAGCATCGTCCACCACCCTGTCATACTGCGCTGCCTTCGAAAAAAGGTTTGGAAATAGCTTTCACTCCCAGCTTGGCATCCAGACACAAGATTCAATACTAGCCTACCAATAGTGAGAGGAGATAGCGGACTGTACGTCTACCCTGGTGGTAAGGACATCGAGGCAGTACTCGTCGTCCCGGACGTTGGTGGAGAAAATACCAGTGTGAATGGTCTTGTGCAGGTTAAGCATCAGCCGAGAAATGAGAGTAACGGATATACTGGAAGTAATATTTAAAATCGATCTGTATTTGTTGCATTGAGTACTCACCAGCTGGTGAAATTGCACAGACTGCCTCTGATAGCAACCTTGCTAATTGTCACGAAATAGTCAACAGAAGATGCGAGTTTGCATGCTCACTGAACCAGACTGATTCAAACTGTAAGCGCTGTGCAGCTCTATCGATATCAGTTTGTTGACTCACATAGTATGTCAGGATGTTTGGTATATGAATCAGTGCCATAGCTCTGAAGGCAGTATCCGGATCAAATTCGGTTGAATCATGAGTTCACTAGCAACCTTACCCAAAATACATCGTACCTGTGTTCCATTAATTCAGTGTTCACAATACAGATGCAACGAATAATTCACCATCCTGAAATATGACATCCATGATATTTCTCGTGGTTGTCAGAGATAATCGTGGTAAACCCCTAGTTTTGCAGATTCTGTACACTGTGAGGACGAAGATAAGTAAATCGAAAACAAAGAAGGCCACCCATGCCAGCCCAATTCCTGTATTTGAATAAAGTCGTTGCATGAAATGGGACCTAGAATTCACTGACGGGCGGCTCTGCAACAACTTTTAAGCAGGCGCGCAGAATGGTGAAGAGGATGACATACGTCTCTGCTGTATATACTTCATAACAGCCAATTCCTGGCAAGATTGCTGCATCACCTGAAACTTGTGCAAAAGTGACGGCCTAGAAACAATTAGTATGTTCCAGAGTCCAAAGTCTTATGCAAGCACGTACACAAACCACTCCCGCAAGAGCAATGATAATGATGGTCATCCAGGTAAGCAGATATTGGCTACAACCGTAGAGAGCATAAGTGCGCATAGCCATTATAACTGAACTTTTTTTAACATGTGAACTTCTCGCAATAAACTTTTACTCACCGCAAATGATGATTCCTTGGAAGAAGATGTCCAGTTGTCTGGATATCGTATATTTCGAACAACTGAGTCTTTTTTGAGCAAAATAACAGATATTCAAGGAACCAGAGAGAAACTAACGCCTGCAGAAAGAAGCTGTGAGCCCACAAGTTGAGTACATGCATAACAAAATATAGAACCTCATCTGAAACAAGAAAGAGTTCCACAACCATGCTGCAGATAATGCCGAGAAGGGCGAGATAGCGATTGAGCAGAAATAACGTTGCAGCTAGTCCTTTTGGGCGACGCCAGATGAAAGCGAATTCTTCTGGTAGAGTCAACACATGGTCGTATATCAGGATACCTACAATATCATGTCACGGTCCTAAAGATAAGAGGCGCTGAAACTTACTGTTCCCCGCCAGGACGGCGTAAGTGCACAACGATCTGGAGGTACTTATTCAATTACTGGCATCAGGATATATGGTAAATCTATGCGTGTATCACTCACATCTGTTGTGCGTCCAAGTCAGTAGCAAACATTATGTTGAGGCAAATTGGCAATATTCAACAGAAGGCGTTAAGAATTTGCGGCGACCCGTTAAATGTATCAGCCGGGATGATTTTGATGGTCCTTCCCACAATCTCAGGCCTCGAGTACTAGCCTGAGTTAGCTGTAACTTACTAGTGTCATGTATGCAGCTGGCCTGCAAGTAAAACGCATACGGTCAACTTCGCAGAAATAGGCGAGTAGACGATTCCAAAACATTCTGGACGTACTCATATAATGTTGCGCATGGTATACTACTTACTATGTGCTCCGAGTCCAATTCGGTTGGTGTAAGTATCACTGATTTGTGTGTGAATGGTTATTCGATGAGCCGCCATCGCCACGGTTACGATGATCCGCTAATCCGAATTCAAAATGAATTTACGTAAAATAACGATTATTACGCAAAGAATATATAAATTCGAACTTACCTTAGTTATCCCAGGTCGCGCACCTTTGCTTGCTACCTGAACAACCTCGGTCGCCCCTAGGCAGACGCAACGTCTTCGCGATCCTGAATCATGGGATATCTGAAGGAGTATGTTGATCGAGGAGTGCAAACTTCATGTTCCTCACAATCAGCAACAACACCAGACTTGGCAGCGGTTGGTGCTCCTCAAGCTCCCTTCGATGACTGTGACTCTGGGCCGCTTTTACACGAGATCACAATCGGGTTGCCATTAGTCGACCCAGAATTATCTCCTTCACATTTTTCTGTTCGTGATAACAACGCATATAGTCGGTCCAATCTCCAGCACGATAGCCCCGTTAGCCCCATGTGCGCACCCTTGATATCTCGTCGCGTTCCTAGGCGCAAATTATTCTTAGTCGAACGTCACCCAGAAGGAAAAACCGTCGAAAGACGCGTGATTTCTATGCCGGACGACATGTCGGCGCAGCGTATCAAGTTGGACTCTCAAGATAGCATGCGGGTGGTTTCCATGCCCGAGTATCTCGCGGCTGCTGTTGACCTGTCTCTGGATTCGATTGAGTCTCCTTCCGCGGGCGCATCCTTCGGGTCGTCGTACATTGAGAAACGCCATCGAGTCAGAGTTTGTCCCCCGCCTTCAGATGTCCCGCACACGCCTTCTCCACCGTCATCTCCCGAGTCGATACTCATCATCGACAGTCATGCTCAGCTTCCTGATGGATTCCTTCGACAAAGATATTCCAAAAAGACGGCCTCACCCGGACATGGTTTGTGTTGACTAATAATTGCGACGCTGAGGTTCATTTTTCTCCATGTAGGCTGGACAACATGGGCAAGTTCTCCTCCCCGCCCTATCCCAGCACTTCATGGTCCGCTTTCTCTTCCATATGCCCGCTGTCCATCGTAAGTGAAATATGTAATGAACGCAAAGTGGCTTACCATTTCTAGGGGAGCTGAAGGAACGATCATCGAAGAGCCAGGCAACGTTTCTCGAATGATATGGGGCTTAGGCCAAGACGAATCTTGTCAATATCGTGGTGATAGTGAGCATACGGATGACGACATACGTCATAAGTCCGCCCCTCACTCCCAGGTTACACCTCAAACGCAAAAGAGACACATACTCCAGAAACCTTATCAGATACGAGCGGCTGCGAATAACAAGAAACCGTTCAAAGGGGTCGCTAGCGGAGGAACTTCCACTGTTCATCATCGCCCTGACCATGAACGTCGCATTCATGGACACTCACAGACACCCCATCTACGTGAGTCAAAAGCTGAACCAGCCATTAGCGGTCTTCCTTTCTCGGGTTCTTGGCGACCCGAAACTGGTATACCGACTGTTCACGAATCGGGGGCCCACGAAATAGGCTTTGGCTCACCGTTCAACGATCAAAAACTTCTCTTGGATTTGCAGCTCGCATTTGCCCAGCAGTCGCTTCAGAACACTGCACTCAATCAAGCTTATCCTGAAGGTCTCAAGCCCGTTTTTCCGGTTTCGAATCATTCTCATGCCACTCCGGTTTACCCGAAAATCTTCGTGGAACCGCGTCTTAATGAGGTGGTCAATGCATCACAGCGTCAGTCCGCCATGGAGATTGCCCAGCAGTATCGTCAACGTCAGGAGTTCCGTCTCAAGCAACAGGCTGCTCTACCTACTCCGCCAAGTTCTTCCTCTCCCCAGTGGTCATCAAACTTCTCGCCTTATCAGTATCCTTCCGTATCTCCGGAGATGGACATTCAAAACACATTAGGTCTACCTCATCACACCCAGCAAGTACAATACCCCTTCTTGGACACATCCCAGCCAGCCAGGCTCTTGTACGATCGCCAGGATAACAATGTCGAGACTCATTTCTTCGATGTAGATGGAAATGGCGGCTATGCTTCTGTGCTTTCGCGTCATGACAGGGACGTCCCTTCTGCAGTCCATCGGCATCCTTCGGATATTTCTGGTGGTCTTGCCAACTATTTGCGCGATATGCAGACATTGTCTTCTCAGCAGCCTCGTTATGCTGGTACCGCCGAACTTCCGCTGGCGGCAGCTGCTCGCCACCCCGTCAGTACTGGTCGTACTGTCGTCTCCGTTGCTCCTCCCTCGCCTGAGTCGCCGGGGTCACGGTCTCGAAGTATTTCCTATCAGCAACCCAGGTCTGTTCCCCTTGCGCGGTTAATACAACGCCGACTGTCTTCTGTACCGGAAGAGGAACTCAACGGTCTTGCGGACACTTCGTCTATATCTGCTTATCGATTCACCGATTATCACCAGCACAGTCTCTCCTCCCGTGATTATTCTGATGATAATACAACACCTCGCAGGTACCACCAAGAACAGCACCTTGGCGTTCCTGCTGTCAGTCATGCGAGCGTTCCTAGCCCGGACTCTGTTGACGAATATGAAGCCCAGCCGTACTCGTTCCTTCATGGAGCATCGCCCGCAAAAGTCCGTCTTCCTTCTGCGCAGGAACAGGAAGAGTACCTTGATCAAAGCCGCGTACAATCGCGGTCCAAAGGAGGGGGAGTGATGGACACATCACAGCAGCTCAAGAAAAAGCCGCGCGGGAGGAAAACAAGGAGCGACGCGTGTCCGATTTCCGCTCGATGACGTCTCTACTACTGGACTGCAGCTTTGGATTTGTTCTTTTCATCACGTTTGTCTCCTTCAAGCATCGTTTTCCATGTATTTTTTTCGCGGATTCCTCAGGGACGGTCATAGATATTCATCTTGCGATGGACGAACTTGGGCAGATCGCACATGTATTAATTTCACAGCCAATTGTTATTGAATCGCACTACAAGTACATGTACCATTTCACGGCTTAACGAATAGATCAGTGAACTTATCGACTGGCAACCTGGACAGCGACTGCGCGTTAGTTACAGTTGCCAGGATCCTTGTAGGTCGGATCAGTACTCGGTACTAAATTGCATAAAGTACGCTGACTCACTTCTGTTGGTGGGCCTCATTGAAATGTGCGGAGATGTGCCTCTTGAACTTCTCCATGAGAAGAGGGATACCTTCCTCGCGGCGACGCTTGTGTCCAACAGGGTACTCGACCTCAACCTCATCAAGAACTGTGCCGTCGTTCAATTCGACGAGGAGTGCATTTCCAATAGAGCGCTTTGACGGTTCATGATAGTTCACTGAGAATGTATTGTCCTCCACGCAGTGAATTTTGGCGCGTAGCGCATCGATACGGGGATCGGCAGCAGATGAGTCAGTGTACGAGTTCGAGGTTAGTTCACCAAAGATAAGCGGGTATGCAACCATATAGCTGATTGCATGGCTTTGGAGTGACCCGTGAGTGAATCTGCACCGTCATGAATGGGTTGGGATACTTACTCTCGATCAGCGAAGTTGTCCAAGGGACCTTGCTTGTCAATGATGCGAATGGCAGCCTCCTGTGTACGGATGCGCACGCTCTTAATGTCGTCTGAGGATTTGCCGAGTGCTTTGAGCTGCTTGTGGATGGTATGTGCGGCCTCGACTGCGGTCTGGGCATGGAATTCGGCGGGATACGAGATCTTGAAGAGGACGTTTTCCATGATGTATGAGCCGAAGGGCATTTGGAACTCGAATGGCTTTCCCTGGAGGTCTAGTTCAGTGGGGTGGAACTGTACTTTTGGGGTATCTTACTTTGAAAAGGACGTCATAGAAACCCCAAGTCTTGGCGGTGAGGACTGAGGGGAGACCAAGCTCGCCCTTCTTGACGAGAAGAGCGAGGTTGACAGCACGGGAACAGGCATCACCTGCTGCCCACGACTTGCGAGGGCCAGTGTTTGGTGCATGACGGTAAGTACGAAGGGATTGACCATCGACCCATGCTTGCGAAACGGCGTCGATCGTTTGAGAGTGTGAAAGACCGCTGCGTGTACCATCTTAGTTGTTGCATTCAATTCCAAAGGTACACTTACAGGAGTTTGGAGACAACAGCGGTACTGGCAACTTTGACGAGCACGACGTGGTCGAGACCAACGCGGTTGAAAGAGTTAAGCAGGGCAAGGCCACCTTGAATCTCGTGTGCTTTGATCATGCCCTCGAGAATGTCGCGAACGGTCAGGGGTTGTCCCTGGCGAGCGAGGTGGTCCGCAACCGCAAGAATAGCACCCAAGTTGTCTGACGGATGACCCCCTAGAATGTGGAGTGAGCCCATATGTAAGATTTATCACGCATTCGCATTGCTCAACATGAGAGTCGTGTACCGATCTATGCGTCTGGCTTGATAGCGAACGGTTCATTATTATCTTACTCACATTCAGCAGCGAGGAAGCAGTCATTGAAGTCCAACCAGCGGATGATGGTGCCAATATTGAATGCGCCACGAATAGGATCCAGCTGGTAATTCGTTCCGGGAACCTTGGTGCCTGTATCCAACAGTTCAGCAATTCATCACTCATTCATATACGGAGGTCGTACCATTAGGCACGACGGTGCCTTCTACAACGGGTCCAAGGAGCTTGGTACACTCCGGGAAATTCAAACCCTCTAGTCCGCATCCGATAGTGTCTATGAGACAGAGTCGTGCAGTTTCGAACGCAAGGTCTGAAGTGACCTGGTAGTTGTGAACATAGTCTGCAATGTCCTTCAGGACCTTGTCCGGTTCTGGTCGAATGGTAGATTCTCCGTGGTGAACAGACATTGGGCGTGCAGCAGCTCGAAGGATCAGGTTACTTGAGACCCCAAGTGATGATCGATAAGAGATGGAAGCACTAATCGACCGGTTGAAAGACCGTGGCACACGCCGAAATAACAACATCACTGAGCAAGAAAGAAAGGACGGTTCAAGTTGCAAGTCGGTTCAACGAATTCAAGTGCTCGCTTCCCGTGGGCAATAGATTCGGCTATACCGTGTAAACTGAAACACATGTTCCATCATATGATCCCTGGGAGGCACTTTCATTGTCCCTTCCGAGTCAACTCTACATAAAACGAATGCACTGACTTCTTTCCTGAGGAACTCGTACAGCGTGATCAAAGCACTACTATGCACGCTGCCGCATATTTCGCAAACGGATTGTAAGGTGAAGTGCACATTTTATTCAGTCTTCCTTGATCTTATAATATTTGTCCCTTTAGCAGCCCGCGTACTCTCATGCATTATGGGCGACGCGAGGGCAAGGGAACTATTGCTTCATGCCCTATCTGACTTTTGTAAGTTTGTCAAGCCCATCTTTATTAGACGGAACGACAAGCATATTTCCTCTATATCAATTACGGTGGTCTGCAGGCTAGGACAGACCAGCACATTGACATTGACACAACTTCAGTTCATGATCTCTGCCTGGCACGAAGGAACTACTAGATATAGTCGCTCAACAAATCGAGCGGTATTTCACAAAGGACAAATTTTCGGAGAACCCCCTGGTCCCCACCGGATGATTGACCCTTCCTGGTAAGTATATTCTGCCAGCAATAATGCCACATATGAAAACCCCACCCGTACGTTGCACGACAACATTGGTATGAAAATAATTGCGTTCGCGAACCGTGCACACGGATCATGATGCATGATGGTGTTGCCCCAATGCGTCGTGCTTATATTGCAGGGCCGCTTGGATATGCTGAATCCTGATTTAAGCTTCTCCGTTGCGTTTTCCCTTTCGACAGTTTATCCAAAAATTTCTTCATGCCATTCTCTACCGCGGCATCGTCCACTGTCGCTCTCGAGCACCAACACATCCAATTATTTCCCACTTCCCCCACCAACTCTCAAACTTTTTCAGATGTGCGTGACTCGGAGGAGGCTGCCCAGAGCATCGCACTCCGCATGATCACCAATGCGTGCACAGTGGACGGTGTCCGCATCGGTATCCACTATTCGAAGGAAGACGACAGTGACTGTTTTCGACTTGTCGCTTCCCATATATCCACCTGCCTACCTTTGTCCCCATATCTCTTTATCATAGCAACCACCAGTGTGTCGCCAACAATTGCTGGTAGTGATGCCTGTATTTCAGACGCACTCGTCATCTGCGGGTCAGATGAGGATGACATGCAGCGGGCTGTGCTTCTCGCGTCTTCCAAATTTCCGGGACGAGTAGATGCAGTCAACAAAAAGGGCACTCTCATTGCTCAGGCTGCATCTATACGGCAAATTGGCTCCTCGACATACCACGAAGCTGCCTTGTGGGACATATTGTTCAACTCCGTGCACACCCACAATCCTCATTCTCCTCCCCCTGGATCTCGCAGCATCGACCAAATTCTCTCCGACGCCCGGGCGAAGCTCGAGCGAATGACGCCCCAACAAGCTTACGACGCACTTCACGATCCCACATACCCGGTGCCCGTTTTTCTCGTGGATATCCGCCCTGCTGCAGAACGCGATCGTGAAGGCGAGATACACGGATCTCTCATCGTCGAACGAAACGTTCTGGAGTGGCGTTTTGACCCACGCTGCGAAGCGCGATTAACAATTGCAGATCGCTATGATTCGAAGATTATATTGTTTTGTCGTGAAGGATACACCAGCTCATTGGCTGCGGCGTCCCTGCATGAGCTTGGGTTGTTGAATACGACCGATATAGTGGGCGGTTATGATGCGTGGATCGTGGCTGGTCTTCCATGTCAATAGGGCAATTGATGAGGAAAGCTATCAAGTCAGTCGGCCATCGTTTGAGTCTAGTGATGTAATTGATGGGACATGCCTAGATTCAATCAACAGAGGAATTTTATGAATTGTAACCAACAGAGATGACACCGCAGATGTGGCAGCCAATACTTTCGGGTATGGGGTGGCACGGGGATCTGTGCATGACCAATATCATTGCTTGGCGAACTTGAAATAGCAAGCTTGAGAATGTTTTTATTGTAACTTTTATTGTGTATGTTTTATTGTATTTGATTGAGACGAATAAGACTCATGTATGTTCCAATACAATGCTAGACATAATTTACAAGTTGGCTTTTGTAGCACCAATCTATACCCGAAAATAATGATCTTGTAATGCGATGCTATACTCTAGTCGTCATGGTATTGTGAGCACTCATATCAGTGAAGTTGTCTCAAGTAAGAGAACGATACCTAAGAACATGGTAAGCACCATCAAGATCGAAATTCTAGTTGGACTCACTGTGCACGATGGAAGGTATACTCTGTGTGGTCACGTCCACAACCAGATCTGCTTTCTTGGGCGCCTCATACTCAGTGTCAACACCAACGAAACCCCTTATCTCCCCGCGACGCGCTTGAGCATAAATGCCCTTGCGGTCAGTGCTCTCGCAATGTTCGAGAGGTGTCGCGACATGAATCAGGAAAAGGTTCCCTCCTGCACCGCCATTTTGGAGAACAGTATCCTTCACTAACGCTCGTGACCGTTCTTCAGGGGCTATAGGTGAAGCAATGACAGCGGCCCCCGCGCGGGCCAGTTCGCCTGCTACAAAGGATATGCGTTGCAGGTTTTCGTGACGCTCATCCGGTGTGAAGCCCAACTTGACGTTATCATCTCGTACGGTCTCGCCAAGGAGAAGGGATACGCTGCGACCGCCCTGTTCGTTGAGTGCGACTTGGAGGGCCTTTGCAATGACGTTCTTTCCAGAGTTGTAGAAGCCAGTGAGGCAGAGAACAAAGCCCTGCTTGTTCCTCGGTGGGTAACTTTCTCGCAACCTCGTCACCACAGCCCTGATGCGCTTGTTAAATTAACGCGTAGTATACCAAGAACGGAAACGTACTCGTAACTGAACCAGTCAGGGATATGCGCCCCTGACTTTAGTCGCCTCCGCAGCTCCGTGCCAGAGATATCCAGAGTCTGCGCTCCAGCAGGTATTTCGTCCACCGGCTGATACTCATCGGTGGAGGGGAGGTATGTCATCTGTTGGAATGGAACCATCTCTATTTCAATTTCATCTTTGTACTTCTCAACAAGCTCCTGTGCGTCATATGGGCCGTAGAAATCTTTGCCCTGTGAGTTCTTGCCTGGTCCAGCATGGTCGCGACCGACAATGAAATGCGTTGCACCAAAGTTCTTTCGGATAATCGCATGCCATACTGCCTCACGAGGACCTGCCATGCGCATTGCGAGAGGGAGGAGCGCAAGGTGACCCATTCCATTCGGATACTTGGCCATGATGGCTTCATATACGCGGACACGAGTATAGTGATCGACATCTCCTGGCTTTGTAAGACCGACGACAGGGTGGATTAGGACGTTCGCCTGATGTTGGCGAGCAGCACGGACGGTGAGCTCACGGTGAGCACGGTGCATCGGGTTTCTGGTCTGGAAAGCGACAACTCTGCGCCATGCAAGTTTTTTAAAGTGGGCGCGGAGTTCAGTAGGGGTGTCTGCCAATCTTTTTTTTAGCAAGGTAAGTGACCCCAACACTGATATGACTTACATCGCAGAGCAACATAATCAAAGTGTGAGGGCGCCTGTATGGCTTGTACCTTCCCTCCTACATAGAAAGGTTTGACGCGGTTGCGGAGGTACGCGACGGAAGGGTGTGCTGGATCATCGGCACCAAAAACAAGAATAGACTCCTTGACGCGGTCATAGGTGTAAACGTCATCGACGGTGATAATTGCAAGTGCCTCGTCATCACGAGGATCCCGGAGAGTAATACGAGCGCCAGGCACTATGCTGAGATGCTCGATATCGGCAGAAGACACGTCAAGAGTGACAGGCATTGCAAAGAGTGTGCCGTCAGATAGTCGTAATGTATCGACGACGCTGATAGGATATTTCAGCGTGACTTTCTGTGGCTTGGATATCTCTGCTACCTTGTATAATCAGCTTCGTTCATGAAGCCTTCTAATGGACTAAAGCCGCCATTTATAATTAGTTCGAGATCACAGAGTTGACGCTATTCAAGATTCACATTCAGCTTCAAGATAGTATGACTTGGGAGACGAACCTCTGTGAGCACGATGTCCTTGAGCTTCGCAGCCTCATCCTTGAGCTGCCCTGATATGGGCTCATCTCGTGAAACAAGGTCCTGTATTATGTTAGATGGCGTACGGCGCGCAGATACAAAAAACGTACCTTCAAAATTCCGCCATGAGGGGTGCTGGCCATTTCTAATATTGTAACTGGGTATCAAGCTATGCAAACCAATAATGAGAGTTTAAGAGTTTACATATGAGCGAAAACCTCGGTGATTAGTTATGCAACCTGCTATCTGCGATGAGACGATATCACGCAATCGTGAGCTAGTGGCATGATGACGAATATAGGAAGAATAGATACTAGCTTCGGAAGATGTAACGGCTTGCGGTTTCACTGCCAGCTGAAGCCTTTCGCTGGTCATATGAACAGTTTGCAATAAATATTGTAACAGGCTCTAAACTGAATTGGTTACGATACGGTAAACGACTCGGATATACCTGTTACATAAGCCATGCCCTACTGCTCGTCGACATCATCACCGCTAACTATCTAATAGGTTTCTGCATTCTTCTGGGTGGTTCAAGCTTGACTAGTATCTCAAAGATAGAACGGATAAATAGAAATCCGTGCACAGTGGGAGTCAAGCACTGGGCTACTCCGCGGGATACTCTGGCAGGCCTGCAAGGACTCGATCGCCGTTCCCATGCATCTCATGCTCGTCACCCGTCCACATCGACCTGATCAGCACCCATGGTTTAGGCAAGCCTTACTGCAGTTTTGGAAAGGAATGACACTTATGCGTATCTTGACACGTATGCTAGGTTCGCAATGCAATATTTGTTCTACATACAGTTCTGAAACCACCAACGGGAGTCTGGAGTGTTCTATATTAGGGTCGGAGCATTCCCCCCCTCTGATGATAGTTTGTTTCCTCCCTCAAATGGCAGTACCGAGTGTTTAGTCCCTCACCAATGCCAACATAGTGTACTTGCTCATGGCATGTTAACAATGATTTTTAATATATCATAGATTGTAAATGAAGACCTTGCTCGGGACAAACAAGGAAAGTAACACTCGTGGCAGCTTGATGGGTAATCACATATTTCCAAGAGCGTTCCCGAATAGTAACCGTCAGTGACTCAGTGTGAAAATGTAATTGCGGAGTCTGCATGGGAGGCCATGAGATCGGAGGAAGAAAATAAATAACATCTTATCTTCCTAAGCTAACAGGTCGAACCGCGGCCAAAGCATCATGGCGTGCGGCCAAGCGTGAGGCGCATGACTCAAAGTTGCAATTATCCAGCTTTCTTCGTGAAAAATGTGGACAACTTCGACATCCCTGCTACATTGGCCTTCTTCAGCTTCTCTACACCGTGTGACGACTTGGCATCTTTTTTCTTCTTCTTATCTCCTTCGTCAGCTGCGTTAGCGTCAGCACTCGCAGTAGCCTTGGTGTCTTTTTTCCTCTTCTGATTTTTATCGCCAGCTGCGACGGATTTTGCAGGCTTTGCTCTCTTCCTGGTGTCGGGAGCTACAGCGAGCAAAGCGAGTTCTTCATCTCTGACCGTTTTCACATGAGCGTCCAGTTTGGAGAGACTAATGACCTATCAGTATCTGCTAGTCACAGTAAACGAGACACATACTCGTAAGACGCAATCAAGTCCTGCAATATATCCCGGGGGAGGTATTGCGATAGCAACTCACAGGCTAACTTGATCCGTCCCACTGGAGAGAATATGTCAGCTAGAGACAAACGGTGGAAAATAACGCACATTCAAGTAGTTCCTCTTTTCCATCATCCATCAGACCATCCTTCGCAAGGCTCCGTACCAGAGTGCGAGACATCTCAGCAACCCTGGGGTCGGATAAGCGCCCTACTTTACCCTTGAGATTTTCCAGCACAACGTCATGAGAATATCTGTACACGGTAATCTCATCCGTTATGACTTGAACACAGACATGTTAATGAGTGGTCGTGCGACGTTCTAAACATTTACCCTTCACATCGCAGACACGCTTTATAGAGGACTGGACAAAATCCAGAGACAGAAAGGAAATAATGTCGTCTGCGGAGACATTTAATGACGGATCCTTCTGAGCAACTTTCTCGGAAGCATCAGCAATCGTCGTAGAGACTTCCTCTATGATATCCTGCATGGGCCGAAAGTTGCCTTTTGAACCGTCGCGCTGTAAAACAAACATCGTCCTGGGGACTAGCACAACGCGTATAACAACATACCGCTTGTGGAACACGCAAAAGATACATGAGCAAAAACATGGGGTCCATGGGTGTCATCACTATGAGCTTTCCATCTGAATACCTGTGCGTCAGAAATGCATACGATTGGGACACCATGATCTGCACAACGCACCAGCGACGACTTCCTCTCCTATGAACCAGGTCCGCGCATTTGTCGGGGATATAGCTTGCACCTCTAATATGGAGCTCTTCTTTGTGGTATCATCTTGTGCATGTCGATCATGGATAAAGAACAGTGAAGCGACACCTTGTCGTTGTAAGCGTTGAGAACGACATTAGTCATATATCGACTAACCTGTACGCGGGTGTGGAAGTCTTAGAAATCGAGTCGCATGGCCGGGAGGGCGATTTTCTTGATTTAGCCGCGCAGTAAGTGTGTCAATAATGTCTGTACGGAATGGCAAGACACGTCGATACGAATGCTGGTGTGGACAAGACGAAAAGCTTACCAAGTGGCAGTATCGCAAGGTGAGTCGACATCGTGAATGAGTCTTCGACGGACTAGTATTGTATCAATGAGGCCCAGTGGGTATATGTATAAAGTTGCAGTGGTATTTAGTAGTGAAGACTCAGATACGTTGGAAGTTCGCGTTGTTTGCGTGTTGTTTTGCATGATTGCCATTTAGGGATACCCCCTTATTGGCGGTAGTAGTGGCAAGAAACACATCTGCATTACAATGCTACAAGGAACTTATACGCTATCACAAGTCGCCGCGCTGCCCGCGCTCACAGAAACAACGCCCGTAACGTCCAAGGTATTAGATGGGCAACCAGAAGTCCCCGTTCCAGTAATAGAGGGATTGGCCGCTGTTCCAGGGGTAGACACCGTTGGGCTGGTAGGAGCGGGCGTCCCATCCGGAGCAGTCTGTGGCGTCGTACCACCGTTGATAGTATCATCTGGGACGGTCTGGGGCGTCGTACCACCGTTGAAAGTATCATCTGGGACGGTCTGGGGCGTCGTACCACCGTTGACAGTACCATTGGGGGCAGTCTGGGGCGTCGTGCCACCGTTGGCGGTACCATCTGGGGTAGTCTGGGATGTTGCGCCTGAGGGTATGGATGGCGCTGCTATTCCGCTCGCCTGTGCATTATTAAGGCTGTCCGAGGCGTTGATGTCCGCGACAGGGCTGGTGCCGTCGACAATTAGAATCGGGGATGCCGCAGTGGAGGGAGTGGTAGGTGGAGGTGGGGCGGACTGTGGTGTCGCAGGTGCACTCCCGTTATCAGATGCATTGCTATCCGCAGGGCCGGTAGTTGCAGCTGCGTTTCCAGAGGGACTGCTTCCCGCAGGGTTGGCAAAAGTTCTGTTGGAGGCGTTGCTGTTGGCGGGACCATCGGTTGAAGTTCCAGATGTCGTGGACCCAGTTGCACCTCTAGTTTCACCTCCAGGTGTCTCTGAAGGTGTATCCCCTGGAGATGCAGGACGAGCGACAGAGTTGGCGGGTGAAACGGCAGGTGTAAAAGTTGCAGGGGTCGTCGAAGACCCAGCAGCGGAAGAGCCTGTGTTCTGATCACCTGACGTTGAAGAATTCTGCGGAGCGCCTCCTGGATTGGTTGTACCAGCCATGCTATCACTCCCTGCTGGACCGCCGAAAGCTCCAGAAGAGCAGCCGTCTTCCTTACGAGCAACAAGTATACCAGAGTATGAACGACCAAACTCGTGACACCAGACTAGAAGGTCGGTGAAAGTGCGCTCGGATAGTCCGGCGGGAGGGCTGAGTTCTCGTCTGCCAAGGAGCACGAGGGCGTGCCGAGGGTCTGGATAAGTGACGTCTGCGATGACACAGGAGGAAGGTGACTGGTAGGGCGGAAAGTCGAATCAACAGTGCATGAATAACGGAGGTTTAGGTACTTACATATTGGTGATGAGTGGTAACTTCAAGAGGCACTGCGAGCACGGCAGGGAGCACGAGAGCGAGCATTGAAAGGGAGCGCATTATGAACGAATGTGGGGTAGCAGATGCAAGCAACGAGTGTAAGAGAAGAAGTCGAAGTCGAAGAACAAAAATGGATTGGGTCGGAGAACGTTAAGAACGCTTTTTTATGTATCGAGCTCAGTGGCTGACACTGCTCGATCATCGTTGGCTGACGGATCTATTTCGGCGCTTTGAAATTCACTCGTTGGTGTAAACAAACCAAAATACGTTACATTCCGCTCAATCATGACATGCATGAGCGAGAAGAGTCCTCACTCAGATTTTCCCCTGTAAATATCTTTTTAGGTTCTCTGTGTCAACAATCTACTTATGAGTCTGGACCTCCGTCATGTATATGAATAAAGTAAATTCTGCGCATCATGGTGGTACGGCTATATCGACGTTCACCTTGGTAGTAGTAAGAGCTCTTGTGCAGCCTTTAGGAATAGTATCGAGTAGCTTTGCGCTGACAACAATCCAAATTTTTCGCTGTCCCCCTTGGCACGCACGCTTGTGGCAGATACCCTACAGCTTCAAATTTGTGTTGTTCCAGAACCCTGCAGCTTTATCACTGCGGCACTGCCACTCACCCTAGCGTCATGTCTCTTCTTTACACCACCCAGAAGACTCTTGCGCATCAAAGGACCACCTCTCTGAGTTCTCGTCACAGGCGAAATTGCCGCTTCCATTTGTGAATACGACAGAGATCTCCTAGAGTTCCTGCCATCGCTCGAAACAATCAACGTTTCTATCATCTATGAGGAACGTGTACGATGTGACAGTAGTGTCCGGAACCAATTGTAAAAACAGCTGGAAACTGTGCAATATGACACGACAACATTCTGAGCTAC
This sequence comes from Suillus plorans, assembly GCF_016647745.1. Classification (NCBI taxonomy): domain Eukaryota; kingdom Fungi; phylum Basidiomycota; class Agaricomycetes; order Boletales; family Suillaceae; genus Suillus; species Suillus plorans. The sequence continues at coordinate 480,892 of NW_024537389.1, forward strand.
CTGCGACCTACAGACAGTATGAATATCGTAAGTGTCTTTTCGACGATGCGGCCGGCCATGCGCAGCATTAACGCACAGCCCAGACTAGTTTAAATTTTCCCATGTAGATCTGTCGACAGAGATAAATGAATAACTTCAAAAATGGAGGAGATAGGTGCGGCGGACCAGATATTAGAACCAGCGTAATCACAGTCCATCTTGACCTCCTGCAGCTCATGATCGCTCGTCCCTGTGTTTAAAACCATTAATACATCATCTACATGACCATACATGTACCCTACCAGCATGACAAACAGGTCCGTCCGCCTTGTGACCCCACCACATTACGTGACTCAAAGGCGAGTCTACGAGGTTGGCGAGCGTCTGGAGGTGGCCGTATGCAGCCGGCTGGGGGCCGCGGGGTCGGCGCAGTGCGATTAGGGTAAAAAAACAAGCAAATATGAACAGTGCTATACATAAGTTCCAGATCTGAACGAGTGCGTGAGAATGTTGTAGTAGTTTCACAGGAGCAGTATATGCGAACCTGGGCTTCAAACATGTAGACCTGTAATTGACCATGCAGTGTCCAATCCATAGCGTCGGTGTTTACGGTGATCGAAAGCCCAAACATCCAGTCTATTATAATTGATGATGGTATTCAGTAACACCGAACAAAAAATATACACAGGTGACTCACGCAGGAAAGGCTTCACGGCGAAAAGTATCAGACAAATTGGATAAGCAAAAATCGACTTCAGCGGGTTCATCGTCGGTCTAAGTCCTTTCTTCTCGGTAGCGCATCTCCACTGGCTTTCATCTCGAATGACGTTCGCGATGAGCTCTGAGCAATGCAGCGCCATTGTCAACGGTCCCTGGATAACTGCGATGTTGATAAAGAGCAGAATCCACACTAAAAGATCGGCACCCGGCATGTCATACCAGATGGAAACGTCTTGTGGCTGCAAGAACGACCATGATATTTGTGGGGAATGGTACGAGATCCTGACAAAGGAGACGAGTACGGCCCATCCAGCGCATGCTACAACGACCCCCCAAAGAGAAATGACAACTTTTCGGATGCTGGTGTGAGCACGCCATGCAGAGGGTTGTGTCTTTGACGGCTTCACAGGACATGCGTCAATGCCCTGGTCAGACACACAACACATGCATCGGGAATTAAACCGGGTCAATTTCTTGTCGTGGACCAGTGCAACGGTCACATCGAAAGGTGAGGAGCTCCATGTCAAGACTTCGACTCCCCATATCCCCCTAAATGCAATCACTACCTGGAGAAGGAGTGCGACACCCAGAACAAGGAGAGGCAACCCTGTGATGGCAGCAGATTCCGTATTTGAGAAGTTGACAAATACGATAAGTGAGGATGAGGAGTAGGATAAAATGAGAAGTAGGGCCATGGTACCATTGAGCAGGGCACCATTAGGGTTTCTTCTACCACGAGCTGCGGTCATAATGCGCAGATTGGTGTTGAAATGAAGCCGACCCTCTGAGGCCAGTGCAGAACGCAGCGAGATGCTGTGGACAAAGCCAGTGGACTCTGTGCATAATGTAACAAGTGCATTTAGTATCAGTGACAATAACTCGACCTGCAGGGATTTCTGTAGTTCGGTGCCACCGAGTCTCATCAACGGAATCACCCCAGAAACTCCGCTAATTGTTAGAATGACAACTCCTGCAATAATGCAACAGACGCTGATGATAGTTGAGAGCACCAGTCCAGCAGTGGCATATGTGCGACTTATCAAACTGCGGTCATAGAGATCAGTTCCCGTGACAGCAATAAGCTCTGTGTCAGAGTTATCTGGGAGTGGTTCATAGGGAAGAAGACGTAATGGATACCAATTTTTCACCATGGGTTTGGAAGAAGCTGGCATGAAAGGAATGGAGAACATTGCGGTCAAACCGGACGCAGATTAAGTATGCACTCTTTGGCCAAGATAGCAACCACAGCCTCAAGGTGTCAAGGCGATCTGCCTTGAGGTCTATTCCCGTAAGGTAAGTGTGTACTGGAACGCTACATCACCTGCGTGGTAGTAAATCAGCAATGCGGCAGTGCTATGTAGGAGAGTGAATGTTGAGGCCTGATGTGCTAACCTTGACCTTTGTATTCCATATATGTGCTAGAGAGAAATAGGCCACTAGGACGGCTGCTGGCCACGCCATAAGAAATCAATTCTGCCTGCAGGTCTGCGATGGATATTGGAATGCGGCAGTCATGTAGTATTGCACAAAACAGTGAACTAGAAAAATATCAACGCCAAAGACAATAAACTTACTGGATCACAAAGTAAAAGCCATTAAATGAACTGGGAAGACAGCATTGCGCAAAGCTGGAAACTAGTTTCCGGTACCCTTGTTGGAAATTCCCCAGGGGCATCAAGATTTAAAATATGACAGCTGTCATATTATATTATCAGTGGCGTTCTTGAAGGTGTTTTCCTGAAAACTCGGTAAGCTCCATAAAACGTCGGCTAACTTACAGTTACTATAGGTCTAATGGAATCAGATGTATAAGAGTGCATTGCCGGTATTGCCATATCCTCCTTTCACGCCGAGCTTCGCCGGCAGGAACCTTGTTCCACAAGACTTTGTTGTGTCCTTACCGACACATTTTCGGAAGAAGGCATGCAAGGCATGTCGTGAATTAATCGTAGCATCAGCAGCAGTATATTACATTCGAGTGTCGAGCTGGAGTCACGATCAAGAAAAGTTGCGCCAACTTTGCTATCCTACGTGACATGACTGTGATCAATCGTTGCATATAGCTTCAATTTAAAAATTGTATGTACCATTAGTTGCGGAAGATGCACGCGGTCGAGAGAATATCGGTGAAAAGTTACTGACGAGTCATCCCAACGAATATCTGCGGGTCGAGGATCGGCGATTGGTGGAACTTGACGGGGTAACAGAGAAGTGGTCGGGAACACATGAACATTCAAGCTATCAAGTTTGAGGCAGTAAGAAGTTAGAACAATGCATGAACTCGCACTTTATCGGGTTTCGGTGTAGGATGGTGGCCATGAATAGCGTGAGACACTACTTCCATAATGAATTTGTAAGATATCGACGTACAGGGCACTTTCATTGAGGTATTCCTCACGAACCATTAAAGGTCGCAACAAAATGGCTTCATCTTCAGGTATGTAAAACTATCTGAGAAATAAGTTTATCTCAAATTGTCTTGTTTCAGCTGTCGGAAAGCTTTCCCGTGAGGAGTTTCGACGCCAAAAGGACCTCGATGCTGCCAGAAAAGCCGGAACTGCTCCTGCAGCTCTAGACGAGGAGGGACGGCCTATCAACCCTCACATTCCTCGTGAGTTTATATCATATAGACTTATTTATCGATTAATCTTATTCTCCATCACAGAATACATCTCGCAAGCTCCGTGGTATCTTGACACCGGCGCACCGTCACTAAGCCATCAACGTCGGCCATTCGACGATCGCTCTGCAGACAAACTCGACAACTGGTATGACCGTGGTGCAAAGGCAGGACCTGCTGCAAAGAAGTACCGAAAAGGCGCATGCGAAAATTGCGGCGCATTGACCCACAAGAAGCAGGACTGTCTCGAGCGTCCTCGAAAGAAGGGGGCAAAGTTCACGAACAAGAATATTCAGGCGGACGAGATCATACATGACGTAGCGACGGGATTTGATGCGAAGAGGGATAGGTGGAACGGGTATGATCCTGCAGAGCACAAGAAAATCTATGAGGAGTACGAAGCTGTCGAGGCAGCACGTCAGAAACTGAGGGAGGAAGAGATTGACAACCAAACAACAACGGATTTGGCTGCGGTACGGAAGCTGGCGAAAGCTGGAAAGAAGGAGGGAAAGGAAGCCGATCTTGACTTTGGTTCGAGCGATGAGGAAGACGCCGACGACGACAAATATGCCGATGCTGCCGATGCTGTAGGACAAAAACTCGACACAAAAACTCGCATTACAGTTCGGAATCTGCGCATCAGAGAAGATACCGCTAAATATCTCATAAACTTGGACCCAGAGAGTGCATACTACGATCCAAAGACTCGCTCAATGCGTGACGCTCCCATGAAGAATGTGCCTGCAGAGGAGGTATGCGTTCACGCTTCCTTCCTCGACTCAGCCCTAATTGTTCTCTATGACAGGCGAAATTTGCTGGGGACAATTTCTTTCGGTTCTCTGGCGAGGCTCCTGAAGTTCAAGAACTGCAGCTTTTCGCGTGGCAAGCGGCAGCTCGAGGGAATGATGTTCATCTCAACGCCAATCCCACTCAAGGTCAACTTCTTCATCACGAATTCAAGGAGAAGAAAGAGATGATGAAGGACGTCAACAAAGTCAGCATCCTGGCAAAGTATGGTGGCGAGGAGTACCTCGAACATGTGCCAAGGGAGCTCATAAATGGGCAAACGGAAAACTATGTCGAATATTCGCGGACTGGCCACGTTATTAAAGGGAAAGAACGTGCTAAAACGCGGTCAAAGTATCCAGAAGATGGTGAGCTTCTACTTTCTGATAGTTGTGAGATGTGGTATTAACACGAGTTTTAGTTTACGTTAATAATCATACGTATGTATGGGGCTCGTGGTACGACCTTTCAAGCAGTACCTGGGGCTATGCATGCTGTCATTCGACCATCCACATCTCATATTGCGCTGGTGAAGCGGGCAAGGAAGCTACACAGGCTTCGACAGCCCAAGCCTTGCTTGCATCATCACAGGCTCAATCAGAGCCCTCTGCCCAGGACAACGAGGTGAGAGCCCGAATAGACCAAAATTACTCGAAGAAGCGAGTAGGCGAAGGGGACGTCTCTCTCGATAAGGATCGGTTAGCGGAGGCCATCAGTGAGGAGAAGAAGCGGAAAGTCAGGGGAGACAAGGATGATGATCGATCTAGCAAGAAGATAAAAGGCTTGCAGAGCGGTAGCCGCGATGTTACTGAGGAGGAGCTCGGTATGTGTTTAATTTTCCATACTTTGCGATTGGACGCCTTCTGATGTGGCCTATCATCTTGCAGAGGCTTATCGAATGACGCGCCGGAACGCTGAAGATCCCATGGCAAACTACGTGGACAGCGAAGATGTATATACGCGATAATGTATTTTACCTTGCTTTCTCCTTGCTTTCTTCTATTCTTTATAGCATATTCTTTGGAGTTTTGTATTTGTCGAACGACGTTTGGGTCTATGTATTTCACACGAAGTCGAACAATAAGCGAATACTAAAGCTGTCGGGACGCCGTCATTTATATGACTGTTAAGTCTTTCCCATGACATTCTCAACAGCGCCTGCTCTATTATTTGGTCTGGGCGTACGCATTGCTCTCAACAAGTTCTCGAGCACTGCTGATGCCAGTGCTGACGAGGCTGTCATCAGCGATGTCATCCTTCTCGGCGTCGTCCAAGGCGTCGCACTATATTATACTTTAATGGAATATTCTGATCTCGCGTTCGTCGTTGCATTCGGCATCGCTGTCAAACTCGTCATCGAGTTTATGATGCTCCAGGACGTCTCCAGGTGCGCGACCACCTTGCTCGGTGTCGCCCTTGGTGTCCTAGTCACCGACATCCTATCGCAACTCATCGAGGACGGATACTTTTATGACTTTCACGGAGACTCTATTCACGACAAAGAGAGCACATATACCTCAAAACGAAAGCGTCTCGTCAAATTCCAGTCTAGCACCGAGTACCAAGTGATACCCCCCAGTCGACCACCGCGCTCCCGCAAAACCGAACCAAGTCAGCGATGGCGCGCGCCACCTTCGCTGACATCCACTTCTAGCATCGATCCCAACCACACCATGAGCCCGCCTGAACGGGAGTTGGCGATGCTACGCGCAAAGGCGTCGTTAGCGGATAGTGAGCGGAGGCGGTTCAAGGAGGAAAAGAAGTGGGCTGAGTCGCAGGGGAACTTTGCGCGGGTATCTCAGATGAGTTGGCAGGTGAAACGGTACACTGCTCTCACGCAGAGTTTCACTCGGGAAGCGGATGCGAAATTCCTTGAAGGTGAGACACATCCATCCACCTTTTCGATTGCATGTTCAATGGAATGGCTTTCTAGTGACTGCGATGAAACAACAGCTGCAGCTGCAGCCTGACGCTGTTGCCGCGATTGCTCCACAACCCTCAAACAGACATCAGGTCGATCGGCATACAAATCACTCTCGACAAACAGCCCAGGAGGTTGTGATTGATAGGCAATCCACGGTTACAGTAGATGTTCCAAGGAGGCATCGGAGGCAAAGTTCTGGGACCTTGAAGTCCGCAATGCGTCTTCAAGTACGATAATGACATGACGAGTACGAGTACGAGTAAGTAAGATACTCCTTCTTAGATGCTAGACCTGACGTTGTAAGGAGATCACATTACGATCCTGCAACCGTCACCGCCTATTTTGCTTCATTTACTTGGGGGCTTTTCTAGGACTTCTTTGTATCATTAGATCTGTTCTTTTTTTGGCACAGTGCAGAGCCGTCTCAGAAAATCAAATGTCCTCTTGGTCAGAGATTTAGTTGCAATTTGGTTGCAATTTCAATTTGTCTGGTCTAAGTAACATGTATGCATACATAAAGTTCCGTGTTAGCGTGTGGTAGATGTATATATTACAGTGTATACGTGTAGGTGTGTAAGTCGTACAGGGTCCGTCGGGCCGGCAACACGAGTGATGTTGGCCCCATTTTCTACTGGAAGCACCTTGAGGAAATTATTCATCCTCCCCCATTCAGCCTCAAATCGTGCCAATAGCGGCGGCACCAAAAACCAGGCATCATCCTAGTCGGCGGAGCAAGGACAGATCAACTTAGAGGATCAACAACATATCTACAAAGCACCCCGTTCATTAACTTTAAATACTACCGCGGACCACCTTCCATTCTTCCAACTACAGCATCTCTAGCATCCTGACATCCATCATATTCTCAATCGAAGCCATGTCCTTGACGCATGCCATGATACGGTGATCCGACGCAATCCTCTTGTACTCCCAACCACGCTGCTGCGCAACCAACAGTGCAGCAAAAGGTTGTCCGAGGCGAACGATTAACCTCAACGCTCGCGAATGAGCGTCCATCTCATTTGGTTCGTTTTCTCCGAGAGACTCGTCGGGTGAATCTAACTGCGATGGGAGTGGGGACTCCAGCACCCTCTGCGCATCGTCCGAGAAATCAGGCAGCCCGAAATCATGGCGGTCCCACGGACGGATGATGAAGAATTTCTGTGGGGTGGGCTGTGCCGGCGAGAATTGAGTCAATGTGTTTTCTGAGGTGATCAACAGGTCTTGAAGCCCATCTGCCTCGATGTCATAAGTGAAATATATCCCCCCGTGTTGATCGTGTCTCTGTCTGACTTTTGTGACAGGAAATGCGATGCAAGGCAGTTGCAATCTGTAGTTTGTGAAACGAGGGACACTGAGGTTGTCGAGCAGGGTATACAGTTTCGAAGCTAACTCCACAGCCACAGTATTTCGCAGCATGGAGACAGATGTCCGCATCTCGTCCCCTGGTAGAGATGGCAATGTGAATGCTAAAGCTTTGTACGAGGTAACATCAGCTGGGAGACAGCTATTGAAATCGGATGCTTTTCCGACCCAGTCCAGGACGGTAATGTCGCCCGACCGACCGACAATCTCCTGCAAGAGTCGATCGAGCGCGTTTTGTTTCGTCTCACCGTATATAACAGGTAAGTGGACACCGAAAATACCAAACAACGAGTATACGATGTCTTCCTGTAACGTGGTGACACGCGTTGACACCCATTTCAGCTTCTCGCGGGCATCTCTCATCCCCGGACGGAAGGCGACGAGGGTTCGTGTGTTTATGCCTGTTGAATTCTCTAACTCCTGCATAATAGTGGCAGACTTCTTGTGGTTACCAGAGTGGTCATTGAGATAGAGGGTCCAATCTGCACGGTAGAAGAGAATAACTCGAGGAGCAAGGAATTCTTGAACCGTCCATCCTCGTGTATTCCAATCACTGTTTGCCAGTGCGCCCCACTCCGCCGAAGGTGGGACATCTGACAGGTAGACGATCGTAAGAGCTGATTGGTGATACCAAACGAACATGGAGTTGACTGATCTTTGAAGTTCAACATTGTTGTTCTGGTTGATGCAGCACGTATCACTCCAAGCCCAACGATAGCCCAGATCGCGAGCCTTGTTGCAGAACTTCTGCAGCTTCTCTATGCCGCCAACTCCGTTCAACTCGTATACGACCCTGCCTTGGATGTTGTGCAGCAACGGCTCCCTGCGGTCCCATCTATGTGATAACATGACCCAACTGAAGAACTTCGCGACCGCCTTGTTGATGAGCTCCATGTTGAGGGGCGCACGCATCATTGACGCATACAAAAGCTTCTTGTACTCCGTACTTTTCATGAAGATTCTTATTTGTGCCTCTCGATCGCATAAATATCCGGTGGATGTCTCGAGTAGACGAAGTGGGGCACTTTCCAAACGAGTGTGAACGGCTCTTCGAATAGCATCATCTACTTTGGATTGCTTGACATACTTCCGATGCAGCTCTGCAAAACGAGTAAATAATCTTCAATTTAGCGGGTGAGTTCTTCAGGGCTTACGTCGTATCTGTGGGTCGGGTGTATCACTCAGCTTGGAGAGCATGCTGTCCAAGGCCTCGATTGCTTCGTCATAGCGTTGTCCCGTGTGGAGCGCTTTATGCTTCATCTCGTACCCAAGATGTGATGAGGGGTTGTTTTCAATGACCTGTGGATCAGCAGTGTCAGCACAGTTGCTAGGACAATGATGGGTGTCATCTGCACCTTTTCTGCGTCAGAAAGGGTTCCTCGATAAAGATTTCGTCCGAGCGCCCAGTGCGCCCAGTAGGAGTCGTACGAAGAATCTAGCTGCATCGCTGTGGAAAGTACGTTCTCGACCAGCCAGACCCGAACCTTCCCATCCTTGCCTCCGTTCACGAGCAGTTCTGCATTGGGAGAAATTGCAACGCAGGTAGCCACGACGGTGTGGTTGAGGGCATCTCCTATCTGCTGGTGTGTTTTTGTGCACCACAGCCGCACGGTTTTGTCGTTCGAGGCAGTGGCAATGAAGGAGCCATCAGAGGATATGGCGAGTGAGTTATAGCGCTTGCGACCGGAAGCTTGGCCGATCTGGTGTCCATTCGACGAGTTCCAGAACTGAAGTTTATTATGTGATATGGAGACAAGTTGCTGGCCATCAGGTGACCACACGATGCCTCGAACTGGCGAGGATACTGCTAGTGGCTCAGCGTAAAACCGGAAAAGTCGCCTGAGGTTATCGGTGCGCCGAACATCAATGTAGCCGTTCGATGATGCACACGCCAGTTTGAGTCCATCTGGACTGAATGCTACTCCTAACACCGCAGGATCTGAAAGGTTGCGACGTCTTGGCCTCCGTCTACAGCTTGCCAAGACATCACAAGTCTTTGTATCCCATATATGGACCTCATCATCGCCCGGTCCGCCAGCTGCGAGTCTCTTGCCATCAGGCGAGAAGCACACCGACTTCACCGGCATTGACCACAGTTCATAGAGCATCTGCATTCTCTTGACGTCCCAGATGACGATACCGTAAGATCCAGCACTGACGATTAGCCTGTCATCTGGGGAAACGGCGAGTGATCGCACACTGCCACCTATGATGCGTCCCTCTGGCTCGAATAGTCCTCCAATCGATGCTCCTGTTTCTACATCCCAAATTTGCAGGGTGCTGACTGATGAACAAGTGACGACCCGTCGATTGTCATTGAAGACCGCGACTGCCTTCACTTTACTTGTGTGCCCTTCTATCGTACGCATTAGCGCCGGTTGTGTTGTCTGTGCACTGGCAGGCCGCGTAGGCCATACTTTGAGATACGCTTTTTTGGCTATGTCAAGCAACCCCAACATGTTGCATTAGCCTACGAGGAGCGTGCTTCGGGGACATTGGTGTTAGTTGAACTTCCGTAATCTAATCTATGCAGGCGCTCACCAGTCACCAGGGTTGCTGACTACTTGGCGCGTGAGGGACGTTCAAACGCGGATTTGAAAGTCTCCAATTTGGGGGTTTCAAACACTCTGCCCTAACGCCATGACTAACGACAGTATTTAAGTCAAATCGGAACGGTCGAAAACGGACAAGCTAAGGGACGGAGAGCGTAGCTGTGAACTTTGACAGGAATGAGATTGAACAGATGTTGTGGGGCAACAGAACCGTTGCATTAGCTGTGTATTACCACGCTGTCGTGCCAGCTATGGCACGGATCTCTTCCACACATCAGCCCCCTTTTTCATGCAGGCTCCTTCATCCTGCACGTAAGTGATACACGTCCAGCGAGTGTAGGGACGGTCGTGTAACAGTATCAGCATGGGAAGCAAATGTCTCGAATGATAATGGCAAATGGTAACAGCGCTAGCCACCATGTCGAAAATAAACCCAGTCTTCGCAGGGGTTATGATACATTGTTCCAAGAGCCCGAAACTTTTAGAAAGTTGGCGCAGTTCTGGAGGCTCGGACGGATGGATATCGAGGAAAGTTGACAAGATTTGGCAAAAGAGGGAGGGTGCACGTGAGACGTTTTATGAAATCAATTCTTGTATTTTTGTCAAGTGCAGCCCTTCATTAATTTGCTGTAATGGGGAACCGCAGAAATCAAAATTTCATCGCGGTCCAGAATGTAATTGATAATTTGATACATGCATCATAAAGGATAAAGGAATCGTGGAATATTGCAACCTGACTTAAAAAAAGTTAATTGTGATAGCCAGAGAGCGTGAAAGCAAAAACGGGGGTAAGATCCAAAGCACAAGAGTGAGTATGAGTAAAATATTAATGAAGTACTATCGATGGGCTTTGCCATTGGCCTTCGTCGTGGTAGATGGTGTGCCATTGCTCTTACCACCTGTGATGGGCCGAGGCTTCTTAGCAGACGTCGAGGCTTCCGCAGACGCTCGTGGTGCAGCTTCCTTCATCACCATCTTGGCATGAATGTCCTCCAATTTCGACGCCTTGACTTTCTTGGGCCAGAAAAGTGTCACGAAACTGCGGTCAAAGATGAACATCGATACAGCTAGTCTAGGTTTCGTACTCACGCCCAGAGATGTCGACGCCATCGTTCTCGGTCCTCTCCAGCGGCTTGTTTATTCTGAAGAACAATCTCGATGCGTCGTCCAATAGCGGCTAACGAATCCTTGAGAATGGCAACTTTGTCGTCGCGAGGCATGTCCTCGCCAGACAACTTCAGTTGTTTCTACACAAAGAGTTAACGGTGGTTCGAACATCACAAGGAACTACTTACCAGCTGCTTCTTGACTGGTCTCAACTCTTCTTTCGTCGCAGCCTCATCCATCGATGGGCTAAAATTGCGTCAGGATCCACAATTACTTATAGTCTAGCACGAGACTTACCATTCGTCTGACGATTCGGAGTCGGTGAATGTGGGAGTAGGCCGTCTCTTGCGTCGCTTCGCTCCACCATCATCGATGGATGCCACAGCCTCGCTCTCCGCGCGCCGTTTCCGGCCGATCGGAGGTGATGATGACGACGACGCCACAGCTGTTGGGGGAGGAGTGGCCGAACCCTTCAAATGACCCTTATTCCGTAAAGAGCTCTCGTACGAACGTAGCTTCTCATCATGCTCGCGAAGTAGCCCAAGGAGGAAGTCACCTCGCCGGACGAGGTGAATAGCATTGGGAATTGGCCGAGTTGTCGCGTCTTCCCCCTTCTTGCCTTCCTCCAAAAAGAATTTGCCTTGGAGACCTAGCCGCACATCCTTCGCCATGGCCTCCCAGTTGCCGAACCCATATATGAAGGCGCCAACAAGAAGCATCGCATCCTCTTGCGGTCCCCACCGCCCAGACCAGTTGAGAGTCGGCCTGATGTTCTCAATCGGAATGGACCAATTGTAGAGCTCCTCCGTACTCAATTCGCCCAAAATATTGTTCAGAATGCGAAGGTCGCGATACCGTGATAGCACGGTCTCCGCATTGATGTTTCCGACATTGCGGAAAGTAACCAGGACGGCCTTGCTCTTCTGGGCATTAGTCAGGGTCTCCCCTGCCGCCATACGTTCCCGCTTTTCTTGGTTATTCTGCTCGACAGCTTGCGTGCAAACTTCGATGATCTCGTCGGAGACGTCCATGATCATGGCCTTGTGCTTGTCGCCAAGTTTAGATTCATTGACCTACAGAGGAAACGAGGCTTGTGAGCTCTGATTTGTGAGAAACAAAAATATACTCACAATAACATCGTAACGCTGACGAATGTCGCCCCAACGCTGCAAACTTCGAATAAGAACGCGGACATCTCGCTCTTTAAGCTCCATGGCCTTTTGACTAGCAGTCTTTCTCTGGGGTCCTGGGATTTTGAGTTTCTTCGGAGCAGGCGCTGGTGCAGGATGATCGACGTCCATGCCCTCATAGGACACAGGTGCATGGGTGCGCTTGCGATCCCTGAGTTCCGCCGCAACCACTTCGTCAGCCTTCCGCTCATCCTCCTCTTTCTCAAACTTGTGCCGCTCCTCAATGGGTATAATGTCCTCCCAACTCATGTCATTCTTTACGTCGCTCACGGCAGCGAATTGAGCGAGGAAGCTTTCACCACCAAGCGAGGCACCGCCATCGCCGCCAGCGGCCATTGTCTCATGGTCCTCGGCGCGGTTGAGAATATCATCAAGGTCCATCTCGTCAAGCTTCTGGTTCTGTTGCGAGTCGTCCTTGTCGAACCTGGAAATAGGGTTAGCGGAGCGCCTGACCAGGGGAACACCGTTACTCACATTTTCTGAGCACCGTATTTCAAAACTGCGGTGAGCTCGTCTTTGCTAAGATTGTCAGGCTTCGTGGAATCCTTGACCTTCTCGCCTTTTGGGTTAGAGCTCAGATGTGCCTGCGAAGTGTCCATTTGATTGATGACTAGCATGATATAGGTGAGATCAAAGTGGGTTAGATCAAGACATTACTACTCACTGGCATACTCCAACACCATCTTTTTCTTGGCCCTTTCGAGAACGTCCTCCTCCATTGTGTCCTTACTGACGAAACGGTAGACGCTGACATGGGACTTTTGCCCTATACGATGAGCACGTGCCATGGCTTGCAAGTCGTTTTGAGGATTCCAGTCGCTCTGCAAAGACGTCAATCATACGTATGTCACACAATGACCCACATACATCAAAAATAATGACAGTATCGGCGGTCTCCAAATTAATACCAAGACCGCCTGCACGGGTTGACAACAGGAAGGCGAAGTCAGGCGATCCGGGTGAATTAAAATGCGCAATTGATTTCTTCCTCGCATCTGACGCGACCATGCCATCCAGACGTTGATGTGGGTACCCACGAAGACTCATGTAATCACTCAAGATGTCTAACATCCGGACCATTTGACTGAAGATGAGCACACGATGACCATCTTGCCGAAGGCGTGCGAGGAGCTTGTCAAGGAGAACCATCTTTCCGCTGTTCATGACAAGGCCTTTGAGAGTGTCATCGTTAACATCAGTGCGCACTTCGGCACCGTCGAAGAGATAAGGGTGATTCGCAGCTTTCTTGAGCTCCATGGCAATGTTCAGAAGACTGATGTTGTTGTTCCCATTTGCACTCTTCACCAACCCCTGGAAGTTCTGGACGAGGATTAGCGAGAGTTAATAGCCAGTCAAATATAAGCCTACCTTTGTCAGGATGTTCTTGTAGAAATGCGTCTGCAAGGCAGACATTTCTACTCGAAGGATGCGCTCACTCTTTGTAGGCAAGGAAGTAAGGACATCACGTTTCAGTCGGCGGAGCATGAGTGACTCGAGTTGTTGATGCAGCTCCTTGATCTTGGCTTCGTGGTCCGCGTCGTTAAGGTCGAATTCGTTGGTCAAAGCGACTATAAACATCTCCTCAGCCACAGCGACAATGATAAAAATACGGCACAGAACGTACACTTCTCAGGCATCAGGAAGTGCATCAATGAAAGTAACTCTGCACGCGATGCGGCGTCAGCAAAAATCGCCAAAACTCAGTCGTATTAACACGCACCCTTGACATTGTTTTGCAGTGGCGTGCCAGTGATCAATAGCTTCGACGCAGCGGGGAAGGACCTCAGAGCCTCATACAACTGGCTTTCTGAGTTCTTGAGCCGATGAGCCTGAAACGGCCATCAGTGACTATTCTAAGACATTCTGCACTTCTATCTCACCTCGTCGACAGCAAGCGCCTGCCACTTGATGTCCGCAAGCTCCTTTGCGTCCCTTAGAGTAAGCTCGTACGTCGTCAGCAGGACATTCATCTTCAGTCGTTTGTTGGAGGGACCGAATTCGTACGTCCGAATGACCTCACGTGCAGGAGCGGTTCCTATGTAGGTGATGACATTCAGATCAGGTGCCCACGCCGCAAACTGCGATTGCCAGGCAGTGATAGTGGAAAGCGGGACGATTACAAGAAATGGTCCGTATTGGTGCATTTCATGAAAGAGGTAGGACAGGAAAGAAACTGTCTGTACGGTCTGCGCACAATGTTTTAGCATTCTGAAAGGCAAAAAAAATCCAATGTACCTTTCCGAGACCCATTTCATCGGCAAGGATGCCGTTCTCGCCTTTACTCCACAAATACGCCAGCCAGTTCAGTCCAGTGAGCTGGAAGTCCTTCAACTCACCACCCGTCGAGGTGATGTAGTCAGGATCCTTCTCAATCTTCTGGAATGATGGCCGCTGGTTACGCGCGTAATTAATGCTCTTGTAAGGGAACTTTGCCTCAACCTCTCGTTGTCGATACGCCTCAATTTGGGCCTTGGCGATAGGGCGCACTTCCTCCTGCGTTTCCCATGTACAATGCTCATAATTGAGCCCAGTCCATTTGCAAAAGTACTCTGTCATGCCCTCTGCACCGTCGCGGTGCGAGACAATGCGTTCGACGACCTTATAGGTCTCGAGCTCCTCCTTTTCGCGTTCTTTTTCAAGAAGCAATGCCTCAGCATCTTCCTGAGAGATGCCTGGTGCACTGAGGCGAGACTGGTACATCTTGTAAGCTTTGATATAGTTGTCAACACGCTTGAGGCCCTTGAAGCGTTTGAGAAATTCGTAGGTCTCATCAGTGTTATGCAAATGCGAGAAATTTTTCCACTTGATATGAAAACGCTTTGAGACATGTCAACAACAATCTGCTTGCCCAAGATAATTCTGGGACTTACAACATTATCAAACCAGATATCCTCAGGATCGTCTTCGCGGCCCTCATCTCTGCAATGACTCAAGACAGACTCGATCTCATCTTCCTCTTTGAACTGCGCGGTAGGATCGACATAGTACCCTTGATCGACATCCTCTTCTGATAGCTCAGCGAGAGCTTGGACATCATCAGTATAATTGGGAATCTTGCCGCCTCGACTGGAGACGCGGATTTCGTCTCCAGAAACACGAGGCCGTTTCTTCTTCTTCGATCTAGACCCATAATCTGAATCTGAATCTGAGTCGTTGTTCCGGGAGATGGCTGTACAAAAGCTAAGCGCGAGCTCCACCGTGGAAACAGGGTGCACACCTTTAGGTCTTGGTGCCGACGATGACGGCTGTGATTTCTTTTTTCTCTTCTTCGGAGCTTTCTTTTTACCGTACTCGTCATCTGCATAGGAGCCATCGTCCTCGTCCTCCTCGTCCTCCTCGACGTTATCTTCGTACCCCTTGGGTACAATGCTCAACGTTCTCGGAAGGAAAAGAGATGATAAATAACATACCGACTCTTCGACATCCTTTAAAAATGTAGATGACCTTGAATAAAATTGGAATTACTAACATATGATATGTGAGACTTACGGAGCCTTTTGGGGTGTAGGAGGATGGCCCAGCAATAGCGAGAGAGGTAGCGTCATCGATGTCCTCTGCATCGCCATCAGCATCTGGGTCTGGGTCTGGGTCTTGGACATTATCGACAGGAGTGTGATGATTGTTGACTTGTTCATTCTCAGAGTCAACCTGCATAGAGTCATCACTGTCATAATTGAGGTTAAGAGCGTCGGGGTTGAGCGCCATGGTGTCGACGCTGTGATGGACAGTGGAGGGGGAGGATGTGGTTGGGGGTAGAGAGGGGAGGGAAGAGGTCGTCAAGGATCTTGTTGACGAAAATGTTCACACGTGTGGCCATCGCTACGGACAACGCCGGGCAAGGCCCCATCGTCACCGCTCATGGCATTGGTGAAATCCGAGTTGGGGCATAACATTTTGGAGTAATTGTGTCAAAAACTTAATTTTTGGATATAATTGTGTATAAAAGTTTATTGTTCTATATATATATTATGAGAAGTTTATGGTTAAATTAATGCGCCATTGTCATCAAAATTTATCGTGTTGAGCCTGGCGGTCTTCGGCCATCGAATACAGCATCATGCCACCCAATTCACGGCTCCCACAAACCGCATCAAGCACACCAATATTAACAGCATCCTTGTTATCTGCCGCAGCCAGCCTAACCTATATCGGCTGTTGCTCAACTATCTGGACTGGACTGTGCCATATCATCATCTCGAGCGTTGGATATTGTGTAGTTTCTCAGCTTGATTCACCTGATCATGAACCCTACCTTGTTCACATCGCCAGAAATACCCATGGCCAAGCCATCATTACCTCTAAATCTCCGCCAAATCCACGCTCCTCGGCCTGCAGTGCTCGCCGCCGAGTCCAATGTCCCCGAAAGTCTAAAGCCAGCAATCGAACATGGTAATCATATCTTGTTACACCCACGTCACGTCATGATCGCTACAGGGCCTGTTGACCGCAGTCATTTTGTAATAAATAAATTGTATAACACGTTGCTCCCCACACCATGCCTTTCTCAGGCACCTGTGCGTTCGTCGAAGCATATAATTCCAGTGCCAAGTCATCCAATGAACAATCATCTCGCCTTTTGCGCATGCCCCTTCATCGCCGCGTTGCGGAACCTATACCTCATCTTGGGTTACACTCACCACATCACCAGCGCTCATCACATAATATATACATGCGGCTGCTCGCTGTACGGTGACCAAACCATTGGTCTCTTCCCTCGAAGGATCATCAAGAACGAGACCCTGGCAGCTTTCCTACTAGATCCGGCAACGTCGTATCGAATGTTCCACCAGGGCCGAATTTCGATGGGACTGCCCACTGATCTGCAACGCCTTTTTTGGTCTTTCACGGCCGTCCGCCAGCGTTGCTGAACTATTTGTAATTCAATTCTTGGTCACGTGTGTTGTCGCCAATTTAGCTTGCTCGCTGACCCCAACGATGAACACATCAATTTTCGATTTTTTTCTCGCCCCTTTAACTAGAGGACCCTCTAACACCCATGTTACGAAGAATGTTTACGCGCCACGCTAATTTTGCGACGATACCCCTTCAGGTCGTCTAGATCGTCCCAAAGCTGGGCTTATCGCTCTAACGACGTGGCATGTTCAGCACTGCGTTCTTGTCCCAAGTAGCCCGTGATCACCTCCTTTGAGAGCTCCTATCACATCCCCTTCGCGCGAATATGGTGGCACTGTGTGTTGAACTCTATGACCCTGGATAATTGATCATGAATATAGACCAAAGACACGCATGTCCTAGGCGAGATCCGAAATCTTCATGCTCCACAAAACAGATCCAATAACGTTGATTTCAAATCGGCGCCCCTCGCACGAGATCATAATCAAGCGCTTGTAGTACGAGAACACGAACCGCAAGATAAAGTAAGTGCATGTGGCCATTGGCTAAATTCACAGATAACATGTGAGAGTCAGCAGGCTCGCTGAAAGTTACTGCGATACTTGTAGCGAGTCCGCCGATTTTCAGGAATGTGACATGGTGACATCGACATGTCGTGCTTGCTTCCCACTATCTGCACCTGACGGACAGACGTAATCTGGCTCACTCGCTTTCTGCCTCTTCTATAATTTCTCAGTCTAACCCTAGATTTACAGATCACACGATAGAATCAGGCTCACAGCGGATTGGTGTTCAGCAAAGTAGAGAATCTGTGACAAGCAACAACGCTGTTAACTGCTTCATCGGCTCCGTGGGAGACACCCCATTGGTGAGGAGATCCATCCGCGAAGGCAGTGAAATACCCCTCTAACAGCGATTATACATGCTTAGATCTATCTTAAGACGCTTTCAGAGCTGACAGCTGGATTCTAAAGCCCCGCAGGCAGCGTCAAAGACGGTTGCCGTCAGTATAATTCAGGATGCGGAGAAGAAGGGTTGGTGAGTGGGCATAATGTACTTAATGACGCATTTAGTGTTGAGATTTACCCAGAATAAAACTCGGTGGAACCGTTGTCAAAGGTACCGCAGGCAACACTAGTATCGGCCTGTCTATGTTTGTAGAGCCAGGGGCTACATGCTTAACACTCAGGTAAATGCAATCATTTGGTTACTGTTTTTTTGCTGATGCTTTGTTCTCAGAGCCAAGCGAAGATTGACCTTCTCCAGATGCTCAATGCTGAAGTCTACCAGTTTCCGCAGTTCCCCACGAGACTCTGAACTACAATCACCAGGCGGAGGAGTATGCCGAAAAGCTCAAGAATGTCATGGACAGACCAATTCGATAACACCGCGAATGCACACGTCTCCTATATATCTACTGGGTCCGAAATATGGGAACAGAGGAAGGGTGAGATCGACTGCTTCGTTTGCGCGGTACTGGCGGCACTCTGGCCGGAGTTGGCAAGTATCTGAAGGAAAGGAGCAACGGCAGGACGCAAATATAGCTCACCGATCCGCCTGGAAGTGTCTTATACGAACATGTCAAATCTGGTGGAAATCTCGTTGAGTGTTCTGAAAGTTCCATCACAGAAGGTTAGACTTATCCTGTGTATTATTGTGATCGTGATGGCTGAACGTTCTATCGTGTCCTCGTCACATTCATACAGTGATCAGTTAGGGTCGTGTCACAAGTAATTTTGGCACTTTTGTAATGACCTCGCGGGGGCACTTCACATACGGACGAGAAGGTGATATCCATGTTGTGTCAAATTTTTAATACTGAAGGCTTGTATGTAGGCGTTTCCTCGGTGCTGAATGTCGTTGCAGCTGTGGAACTTGTACAAAAGTTGGGGAAGGGTAAGGACAACAGTTAACCGTATTTCAATGCCCAAGCCGAGACTCAGTTTTGTCTACCAGGCTCTCAAGTTGTAATAATATCGTACAATAGGCCAGTGCTAGGGAACTGCATGGGTGGACCCTGGGGTATGAGTTGTGACACCTGCACCCACACCCCAGGGAATACTCATATCCACCAAGCAGGTGTGGGTGAGGCCCCCCAAGGGCTGATGCGCCCAAAGCATGCCAGCGCTGTAATAGGATATTTTGGTGATGTACATTGCAACACTGTTATAACATAGGTTGACCAAAGGTAAATGCTCGCAGGTGATTGTGGTGATGGCGAGTGCTTTCACTAGTTGGAAGTCGATTATGCGTGCTTGGAAAAATCCGGAGTTTTCCCTGATGGTAATCATATCAAATGTGTCACCGACAAAGTTTTCGGAATTGGGGATTGCGGCATGATTCAGGAAATCGGGGAGTCAGTGGTATGACTAGGCGGAGTTTAGAAACATTAGTCAGTTAGCGGAGTGTTACTAATCAAACTTCATGCATTGTCATGATTGCCAGGGAAGTGCCAGACTGATTGAACAACTAACTGATAAGGTTGCTGATTCTACCAAGTGCTCCAGTGAATGAGACTGAGTCTGCAGGAAGTTCTCAGAAGAAGGAATCCTTCATGACGAAACTAGTCCGCGAGCTCATGCCATGCAATGCCCCTAGCGATCACGCGCATGCGACTGACGTCGATAGTCATGATTCCGTGCAATACAAGATTATTGACTCGGCAGCCAACAATAGCTCAGCGCCACCGGCCGGCTCCAGTGAAAAGCAGGATGAAGTTAAGAAGGAACGCGAAAAGCCAACTTTCCCAGTAATTATTGGCTCGGAAGCGTCCCCTCTCTCAACGCAAACCCGGGCCACCCTCCCAGAGGTCGACGTTGACGTTTCCCTCATGCCAACCAAGATCTTCTTCCCCAGGTTTGAAACAGAGGGGATGACCAGCGGAGCAGTCCAACCTCCAGGATCGACAGGGACAGATACCTCCTCGCCTTTACAAATTTCTCGTGATGACGCATCATACACATCATCGAGGGGTACCAAATCACATGCTGAAGATATCTCACATACAGCGACAGATTCTGAAAACAGTATCACAGACCTTAAAGAGGGCCACGGAGAAAAGGAAGTGCCTGAAATCGAAGAAGTAGAACCGATGGAGGATGCTCTTATCCTGGATGGAGGTACTGGCATCCCGATAGGGCCCGTGAGCCTTACAATATTTTCATAGACTGCGGCTGATATTTGTTATTCGCTAGGATGGTGTACCACACCCACTTTTACCCCCGATATCATCCCAACACAAGGGGCGCAAATGTCTCGTCCTTGACCTCGACGAGACCCTTGTTCATAGCAGTTTTGGGGTGGGTATTCCACCTTACATTCTATGCTATTTTTGACACATTCCTTTGAACCTTCAGTCTCTTCAACACGCGGATTATATTGTACCAGTGGAGATTGAGTGTCTTTGGCACGATGTGAACGTCACCAAGCGTCCGGGTGTGGATGACTTCCTGAAGAAGATGGGCGAAATCTATGAGGTGGTGGTATTCACCGCCAGCGTGAGCAAGGTCTGAGGGTGTTGTTCTATGTACATTAACGTTGTTATTCATTTTCATTTGCAGTTTGCGGACCCGGTCCTAGATAAGCTAGACATTCATCAAGCAGTGTCGCATCGACTATTCAGAGAGAGTTGCTATAGTCATAATGGAGACTATGTCAAGGTAATGGACACATGCTTCCTGCATGTTTCGCTGTTCGCTTACTCTATCTAGGATCTCTCCCAGCTGGGTCGCCCGCTTGCAAGTATCGTCATTCTGGACAATTCTCCGGCATCATATACTTTCCACCCCAATAATGCGATCCCTGTTTCTTCCTGGTTTAATGATCCACATGACACGGAGCTCACTGATCTCTGTCCTTTCCTTGTGGATCTTGGTGGCGTAAGAGATGTTCGTGGGGTCTTGGATGCTGATCTCAGTATGAGTGATGGAGTATTGGATCTAAGGAACCAGAAATCAAGAGGGCTGTGAGCTGCGACGGCTTTGATCTCGCAATTTTTAATGAGATATTATTTGGAACATCATATTGACATCTGGTTTGGGGCTGCGATTTTTCCAGTGTAGGGTGCATTCGTACGACGCCGATCGTTACCAGTAATTCTTGCCATCAAGAGCAGCTAACCATATTGCGATATATCTTCTACTTGCATAACTAGTATTAACATTGTAACATTTTCCTTCCTGGATCTTTATTTCTGTTTTCATTTCACACGTACGGCGATGCCTCTCTTATCTTGTTCGCACAAAATCACGATATATGACGAACTATCATAATTGTAGTGTTAACGCTACTTACTCACGATTGTATCTGCTTGCTTTCCTCAGTCCCAGGCTGCGCGAGACGCGTCTGTTTTCAATCACGTGAGCATCATAACCCACCGCGACGCGTTTATTGATCTATGTTTGATTGAACTGAACCTACATACTAACCAGCGGTCGTCGTGACATACCACGCTTTACAGGGACCGAACGTATCATAAAGTCGACGAGATATGTCATTCCCCAAGGGTTCACGTTTTGCAACAGAGAAAAGTACGTGTCTGGGTCCTTGTAATGACACGCAGTTCATCATTCCGACTCTTGCAGTTTCCAATGCTCCAGGACCAGATACCTACAGCCTGCCAGAAGGTACGTGAAATAATGAACGCATTTGCATTATTTTTCTGACATTAATGTTACGATAAGACCCGCTAGACGCGAACAAACGAGGTTCATTTCTGAACAAAACCGATCGTTTCTCGAAGGAAAAGGTATTCAGTGTTCCAGGTGAGCTTGACGGTTCTGTGGCAGTACAGCACCAATATATTTACAGGACCAAATTCATACAATTCTGTGCCAAGAGCTGTGCAGAACGCATTAGCCGCTAAACATGCAAGCGAGGATCGATACACGATACTATTGAAGAAACTAGAAGACTTGGAAAAAGTACACGCTGATGGTAAGAAGGCGGTAAGATAATATTTTGATCGTTTTCCAAACTCTGGACTCAAGCTGTGTTATACAGCATCAAACCGAAATCGAACGCTATAAATTCGAAGTTGCTCGTCTTTCGAAGACCAGCTTGGAGCAGGGCGAGAGATTGGACAAGCTCAAGAAACATAACGAAATACTCGAATCGCGAATCCAAGAGTACAAGAAGAACAATGCTGCTGATCAAACCGAGCTGAAGGAGCTACGTGTCAAACTTCGCACGTCCGAACATGAGCGCACACAGCTTGTCAGCAAGCAGGGGGAGAGCAGCGAGACGAAGAAAGCACTGCAGAGTCTCGAGGCAAGGAGGAAAGACGAAATTCAGGAACGTGAGAGGAAGATTGCAGAATTAGAAAAGACTGTATCTGCAGAGAGGAAGAAGAGAGATATTTTGGAAAGCTGTGTCAATGAGGCGAAAGGAAAGGCGGATGAAGAAGCACGGAAATCACGCGACATGATGATAACAATCCAAGCAAAGCTTGACACGGCTAATAAGGACTGCCAACATGCTCGCCAAACACTTACATCTCTGCGAGGGAGAACCGAGAACCAAGAGAACGATTTTGCAGCTCGACTGGACCAATGCCGTTCCGTCCTTTCTCGTGTCGCGGAGGAGTATGGTCGCTTGGCCACAACAAGCGTCGCTGCATCAAGTCATACCACACTTGTGAAGGACCATACCGCACTTCAATTACGTGCATTCCGGTTGGAACGAAAACTAGCAAACTCAGAAGGTCAAGTTGTTGAGCTCGCCAATCTTGTCCGCCACACTCAGGAAGAAAATACGCTCTTGTGTCAAGAACTGTGCGACACTCGGGAAGAAGCGGCTTTCCACTTGCAAACCTTGCAGGAGAATCAAGCTGTCCTCGGTTGCTGCTCTCACTGCACTGCGCTTCGTGAACTCCTTTGTCTGGAGGGAGACATCGACCAGGGCGAAACAGACATATCTAAAGAAACCATAGCGGTCCAGGAAAGTGCTCTGGCGTGCACTAGGACTATATCCGATTTCTATCGCTCTCATATTGACGAGCTACTTTCAGAGTGTTCTTGCCTTCAGGGCATTCTCGAGAAGCAGCATGAAATTGACCGTGCACTCATCGACCAACTTGGTCGTAACTCAGTCGAAGTGGATATTGTACGGGCTGAGCTCACCAAAGCACAGGTTGAAATCACCACCGGACAGCGCGCTCTGACTGACGCCCAAAATTCTTTGACGGAAGGCCGTGCAGAACAACATATGTTGCAGCGTCGAGTAGAAGAATTCGAGAATAGTATGCGAGACATGGCGACGAGCCACACACAAGCTTTACAGAGGGAGCGCGACACTTCTCAGAAGTTGTCCGTTGCACTCCATGTCAGCAAGACGGCTGAGGACGCTCTCAAGGCTGATATCGAGCAGTATGTATCCGCCGCCTGTACTTAGACCACAGAAAACTGACCTGAGAAACCTACACAGGTTGCAGGCAGAGCTGGCAGATTTGTCACGTTTCCAGGAAGCATACTATAACTTGGTGGATGAGACTGAAGCACTAGTGGCGAGAAACAACCTTGCAGAGGAGGAGGCCGAAAATCTCAGCAAGTTTAATGCTGAAATTCTTGGCCATAAAAATCCTGTTCAGAGGATTTTATACGTCGACAGGATTCGTCGGGAGCTCTCCGAGGTCAAGCAGGTATGCATCTTCATCGTCTCATCTTTCGCTTGACTTACAGCTACTAGAAACTACTCGTGTGTATCCGCGACCGGGACGCCATATCTGCAGCGAACGAAGACTTGTTGCATGAAATCATGATGTACAAGTCCGTCGCGGTTCCAGGAGATAGCAAGCCTCGGACGAATTTAACCCGTGTGACACGACCTCCCCTCATAAGCCAGAGCATGAATATCGTGGCAGCGACTTCCATCCCGCCTTGTGTTGCATCAGATGCACTAATTAAAGCAACCGTTCTAGAACACATACCAGGAGATATGACTTTGGATGAACTGATATAAGGTACCATGTAATTTATCTACGATGTGTATGTAAGTGTGAGTGATAAATACTCGTCTCAAACCCATCAAATATTCATCCGAGTCTATGCAAAGCTCCTGCAGTAGATCTATTCACAACAGCCAGCGTATCATAGAGTATGTATGTAGTACAGCAAGACATGTACTAGTATCGAAATCGAATATAATAATCATATAGACACAAGAGCCTTACATCTCCTCCTTCGCCACCGTAAACTGCCATGCACTGAGCCACGACGTCCAGATCACTCATGGAACCAACTATTCAAATGATCATTCTCGGACAAGCCGCATGCTCAAAGGCAGGTGAGGAGTTTCACCATCTCCTGCAGGTGCCTTCACTACCGGTATGTGGAAACCAGTCATTTTCCAGTGTATCTCCTTCACATTTCCGTTGTCGTCGGGTTCCGACGGCAGGGCAAAGTGAATGGCTGGCAGAAGAGTGGCCAACACGTCCTCTGAAATGCAAGCTCTTCAGTGCAAAGTCCTAATTACCAACATGTCAGATATCTCACTTATTTCCATTTCGGCAAATTTGAAGCCTCTGGGGGTTACGTATAGTGAGGACATATTCAGGTTCAGGAAAATTGGCATCTTACATGCAGGAACGATTGCCTGCAAGGAAGGTCATCCTGAAGGTCGTTTAGCGAGACGCACGTGACAAAACAACTTCTTGCGACACACATAGATGAATAAATACCCGGATATTTCACTCCGTCCTTGTCCCCAGGTGAGACCCCTAAAAGAATCTTGGTGAATAACTACGTCTCATGACTTGCGCAAAATGTAACCTTGAGAAGATTTGAGCCATCTATCAGGTTTCCATTCTGACGCATCTTCACCCCAGACAGCTTGATTATGATTCGCAGCAAGGATGGATATGACGAGTCTCTGGTTCTTAGCCACATGGATTACATCGATCTCTTCACCAGATGCAGACCGAACTGGGAAGTGTAATGGGACTGATGCCGATCTTGTAGTTCTTCAGAAGTGTCAGCAGGTACCGTCTCTCGACACTAAACTAACCTTCGAGTGAGAACAGGCAACGATGGATAGAGCCTTAATGTTTCTCGAACAACTGCATTTAGTAAAGGAAGATTCATCAATACATCATATGACAGCCTGGCGGATGCGCTTTCATCTTTGGCGTGCGAATGATCGGGGTCGGGAACTTGATATGCAGCCATAGCACCACAAATTTCTATCCTCAGTTGTTCCTGGATATGAGGGTGCTTTGCAAGCATGTACAGTGCACGAGCCACTGCTGCCGTCGTCGTCTCGAGACCAGCAAAAATCATGACGCTATCCGATTGAGAGGTCAGGTTTAGCCACGGGGAAGCAACTAGAACTGACTTCATCTGTCCCAAGAGCTCGGAATCACTTAGTCTATCTGCCTCGGAAGATGAGGCGTTTGCCCTGACTGTACGTGTCCCACGTGAGAATGAATACTGCATTGCCAATAATTACTCACCCATGATAGACATCATATCTTTCCCCGCTGTTCCTCCCAACGTGTCGTGGGCCTGTGATAGGGGAGGGGAGGGTAGCTGCAGCTGCAGCGCAGCCTTTTTCTCTTGAAAGATGGCCCTACTGGCTGAGTCCATGATTTCGACTATTTGGCGTAGCTCTCTAAGATTCCTCATAATTTGCGTCGGCAGCCAACTTATCGTCAGCCAGTCTAACATCTTTTTTCGCCAGTAAAGAGAGCAATTGCGCATAACTATCGGAATGATAGGACGAACTATCAGGGTTTTAGCGATGAATGGACTGTGAGACAGAGCATGTCAAGGGATGATTCCACTGGCAGGTTAGCCTACGCACCCTAACATTCGTAGAGCATTTGTATACTCGTCCTCATTTCCTGTCTCTAGTGCAGCTGAATGGTAGCCCAGCACGCCCTCGCAAATACAATCCAGAGAACTGCGGGAGAGCCAGGGTAACACATCGATTTCTACGGACTCCCTGCATCGTGCATGATCATCCTCACTGCGGGAAGAAAGATTTGACACGAGAATAGATTTTAGCTGATGGGAGATGGTTTGAATAACGGGCAGGAGCTCCCGCATATTGGCAGTGGAGAACACTGGATTGAGCATTTTGCGCTGCCTTCGGTGCTGTTCCCCTGTACTAGCAATGAAAAAAAACCATGATGATTACCAACAAGATTTACCTAGTGTCGAAATAAGACCGTCGCCGAAGATAAGCTTATTGCAACTCGAGGAGGGTCAGTGAAGGACGTTCGAGCAATACTTGACTCTTACGACAAAAAGCTGTCATTTTCTTCAAAGGTATGCTGCTCCTTGACAAGGATATGATGGAGCGCGCGTGGGTCTGATACATATAGCCATTCCTCCTGAGGTCTTCACATCAATAATCATGTCTTATGGAGGGTAATGCATAACGCGTACTCCAAATAACACAGGGATCCTAACAGCTCCACCAAACTCTGCAGCAACATCTAAGCAGCGTTGGAAACCGTCCACAAACATCCACTCCATGTTGCCTACAGCGATGAATGTGAGCATTTTGAACTGACCGCTAGAGAAAACTGACCTTTCCACCAATGTTGCTTATCTGGGCCTGCAACATCTAGGGCGTTTGCCTTTCTGGAGGCATGTCTCCGAACAAGCTTCCATGCTGCAAAGGTAAGCACACTGTATCCAATAAGTTGAGCGAGAGTCATCCTGTAATATGGTCAGTATGTAATTGTACTACTACCACACGGCCACACTGGTTGCCGCGATGATGGAAGTTCGGAACACGATTGTCGAGTGCTTAAGAGACCGAGCCTACTCGGGGCAATAGTCGGTTCATTACTATTAGTTCATTATTAACTGATTCGTTATCTGGTTTACGTACTACACGTCAAGCCTGCTTCCCAAGCGAACCGTGACATTTCGAGGATGGACTCCTGTCCTACCGTATGTACTTATACTCCAGTTAAGCTTGATATTATTGCACTGGCTTTTCAGCCTTGCATGTTCTGTTGCCTGAGGGTCCCGGCATTCAGAGTAGCAACATCACGTGACGGCAACGTGCCGGTGTGTGCCGGCCTTGGCCCTTCTGAATCTTATCGATCATTGATCGGGTAATGATGCAGGCGCCGATGAAGGAACGTTGTATATACGTCGCAGTGCACGGAGGGGCAGGATATCATGGAGTTGCGTCAGAACAAAGTGTCAAGAGTGCTTTGAAACGGTAATGACAGAAAACTCCGCGATATTATCTCAAACTCATCCGAGTCGTAATGACGCTAGTGCTTGTGCTCAAGCTTTGCGGGGATCACCACTAGATGACTCCTCTGCCCTTTCGGTTGTAGAGCGAGCCATAGCCGTTCTCGAGGATGATGAATACCTCAACGCAGGTACGAGTTCTTGTGGCACTCATCACAATAACGTTCACTGTGTCCGATCTTTCGCAACCTTTCATCAGGTTATGGTTCCAATCTGACAATTGACGGCACTGTAGAATGTGATGCGGCTGTCATGGACGGCTTGTCGGGAGATTTTGGCAGCGTTGGTGCTGTTCCGGGTTTGGCGACCTCCGTGATGACTTATCTTGCTGGCTGACCTTAGAAAGGCAGGACTAAAAAATCCAATAGAACTGGCATCGGCATTGTTGAGGCACTCCAGAGAACCTGACCCTCTTGGGCGCATCCGCCCCATGTGAGTAAAGGTGCCCCTTTCATGGAATGCGAGTGCTGAGTCCTGACGAGGACTCTTGTCGCATCCGGAGCATACTCGTTTGCATTATCGCAAGGTATCCAAACCGTTGCTCCAAGTGAATTGATATCGCCGCGAGCGACGCACGAGTGGCAGAAGTGGAAATCGCGACTGGATCACCCCGTTGATGGCGACCCAGGGAGCTTGTCTCAGGATACCATGCAGGACACGGTTGGCGCGGTAGCCTGGGATGATGAAGGCAATCTCGCTGCTGGTGTTTCAAGGTATGTTCTCAGACACGCTTCTAATGATTGAAGAGTCACAAATGGTATTTAGTGGTGGGCTGCTTCTAAAATATTCTGGTCGTATCGGCGAAGTAAGTCTACAGGTAATCTGACATGATGTGGTGTTCGGGACTGAACTGGACAGGCAGCTACCTTCGGAGCCGGGTGCTGGGCGCAGCAGTCGCGCAGTGAACGTTCTGGGATGGCATGCAGTATTTCTGGAGCAGGGGAACACATAATGCGATGCGGACTGGCCCGTGTGCTTGGCGAAGCCTTACAGTCCCAGCAATCAGATGATGGCGAGCTTGACACACACCACGTATTGCTTCGAATATTAAATCAGCAATTTACTGGTAAGCTTGCGTACTGCAGCAATTTGTGTTGCTCAACAAATCGTGGTCGTCATAGAACCATTGCATCAACGAGGGGAGCAGATGCCAAATGCAGGAATTTTGCTGTTAACAAAAGAACAAGGCGAAGATGATGAAGTAGTGCGCAAGTCATCCGCATAGCATCTTATTTGTTCGCCAGACATATTTATTGCACAGCAAGGTTATGGTGCGCGTTCACTACAGAAAGCATGGCGGTCGCGTACGCAAACACCACCACACGCTCACCTAAGGTAATCACAAAGCTGCTGGCGTATAGAAATGCTGATTATGACCATGTGCAGGCATCCATTTTGCGTCGTCCAGCATCGACTGACTCTGCCGTAAATGCAGACAAGTCGTCAGTGTTCATAACTGCACTGCCCATTCACCGGTAGCATCGTCCAGTCTGCATACGGAGGGTAACACTGTGTCAACGAATGCAATATATGATCTCAGTACATAACTCACGCGGTGCACTGTTTTTAGAACTAAATGTTTAAGTACCTCTATCCCCAGATAACGGACTGGGGGCGCACATTGAGTAGCTCTTAGATCTTCAGAATTTGTGCTATGGGCCCGAGCTTCTGGTGACGGGAGCGTAAGGTGGTCCACGCCCTGTGCGCACCGGTAATGCTATCGAGGACACGCTTGTCGTCTAGGGAGATGCGGTTGCGCAGCGCTGCAACTATGCCTGTGTTGTTCAAGTCCCAGTTCCTGGCGGCCAGAGGCTCGCGTGTCACATCAGGGCGAGCAATTGTACCTGTAGTGTAGCCCTCAAGGAGGTTTATGTGGAAAACCTCCAGCATGAGTTCGGACCACGAGGTCCAGTTGTTCTTCGCTCTGTCCAGGAGCTCAATCTTGTCGAGATCGGCTTTTGAGATACGACACGCTGTAATGGAGACAGCTGATGATGTAGGATAGTACGCATACAGGTTAGGTGCAGGGAGAGCTGGAACCGACGGAGTGGCTTGTGGCACGAAGGGAGGCACTGCAGAAGGTGTTGCAACATTAAGCAGGGGCTGCGGGTTTGTGGTTCCATCAAGATCGGTCCTCGCACGAGTATGGGGGGCCATTATGATGAGGGAAGAGGTTAAGTGAGTTGGGGTAAGGTAGTACAAGCCGCGAGGTATATATATGCGCGACTTGAGGATCCCTCGAAGAAGCGCTCCCAATAAGGGAAGGATAATGGTCTGAGCGCGGGGTATCGATATATCAGTACGCGCGCCCGCCGATGAAAACACGCGTTCGACACTTGTCAGAACGGCGCGTAGAGGAGGCCTATAAACAGTGTCTGGTAGTCTGACGCGTCTAGAGGTTCTGACTCCTTATGCATAGTCAGGGCTCATAACCTTTTAGAACTAAACGTTAAGTCAGACTTAGGTACAAGTTAGTGCACGGCGGGCGAGAGACAAAGTAAGAGACACACCCTCTATCCCCAAATAACAGACTGGGGAAAGAGGGTGGACACGAGGGTCCGGTCATATATAGTAGTAGTAACATTCCAAATGTTCAATCTCCGGCTTCGCGTCAACATCCAAGCTCCAACACTGTCATCTGCCCATTGTCATCGGAGACTGGACATCCCATTCGGTGGAGTGGAAGTTGGACGAGGCGATGCCGCGTTGTTCAAGTTGGCCAGCGGAAGTCCTATGCGTGAGTTTGCAGGAGTGAGAATGGGGCGAGCAGCATTGAGTCGTTTGAGTGTATTGATAGGGAACTTCGTTCTGTGTCCGTCAGGGTCAGAGTGGGCAGCCCGGGAACGAGGGTAGCTAACCTGCATGTAGAGCAAACCGGGAGTGGTTGACAAAAAACTGCAAGATCACAGGCTCCTTAGAATTCAGTGACAAAGCATAGAGATGATGCGTACTAGATAAACAGACTGAGCAGACAAAACCAATGTCCACAATGTTCTTGTGACAAAAGCACGCAGCGCGGAAATCAATCTTGTCTTGCTTTGGTACAGCTAGAATCTTGCGGATGGATGTTGGTGACAGGAAAGACATCTACGACAATGATAGCTGATGAGCGACAGAATTGACAGACGATGAGATAACATTACAATCAAATATTGCAGGAGTGCATCTCGGCGTTCCAGGTAGATGTAGGACCCGTTCGTTAGGTGAGCTGCTTGCTGCAAAAATACGGTATCGGGTCCATAGACTTTGCACACGTCAATTGTCACTTTCTGTTCCGTATCGCAGTCAGTCAAACAACATGTTGCTAAAGGGCGTGAGACATGCCAGTTTTTGTGCGGAGAAGATAGCGTTCATGATTGGGATGTACGAAGAAGACAAGTCAGGGGAGACTGAAAGGATTAAGATGCGAGGGTCGTGGACGATCGACGGGTCCTCTGCGACACCGGCTGTCGTTGATGAGGGATGGGTGATGCGGTTGATGTCTGGATATGGGTTAGGTCGTTGGCAGCGACACATTCTCTTTCACGCACAACACAGGGCCTTCGTCACAGCGCCTACCAATGCACATGAAGCTGTGATGCAAATAAGACGACACACGACAGATCAAATGTCCATCACTCACGTTCTTCGTCGAGCTCTCCGATAGCATCAAACTCATTCATGATCCTCTGTACAACTGTCGAGTCCACAAGCTTGAATGGCAGATACGAGTTAGCATCCAATGAGGGCACGTCATCCGAGAGCAGCTCCGTGGATGAATAGAGCAATACACTGTGCGTCAGCAGTTCATTAAGTGCTCGCTCCTGAGGATAGATCTCACCTCTTCCCAGGAAACGCGCCAAAGACTACAAGTGAGTTCTCATGCTTGGATGCGATATGCGCATTCAGAAATGCGAGGAGCTGCGAGAGGAACGTCTCAATGGAGAGTGGATACTGGTTTGAAGTTTGCGCAGAGAGGTGCCATTGCGTTGGAGATAGGTCTACTATCACGGATAAGTGAGATGCTTTCTCCATGGCTGAAATGATGCATGTCAAGTATTTTGTCCAGTTTGGTGCATGACTGGTACTACTACGGTACAGCCACAATAAGTATGCAGTTATCATGTTGCTTAAACCCTAAGTACGTATTTAAGCGTCCAATATCTGAATCTCTATCTGATGATCAACTGACGACTCCTGGTATATCAGTAATGCAAGGGTGAGATGTTTATAAGGAGGTTCATTATCAGCATTCACGAGCTTGAACCAACTGCTCCGAGTGTCAAGCCAAAAAACCTGTCTCTCTCCAAGCAGCTACCCACTTCCTCACCAGTCCATCATCAGCGATAGGTGCACTCGTGAGACTCTTACTTGCTTTCTCACTTTGCACTGTCAGCAATGGGTACCGCGTAGCCAGTTCCTCTTGTCCGTATTTGTTCTCAAAAAATGTCAACAGCTTCCGGCTCGGGTTATTCACTTCATCAATAGGGCTAGCGCGCAAAGCCTTGATCCACTCGTGCCTCGGGAGGGCTTTAAATTTCAGGCCGGTGTGTTGGAGAGACGAGAGGACGGACGTCCACGGCACAAGCTTTGGGTGAATCACGTTCCAAACAGGGCACTCTCCCAAGGGCAAACGTTGATGGGGAACATTGACCAGGTCGATGATAGCCTTTGCTGCGTAGTCCACTGGGAGCCACGAAACTGACTCGTCGAGATTGGGAAGAATTCCGATTGTATCTGTGCACTGCCACGGAATATAACAATCACATATATCATCGATAACGGTTTTTCATACCTTGATGATGAGTGAAATAGCCTCCGTCTCGTTCCACACGCCATTCTGAGAGTCTCCCACCATTTGGCCAATTCCTGCACGCGCTTCAGTGACTATTTCTCCTATGGTGAACATGTCTCACGTAGCACGCCCGCCCGAATAGGTGTCTGCTGAGAGGCAACTTGACAGAGCTTCTCAGTGATCCACTTCGATTGCGCACTGACTGAAGTCAGAAATCTGAGCGTCAACTGCGCGAGGCACGAGGTGCTCACTAGCCCAACCCCTGAGCGACAGAGGGATCGTCCGTAATGGCTTCTGGGATTGAGTCTGGTCCGTGCCAAGCTGCGACGGCACTAATCGAAGATGCGAAGTAAAAGTCTGCTGGTCGGGGATGAGGCGATGCAAGTGCCAGATTAATCAAATTGACAGCTCCACGTATGTGGGGTTCGAAGCTATTGCTCTGTTAGTCAATATTCATCGAATCGAGGTGGACTTGCCTAGAAATGCCAAGGTTGAAGTTGACCGCCCAAGCGTTCTGCACACAAGATTGACGAGAATAAACCAAGCAGTGTCTTTGATGCTTACATGAATGATCAGCGTTGCCCGTGTTGCGATCTCGTTGTACATGTCTGTCTGAAGTCCAAGCTTGTCGGTAGACAGGTCGGAAGCGAGAGCTTTGACACGCGTTTGAACCTGCTCATAACGAGATAATAGCTTCCTTGTCTTCATGGAAGCTGTTATGCGACTGGACGCATCTGCATCGTCCTCTGCTCTGCACAGACAGTAAACAATGGCCACAGAAGGGTCCGAAAGCAGTTCATCCAGAATATATGCTCCCAGAGACCCAGTCGCGCCAGTCAACACAACCTACATCAATATCGCAATCAGGCGTAGAATTTGTGGGAAGTGCAACAGGGAACTTACAACGCGAGGGGTAACTGAGTTGCTTGCGGTTCCATTTGTTCCGTTGGCATGAGCCTTTTGCGTATAAGCGAAAGAGCTGTACTTCTTAACAAGTTCCAGCACGATCTCGAGCGAGCTTCGTTGTGCTAGAGCACCTTCATTGCCATAGGACATTGCAATCAGGAGTCGAGCGATCCTGTATGTTTACTTTAGCCAAGGCTATATACAGCGTCATGCACATGCAAGGGATAAACGTACTGCGTGATGGAAGGATGTTCGAAAACAGTGTTGGGGGCCAGCTTCTTGCCATCTAGGTAGATCTCCTGCGCCGTTATTCAGCTTACAAGCAGCAATCAGCAGAACGTTTGAGCTGACTCTCTGAATGGTGTTTCGTATTCTGCTAGACTGCAACGAGTCTAACCCGAAATCGAAGAGGTCAGTATCATCTTCTAGGCTGTCGATAGGTCGATCGACCGTCTTGCCGATTACATCTCTAATGGCCGTCCTAGCATCTGCCTCATCGGTCAGTCGTCTCTTCCCATCCTCGTCGATGTCACCCTCTAGTCGTTTATAGACCTCATTGATGATGCCTTCGAACTCCTTGTACACCCGTGGTCTGATGATACTGCCCTTATCAGCACGAGGAATCACTGTGCCATGAGGGAGAAATACAAGTGCTTCCGACGCAAGCTGCGAATGCGAGGGAGCCTCAGCATTGGCAAGGGCGACGATAGGCGCGAAAAGCTTAGCGAGCTCTGAAGCAGAGCAGTCTTTTGCAATTTCGGTTGGAAGAATCAGAGCTCCAATTTGAATGCGGCCGGCACCGAAGATGATGGCATCCGCAATATAGGGAGATGAACGAAGTGTGAGTTCCATCGGGACAGGATTCGTCTTCTCGCCGTTAACCTGGGCATGTTGGTAAATAAAAATTATCTTGATCTGGTTTAATATCCATACCATGACCAGGGTGTCGTCGATTCGCCCCATGAACTTGTATGCGTCGGGGATGGTGGGATGCTTGATAAATAGATCTTTCGTTGCGTACGACCCATCGGGTCGGTTGCTCATAACCTTCGCTGGCAATTAAGACAATATAATCCAATGGTAGTATATATACTTGCCTTGTGGGGCCAGCCATCTAAAACGAGCAGCTCATAGATATCCGCGCCCAGAGGTTCGAATCGCAGGTAGTCGTTCACATTCGTATTTACATATGGTCCCTTAGCGCGCGTCCAATTCCAGCCTTTATCAGTCTCGAAGTCCCGGAAAGACGTCATGAGATGACCCGTTTCAGCTGCATTGAAAAGAGATATGCTGAATGTCAAGTTTCTCTCAACCTGTCAACATATCACTCACTAGAACCATAATGGCCTACCAAGCGGACACCCTCGTCGACAAGGAAGTCGCCGAGCTCGTCAGGACATGGACTACCGCTGAACGAGACAAGTTTAAGGCTCTTGAGGACCTGTAGACCTTCAGTGGTCCCAGCGAGGAGTTTCAATGCTAGAGGAACGCCGAATAGTGCCTCCACGTCTGGAGCTTGCTTGAGAAGCTTGATAACATTGGTAGACGTCAATGGCATTGATCCAGTTGGGAAGAGGTACAGCGGTTTTGCAGCACAGATTGCACGATAAAGATTGCGGTGGCCGTGCGCCTGTTCAAGGCGAAATAAGTGAATTCTGGTAAGAAATACGCACAACATACATGATACAATGGCAAGGTCGTTAAACTTGGAAGACCAAAATTCATGAGGGAGTTGCCGACGGCCGCTTTGTTGGTTGCAGTAATCGGCTTTGGGAAACCAGTGGACCCGCTCGAGTGGATAACCGTGACTGGAAGAAGATATTCATCCTCCCACTTTAATGCAGGGTCCCATCGCGTCTTCTCTGGGTGCAAAGAACGAGCGGCTGAGCTGAAGACGTCAGATGAAGGCTGGTTGATGATCGTCACAGAACTGGGGTTATCGAGATGTGTAAGAGCTGCTGCCGCGGAAGGTAATAGCGCGTCTTGCACTATCACGTGGGTTGCATTTGTCACAGTCAACAGGTGAGCAATTGCGGAAGGAGAGTTATTCGGCGATAAGAAAAGCACGCCTGTAGAAAGATTGGCAAAGTCAGAGCAAGACTTCCATATGTTGTGCACTAACAGTAGCCCATTCGATAAAGCGCCATCTCGGTGACTACATAACTGATGTTGCTAATGCCCAGAAGTCCAACGGTCATCCTACTGGTGACATCCCCTTTGGAACGTCCATTCAACAGTCCATTGTCCCGTAGGTGGTGGGCAAACAAGGACGCTGAAGCATCAAGGTCGGCCAGAGTATACTTGACATACTTCACGGCTGCTGTGAGTTTTACACAAAATTTTAACAGTACGTCGTACTTACATTGAAGTTCTTGTCTGGTATGCTTAGGATCTCAAGGTTTGGGTGATCGCGAGTGCGTTCAGCTATAAGGTGATTGAACGAATATATCGTGGACATTTTTGTGGCAACTTGAACTTCAGACCTGTTTTAAAGAGTCCACTCGAGTTTGTAGCACCCTGTTATGACTCCGAGCTAGCTCGGTTGCCGCGATTACCTCGAACCAAAAGTCCGAACATCTCACATGTAGGGATGCTCAATCCCAGTGAAAACCTACGGGTGGCGTATCTCGGCACATCTAGGAACAAAGTTGAACGTTGAAATTTGACGCAAATCTTGTGTGATCGTGAAAATGGCTAAAGAATCTAGAGTTGGTGTAGTTTAGCTTTTCGTTTACCATGTATAGCCCTTTGCTTTGCACAATTAAACAAGCTCAGGGTGAATCACACGGAAAATACATCACATAGTTCTATGTACAACTGTCTTACAAATATAAGCTATAGCGCCAGCTAAAGTGGCAACACCCTCTACCTGTCTCGGCATTCTCCCCATTTCATCCAAATTACGTGTGCAATATTACATCGTGCTATCCTGTCACACTCCTCATTATTTACAACTCATTGTCCTCCTCTCACAACTCATCACTGATATGAGCACAAGCGACGCGAGAATCGGCCGCATAAAGTGTACATTTACCCCTCGATACATGGTCAATAATCCTATCCAACAACTGATCCTTCGTACCCACAAAACACAAACCATGCCAAGACGATATAGCTTCCAAAGAAGGCTTGGACATATGCTCTGTCTTGGAAAACAACGACTGGAATGATTGAGACACACGCTCATATGCGCCGCGGCTACTAAAGATATTCAGAATGCTAATAGCTTTTTGCCTAGTAGGATGTGCCACTTCTTGAATGTGAGTGGACTCTACATCATATTACAAATGCTCTGCGCAATAAACCAAAGGTCACCGCCTGATATAGCAGAAGCATCCACTGACGTCAACTCGTCCAGTATGAACACGGCTAAATTTGAAGGCGTGGCAAACCCTGCGGCGACCTCACGACATGCAGTGTAATCACGATGCTTGGAGTGTGTGTCCGAAATGACGCATTCCCCATGGAGTAGATGTTGCAACAACTATTTTTGCAACTCGAGCAAGGGATATATGGTCTAAACTGTGCAGAACACATGCCTGCTCACGCAACACAACTTCGGACGACAAAGGACACCATCGGACCCCTGAACGACACGATGCAAAAAAAATATCATGCACAATGGGCTCTGAACGTCTACGAGACAACAAACCTGCCCCTGCGAGGGACAAAGACTGAGATAAATCAATGGGGCCACTGACAGCGGATTCTGGCAAATGGCTTGCATCACCACAAAATATACACGAAGTTGCTAGAAATGCTAAACATCAGAAAGATACCAGAAGATTGAGCGGTGAAATGCTATCACCTTGAAATTTCGATGTACCGTGAGAATGAGGATTATGCATGGGATGCTCATCTTCCCAACCAACAGTGCGCCACGCAGTAATCCAATTCATCCCAATCAAAGCATCACATTGAAGACTGCGCAAAACCTCGAACTCAATGTCAGTCGTGGGGGCATGGCCATCGTAGGAAGCTGTGAGAATCTCAGAAAACCGAGAATCATTAATCAGGTGCTGAATAGCCAAGATCATGAGCAACAGAAGGAGCTACAAGACAACGCGACTCGAATCAGTAGAAAAGATATCGGAAACAGGCAAGCGGCCGATGAACGAAGTCATGATGGTAGGAACGCAAGAGGGGTGTTAAGGTGATCGTGCAGGAGGGACCTAAAGGTGGTGTGGACCAATCAATCAACACAGCCTCGTTACCATCCAAGGCGACAGTTGCCATCTAGGGCAAAAAAGAGAGGGGCGACGAAATCATGAAATCTACCGCCAAAACTTGGAAATAGCGAGCTATAAGACCCACTCCCTAAAGGTAGCGGGAGTTTTCCACATCAGTACTGTTGGCCTTGATTGCATTGGCAGCTCTTTCTTTTGTTCTCACCATCACTCATATCAGTAAACTTCACAGAGTCAATAATGTCTGCCCATGGATTGTGAGGGACGTCCAAAACTTTGAGAAGTGTGAGGCAGATACAATGCTGCAGGAACTCCTTGCAAGATGCACAGGTCCCTCTCAAAGCCTTTCTGTCAGCAAGAAATCGAAGCTACTCGAAACTGCTCTCAATGCTGTCCTGCCTATCTGCAATGTGGGGGCTGTAGCGCAGGAGATAAAGGGACACTTGACTAATTTGTAAGTATTTTGAGCAGTGCAAAAGAAGACTGACATTATTGTCAAGTTGCAATATCGAGGGCGAAACATCGACATACACTTCTTTCATCAAAGCCGCCAACTGTGCGCTCCATAAACCAAGCAAGATGAAGGTACAAGGAATATCTGCATTCAAGGTCGACAACAATACCAACATTCTACTCCATGTCAATGATCCAAAGCCCATATACCAGGACCACCAGGACAAACAGTCTGAACGCAAGCCTGACATTGTTGTTGTCTCTCATCAAACTGACCTGGGTACAAAAGCACAGGAAACGCGAGAATCCCAGGTTCACAATCGCGATCTCATGGGGTACCACTTATGCGGTCAATTCATGGCTGTTCTCAACAACTACTACAACTTATTGTCGTTCAAACGTGATGGTCCCAGGGGCCTTGGGCGCACAAGAATGGTACCATTCATGGCGGTAGACCTTCTCACATCAGATGGCCACCTGGGTCTGTCTTCGGTATGAGGAGAGCAAACTTCTCAGTACAAACATATCTCCATGTTGCTATCATCATTACCACACTTGTATCAGTATTCCCACAGTCCATACCATGTCTGTATGCAATACATTTTCTCCAAGATTCTGATAGATTGAGCAATATGTACAACAAATTGGCCCATCTACTGTAATCTTGTAACACAAGATAGCCCTAGATCGATGTAACAACTTGCTGTTTCTGATCTACAAAATGGCTAAACTATCTAGGACTATCTAGGACACTAGATGTGGTGAGATACGCCACCCATAGGTTTTCACTGGGGCTCAATTCTTAAATGTCATTGTCCTTTGCAAGCCAAACACTTAGTAAGCGTCGCCAAACCTGTCCTAGATGGGACTTGTACCTAACCCTTGTTAGAAAGTAGCGCGCTAAGATCAAGCAAGTACTGGGGATGGGCAGTGCTCGGTCAATTTTAAACTCCGCCCGTGATTTGCTTTGCACTGCGTAGAGTCGAAACAAGTGTCCAATAAAAAGATCGACTGACACTACACTACCACAACAATCTGACCGAAAGTTTGTATGGAGAAATATGCGTGGATTAATGAGACTTGGGTATTCTATGGGAAAAATGTGTAAATGGTGCTGTCCTTGGGAGGATCACTCACTACAATGGCATGAAATGCACTGTTTTTTCAAGTTTTTTTTCATAGAATACAAGGATTGAGTAAAAAGAATACATTTCACCTAATTTTTGGGTGACATGGGGGGTTGCACTGCTGGCAACCAGTCGATCTTTGAGCATAGTAATGAGTGTACTGACTCAGTGCAAAATGACGCGACACGACACATTTAAACATGTCAAGAAAAGGATTAACTGTCCAATGCAGCACCGATACGTCAAAAGGGACCACTATAACCCGGTAAAACAGTGTTCCCCAACACAAAAGGCTCATCTTACACACTTAAACTCTAGAACAACTGTCGAAAAGGAGAATAGTCCTCCTGCCAAGACCTGTACTAGTGCAAGGGACAGCAGTCCAAGTCCTGCAATCATGGCACACCTGTGAATTCAGCTCAACACACAACATCAGAAGACCAAGACATACGAGAGGCATTACCACAGTGAGCGCAAGTGGGCCTCGTGAAAGGAAAATGCTGCTGCATGTCTTCAGGAGCAGCTGCACTCTCTGCAAGCTTCGAGCTCTGATATTGCAGCAGGAGCTCAGGCGGCTGAGGCACAGCTTGTGGACACTCTACAAAGTGTCAATTGCCTCAAGAGTCGTAATGATACACTCACAAAACAGAACCGTGCACTGACTATGCGTGCAGCACGTGCATCTGCAGCGAAGCATCACGCCATCGAGAAGACACGCATTCACAGCACACAGCACAGAGGCCACTACAAACTTGTTTGCACTAAAGGAGAAAGGCATCTTCACAGACACTTCCCGTGCCATGGTGCGCAATATGGTTGCCACCCTAGATGTACCTATACGGAGTGTTAATGCCACCATTAATGCTGTGGCGGAGGCACTTGGTGTTGAGATCACTGGTTCTGTTAGTGGACATAGCATCCGTCGAATAGTGGCCGAGGAAGGAGTGGCTGCTGAGGCTCAACTTGTTGACGAGATGAACATCGCAAAAGGCACTCGACAGCAAGCCTTTCGAGTGCCCTGAAGCATTTTATGCTATTCAACGTCTTGCACTGGATCACAAAATGTATCCTCACTTCCCTCAACTCCTGGTTACCTTTTTCCAGGGGGCTCTTGACATGTGGATTCAATTTTCTGCTGAGTTTGCAGCTGGTGGAGCAATCGATAAGTCATCCCCTTCCCAACGACAGACGGCACACATAAAAACCACCAATGATGACAATGAGGGTGCCCTTGGCACTATCCGCACATCCCTCTGCTGTGCCCCACACATGTCATTATCACATTTCAATTCTCATTTCATATACAAGAAGAATTAGATGAGCACGTACATTGAAAATGTTCTGGATGTTAGTTCATGCCAGAAACTCCGCAAAAAGGCTCGTGAAAGGGATGAGAGTGGCGAGGAGCGTAAACGGTGGTTTGCACAGGTCAAGTATGATAAAGAGGTGGTGCGGCAGCACCAGGAGCAAGATATCAAGAAATGAGCACACTGTGATGCTGCAGGAGCAAAACTTGATGCAGTCGTCCCACATCTCACACTTGAAGATATCACAAAGCTTCGCACCCCAGAGATAGACCTACAAATTCGTTGGCATTATCAATTCGACCCTGCAGTACCGGCAGCCAAACACATACCAACCACGAAACAGAAGAAGGTGGAAGTGCTGCTGGAGGCCGTCGGACAGTATTTGAGTGGTGAGGCAACCCCCGGTGGACATCCAATGTCTTCGCAGCTGCAAGCGCTAGACAATCATGCTGTTACATCCCACTCGCTGGAACTAGGGGATGGGGAGGACGAAGCTGAGGATGAATGATGGTTAATTTTCTTGCCAAGTTGTTTGATGTTACCTTATACAGCTGATATTATAATTTCTTCATACGTGTAGTTGTAATTGGCATGCGCTAGTCATACTCTTGATACATTCTTGATATTTGCCATTGTCATATCCCGCGTTCCGGACCTGGACCTATCACACACATCATTTCCGGATGTCCGGATCCGGCCGACGTCTATCTATGTCCGGATCCGACCCGCGTCTAACTTCCGTGCCTTATCCCTTTGTATGTTCCTACTCCAGTTAGACCATATCATTTTCCGTACCTCATTTCATTTCCGCCTTTATTTTCATCTGTTCTAATCTCCGGGTTCATTTACTATTTTCCGATAGACTAGCGTTTGACTTTTCTATACGCTCCGTCCACAGCTTTGTACAGCTTCGGACTGCGCATCTCTGTTCTCTGATAAGTCCTCAGTAGTATATAAACCCTGTAGAATCTATGTACATCCTCAGTTCAAATATCATCTTAGACTCTGCTCATTCTCTCCTCCGCCCGACTTGAGTTTCTCTCTCGTCGACCTCCGCTCGTCTTAGGATTGACTCCTATAGACTTATCACCTCCGCCTCTACCTTTGGTAGTCCTCCGCTGTTTCCTTTCTAGTTCGGACTTCGTCCGGATTAGTCTTATCTCTTGTTCCCGAACGTCCGCCGGAATTCCCGCGTATCGGACATCGGACTCCGGACATCGCCCGACGCCCTCCGGACATCGTCCGGTAACCTTCGGACATTGTTCAACAGCCTTCGGAAGTTAGGGGCATGTACTCGGGTAAGGGGTGCAGCGCACGAGCTGAAGCCAAGCCCTTCGGATCCGACCCTTGAGCACGTTCTTAACAGTATATTCGAACTCACACCTTACCGAGTATACTTACATCTGACTTCATGGCACCTACACGGGCGCAGACCGCTCTTAATGCAGCGGGTGTTGTAACCGCCCGACGCGACTCTACTCCCATAGTCGATGCCTTCCTCAGTTTCTCACAGCGCCGCGCTAGTGCGCAAGGTGCTGCCTCCAGTATCTCACAACTCATGAATCGCCCACATCCGTCTACCCCCACCCCCACACCCGCCGGAAATCTTCCGCACAATGATTCCGACGATGAACTTGCCCTAGGCGGTAACCCGCCAGGAGGAGGTGGCGGAGATCCGGATGATGAACCTCCGGAAGACCCGACTGACGATGAAAACGAAGGTCTAGGTCCACAAGACTTGGTCTTCCTCCGGCTATCCCAAGCCATCAATAACCTGGCGCGTAACAACCGCCAATCCTCCGGATCCGGTGATCCTAAAGTCAAAGTCCGAGAACCGGATACCTTCGATGGCACTGAGCCCCGGAAACTCCGGGCGTTCTTTGTCCAATGTGAGCTTAACTTCCAAGCTAAGCCGAAATCTTTCCGTACCGGCCGAACTAAGGTCAACTTCGCGCAATCATACCTCAAGGGCATGGCCCTTGAATGGTTTGAGCCGGACCTCCTTTCGGATGATCTAGCGGATCGTCCGGATTGGATGGATGACTACTCCGAGTTCATGTTAGAACTCCAAACTAACTTCGGACCTCACGACCCGGTCGGAGATGCGGAAATGCAGCTGGAACAGCTCTATATGCGCGACGGACAGCGCATCAACAAGTACGTTGTAGAGTTCCAGCGGCTAGCTTCCCAAGTCCGAGGTTGGGGCGACGGAGCTCTGCGCCGTCAGTTCTACAACGGACTTCCGGCTCGCATCAAGGACGAAATCAGTCGTCAAGGAAAACCCACCACTCTGTCCCAATACAAAACTCTCGCCCAGACTATCAACGCTCGATACTGGGAACGCAAGGGAGAAGTCTCCCGCGAAACCAAACCCTCCGCATCCGCGCCTCCTGCTAAGCAGTCAGCTTCCACTTCCGACTGGAAAGAGTACTCCGGCGGAAAATCCGGAAATGCTTCGGCTTCCTCCTCCGCCAAACTTCCGGACTTGACGTCCAAGCTCGGAAAAGACGGCAAACTCACCTCCGAGGAACGCCAGAGGCGCATGGAGAAGAAGCTCTGCCTCTTCTGCGGCGGACCCGGTCACACTGCCCGGGACTGCCTAAAGTCCACTTCCCGTGCGGCCAAAGGTCGTGCTAGCACGGTGACTCCGGAAGCCAAACCGGAGGTCTCGGAAGAGACAAAAAATTAGTCCGCAACCCTCCTGACTCCGCGCGGGACGAGGGTTGCATTGACTCAACCCGTGCAATGGAGCTACGCCTCAATGCTATTTCCTTTTCCGATCCGAACTCTCTAGTACCATCCGTCTCTATTTCTACTTTTCCCGATATTT
The DNA here is from genome assembly GCF_016647745.1 of Suillus plorans. NCBI lineage: Eukaryota > Fungi > Basidiomycota > Agaricomycetes > Boletales > Suillaceae > Suillus > Suillus plorans. The sequence continues at coordinate 523,781 of NW_024537389.1, forward strand.
CTCCGTTCCCGGCTCTAGTAGATTGTGGTTCCTCCCATTGTTTTATAGAAAGCAAGCTAATCCGAGAAAATAACATTCCGACCTATGCAATTCCTCCGCTTCCGCTCCATCTGTTTGATGGTACTTCTAATGCCACTATTACTGAGGCAGTAGATTTACCAATCCGGTTTCCAACCGGCGTGGTTACCTCCGAAACATTTTATGTTACTCCGCTGGACTCATCCTGTTCCATCGTTCTAGGATATAGCTGGCTCACCCGACACAATCCGTTGATTGACTGGGTAAAGGGCAGCATCGATTTCCGTCTGATTCCTCATGGAGTGCCTCCGACCCCTCCGACCTCTTTTCCGCCGGCTCCAGCGGAAATCCCTTCCTCAACCTCGCCGAGTCCCTCCACTGATAATGCCGGTCCTAATATTTCCCTAATCAATGCAGTTGCCTTTTGCCGGGCCTGTAAATTAGAGGGATCGGTCCAGTTCAGTATTTTTGTTCGTCCGTCCGGTGTCAATCTCCGCTCCGCTACACTCTCCTCCGAACCTCCGAACCTATCCGGAATTCCTTCGGAATATCACGAGTATGCGGATGTCTTTGATAAGGGCAAAGCCGGACAGCTCCCTCCCCATCGTCCATATGATCTAAAGATCGAATTGGAAGAAGGAGCGGCTCCGCCCCTTGGCACCATCTATTCCCTTTCTCCGGTTGAGCTTGTAGCTCTTCGCAAATTCCTTGATGAGAATATTGCGACCAGACTTCTTCGTTCCTCATCCTCTCCGCACGGAGCCCCTGTCCTATTCGTCAAAAAGAAGGACGGCTCCCTACGCCTCTGTGTAGATTTCCGAGGACTCAATAAAATCACAAAGAAAGACCGCTACCCGCTTCCCCTCATTTCCGACCTTCTCGATTCTCCGAGCCGCTGTAGAAACAACAATACTGAGTGGGGCTATACGAAGATGGCTCCAAACTGATATATTTTTGTTGTGGTCTTTGCACTGCCTAGTTTGCTATACTTGCCTGACAAGTGCGTTCGACCCAGGGGTCTGCGATCTGGGAATAGTCTTGGGGGTAAGTGAGTAATGTGGGGTCAATAGTCCGAGCGCGGGAAACAATGTCCAAAGGTATAATTACGATGTCCGATGCAAAAGCGTCGGGTCCGATGTTTTCGGGGTTTCGGGTTATCGGGTTCGGGTTCGGGGTGTCGGAAACTAATAGTAACACTATAGCGAGCGTCGGAAGAGCGAGCGGTGTGCGCAATAATAACAATGACTGATACGGATAATGAAAGAGCGATGATATTCGCAATATCAACTAAGAACTACAAAATATCGGGTTTGACCACTAAGCGTCGGGGAACTGCTCCCCTCTACTTGGATAATGAATAATGCTCGAGGTCAGTCCAATATATATGTAAGTACGTAGAAATGCGGAACCCGTAGGCGAAAGTAGCGGCGGAGTATTTCGGATCCAAAGTACATGTAAATAAACATGAGGCGCTGCGGACTATGGGAAAACATGTAATAGCGCTGGCTACAACGTGAGTAATGTGCGAATTAATGAACTACACACCTAGTGGGGCTAGCAAGACGGAACGGGACACGGATAGGACAAGTGCGCGGGAAAACATCGGGTCCGATGCGGCCTAAACGTCGGGTTGGCGGGTTAGCGTCGGATAACATCGGGAAGTGATTAGCATGTGACAGGTATTTGGCGTGTACTGTGAAATAGCTCAATACGAGCCCAGCGCCAGCTCGTGTCCTACACCGCGCTAAAGTTTACACTAAAATCGACCTCCGGTCCGCATACCATCTAGTCCGGATGGCGGAAGGAGACGAGTGGAAAACTGCTTTCCGAACGCGCTATGGCTCGTATGAATGGTTGGTTATGCCGGAGGGTCTCACCAATGCTCCGGCGGCTTTCCAGCGCTTTGTCAACACCATCTTCGCCGATATGCTTGACATATGTGTTATTGTGTATCTCGACGACATCCTCATTTATTCCGCAGACCTTGCATCTCACAAACAACACGTCCTTGAAGTTCTCCGACGCCTCCGGAAGCATCGGCTATATGCTAAACCGGAGAAGTGTGAATTCCATTCCGACTCCGTAGAATACCTCGGTTACCTCCTATCTCCGGCCGGACTTACAATGTCCTCCGACAAAGTCCAGACTATCTGCGACTGGCCGGAACCTCGGAAAGTCAAGGATATTCAATCGTTCCTCGGATTCGCCAATTTCTATCGTCGCTTCATTTTTAACTACTCGGATATTGTAGTTCCGCTTACGCGGCTCACTCGCAAGGATGCTCCCTGGAATTTCTCCAAGGATTGCCGGAAATCTTTCGAAACTCTCAAAAAAGCCTTCACTACGGCTCCGGTGCTTACGCACTGGATGCCGGATGTTCCTATCGTTGTTGAGATGGATGCTTCTGATTATGCTATCGCCAGAATACTTTCTATTGTATGTCCGGACCAGGAGCTCCGACCGGTTGCCTTTTATTCCCGAACCCTTTCGGCTCCGGAACTCAACTATGACACCCACGATAAGGAACTCCTAGCTATTTACGAAGCTTTCCGGTCCTGGCGACACTACCTTGAAGGCTCCGCCGAGCCGATAGATGTCGTCACGGATCACAAGAACCTTGAGTACTTCGCTACCACAAAACTCCTCACCCGCCGCCAGGCCCGCTGGTCGGAATATCTTCATCAGTTTAACCTCGTTATCCGGTTCCGACCCGGAAAACTCGGAGCAAAGCCCGACTGCCTAACTAGACGTTGGGACGTCTACCCCAAAGAGGGGGATAAGGACTACGCTCAAGTGAATCCACACAACCTCCGGCCGATATTTACCACAGAACAGCTCGCTTCGTCCCTCCGGGCATCACACCTAGCAATTCCGGTGCTCCGGGCGGCTGTACTGATGGATGTCGAGCAACTTCATAAGGACATTCTGTCTGCCCTCCCTAATGACCCTATCGCTTCCTGTCACCTTCCGGGTCCGTCGGACCCGAGATGGACAGTGGACGAGAGTGGTTTCCTCCGTTGCGACAACCGTATATACGTTCCAGAATCCAATGACCTCCGTCTCCGAGTGCTCCGGAATACGCATGACCACCCGCTATCCGGACATTTCGGTCAGAACCGGACCCTGGAAGTTATCCGTCGGGAATATACCTGGCCCGGAATCCGCGCATATGTGAAGGACTATGTTAAGTCCTGCACGACCTGCGCCCGAGCTAAAGTTCCGCGACACAAACCATACGGATTATTGAAGCAACTCCCCATTCCTGAAAAGCCGTGGAATTCTATATCCATGGACTTCATCGAACAACTCCCTGATTCCTCCGGCTTCACAGCCATCCTGGTAGTCATAGATCGACTATCCAAGCAATCCATATTCATTCCGACCTACGACACCATCACCTCTCCGGACCTCGCCCGGTTATTCCTCCTCCATGTGTTTTCCAAGCACGGAGTTCCGTCCCATGTCACTTCCGATCGCGGTACGAAATTCGTTTCCCACTTCTTCCGGTCGCTCGGAAAAGCACTCGACATGATCCTCCATTTCACCTCCGGATATCATCCGGAAGGCGACGGACAAACCGAGCGAGCCAACCAAACCCTAGAACAATACCTCCGGATCTACTGCAACTATCAGCAGGACAATTGGTCGGAATTGTTACCCTTGGCCGAGTTTGTGTACAACAATGCTCCAAGTGCTACCACCGGAGTTTCACCATTCTTCGCCAATAAGGGTTATCACCCGAACATTTCCATACATCCGGAGCGTGATCTCTCATCCGCCCGTGCCCGGGACTATGCCATAGATCTAGACGAGCTTCACCAATTCCTCCGAGAAGAAATGTCCCTTGCCCAAGCAAGATATCAAGGACCCGCGGACGCTAGACGGAAACCCGCTCTGGACTTCAAAGTCGGAGATCAGGTCTTCGTCAAAGCAAAATATTTCCGCTCAACCCGACCATCGAAAAAGCTCTCGGAAAAGAATCTCGGACCATTCGACATCATCGCTCGTCCCGGCACCCACTCCTTCACCATCCATCTTCCGGACGCTATGCGATCCGTGCACCCCGTATTCCATGTCTCTCAGTTAGAACCCGCAACTCCGAACACTATTCCTAATCGCATCCAACCTCCTCCGCCCCCGGTATTAGTCGACGGAGAACCGGAATACGAAATCTCCGAAATCCTGGACTCCAAGATCGACCGCCGGAGACGTCACTGCCAACTACTATACTTAGTACGTTGGGCCGGATATGAAGGGACAGACGAAGAAACTTCCTGGATACTCGCAACCGAACTCAGAAATGCGCCGGAACTTCTATCGGATTTCCACTCGGCATATCCGGATAAGCCGGGACCAACTTCTAACAAAGAGTAAGGAAAAACATGCATATATGTACATTATTTAGGCGTCCGACATCTGGACTTCGGATCCGACGACCTAAGAGTCCATCTCCATGTCTCCGCCGGATCCGCCGGCCTCTTTTTCCGCCTCCTCTCCATTTTCCTCCTCCGGAGCATCTTCTACATGCATCCGGAAACCGCCCCTCAGACTCTCCATGAAGAGAGTCTGAAACTCCCTCTGCTCCTCCATGAACCGGAGCATGGTCTCACTCACCCGGTCCATTGCAGCTCTACTTCCCTCCGCCGCTGCAATACCCCTCTCCATCAGCCCATTCGTCCGGGCCAGTTCCGCCACTATATTGTTGGCGGCCACGACCCAGGCCTGGTCGTCGTACTCCGTCCAGTCTTGCCCCTCCCCAATAACCATCCGGGGACTGGAGATAATCTCCACGTCGTCGTCAAGGTCCTCCGGACTCCTCTGGCGCCGCTTGCCTTTGCCCTTGGGGCTCGGAGATCCCTCCGGACGCGCGCGTTTCTTGCCTTTGCCTTTGCCGGCCGGCGCCTTGACAGGCGGATTTCCGCCGACACATTTTTCCTTAGACGCGCGGCATTGGTCACATGTCCGGATCTTCCGGAATCATTAGCAATCATCCGGATCCGGAAAAAACACACACTCACTCTAGGCGTCTTGGACGCTACTGCCCAGGTGCAAGCCTTGCGCCTGGTGACGCACATCTCGCATGCGACCTCCGGATCCGTCGGACCGGAGGACTAAAAGACTCTATGAATCTCCGGAAAACATAAAAAACCTCATCCGACTCACCTCCGACGCATTATCCGCTCTAGCCTTCATCAGACGCTCCCGCTCGCGTTCAGCCAACACTCTCCAAGTTTCCTCAATGTCCTTCCGTTTCTGTTCCTCCGCGTGTTTCCGTTCCTCTTCCGCCTCCTTGCGCATGCGCTCTTCTTCCTCCGCCTCTCTCCGAGCGTCCGCCTCGAGCCGCGCGATTTCAGCGACCATTTCCGCCTGTCTCTCTTCAAGGAGTTGTCGGGCGGACTTCTTGTTGCCGGAAGTGGAGTTAGACATGTTAAAAGCAGTAATAGGAGTTAGGGGGAAAGTTTTAAACGTCTCCTGGGCGTTCCGGCCTACTTATATGCTTCAGTGCTATTTTTACGAGCTCCGCCCATCATCTTGCATTCATAAAACTCCGGACCGGACTTCCAAATCAGAAGCCTCGTGGGCTCGGCCCTAAGGGGGGGATACTGTCATATCCCGCGTTCTGGACCTGGACCTATCACACACATCATTTCCGGATGTCCGGATCCGGCCGACGTCTATCTATGTCCGGATCCGACCCGCGTCTAACTTCCGTGCCTTATCCCTTTGTATGTTCCTACTCCAGTTAGACCATATCATTTTCCGTACCTCATTTCATTTCCGCCTTTATTTTTATCTGTTCTAATCTCCGGGTTCATTTACTATTTTCCGATAGACTAGCATTTGACTTTTCTATACGCTCCGTCCACAGCTTTGTACAGCTTCGGACTGCGCATCTCTGTTCTCTGATAAGTCCTCAGTAGTATATAAACCCTGTAGAATCTATGTACATCCTCAGTTCGAATATCATCTTAGACTCTGCTCATTCTCTCCTCCGCCCGACTTGAGTTTCTCTCTCGTCGACCTCCGCTCGTCTTAGGATTGACTCCTATAGACTTATCACCTCCGCCTCTACCTTTGGTAGTCCTCCGCTGTTTCCTTTCTAGTTCGGACTTCGTCCGGATTAGTCTTATCTCTTGTTCCCGAACGTCCGCCGGAATTCCCGCGTATCGGACATCGGACTCCGGACATCGCCCGACGCCCTCCGGACATCGTCCGGTAACCTTCGGACATTGTTCAACAGCCTTCGGAAGTTAGGGGCATGTACTCGGGTAAGGGGTGCAGCGCACGAGCTGAAGCCAAGCCCTTCGGATCCGACCCTTGAGCACGTTCTTAACAGCCATCATGTTTGGTAGCATTGTGCTTACATAATGTCACACTTTGTTTATGGGCGTTGCCCATCCCCATAAGTATGAGTAAAGTTGCTGTGGTCCGGTGTAGAGACTTGCGCCTCTCAATGCCGGACATACGGCCCTATGAACCACATATTCCTTACATATTCCAGCTCTTATCCGAAGGATCAGTCATACGCGCTCCCATGTGTGCGCCCTACGTACGCGCCTCATTCGCGCACCTTATATGCACTTGCGCTGTAGAAACAACAATACCGAGAGGAACTAATGATGCTCCAGACTGTATCTGTAAATGTTGTAAGGTCGCGCGTTGCCTAGTCTGCTATACTTGAGACGACAAGTGCGTTCGACCCTAAAGGGGAAGCGAGTGCAGCAAGGATCTAGTAGTGCGCGCCGAAGGCGCTACCGGTCGGCTGATGCGAAGCGCGGGAAAGCGCGCAGGTGCGCACGAGGCGCGGGAAAGCGAAGGTACGCGCGCGCGTGAGCAGAAATAAGTGAGAGTAAGAGTGAGTTTGCTTAAGTGGTGATATGATGCAAGACAAGAGATGTGAGTGCGAGGTGCCAAGGAATAGATTGCAACTATACTCTGCTAGGTAGTAAGTGGGTAAGTGGGAGGTAAAGTCCAAAGTTCGAAAGTTCCTAATAGTATGTAATGCTGGCGCTTATATATGGTGCCTAAGCGCTGTCACGCGGAGCCGAAGCGCTACCAAGTAAGGTATGTAAAGCTATATGTAAGTAAGGGTCCAAAATAAAGGTGGAATGATGTAGGACACGAGCTGGCGCTGGGCTCGTATCGAGCTATTTTACAGTACACGTCAAATACCCGTCACATGCTAATCACTTCCCGATGTTATCCGACGCTAACCCGCCAACCCGACGTTTAGGCTGCATCGGACCCGATGTTTTCCCGTGCACTTGTCCTATCCGTGTCCCGTTCCGTCTTGCTAGCCCCACTAGGTGTGTAGTTCATTAATTCGCACATTACTCACGTTGTAGCCAGCGCTATTACATGTTTTCCCATAGTCCGCAGCGCCTCATGTTTATTTACATGTACTTTGGATCCGAAATACTCCGCCGCTACTTTCGCCTACGGGTTCCGCATTTCTACGTACTTACATATATATTGGACTGACCTCGAGCATTATTCATTATCCAAGTAGAGGGGAGCAGTTCCCCGACGCTTAGTGGTCAAACCCGATATTTTGTAGTTCTTAGTTGATATTGCGAATATCATCGCTCTTTCATTATCCGTATCAGTCATTGTTATTATTGCGCACACCGCTCGCTCTTCCGACGCTCGCTATAGTGTTACTATTAGTTTCCGACACCCCGAACCCGAACCCGATAACCCGAAACCCCGAAAACATCGGACCCGACGCTTTTGCATCGGACATCGTAATTATACCTTCGGACATTATTTCCCGCGCTCGGACTATTGATCTCACATCACTCACTTACCCCCAAGACTATTCCCAGACCGCAGACCCCTGGGTCGAACGCACTTGTCAGGCAAGTATAGCAGACTAGGCAGTGCAAAGACCACAACACAAATATATCAGTTTGGAGCCATCTTTGTTTGTTCCTCTCTGTATAGTTGTTTCTACAATGATACACAGATAAGAGAAATGGAAACATACGCACTAGAGACGCTCAAGCGCAGGAAAGCGCGCGCGTATATACATCGTAAAGCGCGGGAAGTTGTGCGCGCTTGCTGCGCCTTGCATGGGAAAGCTGCGCCTCGTAAGGGAATAGCTGTGGATAGCACACAGAGTGATGCTACAAGTTCGTGCTATGTACTCCCTAGTGAATACTGCCATATCATGCAATGAGAGGCATGAGTCTCTACAGTGCGCCTCCCCTTAGGTCTTCTTGCGCCTACCTGTCCATCCGTCCGTCCTAAGTCCTCACTGATTTACTGGTGCATTATTCTTATCTCTTTCACTGAATTGACGTGCACTCAGTTCGATCCCCGCGCTTACATACAGAAAGTCTATCTTAGACTTTAGATTATATTTAGAGTTGATATGGTTACTCGGTTCGGTACCGCGCTCGGAAGTGCCGCATAGCGCTATCTCCCTTCTTAAATAGAGGGAAGTTCTTTTTACTTCAGTTACTACTTTTCCCCCCATTTATCCCAGTATACTGCAAGTTGTATAGTGCACCTTAGTACTTGAAATCAGATTATACTTCTCCATCTGCTACAGCTCGTGCCTCTACTATACTTGAAACCACATCCCTTATCACTCATAAGTGCGCTTCTGCATACGCGCGCGCCCCTCGCATCTCTCGCGCCCTCGCATCGCTCACGTGTGCCTCACATGCGCCTTTGTGCGCGTTATCTTCTCGCACCTACCAGCGCCCATCTAGTTGACAGAGTTTTCCTCCACCTTATTCGCGAGGAACTTCTCTCAGTAGCTGTCCTTTGGGTCGAGTTGTATTCTCGTATCCAGGTCTTGCTGTAGAGCCCCCTTCTTTTAGTGTTTTCACCCACAGTCAAGATTCCTCACCTTCACCGGTTCAAGTCCGGTTCACACACATCTCATCTGAACCTGAACTTGAACCACTAACTAAATATGCATTTCTGCTGGACCCTAACCTGGACTATTGGTTCGATGACGGACTGGTTCTATGTGATTCTGTTCAGGTTCGGACCGGTTCTGAACCAAAAATCAATGCCACAATAAAATTTTCATTACTACTTGGAGATTGCTATTCTGAATTGTGTTTCTGCACCTCCTGCGCTGCATCGTCCATCAAGCACTTCTTCTGTGCTGTCCACTGAGCAGCCAACTCCGCTTTTTGGTGCCTCCACTCCTTCTTGTAAGTGCCCTTGACAGTTTGGATGTCACCGAAGTTTTTTGGGAGGAGGGGAGCACACCACTTCATGTCTGTGAGCCCAGCATCCAAAAAGGCACGTTCACAAGGGACAGAAGACCCTTGGATAGGCAAAAAGTCGAGTGCAATAGGACTCAGCACTGGATAGCAAACAGCATTAACCTGAGAAATTTACTGTGAGCACAAGAAAGGAGTCACAAATCAACAGTAGTACCTGCCACCATGCGAGGATGAGCTCAGCTTGATGCTCAGGTGATAGACTCTCATCAATGCAAAGTAAATTTTTGGACAGATAAGTTTTGAGCTCTGCCCGCTGATCTTGAATAGTCTCTTTCTCTTGTACATGATGGTGTTCTGTGGCTCTTGCAATCAGACTGTTGGATGATGTGTGTGAAATGGGTGTGGGTGTGAATGAGGTCGAATTAGAAGTAGATTCATAGTAGGACTTTTGGTATTTGTTGAACTATATTCTTGTCAAGTCAATATCAATGATCCATGTGAAGGAAGGGCTGAACTGACCACTTTCTCCATGGTAGCAAGTGCTTGCTCTTGCCCGTCCACTGTCCATGCAACCACGAAGAATTCATCCTTGAGGCAAGGATTTAAATCTTTGTGATTGTCAGTACTATAACAGTTTGATGATCTGTCATTAGGTACTTACACATCAAAACCACGTGCGCAGGAGAATTGTCAGTTTTGTTATAGTATTTTTTGAGGCTCTCAATCCCTGCCTCAATAGCTGGCCATAGAGTAATCATTCTGGGGTCAGCTGAAAACTCATGCCATTGGGCAAGGAGGTATTCATATGATGGGAGGATCTGCCAAATTGTGGGATAATACTCGGCCGAGAACATTTCTTGAACCTTTGCAGCTTCTGCCAATACCTCGTGAATGAGAGTAAGTAGCTTCCATTCCTCCTTGGAAAGCTTATACTTTTCATACTTTGGCTGACCTTTGTTGACTTTTGGAACATCTTCGGAATCATCAGCCATGTTCAGGAAGGTTTTGACAGCCTAACGAATAACACAACTCAGTACTAGGATACTGAAAACAGACATGCCTTCTTACCTTCTTAAGTACCAGTAAGCAAGTGATAACACCATGCCAAGAGCCCCAACGTGTCTTGCGATAAGGCAAAAGCTCAAGGGTGTCATTACCTATGGCATCTATACAACATTTCTTGAAGTATTTCTTGGCTTGCGGTGACCGGCGGACCTGCTTACATATGTCAGTGCCAATTGTAGAAGACAAGCATGATAGACGGACCTTTGCAATGAATCCGCAAACTTTCAGAAGAAGCCTAGTGACAAGCTTAGCTTGCTGGGAATATGAAGCCTGAGGGAGCTCAGCAATAACAGTCTCCATTTCTCGTGCAAGTTCTTCGACTTCCTCCCCTGTATCCTCGTCATCAAACTCAGCAGATACTATGTGAGATGACAAATCTGCGGGCTGTCCTTTGACAGTCTTCTTGAGTGCAGGCGAAAGTTTGGCCAGGAACCTGCGTTCAGCAAGGGCAATGGCATGCGAAAAACAACTGTAGAAGGCATATTAGCAAAATTTGTACATGAAAACAACAATTCAAAGCTGACTGAGAGTGTTGCTCCGCTGCGACGAAATTGATCTTATCAGCCTCGAGTTTGCTACTGACTATCCGCATACTTTTGTCATTGACGGTTACATTGTCGGAGGTGATATTGTGTATCTGAAGAGAGAGTCAGCCATGGTGCAGACATCAAGCATAAACTATAGATTACCTTGTTGCGAATGTTAAAATTTTTCATCACACTATACAGTTCTTCTCCCAAATTTTCACTGCTGTAGAAACAACAATACTGAGAGGAACAAATGAAGCTCCTGACTGTATCTATAAATGTTGTGAGGTCGCGCGTTGCCTAGTCTGCTATACTTGAGACAACAAGTGCGTTCGACCCTAAAGGGGAAGCGAGTGCAGCAAGGATCTAGAAGTAGGCGCTGCTGGTTGGCTGATGCGAAGTGTGGAAAAGCGCAGGTGCGCGCAAGGCGCAGGAAGTGAAGGCGCGTACAAGGCGCGGGAAAGCGAAGGTGCACGCACACGCGTGAGCGGAAATGAGAGAGTAAGATTGAGTTTGCTTAAGTGGTGATATGATGCAAGACCAGAGATGTGAGTGTGAGGTGCCAAGGAATAGATTGCAACTATATTCTGCTAGGTAGTAAGTGGGTAAGTGGGAGGTAAAGTGGAAAGTGAGTTCGGTGAGTAATATTATGTACTGCTGGCGCTTATATACGGCGCCTAAGCGCTGTCATGCGGAGCCGAAGCACTACCGAGTGAGGTATGTAAAGATATATGTAAGTAAGGGTCCATGATAAGAATAAAGGTGGTATGATATGCAAATAAGGGCAAATGGAAATACACGCACTAGAGAACTTGGTGGACAGTGGATGGATGCTTCCAGATGGCTGGCGCTATAGGGCGCTCAAGCGCGGGAAAGCGCGCGCGCATATACATCATGAAGCGCGGGAGTGTGCGCGCATGTTGTGCGGGAAAGCTGCGCCTCATATAGGGATAGCTGCAGATAGCATGCAGAGTGATGCTACAAGTTCGTGCCATGTACTCCCTAGTGAAAACTGCCATATCACACAATGTGAGGCACGAGTCTCTACACCGCTATGACTTCCTTCCACCTCAGAGAATGCCATCAGTTTAGAGCAGAGTTTCTATTCTTGCAAGATGCAGTGTGCTGTGATTGCCAGGTATGATGTCATGATTTTTGAAGTCCACCCATCAAATGTGAGGGAGACATGACCCGGTGTAGCACTCGAGCTCACGCTAGGCTCGTATTCAGCTGATTCACAATTTATGTCCAATGCCTGTCGCACGATAATCACTTCCTACTCAATCCGACACTTTGACAGCGGACCCGACACTTTGACTAGCAGACCCAACGTTTCGGCCGCATTGGACCCAATATTTTCCTGCACACTTGTCCTATCTGTGTCCCGTCTTGTCTTGCTAGCCACACTAGGTGCGTAGTTTATTATCTCGCATATTACTCACATCGTAGCCAGCGCTATTACATGTTTTCCCATAGTCCACAGCGCCTCATGTTTATTTACATGTACTTCGGATCCAAAATATTCTGCCACTATGTTCGCCTACGGGTTCTGCATTTCTACATACTTACATATATATTGGACTGACCTCGAGCATTATCCATCATCCAAGTAGTGGGGAGCCATTCCCCGATGCTTTGTGGTCAAACCCAATATTTTGTAGTTCTTAGTTGCTATTGCGAATATTACTGCTCTTTCTATCTGAAAACACCTGTCATTATCAATATTCTGCATACTGCTCGCTTTCCCAACACTCACTATCGCCATTCTCCATAATCTGCTGAATCTGCACCCGAAACCCGCTAGTCCGCTAACCCGAAAACATCGGACCCAACACTTTGGTGTCGGACTCGTGATTATACCTTCGGACTTTGTTTCCTGTGCTTGGACTTTTGATCACTTGACATTCCACTACTTACAGACTAATACCAGATAGCTAACCCCTCGGGTCGAATGCACTTGTCTACAAGTATAGCAGACTAGGCTGTGCAAGACCACAACATTTTATATTGCTGATTACTTACTTCGTGTAGTGTCCGGCAATTGTTGTCTCGTTACACCGGGGCATCCTACCAATAATAGTATGAGATAACTCCATTTTTTGGATTGTAGTGTGGTACATACTTGCACTGGAAGCATGAAAGACTTTTTCAGCAAGAAAAATGTTGAAAATTTTGTAAAAAAGGTTTAAATAGACCACTAATTTTGATGTATTTAATGTTACAACTGGGATCGGTTGTGCTATCAAAGTCCGGATGGACAGTCGGCAATGGGCCTGATAGACGAGGGTCTTCTCTCGAATGAGAGGATCAAGGATCTAGGCTAAGACGAGTGTCGCTGACTCTCTTAGAATCGTAGTTCTTAGACAACAAGGTTGGAGACCTTGTTGAAGGAATGTTCCAGGTAAAACCCAGTAGATTAAAGTAAGGAATACAATCGTGCATAGTACAGTCTATATAGGTAATGTTCAAGCGGAGCTTGTGAATGTGTTATCATGATAAGAAAGATAGGGCAGACGGCCCGCTTGGAAAGAGATAAGAGATAGGGCGGACAGCCCGCTTGGATAAGAGAAAGGTACGGACAGCCCATTTAGTACGTAATGAGAAAAGAAATGCTAGAAGTGAATGTTATCGTAACATTACCCCGTTATTATGGTCAAAGTCACCGACTTCGACATTAATCGTCCTGGTTGATGTACTCATCCATATGAGCGTAGTAGACGACATCTGCGTCAGCGTTCTGGAATTCTAATTCCTCGTCTTGATGGCGTGCGTTGTACTCAGCATTCGCTCTGTCTAACTCCACTAGGAATTCTTCATCCTTTCTCGCTTCCCATACTGCTAAAGCCTCGTAAAAGCCGTCGTTGGAGTAAACCAACGGGAATTGCTCCTTCTTTGGAGCATAGGGGCAGTAGATAGAGAAGTGACCAGGCGCATGAGCCTGGCATATACGGCAGTAGTATTCGGGGCAGTTTTTGTGGCGATGCCCGAGTTTCTTGCAGACGCGACATACGAAATTATCTGGGGAGAACTGCAGTTGTTTTACTGTAATGACGTCGGGGGATTCGGTGAGGTCGATGACCTCGCGCTTCTTTCCTTTAGAAGCTCTGGTCTTCATCACTCCATGTACGATAGTTCCCTTACGGGTCTTTCGTTTGTAGATGGTGGCGGGCTCGGGGATGGGTAATACTTTTTCAGCTTGTGCTGGCTGTGCAGCTGGCTGAGCTTCTTCTCTAGGTAAATCTGTAGCAGGTACGCTGCTGGGGGGAGCGCTAGCAAAAGCGCTTGGCAGGCGACCGACCTCGGTCGTGTTCCATTCGGCAACAGTTCATATAACTGTTTTGCAGACAGTGCTAAAAGAAGCAGGAAGAAGCTGAATCTCAAGACTGCGAATGCGTCTCTGGATGTGTTGACATGCAAGTCTGAGGGCATCGTTTTCGACTTCCTTGAGTCTGAGTTTGAGGGCGGTGGTGGTGCGTATGACATGGATCTGGGATAATATGGGGGCTGCTACGACTGTGGGTTCTTTGGCGAGTTGTCTTTCAAGTTCTTCTGCGTGGGCAAGTGATAATAGAGTGGTCTCAACGATGGCGTCGTCGTCAAGGTTGATGATGTTTTGCTTATAGGATGTGTCTCTGAGAGAGACGTGGGAGATGTTTGATTCAGTAGGCGATGGTGTCTGGGGAGGAGTCATGATACTGAAGAAATGTTTGTTCGTTTGAGGGAATGATTCGTTTAGTCCAACTTGTGTCTCCCTTTATACGCTGCAAGGATATCTTTTGAACTCCGCAAATTCTCTTCGGGTATCCATTCATTGCTCCCGGAAGAATAACCGGTCCAAGATACGAGATAGCGTCTTCGTTTTCCCACTCCCTTGTGGCTAAGAATAGCTTCGACTTCATATTCTTCTTCGCCATTGACTATATCGGGTGGCGGTTCGGTATAGTTCGGTCCGTGTATCTCTGTTTCGCGATAGGATGATAGTTCAGAAGTGTGGAACGTGGGGTGAACTTTCCATTGTTTGGGGAGTTTCAGGGTGAACATGATGGGGGACAAGACTGCTGTAATCGTGAATGGCCCGTGCCTTTTGGGCGCAAGTTTTCTGGATGGTAGGGAAGTGAGGAGATTGGTGGCGTTCAACCATACCTTATCTCCTATCTTCCACGGTTGGTACTTCTTTGTGCGAGATCTTTCTGCCATTCGTTGCATGGCTATATTATGACAAGTGATTGCTTCTTCACGAGTCTTTTGGAGGTTCCTGAGTCTTTCTTCTGCTGCGGGGACGTCTGATACGGCTAGGACGTGGGGAATCCCCCTTGGTTCGTATCCCATCATTAGGAAGAAAGGGGACGTGTTTCTTGTGTCGTGTTTCCTATGATTGTGGACGAATTCGGCAAGGGGAAGGTGTTGCGACCATTCTAAAGGGTTACTTCTGCAATAGATTCGTAGGTAGGTTTCGAGTTCCTGGTTAAGGTGTTCAGTCTGTCTGTCGGTCTGAGGATGGTACGCAGTGGATGCTGCGATTTGATATCCAAGGAGTCTGGTTAGTTCTTTGGAGAATTTTGAGATAAACTGGGGTCCTCGGTCAGAGATGACTTTATCATGGAGGCCGAATCTCTTGAAAACATTTTTAAGGAATAGTTTTGCCACTCCTTCGGAGGTGATGTTCTTGTTGCAAGGTGAAATAATTGCCCCCTTCGTAAGCCCGTGGTCGACCACGACCATGACTGAGTCGAAGCCACCGGATTCTGGGAGGTCGGTGATGAGGTCCACGGAGACCTGAGAGAAAGGTCGAGTGGCGGAGGAGGGGATTGGGCACAAGGGGGGGTTCGTAGGATGGGTGTCTACCTTCATCTGTTGGCACAATGCGCAACCGTCGACGTATTTCCGGATGTAAGTGCCCATAGCTGGCCACCAATAATCCCTTTTAATTAACTCCTCCATCTTAAACCGCCCAGGATGTCCGGCGGTGGGATGATCATAATGCTTAAACAAGACATCTGATCGTTGAGAGGGGGGAACATAGGCTCTATTTTTATAAAACAGAATCCCTTCCTGGAGTGTCCAGTCAGACAATGCTGATTTCATGGGTGGGAGACAGATTCCATCCAATGCGTCCGTGGCGATTTGGACGATGGTGTCTTCGGCTGAGTCTATGGCGATGGCCTTAGAGAGGTTCTCGTCAATCAATCGCACAAACATAGAATCTGGTAGGAGGATTTTATCCTCGTTATCGGTCTTTCCTAAAGAATGATCCGGTCGTCTTGAGAGAGCATCGGGGGCGGCGAGTTTAGTTCCAGTGACATGATGGAGTTCCAGGTTGAAGTTTGATAAGGCTAGCTGCCAGCATGCTTGTCGTCGAGACAGCTTCTGTGCAGTTCGGAAGTAGAGGAGGTTCATGTGGTCGGTGAACACAATCACAGGATGGGGGTTTCCTTCTAAATAATGGCGCCATTCAGAGAGCGCTCTAATGACTGCCAATAATTCTCTGTCGAAGATTTCGTAATTTCGTTCTGCCGAATTGAATGACTGGGATAGGTATCCGCATGGGTGATACATCCCATTCTCGTCCGTTTGAAGGAGGACCGCGCCTGTTGCAGCAAGCGAGGCGTCGGTTGTGATGGCGAATTGTCTATTTGGGTCGGGGTTTCTTAACACTGGTTGGGATAGGAAGGCTCTTTTCAAACGATCAAAGGAGTTTTGGCATTTGATGGTCCATTGGAAAGGATGATCCTTTTTTGTCAGATCAATCAAAGGTCGTGCAATGTCGGAATAATGGGAGATGAATGACCGGTAGAAGTTGCAGAATCCAAGGAAAGATTGTGTGTCTTTCAGGTTTTCTGGTTTTGGCCAGTGTTTTATTCCATCGACTTTGGCTGGTTCCATCCCTACTTCTCCTGGACGGATAATCATTCCTAGATATTCAACTTCCTCTGCATCAAAGGTGCATTTTTCAGGTTTGACAAATAATCTCTCCCTCCTTAGCGTATCGAGTACTCGCTTCATCCGTTTGCGATGTTCATCCAGGTCCTTGGAGAAGATTAAGAGGTCATCCATGTAAATGACTAACCATCCTTCATTTATTTCCTGTTGATAGAGTTTTCCCATGAAGGCTTGAAAAGTTGCGGGAGAATTAGTTAGTCCGAAGAACATAACCGTGGGTTCAAATAATCCCTCTTCCGTGGTAAACGCAGCCTTCCACCGATCCTGAGGGTGGATGCGGATATTATTATATCCCGATCTGATGTCGATTTTAGTGAAATACTTGGCATCATAGAGTCGCTCGATTAAGGATTTCGGAAGGGGAAGAGGGTACTGATTTTGAATTGTCCAATCGTTAAGATAACAATAATCTTGGCAAGGTCGCAATTCTCCACTTTTCTTTCCTATGAAGAAAAATCCACTGGCTTGGGGCAATTTGGAGGGGATAATAAACCCTTTCTTGGTGTTTTCTTCAATAAAGGTTTTGACCGCTTCGCGTTCTTTTCTGGATAACGGATAGATTTTGGATGTTTTCGGTATGAACCCAGGTTTTAGATCGATACAATGATCTATTCCTGGTCTTTCAGGGGGTACTTTATTAAGTCCGTCTTTGGCGAAGACGTCGGCGTACTGATGAAGGAAGGTAGGGACCAGTTCTTCGAAGGTTTTGCTTTGCTTTGCTATTTCTCCAGCAATGGCGAATTCTTGGGCTTTGTTACTGGTTTTTCCGAAATTTTGTTCTCTCTTTGACGTTCCATCACGAGTTAATGGGGTGTCGAAAGATAGATCTTCGATTATTCGTACTGTTGATTCGTCGGTGGCGTATTCGACGAGTACTTCATCATTCGCTAATTTGTAGGCGAACGGGTCGTTAACGGCGGGTTGGAAGTTATCCGACCATACGTCTTCCTTGGTGTCGTAATTGGGGGTTTCTTCGTCTGCAACTTCCTCTACAGAAGCGGTATAGGGGAGGGTGGTTTCATTAGTTGCCACCTTCACCTGTATCGGTTTCTTTAGTTTGGAATCTGTCCAAAGACGAGACGTTTCCTTTTTGATAGGAGTTCTTTCGGGAAAAAGTGGAGGGAGGTTTCTCTTTCTTCTCTCCCGATCTATTTTTTTTTCTATTATCCGGGATCTCTTCGTGGGTGGTAGGGATACAGTCTTCTGTTCCCAATCGATCACAGGTTTTGACGCTGCGAGCCAGGGAAATCCTAAAAGGATTTTGTCTTGTCTGGCAAGTGTTGCTACATTGAATTTTCCAATCATTGTCCTTTGGTCTATTTTGACAGTTAGGATACAATAGCGGGAAATGAGGCCTCCTTGGGCTTCCGATCCATCTGCCGTTACGACAGGAAATGGTTGAGAGAGTTTGTGTGTTCGTATTTTGTGCCTTTTGCAGAAGGCACTGCTTATAAAGGTTCCGGATGCTCCGGAATCGATGACCATAGAAGTTTCGACGGTTTTCATACGTTTATTGGAAAAGATTGATGCAAGGATTCTTAATTCGTTTCTATTTCCAATGGATCATATTAGTCGTACAGGGGTAGGAAGCACTGACGTCGAGGCAGTCTTCCTGTTTAAAAATCCAATTCCACAAAGCGGTGTTCTACTTCGGTGAAGTCACTATCCTCATCATCATCTTCTTCTACCTTTGCAGTTTTCCTTCTGACCAGGGCTTTCCTCTTTGATGAGGCGCTCCCCTTTTCTTTGTCTTCCTTCTCCTTCTTTCTCCTAATAGGTGTCTTTCTAGAGGTGGAGGCGCGACTTTCGACTTCGTCGTCGCTGCTTTCATCCTCTTTGTTTCTTCTGATCTGGTCTCTCTCTCTCGGGTGGAAGGAGGTGTCATTGGCGCAATGTCCAACTTGATGACATTTGAAACATCTTCCTTCTTTGAGGTGTTTCTTTAGCTTGGCGTCAGATAGACGGCTTATACGATCGACTTCCATATCGTCGTTTCTTCTGGGGACATAATGTTTGTTTCCGAAGTTCTTCTTCCTTTGAAGGTTTGGTCTTTCTCGCTTTTTGATAGCTTTCAACCTCTGATAGGCGTTATCGAGGTTGATACAGGTGTTGACTACGGTGTCGAAATCGTCGAGACTTTCGCCGGTACGGTGAAGACTATCCTGTAGTCCGTAGTCTAGACCTTGTCTGAAGAATTCGATGAGGGGGGCTTGTTCGGACATTCCTGCCCTATGCGCGAGGAGTCGGTAGTTGGAGATGTAGGTGTGAAGGTCTCCCTTCATTTCCAATCCTCTGATTTTCATCATGGCAGTTCTGGCGGGGTCCATAGGTTTAAAGGCTTCATCGAAGTCTTTCTTGAATGCGACCCATGTTCCGTAACCGATCTGCTGTCCAGAGGTATCCTTCCTCTTGGGATCTAGGGCTGCTTCCATGAAGTCTTCGGCCCAAGCTGCTGTGTTTCCTTTTGTCATATAGGACAATACAAGGATGATCTTCTTCTTATCTTCATCGTATACCTTATCATTGATGTCGAGGTATGCGTGGCACTTCATCATAAATCTTTTAGATTCTTCTCTGTCTCCATCAAATTTGGGAGGAGATCCGATCTTGAGTTCTATGTCTTTGACTTTAGTGGTCATGTTGTTCAATGGCGGGATGTTTGGTAGTGCCCCTAGGTTCAAGGCTCCAATTAACGGAGTTAGCGAAGTCGTGGTGTCGGTTGCGTTGCGGATGGCAATGGTTCAGGTAATGAAGACTTTAATCTTTTGTTACGACTGGGATCGGTCGTGCTATCAAAGTCCGGATGGACAGTCGGCGATGGGCCTGATAGACGAGGGTCTTCTCTCGAATGAGAGGATCAAGGATCTAGGCTAAGACGAGTGTCGCTGACTCTCTTAGAATCGTAGTTCTTAGACAACAAGGTTGGAGACCTTGTTGAAGGAATGTTCCAGGTAAAACCCAGTAGATTAAAGTAAGGAATACAATCGTGCATAGTACAGTCTATATAGGTAATGTTCAAGCGGAGCTTGTGAATGTGTTATCATGATAAGAAAGATAGGGCAGACGGCCCGCTTGGAAAGAGATAAGAGATAGGGCGGACAGCCCGCTTGGATAAGAGAAAGGTACGGACAGCCCATTTAGTACGTAATGAGAAAAGAAATGCTAGAAGTGAATGTTATCGTAACATTTAAACCTTTTTTACAATTTTTCCAATATTTTTCTTGCTGAAAAAGTCTTTCATGCTTCCAGTGTTGTAATTCTTTTGCAAGATCAGCTCGAATTGCCTCTGCATGTTCTATGACATCTTCAGTGACTTTTGTGCGATGGGGGATGTCTGAAATCTTCGTCTTGCTGCATCCATTATAGTGAAGAAGCTCCCAAAATGCATCATGGTCGACAATAGATAAGGCCTGTATGTAATATGTTGAGTAACACCACATATTCGAGTTCTAAATGTACCTGGTCTGTTTCGATGATGAAGTGAATAATACATTCATGAAGCTGTTCTTTGCTCCACTCCTCCAGCCTCTGGACAGTTTCAGTGAAACTGAGAATTGATTGTTGTCTGTAGAATGTGTGTAAGGTCAGCAACACATTTGTCAATGAAGAGACTTGGCAGGTTGATGCACTGCTTATTGCCATCAGATTTACCCTCCAAGCAATCCAATTCTTCTTGTGGAATACAATGTTCATGTATATCAATTTTTGCCATGATACATCTCTCTCGGTATACTTTGTAGTAATCCATACCCATCCAGCAAACATGTGTGCACATCGTGCTATTATTACCCTTGAACACTGTCTGCAACTTCCCATATTTACTTGGATTGCTCTTTTTCTTATCACTGAAATCACCAGGGTAAGCTGAAATACACAAATATAATTTCCTATCACTCACTCGCAAACCTGGCACACATAGACTTCTACCAGATTATGGGAGTCAACAGGTTTGAACATGGTCAAAATATCAGCAGTGCCATCCCTTTTTTATGTCTCTTTTTCTGAGTAGGTTCATCCTCCTTCTCATCTGACTCTTCACCTGCAGTACTAGTGTTAGATGTCAAGCCTTGAGATTGCAAGGCTTTAACCCGTTCTATCGGCACTGGCTTCGAAGGTTTGGTTACCTTTGGAATGGGTGCATCTTTCCTATTCTGGCGAGTGCTCGAGCCTTTGGACTTGGAAATTGTGGATTTAGCGTTATCTGCCTTGCATTTCTGTGTGTTCCCAAAGGTTGCTGGAGTCAGTTGGGTACTAAATGTGAAGGTAGTAGATTCATTAGGTAATGTCGGTGATAGTGATGGAGAATAAACTGGGGGTAAGGAAGCAGTATTTTGTGTAGGTGAATGTACCCATTGTATATTGCAGGCTTCTTTGAGTGATCCATCAACATTGAGTGCACACTGGTCCATCGTGTGGGTTGTCAGGTTAGTACAAGACACTCAGTGAATTGTCAAAGGAAATAAAACATTTTCATGTGTACATTGTTGCGAGATTTCATTGTAGAGACTGACATCTCTGTGGCCTCGTAGAGGTCTAAATTCTGATGCATGTATCAATGCTAATCATTACCTGAATCATTCCCTATCATATCCGACTCAATATGCACCAAACCCGAAGAAACATTGGACATTGGACATTGGACATCACACTTTGGACATTGGACATTGCACTTTGGACATTGGACTATCGGACTTTGCATGTACTCGTCCTACCTATGTCCTGTCTCATTGTGCTAGCCTGTTAAGAACGTGCTCAAGGGTCGAATCTGAAGGGCTTGGCTTCAGCTCGTGCGCTGCGCCCCTTACCCGAGTACATGCCCTTAACTTCCAAAGGCTGTTGAACAATGTCCGAAGGTTACTGGACGATGTCCGGAGGGTGTCGGGCAATGTCCGGAGTCCGATGTCCGATGCGTGGGAATTCCGGCGGACGTTCGGGAACAAGAGATAAGACTAATCCGGACGAAGTCTGAACTAGAAAGGAAACAGTGGAGGACTACCAGAGGTAGAGGCGGAGATGATAAGTCTATAGGAATCAATCCTAAGACGAGCAGAGGTCGACGAGAGAGAAACTCAAGTCGGACGGAGGAGGGAATGAGCAGAGTCTAAGATGATATTCGAACTAAGGATGTACATAGATTCTACAGGGTTTATATACTACTGAGGATTTAACGGAGAGTAAGCCAGTGCAGTCCGAAGCTATGCGAGGCTGTGGACGGAGGGTATAGAAAAGTCAAACACTAGTCTATCGGAAAATAAAGGTGGAAATGAAATGAGGTACAGAAAATGATATAGTCTAACTGGAGTAGGAACGTACAAAGGGATAAGGCACAGAAGTTAGATGCGGGTCGGATCCAGACATAGATAGACGTCGGCCGGATCCGGACATCCGGAAATGAGGTGTGTGATAAGTCCGGGTCCAGAACGCGGGATATGACATAGCCCCACTAGGTGCGCAGTTATCTATTTTCCCATCGCTAACATTGTAGACCACATTATTACATGTCCGCAGCACCTCATGTCTTATTACATAGGACATTGGACCCGAAAATATTGTGCTACTACTTTCGCCTATATGGTTCCGGACTTCTACGTATCTACATAAATATTGGACTCCCCATAGCATCATTATCATCCAAGTAGAGGAGAGCCGTTCTCCGACGCTTAGGGGTCAAACCTGATATTTCGTAGTTCTTAGTTGACATTGTGAATATCATCGTTCCTTCACCGCCCGTATCAGTCATTGTTATTATTGCACACACCGCTCGCTTTCCCGACGCTTGCTATAGCGTTACTATTAGTTTCCGATACCCTGAACCCGAACCCAATAACCCGAAACCCCGAAAACATCAGACCTGACACTTTTGCATCGGACATCGTAATTATAGCTTCGGACATTGTTTCCCGCGCTCGGACTATTGACCCCACTTCACTCACTGACCCCCAAAACTATTCCCAGACCACAGACCCCTGGGTCGAACGCACTTGTCTCACCAAGTATAGCAGACTAGGCAGTGCAAGACCACAACATAAAGATATCAGTTTGGAGCCATCTTTGTATAGCCCCACTCTGTGTTGTATTCCTACATCGTTTTCCACTGATTTCAAGTTTCGAGCTTCAGCACTCGGAACTTGGCATCCGGCACTCAGCACTTGGAACTTGGAACTCGGCGAAATGTCCAAGGAAATAGAAATTTCACATTTTTTGCGAGTTTTGAGTCTCCAATCTGGAGCTTCGGGTGTTCCAATTTTGACACCCAGTGATTTGTGATAGAAAACAAAATATGTTGCACACTGGGATTCGGAGTTCGGGCTTCAGGACTCAGAACTCGGAACTTGGCGATTCGATATGTCAGTTGTAGCAAAGGTAACATTCATTGAAAAAATTGCATGTACATCTATCACTATGGAATTGTGTAGCCATGTCTACCTCCTCACCAGAACCTTCACCCTTCACCTCAATATCCATTTCATCCACAGAATTGTATTCTGGGACAAGGTTGCCAGGATCATCTGGGTCCACAATGTCGCCGGACATCTGTGGACCATCAGGTTCAACTTGGCTGGGCTCAAACATGACACCCTCGCCGGACATCTGTGGACCCTCAGGTTCAACTTGGCTGGGCTCAAACATGACACCCTCGCCAGACATCTGTGGACCCTCCGGTTCTAATTGGCCAGGCTCAAACATCAGACCCTCGATGGCAGAAGGATCCTCGAGTTTCAGGGGTGTGAGCTCCATCCCTGCCATTGACAGATTGATGAGAGGAGGAAGTGCTGATTCGGGGGGTGACATGGAAGGGGGGACGGGTTGATGAAGCAACAAAGATGTTGCATTGGCAGGGGGGTCCGAAAGTGGAAATGATGGGTGCCGGTGTAGAGACTCGTGCCTCGCATTGTGTGATATGGCACTTTCCACTAGGGAGTACACAGCACGACTTGCAGCATCACTCTGTGTGCTATCCACAGCTATTCCCTTACAAGGCGCAGCTTTCCCACGCAATGCGCAGCATGCGCGCACGACTTCCCGTGCTTTACGATGTATACGCGCGCGCGCTTTCCCGCGCTTGAGCGCCCTATAGCGCCAGCCATCCAGAAGCATCCATCCACTGTCCACCAAGCTCTCTAGTGCGTATATTCCCATTTCTCTTATTTACATATCGTTCCACCTCTATTTTTACCATGGACCCTTACTTACATATATCTTTACATACCTACTCGGTAGCGCTTCGGCTCCGCATGACAGCGCTTAGGCGCCATATAAGCGCCAGCAGTACATATTATTAGACACTTTACTTTCCAACAAGAACTTTACCTCCCACTTACCACCCACATACTACCTAGGAGAACATAGTAGAAATCTATTCTTTGACACCTCGCGCTCGTATCTCTTGTCTAGTATCTAATCACCCCTTAAGCAAACTCACTCTTACTCTCTCTCATTACCGCTCACACGCGCGCGCTTCCCGCGCCTCGCGCGTACCTTCGCTTTCCCGCGCCTTGTGCGCACCTGCGCACTTTCTCGCGCTTCGCATCAGCCGACCAGTAGCGCCTTCGGCGCGCACTACTAGATCCTTGCTGCACTCGCTTCCCCTTTAGGGTCGAACGCACTTGTCGTCTCAAGTATAGCAGACTAGGCAACGCGCGACCTCACAACATTTACAGATACAGTCTGGAGCATCATTTGTTCCTCACAGTATTGTTGTTTCTACACCGGAGGATGATTTCTCGTCGAAGGCCTTCATGGAGGCATTGCAGGGTGTCAATCTTACCATCCTGCTCTGCCACACGAGCCTCAAGAATTGTGACTCGAGCTGCACCATCCTGAATAGCCATTGCCATGGCGTGGAGATCAGGCATGGGCACATCGAGTGCCGAACGAGAAACTCCGGAGGTCAATGGTGCAACTCCTACAAGTGGAAAATGAGGTCAAATGGTCATAGAAAATTCGGGTGACATACGAGCTGGTGCAGGTGTAGGTGCCTTGATGGCAGTAACGGTCTTGCTGCGACCCCGTGTCTGCACCTTGGGTGTTTTCACAGCAGACAGACCGGTGTAGAGATTCATTTCTGGCTGGGCTTGTAGAGACTGTTTTTACCTTACCTTATGTTGGCACTTTTGTAGCTTACATAAGCAAGTTATCTTTTCACCAGTTACCAGTAGGAGTCAGGGTCTTCAGTAGTTTTTCATGATATTTCCTCTCCTCTGAGCCTTGAGCCTGGTCCAGAAACCCTTTAGGGTCGAATAGCAGCTAGGTTCTGCAAGACCCAACATTGTTCAGACTCACTCTCTGAATTGTTGTACCTTCACCGGGAGTGCCGGAAGGGCCACGAGATTGACTACGAGTTTGGCCTGTGGATTGTGAGGTGGGCGAAGCTTTGGAGGGAGCTTTGGAAGGAGTTTTGGACCTGGTCCTCTGGGTGGTCCTGGTGGCAGACTGACCTCGAGAGCATTTCGGCGGTGGTCCCAGACTCACTGAGATACATTTGATCTTCTTGGTGGTGCAATAGACACAGGACATACAGGGGTTGCCGGTCCTCTTGTCCAACCGAGTTGCGCAGGGCCATTCCATCTTGTGGCAAGCCTGGCAAGGGTTGTTCTGTGGGTTCCGTTAGTTCATAGACACACAACCTTCAATCAAAGTACTCATGGGTCCGGGAATGAGAATGTCACTTGTGTCAATGACTGGTGGCGCCACTGCCAGGGTGGCCGGAGTTGGTTGAGGGGGCCTAATGACCTCCGGAAGCTTGCCAGAAATTGCCTGATACATTGTAAGCATACACCTGAGTTCCAGACATATACATTCGACTTACCATAGCAGGCCCGAAAGGTTTCTTCTTTGGGGCCCTGGGTGAACGAGGCGATCCGGATGTCCTTGCAACACATGCGGAGAGCTGGGGAAGGATGACCATTGGAACCCCACCCGAAACTGGCTACAAACCAAATGAGACAATGAAAAAAAGAACCAGACAACATACCTGAGTAAGTGAGTCATCATCATCTTTGGACTCAACGAACTCCTTCGACTTAGCAAGGCGAGTTGTCTTCGCCTGCTTGCGAGTCTTCATCGCTGACTTCGGCAGTTGCGAGGGAAGTGCCAGAATCATGGGCGATTTCCTCTTCCTATTTCCATCCGCTTCCGGCTCCGGTGAAGGTTCAACGATACAGCAAGGCACAAATGAGGCTCCTGACTGTATCTATAAATGTTGTAAGGTCGTGCATTGCCTAGTCTGCTATACTTGACACGACAAGTGCATTCGACCCTAAAGGGGAAGCGAGTGCAGCAAAGATCTAGTAGTAGGCGCTGAAGGCGCTACTGGTTGGCTGATTCGAAGCGTGGGAAAGCGCAGGCGCGCGCGAGGCGCGAAGGCACGGGAAAGTACGTGCGTGTTGAAGGTGAGGAATCTTGACTGTGGGTGAAAACACTAAAAGAAGGGGGCTCTACAGCAAGACCTGGATACGAGAATACAACTCGACCCAAAGGACAGCTACTGAGAGAAGTTCCTCGTGAATAAGGTGGAGGGAAACTCTGTCAACTAGACGGGCGCTGGTAGGCGTGAGAAGATAACGTGCACGAAGGCGCGCGTGAGGCGCGCGTGAGCGATGCGAGGGCGCGCTGTCATGCATGGTATGTGATTCATACCATGTCAGATATATATAGAGAGTGATAAGGAAGATATGAGAGACTGTCTAGCCCTCTGTCACTGAGTTACCTCTCTATTTTTCCTTTATTTCATTGTTTTGTATTTTATTTCTTAGACTTATTTTACCTTGTATTTTATGAGCATGTGACCTTCTGTTTATTTCTCATTATTTATTTTTATTTGGCTTCTTTCAGCCACAGATTTGTTTGTCAAAGTTTTGTATCTCTTTGTTTATGTCTGACTGTTTACTTTTATTTGGCTTCTTTCAGCCACCAGATTTTATTTGTCATCACATCATGTGACTGGGAAATAATCTGGTTTGTAACATTATTAAAGCTGATTCAACATGTTTAGTCATGATTGGTCATGCTTTGTAACAACATTTAAACATGACTCAACATGTTCAGTCATGGTTGATCATGCTTTGTAAGTTCTTTGTAAGACACTGAACTTTGTTTGTAATGTACTTAGTAAGAAGGATGATTCAGCTCACCCAAAAGGCTTGGTTTGTCAGCTTCTGCATGACCAATCCCTGAGAAGAGTCAGCACCTTTCTGTCACACTTTGTAATTTCTTTGTAAGATTACACAGTATTTATAATGTATATTAGTAAAAGCTGATTCATCACCTGGTTTGTAAGCCACATTCTTACCAATCCATCTGACAGAATCATGCTTAGTAAGGGGATTCCAAAAGGTATAAAAGGACCCCATTTTCACCCATGAAATATAACTTCCCATTTTTCATTCTTCTCTCAAACCATGTGAGAGTACGTAAGAATAAAAGTGCAGGCAACATGCCTTGAAGTAAGACTAAGACACATCGTTATTCTATTCTAAAGTTATATACTACCTTACAGGGGTTGACTATATAACTTTTGTTATTGTTATTCTACTCTAGGTTATACACTACCTTACAGGGGTTGACTATATAACCATTGAACAGCTCTCATTCTAAGCTTTACGTGTATACATAAGACTCTCTCTTTCAATGGAAAGTGAGACACATATCTAAGGACAACAAAGTTGAAACAGACTTTCATAGGTTGAAACACGACCTACTAGGCTGAAACAAACCTAACGAATTTATCCAGAACACAGAACATTCCACAAAACTTCATATCAGACTTCACAAGGAGAGGACAACAAACTAAATCCTCCCAAGAACTCACCATGTTACCTCCCACGAAGTAGAAAAGTCGGAGAGCGTGGACTTAAGGACTGGCAAGAAGTCTTCCCTGTGTATAATTGTGTTGTCATTATACACAACTTTTATATAAGACCCTTAAGTAACAAGACAGCGCGAGATGCGAGGGGCGCGCACGTATGCGGAAGCGCACTTATGAGTGATAAGGGATGTGGTTTCAAGTATAGTAGAGGCACGAGCTGTAGCAGATGGAGAAGTATAATCTGATTTCAAGTACTAAGGTGCACTATACAACTTGCAGTATACTGAGATAAATGGGGGGGAAAGTAGTAACCGAAGTAAAAAGAACTTCCCTCTATTTAAGAAGGGAGATAGCGCTATGCGGCACTTCCGAGCGCGGTACCGAACCGAGTAACCATATCAACTCTAAATATAATCTAAAGTCTAAGATAGACTTTCTGTATGTAAGCACGGGGATCGGACCGAGTGCACGTCAATTCAGTGAAAGAGATAAGAATAATGCACCAGTAAATCAGTGAGGACTTAGGACGGACAGATGGACAGGTAGGCACGAGAAGACCCAAGGGGAGGCGCACGGACGCGTGCAGAAGCGCGCAAGTGCATATAAGGTGCGCGAATGAGGCGCGTACGTAGGGTGCGCGCGCGGAAGCGTGTATGACTGATCCTTCGGATAAGAGCTGGAATATGTAAGGAATATGTGGTTCATAGGGCCGTATGTCCGGCATTGAGAGGCGCGAGTCTCTACAGCATATATAGAGATATGGAATGTAAGTGCTACTTTCTAGGGAGAGATTCCAACTAAACTGAGTTGTGTGGTATGAACATGGGGGTTGCTCAACTACTCTCTGGTATGTACTACTGGCACTTATGTATGGCACCTAAGCGGTGTCATGCGGAGCCAAAGCGCTACCGAGTAAGGTATGTAAAGATATATGTAAGTAAGGGTCCATAATAAAAATAAAGGTGGAACGATATGCAAATGAGAGAAATGGAAATATACGCACTAGAGAACTTGGTGGACAGTGGATGGATGCGTCTGGATGGCTGGCGCTATAGGGCGCTCAAGCGCGGGAAAGCGCGTGTGCATATACATCGTGAAGCACAGGAAGTGTGCGCACATGTTGCGCGTTGCACGGGAAAGCTGCGCCTCATATTGGAATAGCTGCAGATAGCATGCAGAGTGATGCTACAAGTTCGTGCCATGTACTCCCTAGTGAAAACTGCCATATCACACAATGTGAGGCATGAGTCTCTACACCGGGTTGGCAACAACCGCCTTACCTTTTCCCTTCTCCCGGGACTCGGAGGTAGCCTTGCTGGAAGACCCGGCAACATTGCCGGCAACAATAGGTGGCGAGGGAAGGTCAACTGGAATTGAACCTACCGAAGGACCAGGAGCGACCGGGAGATCGAATGTGTGGTCACCTAATGCCTCCCAGGCGACAATCTTGCTGTACCAGGCATGCTTCAACAAGCGGGGATCGTCGTACCCGATGCTGTGCCAGTTGGGCCAAACCTGGGGAGTCATGCCCCTAACTCGAAGTAACTCCTTTGAGCACAATAGCACGAGGCCAGGAATGTAGGGTCCATTCCCATACTCCCGGACAGTCCTAGACTACCTGGATGTTGGACAAAAACAAAGGAAAGAAAAAAAGACAATGCTACATACCACAAGTTCACTGACCTGTGATGTCAGAGAATAGTGGCTGGAGCCTGGAGGAAGCTGCCGAGCACCAGTGACAATGGCCATTATTTGGGCAGTGATTGCCTTGAGGCCGGTCAAAGAGGTGTCAACTGGAGTAGACATGGTAATTGAGTTGAGAAAGTTGAAAGAGTTGAAATCAGATTGAAATCAGGTTGAAATCAGTTATCACAAGGATGATGTTTCAGTAGAAACAAGATCAGTGATTGACCATCTAAAAACTCATTGATTGTTTGTCTTTGTTTGGTCATGGTTCAACTTTCGGCAATTGCCAGCCCCTTGTGTTCAACTTCAAAGTTATCAATAATCAGTGAATCAGTTAATCAGTTCCTCACAAAACATGGGCTCTCCTGCAACAGTTAGATTTAATGAGCCTCCGGTTACTCAATATGACTCAATGGATGTGGATGACTCAACTGAGTTCCAGATATCAACAGGTATGTTCTACTTCTATTATATCCTATCTATTTACCGGACATGCCTTAGATCAATTATACCTTGGGCCGGATGATGACACAGACTCATATCCTGTGTCATCCAGTGGTCCGGATGTCTTGTCTTTCATCCCCGGTAAGTTTTTCAATTGAAGTAACAAAAAACCTAACCATCCATGTTCACTCAAATCTTACAGATCAATCACCTCCGGGTCACGCTGATCAACCAGGTCTCCCCATTTACCCGGACCTGTACCTCAGGCCTGAGGATAATCTCATGCCTGAAATTCCCAGTAAGTTTATTGATTGAAATAAAAAAAATATAACCATCCATGTTCAAAAAGATCTTATAGATCAATCACTTCTGGTGTAGAGACTAATATCTCTGTGGCCTTGTAGAGGTCTAAATTCCCAATGTCCTAATCACCTTCCGAATACAGCGCGACACATATATCGCTAGCGCGCTCTCAGTGCTCCATCGGCTGCTTGCACACACGAGCGCTTCGGTCGTGCATCTTCAGTTCCGTCCCCTGTCCCCCGTCCTCCGTCCATCCATTCCATGTCTGTTTGGTTCATCGGTGCATATTCCTATCTGTTTTCTCATGTTCTGACATATCTCCGGCACTTGCGCATATATTCCGTATGTTATAGACCCTTATTACATGTTATCACATATTCACTTCGCTTCTCAGTTCGCTTTAGTGCTTGACAGTGCTTAAATGCTTCATAGTTAGAATATATATATCTGCATCTCATTGTAGAAAATGGCATCTTTCTTCCTGCACATCATTGGACTTTAAGTCTAATTCTCCGCTATAGCCACCAAACACTATCAGAATATCTAAGAATACTTGAGCGCTAGTCATCGCGCCCTTCTAGAACCTCTGTTACTTGTCCTCCGGCTTGTTAAAAGAGTCGCTCCGCTCCACCCATACGTGCGCCATCGCACCTTGTCGCTTGATAAGCGCTTATTAGCGCTTCCACACATTTGCGCTTCGCTCATCGTCGCACGCCTTACCAGGCTTGACTAAGCGCCCAGTTCAGTGTTTCCCTCCAATTATACACTTAGAGGAACCTTCTCAGTAGCAATCCCCTTGGGCCGACATTAGCTCGCGCACAGAGGACCATCTGAGTTTATCTCATACTACCTATTTACCTACCCTTTACATTCCTCATCTACACCGGCTCAACCTGATCAACTGTGATGTGAAGCTGGAGTGTGCTGATAGTGATAGTAATGCTTCGGGTGCGCCGGACGTATCCATACCATGTAAGTGACTTTATACCATCCAGTCTTCCCTACTTAATTCATCTCCCAAGCGAATGCACAGTCTGCTGAACATCATTCAGCACAGTCGGATGTCACAAATGCAGATTTGCTTTCCATGGTTCTGGAGTTCTGGCCATTTGGATCTTACCATCACACAGGATGTGAGTATCTCATATAGATTATTGATCTTTTTGCTAATTTTTCTCTTAGTGCAATCAATTCAAGATCGGCTCGATGATTACAGACACCAACATGGAAATCTTCCTGACCCATACATACAACAACTACTCGAGGCTGAGAGACCATTCTGAACCGCTTGGGCAGAAACATCTGACAAACTCAGAAGAGCTGATGCTGACCTCTGGCAGCTGCAAAGAGCTGAATGATTGACCTCCAAAATGCTCAAGGTTGTAGATTCCCTCATTGATAGGTTTGAAGATCAACTTTAAATGTACATTATCAAATATCTGATAGTAGACAAATCACATGTAAACTACCGAATTTTGGATATATCACCCTCTCATTTCCAATTGATTTACCAAGCATCAACAAATCCCGAGCATCAAAAACCGAAGTTCAATTCTCACTGTACTCAGGATCACCGAGTCCCGAGGATAGATTACCAGGTACTTGTTCCGAGACCCGAGCATCAATCACCGAACACCGAACACCGATTGCATAAGATTGAAATGTACATAAAGGCAGACAGTGTGGGATAAGTGCATTACTTCCTTCTCCTCGCTCTAGTCACTCGAGGAGACTTGTCTAATGGCTTTTGCATTGACTCACTCCGGGTGGTCCTCGCCGATGGCTCAATCACCGCTTTATTTCCCCGCATCCTTTTCGGCGCTGGCAGCATGTTCCTCCCTTCCATTGCAACATCCTCTTTAACTGCACCAGTGTTGCCGTTGGTTAACCCGGCCAAGAGGTCACCCATTCGCAATGTCAGCAATCCACCACTTGTTGCCAGCTTGACCGGGCGAGGCTTTGGAATTGCACGGGGGATTGTTGTCCCTTCTGGTGCTGACGAAGAACCTTCCGCTCTTCTGGGTCTCTTTTGTGGGGATCTACCGTCAGCTGAGTCATCATCCACAAGTAGCTGGGGGAGTGATGTATCAAGTACTCACACATGTAGTTAAGGGTAATACAAGAATCACTCTGCGCTGTAGGACCTGTGATACATCAATGTACTGGGCTGTACAGTCCCCCAATAGGCTGAGCATAGAATATGAAGCAAGGGATTCTCAATCTTACAGATCTCGTATGTTGTTGGTACCTGGCATTCTTGATCTTACAGATACCTAAGTCATCAGTACCTGGTCATCCTGATCTCGTT
Organism: Suillus plorans; assembly: GCF_016647745.1. NCBI lineage: Eukaryota > Fungi > Basidiomycota > Agaricomycetes > Boletales > Suillaceae > Suillus > Suillus plorans. The sequence goes on from NW_024537389.1 coordinate 556,064, forward strand.
CCTAGTGATCAAGCTATGTTTAGTGCAAGATATAAATATATTAACGCCTAGTGTTAAGTACATGAGTGATGTATCAGTTATACAACTGGGGCTGCGCGTCGATGGTAGGTTCATCCTCACTGTCCAGTGGGATCTCCAAGGTGGCGCTTACGAACTTCGGTACATCTTTCCATAGGGCCTGAAAGGATGCGACAAGGGATAGACACAGCATAGCCTGTCGACATGCATATGCAGCCAGCCCTTCTTGTTCAGCTGCTGACTCCGAGGCTCGAGAGCTATGCTTTCCACCCCACCACTCCGCCTGCCACTTCAAGAAGACTATAACTCTCCGCATCTCCTCGAGGAGAAGTTCGACTTCTTCCGACCAACGGTTTGCGCATGCGCACACTTTGCACCACTCTACTCGAACACCTATGAGATGTCATCAGTATACCATATCAAACTAGAGTTAGTAGACCCACAATCCTGAACTCGCTCATTCTCTGAGCTGCTATTGTCCACATGTGAGTCTAGCCAGATCCAAGAGATGGTACCAGTCCCTTGTCTCTCCATATCACCCATAGGCCTCACATCTGAATCCAAGAGTGGCGGAAGGGAAATGTCCCAGCCCGACTTATCGAGTTGATAGCCGAGAGCTAACAGAGCGTTACGTGCACGTCGATACTTGTCAACACTAGCCCGTTTTCTCATCTCCACGCCTTCGATGAGGGCCTGTGCACGGGTAGAAGCCACCTGACCGCGCACATTTCAATCTTTATAGATATACATATGAGACCGAAGCCGGAGATGTGAACGGACCTCGTTGAGAGCATCCAGTGCCTGTGTGTGCCGTAGGTCCCATTTGTGTGCAGCCAGCTTCTTGTCACATGATACTGTGGGTTGGAGCTCAGACGGGAGCCACAGCTTAAAGCTCTCAGGCTTGAGTGGCATCGTATTCATCACGCCAGCTTCTGAAGATCGTTGATGAAACTGGGACACGATGGGCATGTATAACTCCTGGACACGAGCCCAAGCATCCAGCTGACGTTGAAGGGCAGTGACACGTGTCTGCATAGTAGTCTTCTGCTTGTCCATGGGGTGAAGAGATGCATTGGCCATATCAGTCTTCAAGCGCTGTCTTGTTGGATTCTTCGTTATTGCGGTGAACTTGCTTTGTTGGACAGAAAAACTCACTGTTGGTCTTGGAGATCAATGCCGGTGGTGATTAATCTACTTGGAGAAATGTCGGTATGTAGGGAGACGTTGGTCCCAGCCTGAAGTTCGTGGGCTTCAAGCTCAGCGAGCTGTAGATGAACTGCGGCTTGTGTGATAGCTGGAATACCATTACTCATGAGCATATCGGCTCTCAAACGGATTAGGTTGAGAGCCGTCCTCCTCCCAAGCCTCAACTTCTGTCCTCCACTGAAGGATGAGTGTAGGCTGAATGGTCCTCTCTAGTTCAGCCAGTCCTTCCCCATGCTCCTTCTTCCACTTAACAGTGTCACTGATCTTGCGCAAGAGAGTCTGGCCTATTAACGAATAAGCCCAAAATATTCCAGCAGATAAACAATACAGACCTAGCACCATCACTTTCTTCCAGTTCCAATCCCCAAAGTGATCATCGAGTGTATCATGACGCGATCCTGGACCCATCTCCTTTGTGCTCGTCGCGACCCGGTTTATATTGGACCATCTGCGCTCAGGAGCCTCACCATCGATTCGTCCCACATGTTTTGACCAATTGAAGGAGAATTTTTCATTGACATTGGTCAATGTGCGCTTTCAGATGGAATTTGGGAACAAAAAACCGGACGGTCATGGAAGTATGAGAAATGTGTAACCTCGGCGGCATGGCTTCCATACGCGTCCAAAGTTTTTTATGCCACTGACATGCGATGTCGTAAGAAATATTGATCATGGTTACCGTGAAGGCCAGGAGTGCCGAGAACACGAGGTAGTCCATGTTAATGTATCTATATATCCCATTTATCAGCGATGCTCATGACATTAGATAAAAATTGAACATACTTTTTGCCTTTCTGTAAGTCACCGACACCATTCACAAGTTTCATGTCATGCCTGGCGCAATCGACTGCGCCAACACCTGTTGCCGCCAAGCCATGCGAAGACTTTGTGTCTGCCATATTGACGGCATTATGACTAACACATGTACTGCACTGGGATACTATTAGTCAAATGTTGCATGTCACAATATTACTTACATCTTGCTTTGCACCAGCTTGATCAGCCAAATATGACTTGTATGCCGCCTCCTCGACGAAATAAGCCCACCCAGAGTTCAGGCTAGGATCTCTATTATCCGAAGATACTGCCTTGCGTTTGAGCCGGAAGTTGGCATCAATTGCAATGAATAGAGCGTATTTCCACCTACATTACAAATAACATCAGCCCATCAGTTGTAATTGCCGCTGAATTTGTTTTTTTTACGTACCTAACCAATAATGGCTCATTCTGCCAGTCTTGTGGTATATTCTTGCCAGGATGGGGGCATGCCGGACACTGCACGGCTAATTCACCTGCAGTCGTGGCCTTGGCGCCAGCAGGATCGTGGCCTCTCCCTGCACGATGGAGCTGCCTGAGATGTCGCCATTTGTGAATCATACGCATGAATGCGGAGTAACGATCCTAAGTCTCATGTCAGTAACTCGCAGTACTGATACATTCTGGCTACTTACACGTATGTGTGACAGGCCCGCGTTGTTGTTTTGTCTCGCTAGGGAATGGTAAAACTCATACGCTGACACCTTGCTCTCGAAAGACAGGATGTAGAAGTGCTCCAGTAGAGTAAAGGTTGCAGCAGTCCGAGGATCTGACGTAGTTGCTGGATACCATTGTGCGCAAAGTAACTGCTTGTAGCGGATTTGAGCGCTTGCGCAGCCACAAAAGTCCAGTGCGATCTCATGCATGCCATGGACGTCGATGACAATGAAGTCATCACCAGCCGAGGGATGAGGGTTGTAGCACCTCTCGCCTGGCTCGTGTCCTAGCTGCACACAAAGACCCATTTGTTTCAGGGTGCTGCGCTGGAAAAATAAGTTGTTCCACATCTTATAGGGACCTGTCAGTCTTTAATATTAGCAAATAAAAACGTGTACGTACGTCAATCCTGTGCAAAGGATTATTCGTGTGACTTTGAAGCACGCACTCTTGGCAAAACATTTGTGTGCTGAAGCAATCATGACATCTGAAAAGGGGTGCAGCAAGACCACAACGACATGAGATCCCTGCATTTCCACGACCTTCAAGGTGCAAGGTTTCATCCAGGAAGGCCTGACACTCGGGGATCCACGCTAGCAATGGTGTATCCTGATACATGATGTTTAGTTTGTGTGATAATTGTAGGCCGACGATACTCACCGCAGCAGTGCATTTGCATTTGTCACACGCAATGAGATCCTGCGGCCCGTCCTCTTCCGGGGGGCATTCATCCCAGTCGCTGCCAAAGAGCATGCCTTCATTGGAGTCGACATCTGAGTTAAAGGCGAAGACGGAAGGAGCAGGAACATAGTGAGTGTGGACTTGGGTGCGACCATCAGTGGTGATTTCGCCTGTACAAAGGCGCAACAATACGCTATTGCTGACGGAGGGAACAAGATGAGTTCGTTCGACCCTCCCACCCTTAGCTGAATGTCCCCGAGACATGAACCCGTCCAACAGCTACAGTTAGCCAAGACTCGACTCTCCAAAAGTCCGAAAGAAGCTTGGAGAATCCTTGTAAGTATATTTAAACTTGCCGTGCATATAAGAAATACCTACCTGCAAATACTCACAGGCAGTATGTCCTCTTCGACCAATATCATGCACCCCAGCATCGCATCCTTGATATGTAGACATGAAGGTAAGCAAATCATCGCATACCCCCCACAATCAAACTTATCTAATACCAGATAGGTTGGCGTGTGCCCATTACCTGACAGCCAGGTATCATCAAAACCCGACACGTCAGGCACCTTTTAATTCTGCTCAGTTAAATTGGCTTAGAGAACGCATACCGACTTACATGATATACCATCCGAAGTCTGACAAAACCCGTCACTTCATCCGATCAACCGTGATCAAGTTCGATATCCTATGGCCGTTTCGACAAAAGTTGTGGCCGGGATCCACGGCTGAAACTCCATTCACCGATGATATGCATGCAAGGTTGTTGGCGCTATCATGGATCGTTCAAACAGTAAGTCTCCATGTAATAGTAATAAGCAGGAAGACTTGCTCACATCAAAGTAGAATATCGCCAGCCACATGTTGTGGAAGACACACTATCAGCTCCGTCGTGAGAAGAACCAAACAGGAATGAAGCCTGCCAAATGGTTCTGGTATTGGGGCGTTGGACAAACGTGAAGGGTTGTAGCCTACGTAAACGGTGAATATCAGTCAGAGATTCGAAGGTGTACACGTACTTGAGCTTGACCTCTGTGCTGCAGCTGCTGCTCGGCCGATGGCAAAATCAGACAAAAAATGTGGTCAAATATGATTATTGATGATCGTTGAACGAAGGACTGCGGTTAGAGCTTAGTCAGCGAAACTTCTACCTCTGCGTATACACAACGTCCAGCTTAATATGGACCATTAGTAACAATCCTCGTTCTTTGGACTTAGCTACCATGATTCTCGAGGATCCCGAATTACTACACCTGGGCTACATAAATGCCTGTCGTGAGGTGAGTGATGTATCACCCACTGTTGCGTACTACTACTCTAGCCTTACTGTTACTATGACCCAAAGCACATCTCCCTCTAGTCAAACCAACACTCTGGTGTCCGTTCAGCTTGATGGTCTTATCAACATACTCTTGGGACTCGGTCTTGACAACAGAATGGCTATATCTGCTGCATTGCAGGAGGCTGGTACCGGCCAAAATGTCACCGAAGGTGAATCCGTATTTTTCTTTGATCTATCATGCATCATGACTAACATCACTTCTATAATGTTGCAGAACCTGTTGCTAATGACTCAGCTGCTTCTACCACGGCCACCACAGACATTTCTGCTACTGTTCCCCATGATGCTGCCTCCCCTACCGCAGCTCCTGTTCCCCATGATGATGCCTCCCCTGCCGCAACTGCAACTCCTACTGCTGCACCTTCCCCTGCCGTCGTGGACTCCGATAATGAGTAGGGAACTGCACGGGTACGGGTAACCCGCACGGGTCATGGGTAGGGGTACCACTGGGGTACGGGTACGGGTCTGAGGTCATGATACCCCTACCCCTACCCGTACCCGCGCTGCGGGTATACTCTTTGTTTGACGCTTTGGCGCATATGCTTATGTTATATTGTTTGCTCTTGTTAGATTCTAAAGGACGCCACGCTTTACTTCTCGCATGCAACACCTAACCTTGCGACGGTGATACCAGCAATGGATCACGTCGACAAGATGCTCACGTCCTATTTGCGCAACAAGAAATATCTGCCTTCAATTCATTCGGCAGTTCAGCTCGCAAAAAAGACACTCAACCGGTACTATCAGCTCACAGACAGGTCTCACACATATCGGATCTCCATGGGTAAGTTCTATTCAATCTAGGTTTTTTCTAGTTTCTACTGACAGTTAATATTATTATACTAGTGTTACATCCCCAACACAAGCTATTATACTTCAAGGCAGCAGACTGGGAAGACAACTGGATCCAAACTGCGGAGCAACTTGTGCGCGAGGAATTCGAACGTTCATACCTGTCCCTTGATGCCGACTCTGATTTGGGGCGTGAGGCGGATGTCTTGGAGTCAAATGATAATATATTGATGGTATTTTGCTTTTTTGCTTTTTACTTAGTGTTTGTACTGACTCAATCTTAGAGCGACAACATTTTTGACAACCTCCCCGCACTTGCAGTCCCCAAACCTACTAACTCAGGCTCCGAACTCGACTGTTACCTTAGTACGGACGTGGAACATGTCACCAACCCTATCGCTTGGTGGCAAGAACATCGCAAATCATTCCCCCACCTGTCGCGCATGGCCATTGATTATCTAACTATCCCTGGTATGTGGCATTATTATGTTTAATGCCTTGTAAGCTTACATTGCCTATAGCTACTTCTGTAGACGTTGAACGTCTCTTCAGTCGTGGGCGTCTTGTCCTGTCACATGTCAGAAATCGTTTATCGGCGCAGTCGACACGTGCGCTGCTTTGTGTCGGCTTATGGAACGAGTTAGGCCTGGTCAAATCTGAGGATATCATTCACGCGTCTAAGCTCCCAGATGTCGTTGGCGAAGAGGAAGCAATGAATGAGGGTTGGGACAGAGTCCAAGTAGATTAGTATTACATTTGTTGTTACAATTCATTACAATGCTCTTCGTAGTGACCCGCGGGTATACCCCTCACGGGTAATACCCCGGGTCCGTTTGGCTGATACCCACAAGCAAACCCGTACCGCACCACGGGTATGGGTATATCTCCGGGTACGGGTACGGGTCCGACTGCGCACACCCACGGGTTTACCTGTGCAGTTCCCTAATAATGAGGATGCTCCTGCTGCAACCACTCTTCCTTTCGCTGCTCTAGGTGCAGCATATGCCTATGAGTCTGTCACCGTCATCTCGGACTCCGATGACGAGGACGCTGCCAATGCAGCCCAGTCTCTTGCTGATGACTCAACTCTTTGTTCTTATAGCGGTAAATACTTCAACATCCCTATTGAGGACAAGGCGCCCCTCTACTACATTACGAGGGGCCGTTACATTGGCGTCTTCTCAGGCTGGTAAGCATAGATATGCTTCGTCTATCATGTTTACTAAATTTTCATGGGCAGGGATGCCACAGGCCCCAAGGTCCTTGGAGTTTCGCGCGCCATCTTCCACAAGGTAGACTCTGTCGAACAAGGTGTTGGGATTGTGAGACACGCGATTGAACGTGGTGAGGCAGTGCAGGTAGTCTAGTCTCACTTATAGTCAGCATCTACGTATTCCTGGTTGTAAGTCTGTATGTTGTTGAACATGAGCTTCCAGTCCTCTTTGTACTGCGTGATACTCTTGTAATATCCAGTGTTACTTGCATTATCAAACATGAGCTTTCAGTCCTCTCAAACCATTCTTCAAGCAAGTAGATTGAACAAGTAAGATAAATAGTATGAACTCGCAGGCTAAATACATGTTGATCATCGGACTGGTCTGCACAACACGAACCTCCATCACCCGAATCAAGCGAGCTCTTTTGAAAATGAGGGAAAATGGTATTGGTGTGGAGTGAACTAGTGAGACTACCTGAGGGGGAGTACTGTTACTTGGGATGTGTAGTTTATTAGCAAGTGATAGTGCAAACTTGAAAGACCTTGAATATGATTGGGTTCATTGCAAGTCGGTGGAATAAAGTCGTGTAAATCTCCAAATTTTTGTCCTACTTGAAGCGTTTCAAAACTCCTACGCAAATACAGAGCCCACAAACCACTTACTTTCAAACCTCTTACTTCTAAAACACCTTTTAGCACATGGCACAACCACGGCTATATAACACCGAAGAAGAAAAAACGGCGGCTGCACGTACTTATCGGCAGGCATACTATACACGGTATGTTTCTATAATGTCGTTTTGATGGGCGACAGCAGTACTAAGGACACCTTTCCAGTCAGTGTGCCAAGTTACACGGACAAAAAGGAAAGAACCACAAGAAGGGACAACAAGATGATAAGTCAGTAATGCTGGGAGTAGACTACTTGATTGAGGCACATGGGCAGCGCAAGTTGAAGCACCAAATTACTCAAGACGACACTAGCTTCACATAATGTAGCATCTTTGTATATGTACTAATGATATACCTTTTGCCCAAGAATAACTGACTAATAATTTGGGAGTACGCGCCTGTGGCTGAAGGAATTTGTAATACGCGTCAGTGACTGATACTTTCATTTTACGCGTCAGTGACTGAACCTTTCATTTCGCGTCTTCATTTGGCTCACTCATGCAACTACTCGGTTAAAGTAATGGCAAAAGTACATCCAGATTGCCTCGATGTTAGCGCTGACCAGTAATCAAATGAAATAATAATAGATGGCACCTCGTACTTGGCTTTCACAGGACCAGTAAGCTTTTGTGCTGACATACCAAGAGAAGTTCCTCGAATGCAAAAAAACTGGAAACTATACCGGTTTCTGGCCTCCCTTCTTTGAGAAATGGGAGGAAAATTGGCCCATCATTTTAAAAGATGCGCCCTTGGATCCTGAAGTGGAGCTTGAGGAGATAGGCAAGGTGAGGGAGGCTCTTCAGACGGTAATTTTATTTCATCAAGTGTTATTGAATTATTGGTTAATCACGCAGTTATACCTACTAGTGTTTGATCGTCAAACTACGCAACGATTTTGGTAATTCAAAGGCGGGCTGCCACGCAAACTCCGCTGGGAACACAGTTGTCAACAAGCTCATTGCCAACATCACCGTCAAAACAGGAAGAAAAAAAACTCGCCCTCTCAATGCCACTGAGGTATATGCCAAAAAGTATTATGCGACACGTGTGCAGCCTGCAGTCAAGGAGGAGCTCGAGGCTATGAAGGATGTAGCAGACGCACTGGCACCAAAGAAGCGGGCTATACGGTGTAGGGATTCATTTCTGGCTGGGCTTGTAGAGACTGTTTTTACCTTACCTTATGTTGGCACTTTTGTAGCTTACATAAGCAAGTTATCTTTTCACCAGTTACCAGTATGAGTTAGAGTACTCAGCAAGTTTTCATGATATTTCCTCTCCTCTGAGCCTTGAGCCTGGTCCAGAAACCCTTTAGGGTTGAATAGCAGCTAGGTTCTGCAAGACCCAACATTGTTCAGACTCACTCTCTGAATTGTTGTACCTTCAACGGGTTGTTCACAAACAACTTGCATCCTGCTGGGAAAATGAATCTGCGGAGGTGAAAGAAGAAGTCACCAGATTGGCGCAAGAGATGAAGGAAGAGAGGGAGAAGGATGTGAATCATGAAATGAAGGAGCTGTCGAAGGACTTGTAAGTGATTCGTATTATCTATTACTTGATTGTCACTGATCAACAGGCAGGATCATATCCAGACTTACGGAGATTCTGTCGACTTTTTTCACCGAGTTGCACGATGCGACAGGTTGGACTTTTAGTATCTTGCTCGCTGGCCCTGACCCCATGAACGCCGGCAAACTCGACGTCAGTAGTTTGCACATTGGGACGACTACCACTGGCAGTAGATTCAACCACATATTTCCGAACTTTGAGGAGAGCATCATGGTACCCTACTTTGAATTTGCGTCCCGGGCGTTTTGTGAGTTGTCCAATGGTTTATTGTCTCTGTTTTAAGCTCATCAAAAAGTAGCCGATGCTGCAGTACTCTTATCAAAGGCCATTACACCTGAGGGTATCCCTCCCAATGATACATCACTCGCCAATACTTCTCCAATGAACGTCATACCTGATACATTACTGGCCAGCATCCCTTTGACTTCGACTCTTATGCACATCACACCTGATATATCACTGGCCAGCATCCCTTTGACTTCGACTCTTATGCACATCACACCTGATAGTAATACATCACTCCTTGCACTGTTGGAACCATCGTCATCACTGTCGGATCTATCACCTGCACTTTCGGGACAGGGAAACCCTCCTGCTGATACATCACTGACTCACACACCAGAGCCAGCATATAACTTTTTTCAATATTCCCCCCCCCCCCCCCCCAATCCTCAAGACAACAGCATCGACCTAGACTTCAATCAAACAATTCTACCCATGCTGCCGAACTACACACCACCATCTCCACTACCTCCCTCTTCTCCACTACCTCCTTCTTCTCCACTACTGTCTTTGCTGTCTTCTTTATCGTTCTCTCCCTTATCTTCTGCATCAAGAATTAATCATGATATCCCCCTCCCTGACGTGTTCAACTTCAGTTTCATCAATCCCTGTAGCAGCAACTCTGACAACACGACTTTTCAGAGCCTGAGGTCCCCTCCTCATCTTTGTCATCTATTGTCTACTCAACAGACTCCAATTCAGATTCCCACTCCCACACAAATTCCAACCCTTGGGCAAACTCCTGCCCAACTTGAGGCTTCTACGGTGGTTCCTGATCCTCTGACTCCCGCTCATCCTATGGCTCCTGCTGCTGCACCTCTTTCTCCTGCACAGATGTCCAGTTCTGGCTGTCCTGGAGGGACTGCTGCAGTTGCTGGGACATCGCCAGCGACAACAACTTCTAAATGGAGGAAGACCAATGCAGAGAATTCCGCGACACTTGAGGTGAAGCGTCAGAAGAGAGGGGGTGCAGAGATGGTCTCCAATGAGAACTCACAGCCTGTTGAGGGAGGCCGGGGCAAACGGCAGCAATTCCAGTCCTCTCGGGCAGCCGCTGCCAATGCCATCGGGACAAACTAGGTAAAACCTTGTCCTTGCTTATAGTCACATTATTGGTTTCTTGTTCAATATCGTCTGTTATTTACCTCATATATATCATAGTATACTGCGCATGTTTTAAAGTATATTTTGAAATAACATTGCTTTAGTCTGTCATGTCTCAAGATCTCATGCCTGGGATGTAAATTTAAGTCTGAGTCTACCATAAGGACTGAAACACCAAGTTCACGTTTGACTTAGTACTGGGACTTAGTCAAATTTCTGTTGCGTTTGACCTGATTTGGATGAGTAACAATCTCTGTACCTAGAACCAGGCTCCTGTACCTAGAGCCAGGCTCAAAATACCAGGTGTATGGCGATACTGGGCGCTGACAAATGAAGGAAGCAGGATATAAATAATGTAGCTACAAATATAGCTAATTTCAGAAGAAAGGAAGTAAGGTACGAGCTTGACTAAGCTTGATGGGAAGCCAGGGACTGGATTAGCAGCAATCCTCCAGTGATACATTGATGATACATCACTACTACACATCCCAGTTCATCTCTGCAGTACAATCATTATTGTATTACCTATTACTGGCTCTGCCAGTCATATAATGTATCATTGTCACAGTATAGCCTGCATCATCAGCATCATCCTCCATGTCATGAGTGTCGCTGTTAGCATCACTCTCGGCTTCAGTTGAGGAATCCTGAGGCCTTTGGATAACTACCCTCCGCTGCTTTCTGACCTTACCGGTGTAGGGATTCATTTATGGCTGGGCTTGTACTAGAGACTGTTTTTACCTTACCTTATGTTGGCACTTTTGTAGCTTACATAAGCAAGTTATCTTTTCACCAGTTACCAGTAGGAGTCAGAGTACTCAGCAAGTTTTCATAATATTTCCTCTCCTCTGAGCCTTGAGCCTGGTCCAGAAACCCTTTAGGGTTGAATAGCAGCTAGGCTCTGCAAGACCCAACATTGTTCAGACTCACCATCTAAATTGTTGTACCTTCACCGGTCTGATGGGAAGGCGACTTGCCAGATGCAACTGATGCTACTATGTCGCCATCTTTGTTCTTCCATGCTTTGAACATGACTGTTCGACCTTCACCTGTTTCCTGCCAAGCATACCAGAAATTGGGCAAGGCCATGGTGTCCCAATTTTGCAACTTGGAAGGCTTCTTCAAGTCAACATCCACCAGAAGATACTTTCTTGCCACAAAGTCATCCTGATGTTCTAAGATGGCACTCCATGGCACGACTGCCCTGTCAATCCCAGAACAGATCCCTGTGTCCATGCATTCAACAACGTCTCGGATGTAGCAAGGATAGACTCATGATAGTGCGATGTAAGAAAAGCCCTCACTATGGCCTTTTTATCCTCAAGTTTCGTGTCTGTGATGTCCGGAAGCAATGGCATCCTGTCCCCGTCAGTTTCGAGCTTGAAGGCTGGTTTTCGGATTCTTTTGCGACCTCCCTTCACCTGTCGGGCTCCATCCCATGCCCCAGCACCTATCATCACTAAGATCAACACATGTCTTCTTGTATCCACAATTCAAACACTCACCAAACTGTTCCTGCGCGTACTCCTGCCAAACTGGCTCGATGTCCTCCCAGTCCTTTGTCTTCATGAAGCTGTCCCCATCTCCTAATGCCTCGTTATCATTGTGCCTGCATGAAATATATTGATTGAGATGAAAGATCTGCGATGACCAATAAAATTCACTTACATCCAGAACAGCACCTCTCCCTGTTCATTCTTCCAGGCTGACAACACAAAAACTCTCATCCTGCATTGCCTCCACATCTCGTTCAAAAAGTGCTCCATATATGCAGGTCCCTTCTTTCGGGCGACCTGTGTTTGTATCTCGGGAGGAGGAAAGTTGTTGGACCATTCTTTGGCCATTTCTTTCACCTCTCCAACTCGTCATCGGACAATTCAGCCATGACTCTCTTCACAGCAGCCTGATAATGCTTGAACATACCCAGATCTCCTGGCTTTGCCCCCAACTCGTCCTCGATCCTCTTTAGCACCTCTTCCCGCTTCTGCTGGTAGATCACCATCCTAGGCATCCATTTCCTCCCATACCTTAGCATGTCCTTCCTTTCCTTCTTTTTCTTGTTGTTGTACAACCATGTCTGGTACATCTGAGCATTGAAGGAAGAATAAGACATTAAAATTTTGGTTTTTCAACACAACAAGGATGTATCACCTGCTTCCTCTTTTTCCATTGTCCTTGGTACACCTTAGGAGCAAATAACCTGGCAGCCCTAGCTATGGAAGTGAATACTCCCCGCTTCTCACTCCATTTGGCAGAAGTCCACTCAGGAAGGTAGTTCTTCAGCTCTGAAATTTCGTTTTCCGTGAGCTTCTGTGTCTGTGGTTGACGTGCCCTATGTCTTCCCGAAGTCAAGTGAGTGGAATGACCTGATCTTGCCATGGTGAATCAGATTGCAGAATGTGCTGAGGGTAAGCAAGGTGGAAGTAATAATGGTTCGAAGTTCAACTTTGAGCAAAGCCTAACAGTTGGTTAATCAACCCATATTGGACATGATGCCATTAATGGAAATAAATTTGTAATGAACCAACAAGACTGCATAACATCACATTGGAATAACTATTCGTGCGACCTTCCTTAGCTAATGCTTTTCTTGCAACATTAGAAAATAAGATGAAGATAGGTCGATGCACCCCACTGAAAAAATCCCACAGGGTAGAAGCAAGAGGGAGCAAAGGTAGGAATACTTGGGTCAAGGTCCCACTTGCAAGTGCAAGACAACATGCCTACAGGTCCATGCCTAACTCTCCCCTGGAATCACAAATACTTCAGCCTGTTCAAGCACCACCTCCTTGGGAAGACTTTCCTGACAATACTTATGAGCAAGACCAAGGCTCATTTGAGCCTTTGCAACTCCCAAAAACAATGGCAAGTTAATGTAAAATGTTGGAGTGTCATTCAAATATTGCTAAGTATAAAAATGCAGAGCCAGAATGACTACCTCTGTTAAGAATGTGCTCCAAGGTCGGATCCAAAGGGCTTGGCTTCAGCTCGTGCGCTGCGCCCCTTACCCGAGTACGTGCCCTTAACTTCCAAAGGCTGTTGAACAATGTCCGAAGGTTACCGGACGATGTCCGGAGGGCGTCGGGCAATGTCCGGAGTCCGATGTCCGATGCACGGGAATTCCGGCGGACGTTCGGGAACAAGAGATAAGACTAATCTGGACGAAGTCCGAACTAGAAAGGAAACAGCGGAGGACTACCAGAGGTAGAGGCGGAGGTGACAAGTCTATAGGAATCAATCCTAAGATGAGCAGAGGTCGATGAGAGAGAAACTCAAGTCGGACGGAGGAGGGAATGAGCAGAGTCTAAGATGATATTCGAACTAAGGATGTACATAGATTCTACAGGGTTTATATACTACTGAGGACTTATCGGAGAACAGAGACACGCAGTCCGAAGCTTTACAAAGCTGTGGACGGAGAGTATAGAAAAGTCAAATGCTAGTCTATCAGAAAATAGTAAATGAACCCGGAGATTAGAACAGATGAAAATAAAGGCGGAAATGAAATGAGGTACGGAAAATGATATAGTCTAACTGGAGTAGGAATGTACAAAGGGATAAGGCGCGGAAGTTAGACGCGTGTCGGATCCGGACATAGATAGACATCGGCCGGATCCAGACTTCTGGAAATGATGTGTGTGATAGGTCCGGGTCCGGAACGTGGGATATGACACCTCAGGCAATGGCTGCCAAGGCAGGAATCATATCTATATCACCTCCTGGATTAAGAAGCTCCACCAGAAGATAGGAGATGTGTCATGTGTGACCAGGATGGGGTCTACAAATGTCAAGATTGTCTTGGGGAGCCACTCTATTGCACCAGCTGTTGCAGGAATCAACATCATTGCAATTCTTTCCACTGGATCAGTCAATGGAATGGTCAATTCTTCGAGCAAAGTTGTCTTGCTCATGTTGGACTCGTCATACACCTCAGTCATGATGGCAAACAATGTCCAGTACTCAGGGATAGGTGGGATTTGTTTGAAGGAGACGAACCTGAAGACCAGTTTGAGCCTGAAGATCTACCATCTGTATTGGGACCTGAGTTCCAGCCAAAGGAAAACACTATGGTCATAGTTGACAAGTCTGGAGTTCATTGCCTCGAGGTTCGATGCTGTGATTGTCCAAATGCCATGAGTCCAGACATTCAAATATTTCGACATGGATTTTTCCCTGCATCATTCAACAGGCTGAAGACTGTGTTCACCTTCAGAGTGCTCGATGATTTTCTATTGGACAACCTTGAATGCGGCACCTCAGCAATGAACTATTACAGCAAGCTCCGGCGAATGACCTTGAGCATGTTTCCTCACCTTGTTCCGGTAATGCTATATCTCCTTCATCTAAAGAACATTATATTGACAAAGCACTTACCAAGGACCAATACAGAGAGCTCATGAGAGTCACTCGACAGTGGAGGCAGTTGAAGACCATGAAATGGTATGGCTTTGGCCATTGTTCTGACACCCTGAATGCCGAAGATCTCGCACTGTTCTGCCCAGCATGTCCTCAGCCTGGGATTAATGTATCCTTGTCAGGGGATGAATCACTTGATGAGTGAGTCTTGTTCAATACTGAAGTAACCTCAGTGATAATAAGAACTCCAAGCTGGAAATACACGCGATCATTTGTAATGGACGGAAATTTCAAAGCCGAACATCTGCATCCCATCAAGCCATTTGATGAAGTTTGGCTTTCCGATGGGCTGGGGTTCATGGTGGGAAAGGAGAGGTATAAAAATCATCTGGCAGAGGCAGCTGACACTGTGGAAAAATCGAGCTGCAACAATCACTGGGCAGTAAATCAAGCAAATGTGGCTCGGCACAAATTGGAGTCCACAGGTATCGGGGGAGTTGCCTGTGCCCGACATGGTTGCTTTGTCCCTCATGCGATGGTAGATTTTCAGAAAGGTGAAAGGCAAGCTGAACATGAAGTTTGACATTCATGAGTTGATCATGCATCGTTTGCAGACAAATGAACATGGACTACGCCCTTTGTGAGGTTGCCCAGCACAACATGGAAGGCATTACCAGGGCTGTCACCTTCTATGACATCAACTGTCAATACAACAAGCACTTTCAGGTTTGGGTGGATCGAAGCCGATTTCTTGAAATGGTACCGGAATTGACCATCATTCCCAGCATTGGGTTGTGGCATGTGCATGGACATCAGGACAGCTGCTATGTCCAATATGTGTCGAATTTCATTGAAGGCATTGGCCGGATAGATGGAGAGATCATGGAGACCCTATGGGCATGTCTCAACCTAATTTCCCCTGCTGCTCGGGGAATGTCTTCCCCACATCAACAGGAATGTCTTGATTTTCAAATGAACGATTCCAACGTCTGCAAGATGATCTGCATGAAAAGGACCCTTTGCCATAAATACAAGCAGGCGAAAAATGGCATCACCAAAAGTGAAAAGGCTTTCGACAGACTCGATGAAGCAGCACCCGCCAATTTAAAGACCAAATGGTTAGCCAGCGAGAGGATCGCTCAGTCCAGCAGAATCAATGATCCTGCAGCGATGGATGTATACGAGATTAATATCAAGAAGGGTAAGTTGACCATATCTCCATCGAAGTCTGAACTAATGTTGAACTCAGCGCCGAGCAAAAAGGAGATCGAGCTTAGACTGCTGGAGGAGGGTAATGCCTGTAATGCAGCACCTTCTCGGAGATCTGTGGCAACATGGATATCAATGGGGTTGGCTATTGAGGAGGCTCAAATTGCATTGCTCATCGAGGTCTGGAGAATTGGAAGAAGAACTATGGAGACACAGAGATTAGACATCGCCCGGCAACACAATCGTCTCCAAGGCCAGATAGATGGATTTACTCAGTCTGCTCTTACGCATCTCGGAGAAGGATTTGATGCAGATGACGATCCTGACAACTTGAACATAGACATTCTCGATGATCTCGATGATTTCACTGAGACATCTGAAAATACATGGACAAACTCCCCTGAGCTCACTGTGATCCCATTGCCATCAAACCTTGGGGTAGATCAATGCAGATGCTTTATGGCAGAGGATCTCATTCCGCTGGAGATGTCGCTTCGTGAAGGGCAGGCAAATGATGCCCTTCACAACCTACGAATTCACTTGTGCAACAAGGCTATCCTGTTCCGAACAACAGTTAGGCAAGCCAAATCTCAAGCCCTGAAAACTCGAGCTTGGTCCCAGGTGACGTCAGTGCAGCAGGCAGTGTCCCTCCATGCCAGTATATATACCAAGACCTGGAAGCAAATAATGAAATGTGAGCCCAGGCAAGACCAGCTTGAGAAATACAAACCCCTGCTGCGTGATCAGCTAAAAATCATTACTGCCGTCGGAGATCCAAATGCCCGAGGTCAGCGAAACGAGTCCCTCGCTTAGGGATCAGCAGGGGTATGGGTAACCCCTAGGGGTCATGGTAGGGATCTCGTGACCCGTTGTAGAGACTCGCGCCTCTCAATGCTGGACATACGGCCCTATGAACCACATATTCCTTACATATTCCAGCTCTTATCTGAAGGATCAGTCATACGCGCTCCCACGCGCGCGCCCTACGTACGCGCCTCGTTCGCGCACCTTATACGCACTTGCGCGCTTCCACACGCATCCGTGCGCCTACCCTCAGGTCTTCTCACGCCTACCCGTCCGTCCGTCCGTCCTAAGTCCTCACTGATTTACTGGTGCATTATTCTTATCTCTTTCACTGAATTGACATGCACTCGGTCCAATCCCCGCACTTACATACAGAAAGTCTATCTTAGACTTTAGATTATATTTAGAGTTGATATGGTTACTCGGTTCGGTACCCCCTTGTGCCAAATAATTGTCCATAACCTATATGGTACCACATCACAAGTGCAAACTCTAGCCTAAAACTTTTCACGACTGTTCCTTCCTGCTATCTCACGATGTTACCTAAAAGGACAACACGGTGAAGGTACAACAATTCAGAGAGTGAGTCTGAACAATGTTGGGTCTTGCAGAACCTAGCTGCTATTCGACCCTAAAGGGTTTCTGGACCAGGCTCAAGGCTCAGAGGAGAGGAAATATCATGAAAACTTGCTGAGTACTCTGACTCCTACTGGTAACTGGTGAAAAGATAACTTGCTTATGTAAGCTACAAAGGTGCCAACATAAGGTAAGGTAAAAACAGTCTCTACAAGCCCAGCCAGAAATGAATCCCTACAACGGCCCACAGAGAAGGTGCTTGCAATGGCAGCAGAAGGCAGGCAAGCGAAGCGAAAGGCTATTGATAAACCTTCTACCCCCATGGAGACATCAAAACGTACAAAAGTGATAGAACCTATTAACATTGAACAATCTAACAATACTACTACACCATCCATATATTGAGCTACTGTTCAAACTGAGGAAGAAGACGAGGCCGCTCATTCAGATGCCATCATCATCGACTCCGATGGATCTGAAAAGAATGACATTGAAGTTGATGACCCTAGAGAATCCTCTGAAGTGGAACTAGGTAAATACCCACTCACACATCACTAAGAAACTTCATTAAAAATATTGCAGACAGGCTGAAGAAGGATTGGACTTCACCTATATATGCATTCTTCGAACCCACTCCAGAAATTGAATATCAGGACAACCATCGCTGCCATGTGTTCAAATGTACAGCACAGGGCTGCAAACAAAAGGTTCGGCAATACCTCGATAAGAAAGATGCAAAATCTACTGGCAACATGCGAAAGCATGTAAAAAGTTGTTGGGGCGAGGCAGCCTTGCAAACTGCAATGGAGTACAGGGACACTGCTGCTGCACGAGATGGAGTTGTCAAGAATCTGCTTGAGACGGGATCTATCAAAACCTCTTTCGAGCGAAAAGGCAAAGGTAAAGTTACCTACTCACACCAACAGCATACTTGCACAGAGACAAGGTTCGTTTTCCATCTGCTTGATGATATCACTATTGATAGGACCTAGGGTGGAGATCGTGCATTGGGTGTCAGAGAGTTTAAGACCATTTGAAACTGTGAATGATCGAGGGTTTCAAAAGTTGATGAAGACAGGGCGCCCGGAATATCACATGCCTTCACCCTCAACAGTTGCTCGTGATATAAAGCAAGTCTTTGTCAAGACTCACAAACAGATAGCATGGATGCTACAAGTAAGCAAAATGTAGTATGCAAGATCAGTGAACTAAAGCAACTTACTAGAATTACAACGGCGAACTGAATTTCAGAACAGATGCCTGGACATCACCCAATCACAGGGCTTATGTAGCCATCTTCGTGCACCTAGAGCATGAGGGTCAGCCATTCTCGATGATACTAGATATAGTTGAGGTAGCGAAGGTACATAAATACACTCACCCAAAGTTCGAACAAGATGGTGCATGTGCTGACATATTGCAGTCTCACAGTGGTGCAAATCTCGCAGATGCATTTGCAGACATTCTAAAAGACTTTGGCATATCAGACAAGGTACTTTAGTTTAGTTACTCCACAAAACTCTTACCTGACTTGGGCAGATATTGAGTGTCACAGCAGATAATGCGGCATCCAATGATACACTTGTCGCAGAGCTTGCGGATCAAGTGGCGCACTTTGCTGGCAAGACAAACCAAACACGATGCTTTTTGCATATCGTGAACCTTGTGGCAAAGCCTTTGATTCACGAGTTTGACACAAAATCAACCAGTAGCACAGATCCAGAACTAGATAAACTTACCAGGAATATAGAGATTGAGGACACTCAATCTGCAGACGGAGATCCAAACAAGGACCGGTGTAGAGACTCATGCCTCTCATTGTGTGATATGGCAGTTTTCACTAGGGAGTACACAGCACGAACTTGCAGCATCACTCTGTATGCTATCCGCAGCTATTCCCTTACGAGGCGCAGCTTTCCCACGCACGACTTCCCGCGCTTTACAATGTATACATGCGCGCGCTTGAGCGCCCTATAGCGCCAGCCATCCAGACGCATCCATCCACTGTCCACCAAGTTCTCTAGTGCACGTATTTCCATTTGCCCTTATTTGCATATCATACCACCTTTATTCTTATCATGGACCCTTACTTACATATATCTTTACATACCTCACTCGGTAGCGCTTCAGCTCCGCATGACAGCGCTTAGGCACCGTATATAAGCGCCAGCAGTACATAATATTACTCACCTAACTCACTTTCCACTTTACCTCCCACTTACCCACTTACTACCTAGCAGAATATAGTTGCAATCTATTCCTTGGCACCTCGCACTCACATCTCTGGTCTTGCATCATATCACCACTTAAGCAAACTCAATCTTACTCTCTCATTTCCGCTCACGCATGTGCGCGCTTCCCACGCCTTGCACGCACCTTCGCTTCCCGTGCCTTGCACGCGCCTTCGCTTCCTGCGCCTTGCGCGCACCTGCGCTTTCCCGCGCTTCACATTAGCCAACCAGCAGCGCCTACTTCTAGATCCTTGCTGCACTCGCTTCCCCTTTAGGGTTGAACGCACTTGTCGTCTCAAGTATAGCAGACTAGGCAACGCGCGACCTCACAACATTTATAGATACAGTCAGGAGCATCATTTGTTCCTCTCAGTATCGTTGTTTCTACACCGGGAAAGCGAAGACAATGACGAGGGCTGGGTTGACAAATTACAGCTGTTGCAAGAGGATGAGCGTGAGGATCTGATGGACAGTATCCGTCCAGTGAAACTTGTCTTAGTGAAAGTGACAGTGTTAAATAAGCAAGGCTCACCTGCACAAACTAACACAGATCGCAGCTATGGAAACTTGCATTCAAAATCATCCATTCAACGACTCTTGTGCTGCTCGCATGGAAGCAGATCATCGAGGACTTGGATCTCTGTGTGCGAATCATGCCGCGAGATGTATCCACCAGGTGGAATTCAACCTTCGATATGCTTGATTTTGCATTGGAATACTGAGCGGCAATTGAGAAGATAACGGACATGCAGAAATTGGGGCTTGGTGATTATGAGCTGACCAAGGACGGATGGGCTCTAGTTCGACAATTGCGGGATGTGTTGAAGGTAAGAAGTGACACATGTGACATGACAATGCTAACAATGTTACAGATTCTCAAAGACGCAATGCTATACTTTTCTCATTCGACACCAAACTTAGCTATGGTCATCCCTGCGATCGATCACATCGACCAAGTCTTCACCAATGGTATCGTCAAAAAGCAGACGCTAGAACCCGCCATACATGCCGCACTTGGACTTGCAAAACGCACACTTAACCGGTACTACTCGATGACGGACCGATCTGAGGTTTATTGTATCACTATGGGTGGGTCTTTCTTCCTTACTTTTACTATGCCATACTCATTTTTACTTAGTTCTTCACCCTCGTCATAAACTCTCTTACTTTAGGTCTGCAGGCTGGGAGCCACAGTGGATTGAAACAGCTGAAAAACTTGTTTGAGATGAATTTCGGCGCTTGTATGCCTCCCGCTCAGTCACGGTCGATGTGAGTGCCTTGGGGAGTCAAGATATTGATGAGGTGCATAAATTACATTGTCTTATATGTTCTTGCTACTGATACTAGCTTTAAACACTCAGGACGATGATTCTGGCAACATATTCGACCACCTACCCGCTCTCGCAGGACCCAACCCTCGTGATGGATCCTCATTCAACAAACTCGATGCGTATCTTAGGGTTGATGTTGAGAGGGTTACAGATGCCATTGCGTGGTGGCATGGGCACTGCAAGACATATCCGCGGCTATCACGAATGGCACTAGACTATCTCACCATCCCAGGTAAGTTTTTTTTTCGAGTCCATGCATATTTTTAATAGTGTATACTACAGCAACGTCTGTTGATGTGAAACACATCTTCAGCCGCGGACACTTATTACTTTCTCATGTCCGAAACAGGCTTACTGCACAGACGACGCACGCACTGCTGTGTGTTGGCCTGTGGAGCCAATTAGGTTTAGTCAAGGACAAGGACATCCAGTCGGTTGCGAGCCTTCCCGACGTTGACAGCGAGGACAACGAACTTGATGATGGATGGGACTGCATTAAATTAGACTAGGTAGTACTTATCACCACTATTGTATCGTCCATAGTAAGCTGCGCACATGAATTGCATCGCGGGTATACCTCTACCTGCAACACCCTTGACCCTTGGCGGACCCGCACAGACACCCATACCCCTGGCTACCCATGGGTGCGTGTACGGGTACTTGAGGGGTAAGGGTGCGGGTTGTCCTCTGGACACCCGCTGGTTTACCCCTGCGGATCCCTACCCTCTCTTGGTTCTGGTCTGTCGAAGTAGAGTTGGGGGGTCCTGATCAATCGTGGAATGAGGAATGTGAGTTCAAGCATGCTTGACACACTCGACGTTGACCTGACCTGACCCATCTGAAGTTTACCAAGTTCATTGGCTTCAGGAAAAGGCACTACAGGACCGATGGAAGGAAGAAATGATATTGGTCCAATTGGAGATGGATTGGACATGCAACTTTTTTATGTGGAAAGCAACCCAGTGGGGTGACCAAATGCAGGAATCATTAGTGAAACGCCTTCTGGGTCATGCATCTTACTCCAGAAGGCAATTCAGAATGTATTCATTACTGGCACAGGATGCCCAGGCAGCATTTTAAGACCTGCAGACCATGTTGATAAATGCTTTAGATGAATGAATTGTTTTTTGCCGATGATATGAAACACTTATTTTGACCCACAAATGTAGTCTCGGGAATTGGCCAGGTCAGCCCATGTCAGAGTTTAAAAATTTTATTCATCCATCAGTGACTGATATCTTCACATCTGAACCAATTCTCATTGTGCTTGCCAGTATCATACTCCTGCATAAGCCATGCCTGAATTACATCCTGCTCCTGCATCCACTTCTGACACTCAGAATTCCCTGAATGAATACTGACCCCTCACTCTCACTCTGGCAGACATTTCAGCTACAATGTCAATGTCTGCATCGCGCATCCGAGCATGTGTCTCCCAATATAAGTCGGAGGCTTCAAACAACAATGTTCCTCCTTTGGCTTGGTGTAGAGACTGATATCTCTGTGGGCTTGCAAGGACCTAAAATCCCAATGTTCCAATCACTCCCTAATATAGCGCGACCCATATCTCACTCAATGCACTTGAGCGCTACGACGGCTGCTTGCGCGCACGGGCACTTCGGTCGCGCACTGGCGCGTGCATCCCCAGTTCCGTCCATCCATTCCATGTCCGTTCGGTTCATCGGTGCATATTCCCACTATATTCCCATTTATTCTGACATATCTCCGGCGCTTATGGACATATTCTGTATGTTTTGTCATGGACCCTTACATTACATATTATCTCATATCCGCTTCACTTCTCGGTTCACTTTAGTGCCTGACAGCGCTTAACACTACTTAGTATATATACTCGTGCCTATACTGTATAAAAAACATCTTTCTGCACGCACATCATTGGACTCTAAGTCTAAGTTCTTCGTCATATCTACTGACCAACAATAAGTATCTAAGTACAATACGAGCGCCCGCCGCCGTACATTACTAGAAACTCTGTCAAGTCATTTTCCGACTCATTAAGAGTCGCTCCGCTCCACCACCCGCACGTGCGTTACCATTCATAATCACGCATCGTCGCTCGTTGTCACTTGCCGTCGCCTATTAGTGCTTCGTGTCGCTTTCGCTCGCTCGCGCGCCTTACCAGGCTTGACCAAGCGCCCGGTCCAGTGTTTCCCTCCACATTTAAAACTTAGAGGAACTTTCTCAGTAGCAATCCCCTTGGGTCGACACACATCTCGCTCATCGAGGACTACTTGAGTATATCTCATACCACCCATATAACCACACTACCAATTCCTCTTCTACATCAGATCATGCACTTCAAAGCTGGGTTGCAATGGGAGATCACTGTAAGACACTGATGACTCTGGCAGTCAATGCTGACATTCCCGACAGACATTTGTGACACCGATCCTGCAGTACTCAGCTGCAAGGAACATCATTTTGGTGATTCCCAAACCAGTCGCTCACATTCTTCAGTTGGTTCCCGGGCACACCTGGAACATGGTTCCGGACCACATCTTTTCATCCCACTATGTGAGTTTCATGATCTCGCAGATCCAGGAGATCCATCCTGGATTGTATCCGACTATGATACTCCATGGTGGATGAGACAAACTGCAATCCTGAATGAACCATGGCAATGGGATCGGGTAATGACTTGCTGTATCTTTCACTACCAGCATTGGCTAGTAAGAAATTTATTCAATTTCCTTGATTCATGACTTATCTGTTCTAGGGTGGTGTTGAGGATGATGGTCTCACTCTTCCAGAGCAGGTGGATCAAACCTCGGTTCCAGCACTTATGGGACTGAGGTGGATTAGAGAACACCTCCTGACATTGCTTGAGGAGCAACAGGCAGGCATCCATGATAAGATGGCAGAGATGCAGATGTACACCACCATCCTAGACAGATTGAAGATAGGCAGAGGAGAGCAGCCCTAGTCACTGAGTTCAGAATTTTGAAGTCCATGTTCCATATATGATGTAATGAGTACTGAAAATCACATACCAACTTCCAAATATCTAACATAATATTATATCCTGAGTGCCGAATATCAAGTTCCAGATGTTAAATATCTAGAATTCAATATTAAGTCCCAAGTATTGAGTTCCAAATATCGAGTTCCGAGCCACTGACATCGAGTTCCTGACATCATGTCCCTGATATCAAATTCCGAGTTCCGAATATCTAGTTCCAAGTGCCAAACATCGAGTCCCAATTACCAAATTCCTAATATTGAGTTCCGGATATTGAATTCCGAGGTCTGGATATTGAATTCCGAGGTCCGAATATCAAGTTCTGAGTTCTAAATATCAAGTCCCGATTACTGAGTCCCGATTACCAAGTTCCGGATATCGAGTTCAGGATATCGAGTTCAGGATATTGAGGTCTGGATATTGAGTCGAATATTGAGTTCCGAATATGGATTGCTGAGTTCCGAATGTTGAGTCCCAATTATCGAGTTCTGGATATCGAATTCCAAGGTCTGGATATCGAGTTCCAAGTTCCAAATGTAGAGACCCAAATACCTAATATCAAGTCTCTTCTGAATATCAAGTTCCAAGTACCAAATATCAAGTCCCGATTACCGAATTCCAAATATCGAGTTCTGAATATGGATTGCTGAGTTCCGAATGTTGAGTCCTGATTATCGAGTTCCAGATATCGAATTCCAAGGTCCGGATATTGAGTTCCGAGTTCTGAGTGTTGGGTCCCATATCCCTAATATCAAGTCTCTTCCGAATATCGAGTTCCAAGTGCCGAATATCGAGTCCCGATTACCGAGTTCTGGATATCGAGTTCAGGATATTGACCTCCGAGTTCCGGATATTAAGGTCTAGATATCAAGTTCCGAGTTCCAAGTATTGGGTCCCATATCCCTAATATCAAGTTTGGGAAATGTTGGTCCTCAATGCTTCATTGTTGGCAATCAATTATTGGTACTTAATATTCCAGAGTAGGTACTAACACTGGTAACTACACTTTCTACTTGTTTGATCTTTCATAGGGTGGTCAGGGTGGGCAATCCACCCCAGCCAATCCACATGAGGGAACCCCAGCATAAATATGAACAGAATCCCTCATATACCATGCCCACGCAACCCGATCCCCTTCCACTTCATGAACCCCATGTCTAACAATCCTTCCGGAAAATGCAATCATACAGCCAGGATTGTACCTGAACTCCAGCTGAAGGCTTGGCATACTAATGTGAGCATTGGAATAATTCCCCATGGTGGTGAGAATATCAAAGCATTCCAGAATGGATAAATGGTCTCGATGATTCGGGGTTTGCCGATTGGAAATGATGGAGAGGGAGTTAAACACCGATGCCCAGTACTGGAGGGTCTCAGACATCTGTGGCAGTTCCTTGCTTTCTGCCTTTTCTCTGAGGGTTGCAAAGGTTCGTAACCCTGCCCAGTACTGCTCTGGATGCATCACCCTGAGTGCTGCTGATGTGATGGCTGCTGGCCTTGCAATAGCCTTAAGGATTTTCTCACTGAATGGTCCCTTCAATGATGCAGATACCTCTGGATCTGACAAATTCTATGGGATTGGTGAATTTAACTACCGAAATCGCCATCTCATCAGATCCTACCTTGTGCCCCTGTTGAAACCACGCCAGAGATAAATTCATGCACCCGGGAGTTAAGCCAACATCTTCAGAGCTGTGTTTGAACCACTCCGAATTAGTTCGCCAATTGCCATCGACCTTTACACTTTTTTCCAGACTCAGAGTGAGCAGATTGGTGGCTGCCCAAATTTCCCTCTGTGTGTACCATTTGATATTCAATATCCATTGAGTAACCATGTATATTACACACCTGGGTTGCAGCTGTCAGGGTGTCTGGGAGGTACCATGCAATGATGGTACCGGACACATCGAGAATTGTGGCAGGTATGTCGACCAACTTTGTCCCCTCATGGCCAGGAGGACATCTCTCAAGCAACTTCTCCTCTTTCTCTTCATTATTCCTGGTGTTCATCGGGGAGATCAATTTGCTATATCTTGCTATATCGATCTGCATCTGAACTGTGATGAAGGAATTTGAATGATCAAATGACTTTCGGAATCTGCAGGAAGACACACTGGGATTTTTATATGCCTTTATGAGGCGATCTACCAATTGATCACAAGCCATCACCAGATCAGTGTCTAGGTTAGGAGAAGGTATCACCAGGTCTCCTCCTATCTTCTCTGCATTGAATTTCTGTTCGGTATATTCACATGCCTCATGAGTGACAGTCAGGGCCCAAGTGCGCCAGAGGCTTATTTCAATAGGAGAAGTGGAAGAACCATTCATGATGAAGTTGATCTTGGGAAATCAGAAGCTGAATGCTGAACACGCAGAAGTTGGTGTTAAAGGGGGTGGAGATAGTGAGGATCAGATAAAGGAGCCTTGAATGATGTTGGCTTTCAAAGATGTATTATCATCCATTGCTCAATAAAATATCAGATGATTTGGAGTGTGCTGGATATCAGATATTCATTTGTCAACACCCGGGTCTTGAAACTTGGTATGCTTCACTCGAATTTCAGTAGTCAGAACTTCGCATCTCTCAGGGCAACACAAGTTTTGCACACCGGTTTTCACATTCTGCAAGACAACTTAAGCACCATTAAAGTCCATGTCAAGAGAGCACCTGCTGCTGGCACTCAGTAAGCTTCACTCAAATTCCAGTAGTCGGTAGCCGGTACTACATGTTTGCATCTGTACTGGGTGCTCGATTTTCTGGCACTTATGACCTTTATCATTAGATGACTTTGAATGATTACCTCCTGTGATTTGGATGATATACAACTACCTCAGCTCCGTCATGTCTACAATTATCATTCACCTGGGCCCACCTGTCTAATATAATATATTATGATATACCACACTCAGCCCACCCATCTAATATAATATATTATATAACACCCTCGGCCCACCCGTGTATGTGATAACAAGTACCCTCGGCATACCCATCTATCTGATACCCACCTACCTTGGTACACCCATCTACATAATATCCAACTACCTCGGCCCATCCGTCTATATAATATCCATGTCCATCGGCCCACTCATCTACTCTACATATTCCCCACATGGGCCCACCCGCCTCCATCGGGAATAATATCCCTCCTGGCCCATCTGTCATAGTCGAGAATATTTTACCATCAGCCCATATCATATGGGATATTATGTACGTCCGTTCACTCATATAATACGGAGATTTGTCACTGTAGTATGTGCGGAGCTAACCAGAACCGGTTTGAAAACATCGGACCCGACGCTTTTTGCATCGGACATTGTAATTATACCTTCGGACATTGTTTCCCGCACTCGGACTATTGACCCCACATCACTCACTGACCCCCAAAACTATTCCCAGACCGCAGACCCCTGGGTCGAACGCACTTGTCTCACC
Organism: Suillus plorans; assembly: GCF_016647745.1. Classification (NCBI taxonomy): domain Eukaryota; kingdom Fungi; phylum Basidiomycota; class Agaricomycetes; order Boletales; family Suillaceae; genus Suillus; species Suillus plorans. The sequence continues at coordinate 583,339 of NW_024537389.1, forward strand.
AAGTATAGCAGACTAGGCAGTGCAAGACCACAACATAAAGATATCAGTTTGGAGCCATCTTAGTATAGCCCCACTCTGTGTTGTATTCTTACACCGGTCATATACTTGGTAGTTTCGTTCTGCAGGGTTAAAGGATTGGGAGAGGTATCCACAAGGATGGTATGCATCGTTCTCGTCGGTCTGGAGGACTGCTCCTGTGGCTACAAGAGAAGTGTCAGTTGTGAGGGTGAATTGTCAGGAGGGGTCAGGGTTGTGGAGGACGGGTTCAGAGAGGATGCATTTTTTCAGTTTCTCAAATGATTCTGTGCAGGGAGGTGTCCAGTCAAATTTAGCATCTTTCTTGGTTAAGTCAATCAGAAGTTGGGTGAGGTCAGAATAATGGGAAATGAAATGTTGATAGAAATTGCAGAATCTGAGGAACGATCGGACTTCTTTGACAGAGGTGGGGGTTTGCCTGTCTTTGATTCTGGAAAGTTTGGCAGGGTCCATGGCTACTTGGCCGGGGCGAATGATCATGCCAAGGTAGTTGACTTCTTGGACATTGAAGAGGCATTTTTCCGGTTTCAGGAAAAGAGTTTCTTTGCGGATGATTTTGAGCACTCTATGGGTTCTTTCCCGGTGCTCTTCTAGAGATTTTGAGAAAATGAGAATATTGTCCATGTAAACGATCATCCATCCTTCGTTGATTTCTTTCTGGAAAGTCTGGTTCATGTATGCTTGGAATGTGGCTGGTGAGTTGCACAGCCCGAAGAACATGACTTTTGGTTCAAAGAGCCCAAACAAGGTGGTAAATGCTGCTTTCCCACGATCGTTGGGGTGGATTAGGATGTTGTTGTAACTGGAGCAAACATCCATCTTGGTGAAATACTTTGCATCGCATAATTTTGCAATCAGGGGCAGAATCAGGGGAAGGTGGTAGGTGTGCTTTATCATCCACTCGTTGATGTAGTGATAATCTTGGCAGGGTCTAAGGGAACCATCTTTCTTTCCTACAAAGAAGAAGCCACTTGCTTGTGGTGACTTCAAAGGCTGGATAAAGTCCTTGGTGATATGCTCATCAAGGAAGGCTTTCACAGTGTCGGTTTCTTTCAGGGATAAGGGGTAGGTTTTCACAGATTTTGGGATGAAGCCAGGTTTGGTCTCAATTCTATGGTCAACACCTTGTCGAGAAGGGGGAAGTTTATTTAGGCTGTCTTTGGTGAAAATTTCAGCGAAGTCATGGAGGTAGGAGGGAACAAGCTCTTTGAAGGTCTTCTTCTTCTTTTCTTGAGCGTCTTTCAGAGTGAATTCTTGGGCTTTGTTGCTGGTCTTCAGATATTCATCTTCTTCGGCTTTTCTCAGGATCCATTGATTCCTGAGCAGTCTGCGGGATGCCATTTGGCGGATCTCGGTAGCAGATGTGCCATCACAAGTGAGGGGGGTGTCAAAGGTGAGGTTTTCAAATAGGGTTACCTCTGAACCATCTTGGGTGTATTGGATCAGTACTTCATTGTCATTGAGAAGGTACATTGTGGTGTAGGTTTACAACTCAGTGTGGTGCTATAAGCTCCAAACCGATATCTTTATGTTGTAGGTCATCCAACACCCAGTCTGCTATACTTGCGAGACAAGTGCGTTTGACCCTAAAGGGGAAGCTAGTGCAGCAAAGGTCTAGAAATGAGTGCAGAAGGTGCTGCTTAGCGGCCGATGCGAAGCGCGGGAAAGCGGCAGGTGCGTGCGTGGGAACGAAGCGGCAGCTGAAAGCCGAAGGCACGGGAAAAACGCGGCTGCAAAGTGGCCGATGCGCAAGTGGTTTGGATGATGATAGAGATGATAGACAATAGAAATAGATGTAAAGTGGACGATAACAGACGCGGCGCGAGCGGTAAACGGATATGGATTGCCAATAGCTACTAACTATAGGCTAATGGGAGTTGCTACTGGAACGTCCGGAAAACAAGCTACTGAATGATATGTACTGCTAGTGTTTAAGTATTGTGCTAAGCACTGTCATGCGGAACTGAGCCGACGCGCTACCGAATAGGGTATGTAAAGCTATATGTAAATGAGGGTCTATGACGAAATAAAGGTGGTGTGATGCGGAAATGGTCTGATATGTAAATATAATCATGGAATAACGTACCATTGGGTTGGTTTTGGACTATGGATGGATGCAGAACGTTGGCCGATAAAGCGCGAGAAAAGCGCGGCTGTGCACACGCGCGGGAACACTGCGGCCATCGTGGGAAAGTAGCGGCCGCTAAGCGCGGCTCGCAGGAAAGCTGCACTTCATATAGTAAAGCAATAGGATGCTGAGGGACACTGCAAAATAGCCTCTACGAGGCTGTAAGGACTTCCAGTCCTACAGCGGGTTCATCAACTTTCTTGGCATAGAAGAGGTCTTTTTCGAATGGTTCTGTGGGGATGTCATCCCATATATCCCAATTGGTGTCATACTGAGGGGGATAGCTCTGATCAGGGACTGTGGGGGGGAGTTCTTCGAGGGCATCGTGAAAAACTTCTTCTTCCCTAAGTTTGATTCGTTCTATGGTTCTTTTGCCATTCACAGGCAGAGGGTTGTGAGAGGGGTGGTCTCCTTCCTTCTCGAGTTCTTCAGACATAGAGGACTTTATGTAAGTCATGTGTACTCCTTGCTTTCTATGGGAGATGTTTTTGAGTTGGATGGATCGAAGGGTATCATTGGTCCAATCGATGTCGGGGTTCATGGCGTTCAGCCAAGGTTTTCCAAGGAGGATCATATCTTTGTCGCTCATGTTGAGGACGTTAAACTTTCTGATCATAACTCGGTTATCAATCTTGATTGCGAGATGGCAGAAGTGCGTGACAATGTGCTTGGAGAGTTCTCCATCTGCGGTGCAAATCTTGATTGGTTTCGAAAGTTCATGGGTTTGGATTTTGTGTTTTCTGACAAACATCCAGTGAATGAATGTGGCTACTGCGCCAGTGTCAATGACGGTGGTGGTTTCCAGCGATTTTCTTCGATGTTCAGAGGATAAGATGGTGATTGGCACCCTAAATTCTCTGGTCTTTCCTACATTCTTGATGGTACGTACATCGAGATAAGGGAGTTCTAACGCTGTGGTAGGCTCCCATTCTAAAAATCCATTCTCTTCGTTTCTAGATCTTCATCATCAGGGTTTGTACGCTGTAGCACTCAGGCTCGCGCTGAGCACGTATTCAGCTAATTCCCAACACATGTCAAACACTCGAATCACTTCCCAATGTTATTCGACACTTATCCGCTCAATCCGATGTTTATCCGCTAACCCGACGCTAATCCGATGGACCCGACATTTCCCCCACAGGTTTGTGTCATTGTGATGCATTATTTGCTGTAACTGTAGCGCACCTGTGATGCATTTTTGCTACAATTGTAGTGCTCTCCCCTCCCCTACAGTACTATGTCCTGATGCATCCATAATGCATCCCCTCATGTACAGTACCAGTATGCCCTGTGTAATGCATTCCTGTCACTAATGATGCATCCCCTCCTCTGTGGCAGTACCAGCATGTGATGCCGCCTGTGTGATACATTCCTCTTGCTCTCTCGCTGATGCATTCCTGTCGCTGATGCATCCCCTCCTCTGCAGTACCAGTGTGTGATGCCGCCTGTGTGATGCTTCCCCGCTACTGATGCATTCCTCTCAAAGACTCGCTTCAAATACATTCCTGTCGCTGATGCATCCTGCCCCTCATGCATTTCCCATCGCTGATGCATCCCGCCCTCACGGTGTGTTGCAGATCATACAATGTATATAATCGCTACTACGCTCAATCTACGTACATGATATCCTCAGACTGAGCCAGGACATTCGCCCAGCGTGCTTCAAATGAAGCCGCTAGTTCTCGGCGTAGGTGAGCCTGACGCTTTGCATATGCCACACACCCATCCTGATGCTCCACGCTGGTTGATATAACACCATCCTTCCTTTCATCCCACCGCACTGCCTCCCACATTAGAAATGCCACTATACACCACATTTCTTCTTGTAGCAGTTCTACTTCTTCCCCCCAACGCATTGCACAGGCCCTTGCCTTGCACCACTCAATCCGCATGTCTGCAGGACAGTCAGTAAGAATACTATTTTATTGTATCGTACATACCTTCTAAAGCCCCACTGTCGTCTTTTTCACTTCCTCCAGCGCCACGCATGTTCCATATCCACGACAATTTTTGTCTGCCCTCCGATTCACCCCACAGTATGTCAGACATCGAGCGGATATCCTGGCTATTTAAAGGACGCAGCGATGACTGCCAGCCGGACTCGTTTAAGAGTCCCCCCAGAGTCACCAGAGCCTTGTGTGCACCTTCGTACCTGCCAGTGGCAGCCTCAATCCTTGCATCAATTGTTTTGAGCGTGCTGCGCGCCCGAGTATTCACCCCTTGTCCTCGAAGATTGCGGTCTTTATATTTGAGAACGGCCGTCTGCGCGTGAAGGCTGGAACGTACAGAGCGGAGGGTGTCGTGACATTGTGCGTATCTTAATCTCCACTCGATCCGTTGCAGTCGTTCATCACACAGTGCCAACCTGCTGATCTGCAATGGCAGCCACAACTTGAAGGTTTCGGGAGTAGGGACAAAGGTGGTGTCTGCGGAGGTTGCTTTGTCGGCAAGTCGTATGGCAGCGATGTTAGGCATGTAGAGTTCCTGTATCTTTACCCAGCCATCAATCCTGCGCTGTAATGTGTTGCTCCACTCAAGTAACTTCCCCTGCTGAGTATCTGTAACATGTAAGCCTTGCCCAGCCTTATCCGCTCTCAAGTGTCGCCTGTGAGAGATTTAGTGACGCTGCAAGCAAGTAACTAAGAAAATGCACTGTTGCTCCTAGTTTGCAAGGAGGTGTGGCGGAGCGTTGAAAAAAAAAGGTAGTCCATATTGATGTATCTATCGACAGTTGTGGTTCAGTGCATATAAATTTCACAGAACGAGTAAACTCACTTCTCTCCCTTTTGCAGGTCTCCAACAGCATTCGGACACTTCATATTGTGACGCGCACAATCAATAGTACCAAGCCCTGTAGCAGCTAGCCCACAGTTAGTCTTTGTATCGGCCATATTCACAGCATTGTGACTAGAGCATGTAGATTTCTGAACGGATTCCATGAGAACCGAACTAACAATCACAATGTAGCCTCACCTCTTGTGGGACATCAACCTTCTCTGCGAGAAACCCCTTGTATGCACTCTCCTCTACAAAATATGCCCATCCACGACTCAAACTTGGGTCTGTGGTATTGTTGGAGACAATTTTGCGCTTCAGACGGAAGTTCGCATCAATAGCCACGAATAATGCATAGATCCAGCTAAAAAGTATCAGACATTGACCGACGATCATGTTTTCAGCTCACCGTTTTGCACGAGGAGCCTTCTGCCAGTCGTCAGGTAAATTTTTACCTGGATGGGGACAGGCAGGGCACAAGACCGCGTAATCACCTTCTTCTGTGGCATTGACTCCTTTGGGGTCATGCCCTCTTCCGGATCGCTTGAGCATCATCAAGTGCCGCCATTCGCGGATCATTCTCATGAATGATTCGTATTGGTCCTACAAATCAAATAAGCCATATTGTAATGTCGAGTCAGCACAAAAATTTGAGTTACTGACCTTGACAGGGGTCAGCCCGGTGTTGTCAGTTCTACGCACAAGAGCACTATAAAACTTGTATGCCAAGACCTTCGACTTGAAAGACAGTAAATGAAACTCATCCAGGAGGCGAAAAGTTGCAGCCATTTTTGGGTTGGCCGTTGTTGGTTGTTGAAGGAAACAAGCGCATGCGAAGAAGTTGTTGTACGTGCGATCCTGCCTCCACACAGTCGCAGAAACTCAATAAGACCTCGTGGATGCTGTATGAATCCATGACGACAAAGTCGTCGTTAAAAGCACGACGAGGATTTGGGCACTTCTGGCCGAACGGATGGCCCAATTGTATTTGGAGGCCCAGGCTCTTCAGAGTCACGCGTTCGAAATAGTTATCATTCCATTTCTATGGAGGTTGATCAGATGTTGCCTTGTATGATGAAGAAACACTACACTAACCTGCAACCTATGCAATGGATGACGCTGGTGAGCTGCCGTGATACAAGACAAACACCGAAGATTGATCCCAAAACAGTCTTGACATCGGTATTTGGGGGAGGAATCGCCACAGTCGGAACAAGAAGCTTTCTGGAGGTCACCTCGGCCTTCCAGGCGCAATGTTTCCTCAAGGAACACAGAATGGTGTTCTAACCACATAAGAAGTGGATGATCCTAAATTAAGTGAGTGATTTTACAAGGTCATCTGATTATTACACCTACCCTGGCAGTACATCACCTTTTTTGAGGTTGGCTATCATCCAATGAAGGCGCGATATCGACGTCTGATGGTCCATCAGCCAAAAAATCGTCGCAAGGAGGTATGAAACCGGGCGAAGGTTCCCGTGCAAGAGGCTGAGACGGTTGGACATTCTGGGGAGGTTCTACGTATGTCCGTGTGTAGGTGATAGAACCATTATTGTGGACGCGATACTGGGTGTGTTGTCGTTGCTGGACTGACTTATTGGCAGCATGTTTGGAGATCTGTGAATATGAATTAAGGGTCGGTTTCTTCTTCCATTTGTTTGTTGTCGCCCGCACAGTCCGGTGGTGTTCCTCTGTACATTGTAAGACCTGAACCGGGGGGGAAGACAATGGCCCTGAAGCTCCTGCACTGCCGGAAGCGCTCATCATCAAACAGACCAGGATGTGTCCACTGAGTAACCCGATCTCAGAGTCAAAACTACAAATGATTGTTATTATTTAGTATACGATGCACGTTAGGCCGCTCTTCACTTACCTGTGTTCCTGAACATTATTGGTATAGCTCGATCCATTTGTGGCCAGCTGGTGATCTCTTGGTAATCTATGTTAAGGCCAATTCTTCTATTAGCAACTCATTCTGATACTGAACGAAATTGGTAACGCACAGGCCCATTCGTTGAAGATGTGTGGATATGGCACACATGGGAGGCGCCCTAGGTATGACTGTGAGTGGCACTATTCCTTGGACGCTGCGATACTCTCGTCTGCTGGAACCATCACCAGTGCCACCTCTTTCGACGACCTTCAAGCCAGTCTTCTGTTAAAACCATGCACAAAGGGTAGGACTGATTCCAAGGGGCTTGGCTTCAGCTCGTGCGCTGCGCCCCTTACCCGAGTATGTGCCCTTAACTTCAGAATGAAGTCCGGAGAAAGTCCAGTGAAGTCCGAAGGACTTCCGGAGGAGCGTGGGAAACTTCGGAAGGACTTTTCGGACGAGTGCGAGAAACTTCCGGATGAGTGCGGGAAACTTCCGGAGGAACTTCCGGAAATTACGATGGAGTTTCGTCCTGACGGGGATATGTGTAATGGCTACTCAGGACAAGTCCTGAGTAGAAGCAAACAGAGGAAAGGCTGCAAGGACAAAGTCCGAAGCAGAATAGGTACGGAGGAACGGAGGAACGGAGGAACGGAGGAACGGAGGAACGGAGGAACGGAGGAACGGAGGAACGGAGGAACGGAGGAACGGAGGAACGGAGGAACGGAGGAACGGAGGAACGGAGGAACGGAGGAACGGAGGAACGGAGGAACGGAGGAACGGAGGAACGGAGGAACGGAGGAACGGAGGAACGGAGGAACGGAGGAACGGAGGAACGGAGGAACGGAGGAACGGAGGAACGGAGGAACGGAGGAACGGAGGAACGGAGGAACGGAGGAACGGAGGAACGGAGGAATGGCCTAGGGAATTCCTCCCTAGGCCTGAGATGGATAATGACTAAGTCGGAGGACTAGAACTGTTACAAGGACTTAGGGTGAAGGCTAGTGCGAGGACTAATATGTGTAATATTCAGACTGAGGAAGTACAAAGATTCTACAGAGTTTATATACTACAGAGAACTTAATGGAGAGTCAGTCAGCGCAGTCTGAAGCTATGCGAGGCTGTGGACAGAGGATGTAGAAAAGTCAAACACTAGTCTATCGGAAAATAGTAAATGAAGACAGAGATGAAGACATAGGAAAATAAAGCCGGAAATGAAACGAGGTACGGAAAATGAGGAAGTCTAACTCAAGAAGGAACATACAAAGGGATAAGGCACGGAAGATAGACGCGGGTTGGATCCGGAAGATAGACGTGGGTCGGATCCGGATGTTCGGAAGTCCGGAGACAGGTGATTACCATAAGGGGATGGGCGCTGATTTAAGGTTTGGGTTCGGACATGACAGATAGGTCGGATCCGGAGATCCGGAGATGTGGATATCAGATCTGGCGTCCGGATATCAGATGCAGGAGTACAGGGATCCGGACGGATAGAGGATTGGGTCTGGAGACATGGACAGGAGGTCCGGAAGTCCGGATGAGGCGTGGGAACGTCGTCGGATGTTGGTCCGGAATGCGGGATATGACATCTTCGATACAAGTGTCATCGGGGTGATCTTCTAATTGAAGCCGCAACCCACCCTTCTTTCGCAACTACTGCCGTGAGAATGATGTTGGTCTTCTATGACAGTGACTTACATAATAATGTCCTGTTGGGAAATCTCGTGCTCATTTTCAGGCGCAACCCACCCTTCTTTCGCAACTACTGTCTCCCAAACTTCGTAAATGATCTTTAAGGTTTCCAGTTCTTTATAGATACATAAAGTATGGTCCATCCAGGTGAGTCAATAGTTCAAGGTTCAACGGCCTCGCCCTCTTTCACTAAACATGGTGTCCCAGAGCATTTCGAGTCATGAAGGTCACATTGTGCTGGGTATGTGTCTTGCCAGTCGTTTCACCTGCTAGTTGTTAATGGTTTGTAGATGTCATCTTACAACTTCTATCTTCGCTAACTCTCTCCACGAATGACGCGCATAATCTGATTCAAGTCATCGTCGATAGCACTGATCTAGGGAAATCTGACCTGTCCATGTCGTCTGCCACCGCCTTTCCCACCACACAGACACAGCTGTCTTCCAGTAGCCCCTCGCTTGCAATCACCTCTCGTACCATGCAGGCACTTTTACCGATCCCTTCTGCTACTCCAACTCCACCCTCAGCCCCTCCTGCTGTGAAGACTCTTCCTTCTGCTACTCCGGCTCTACTACCAACCCCTTCCACTACTCCAACTCTGCCCTATGCCACACCAGCCATGAAACTACTTCCCACCCCCCCCCCCCAAATCACACAGTGGTTACCCGACCTCCCAATGACCTGTATCACAGTCAATGGGGAGGAAAGGTTCCAGCATCATTATGAGGGTTTCAGCTTCGATGTTCCACACAAGGAAGCTGGTGGCCCGTTCTACCTCGTGACCCGTGGTCGCCGGGTTGGCGTGTTTAGTACATGGTGCGTCTCATTTTGTGATTGACTTCCTTCTCTTACATTACCTCAGGACATGCACCTCTCCTCATGTCCTCGGTGTTAGCTGCTCGTCTTATACTTGCGCGAGGTCCCGGGATGATGCGGTGTAGAGACTCATGCCTCTCATGGTGTGATATGGCACTTTTCACTAGGGAGTTCATTGCACGAACTTGCAGCACCATTCTGTGTGCTATCTGCAGCTATCCCTATATGAGGCGCAGCTTTCCCGCACAATGCGCACCATGCGCGCACCATTCCCGCGCTTCGCGATGTATATATGCGTGTGCGTTCCCGCACTTGATCGCCCTATAGCGCCAGCCTTCCAGAAGCATCCATCCACTGTCCACCAAGCTCTCTAGTGCATGTATTTCCATTTCCATTATTTGCATATCATTCCACCTTTATTTATATCATGGACCCTTACTTACATACATATATCTTTACATACCTTACTCGGTAGCGATTCAGCTCTGCATGACAGTGCTTAGGCGCCATATAAGCGCCAGCATAACCTTCCAACCAGGGAACTTGACCTCCCACTTACCCACTTACTACCTAGCAGAAGATAGTTGAAATCTATTCCTTGGCACCTCACACTCACATCTCTTGTCTTGCATCATATCACCACTTAAGCAAACTCACACTTACTCTCACTTGTTTCCGCTCACGCGCGCGCGCGCTTCCCGCGCCTCGCACGTACCTTCGCTTTCCCGCGCCTCACGCGCACCTGCGCGCTTTCTTGCACTTCACATTGGCCGACCAGTAGCACCTACTACCAGATCCTTGCTGCACTCGCTTCCCCTTTAGGGTCGAACGCACTTGTCGTCTCAGGTATAGCAGACTAGGCAACGCACGACCTTACAACATTTACAGATACAGTCTGGAGCTTCATTTGTTCCTCTCAGTATTGTTGTTTCTACAGCGGTCATTCGCATGCTTGACGCAATCTGCCTTGAAGAAGCAGAATGGCTTGATTGAGGCTCTTAGTGTACCATCCTTTTTTGACTACTTGTACCAGTGTCCCACATGTAATGAGATTGTATTGAGTTAGTGTTATTGCCGCCGTACCTTCGTAAACCTGGCTGGTGAATCACTGCAAGAACACGCTTGAGAACATGTCCGATCGCCAATTTAAGCAGACTACAAGACATGATGCATTACTGTGAAATGTCCGATATCTAAATAACATCGATACATGGAGATCATGTCCGACAGCCGAGGAACGAACACCTAGTCTACCGTGACAATGCAGTAATATTGGGAGTGTTCTGGTATAGTAGCTCACCTCGCGTGTGGTGTTCGAGTAGGTTGCGTGGATCAGCCATAGCATGCATGAGAATGTCCTCTAAGACTTTTGTGAAGGTGGCCACCCTTCCGGCAGTGAACTCCACCAGACGCAACTCCTTCCCCACACCATGGTGTTGGAGAGTCACACAATGACACTCCTGAACCTCTTCTCTCAGTCTGTCTACATTGTCCAGCAAAGTCTGGATGCACTGAATCCAAGGCTCGATGGGTGCAGTGGCCCTGATATGTTGGACTAAGTCGTCCAGAAGTTCTGAGGAGGAACCTTTTACGAGGCGGCTGAGTGTAGCCTCTGCTTCTACCATGTTATCCTTCCTCCTTGAGAAATGGTGTGATTAACTTTGAGTAATAGAGGACACTGCTTAGACTCACTGACTGCCACTCCTGCGTGAATGTCCTTTGCTACAATCTTGTAAATCTGTCGAGTTACAGTGAGAATGATAATGCTGGCTGCAATTAGCCTCAGCAAAATAAATGTGTAAATTGGCGGGAGACATATCATTACCTGCGAGACATCGGTGGAAGGTCTGTAATGTCCTGAGAGACCACATTTGCACTACAGAAATATAGTTAAATAATTGTATATCTGAGGAACACCAAGCTTACCGTTGGCGTGCACAATATTTTGCTTTGTGCTTGGAACTAATGATATCATGATTCATGAATGTTGGCCATACATGATGAGTTGCCAATATTGAATATGATTGAACGTGCATCTGACCTGTCATAATATATTTTTCAATAGCGGCGAGCTGCTTCCAATTTCTCTTGAGGAGTGTTGTGCAGTCGTGGTCGACCCATATTGTGGCTGCTTGGTAGTATGCGGAGTAAGTAACTGTGATCTAAGATTACTACAACTAGTATTTACACGAGATTTACAACATAAATTTCTGTCGCAGCAGCAAATGACCAATTGGCCAAGTCAAAGATGGTACAGTACGTTCAAGAATACTGCAGGTGTGATTACCCACATGATTGACATTGAGATTAATGTTGAGCGGACATGTTCTCCGTATAATAGTATTGCATAGTAGTATTTACACGAGATTTACTACAACACATGGAAACTAACTGATTGGCCAGGTCAAAAGATGTCGCAGGATATGTAGGATACTGGTATCATTGCTATATACAAGTTCAGTGTTGAGATACGGACATTGATGTATAATAGTGGGCATGTTATCTACATTGTGTCCTGTCTACTGGACTTACTACTAATGTGAGCATATATTTGCCTCACTCACAGACATTTGAATATCATCGCTCACGCACTGCTCCGCCGCGGAGTTCAAAAATAGAATTATAAAAATAGAACCATATCAGTATCAGCGGTTATAAATAATACTTCCAAGTTGAACGTTGAACACTGCCGAAACAAAGGTAAATGACATATCCTTTTAATAATCGCACTGATTTCACAGTCAGTGACAGACATGCCGACGGACCCATACTGGTCAAGTGAACAGCTCGAGTATCTGGATGACAACAGTGCCATGTACTCATATTGCTACGAAGACGATGACCTTGTAGAGTTCTGGCCATCGTTCTTTGAGGCATTTTTTGCATGTTGGCCGGAGCATCAGACCTTGCTGGCCGACATTCCCAAGTCTCAGCCTCTCACGGATGAGCAGCAGCGCTCATTATTTCAGGCAGAAGAGGATCGCAAACTAGTGAGTACTTTAATTTCAAAGTACTATGGACGCAAGCTACTACTACATCCCAGAGGATCAAAGCCTGGTTCGAAAACAAACACGTCCTGTCTACAGCGTGGATCCCATATCGGCCATTTTCCATGGCATTGGCACCTTTTGCCCAACAGCGAGACACCGACAAAGAAGCATAAGTACATATTTAGAAATATTACAATCTTGCAAACCGATCTCGATTAAATGTAGGTAGCGCCTGGCTGTGATACATACGAAGTTGTTTGCACTGGATCCGCACACTTGCTTCTGGACTCGCAAGGCAACTAATGAAAAAAAGGTGCACGTTGTAGGACACGAGCTGGCGCTGGGCTCGTATCGAGCTATTTTACAGTACACGTCAAATACCCGTCACATGCTAATCACTTCCCGATGTTATCCGACGCTAACCCGCCAACCCGACGTTTAGGCCGCATCGGACCCGATGTTTTCCCGCGCACTGGTCCTATCTGTGTCCCGTCCTGTCTTGCTAGCCCCACTAGGTGTGTAGTTCATTATTTCGCACATTACTCACGTCGTAGCCAGCGCTATTACATGTTTTCCCATAGTCCACAGGGCCTCATGTTTATTTACATGTACTTCGGATCCGAAATACTCCGCCACTACTTTCGCCTACGGGTTCCGCATTTCTACATACTTACATATATATTGGACTGACCTCGAGCATTATTCATTATCCAAGTAGAGGGGAGCAGCTCCCCGACGCTTAGTGGTCAAACCCGATATTTCGTAGTTCTTAGTTGACATTGCGAATATCATCGTTCCTTCACCGCCCGTATCAGTCATTGTTATTATTGCGCACACTGCTCGCTCTTCCGACGCTCGCTATAGCGTTACTATTAGTTTCCAACATCCCGAACCCGAACCCGAAATCCCGAAACCCCGAAAACATCGGACCCGACGCTTTTGCGTCGGACATCGTAATTATACCTTTGGACATTGTTTCCCGCGCTCGGACTATTGACCCCACATCACTCACTTACCCCCAAGACTATTCCCAGACCGCAGACCCCTGGGTCGAACGCACTTGTCAGGCAAGTATAGCAGAATAGGCAGTGCAAAGACCACAACACAAATATATCAGTTAGGAGCAATCTTTGTTTTGTTCCTCTCAGTATTGTTGTTTCTACAACGTGCGATGGTGAATACTTATACAAGATTATTTGAGCGGGCGCTCACCTGAACACTCCATCAATAACACTTGTACGTTCTTCCTGAGACCTTATATTACCAACGGTACGACATGCCGAAATTTGACTAAGATACTACATGGGACTAATTCATATGACTTGCAGATGCCGGCAGCTACGTGGGCTTTGATGGAACAGACGTGCTGGCTTCAAGAACAGTTACCAGTCTATATGGAGTTTGCGAAAGAAGGAGACTATACTCAATTCTGGCCTGCACTGAATGACGGTTGGTTCAGCAAGTACCCGGAACGAGCTGTGCTCTTTCCTGACATCTCTATCAATTTACCACTTTCTCCTGAGCAAGATGATGCTGTTGAAGAAGCACAGGGTTTGCGCAAGGTTGTAAGTCTATTTGTGACATAGTAGCATGGAATTTTACTAACCAGTATTCCTACTCCAGCAACTCAGGACCTGGTATCGCTGGCGCACAAATGGTTCAAAGAAAAATCGCAGCCTTAAGAAGAAGTGTACAGTTTTTGACAATGCTTTGAAGCCGAAGAGATGCGCTAAGACCGAGGCTGAGATTTACTCCGAAATGTATTACGACAAACATATCAAGCCATTGGTCATGGCTGAAGCAGAAGCCGGAAACGTGACGACTTCTGGGAAACATGTGGCGCTGGCCCAAAAATTCTCGAAGGAATTGCTGGAAGATGAAACTGAGGATGTCAAGGCCGACATCTGTTCAAAGTACAAGGAGCAGCTGCAAGCTGTCCAGAAGGTTGCCAAACATGGCAATAACTTTCTTGATCTGGACGATGAAGTGGATGACGAGATGGATGCAAAGGTCATTACACAGTATGTTTAGTTTATTTCTACCAGTTTACTCAACTGCTAACACCATTGGCAGAGGTATAGACGACCTGCCTGTTATTTGCCGACACTTTGCGCAACTTGTGAAGCAGAAGACTCGGTTTGTCATGTCATTCATGTTCGCTGGCCCAGATCCGAGGAATGGCTGGGACATGACGACTTTATCGTGAGTTTATGGATTGCTCTGGATGCGCAGTGACTTACGAACAGAAGATGTCACCCTTCAGAAACACCACAAGGAAAATCATTCACTGAGATATACGAGATGGCTGACAGAGAATTCCTGGAGGCATTCCAGCATTATGCTGAAGAGATCTTCCGTAAGCTGTTTTTCTTACGCTGGTTCTGGGCTCACTCACTGAATGCGCATACAGCTGCCAACAAGCGCAAGCTTGATGCGACCACAATGAGCAGGGACGATCGCTGCGAGACCAAGGGGGATGATGAAGACAAGGTCGAGGAGCACGATGCGCAACTAGAAGAAGACTCTTTGAGTCACCAAGGGGGAAAGACTCAGCCAAGTTGGCATGAAGATGAGGGGGCTGGGATGGGGACTCTGGACTCTGGTGGTGAGTCGTCTAGTCTTTATATATTCTCACTGTCGACTCATGCATCAGTGTGGTGCATCAACAGTCTTCTTTCTGAACCTACTAAGTGATGCATCATCTGTGCAGCCCAGGCCTGTCTTAGGCAATGCATCAATCACGCTTGATGCATCAATCATGCTTGATGCATCAATCGCACCTGATGCATCAGCTGTGCAGTCTGGTCCTGACTTGGGTCATGCATCAATTACACCTGATGCATTGATAGGTGTGATGGATACATCGGTGAGTACGCCCTTTCCTTCATGCTATCTTCATTTTTGACTTCTTATGATTAATATTTTAGTATGACACGGCGGGCCGTGGTCACGGAACATACACATATAACGATCATGCCCTGTATAGGATGCAGCCCGATCTGGCCTATGACGCGCATGCTCATATCACCTACCATTCTCATATGGCCTATGATCCACAGTACGGGACGGAAAACCATCTGACCTACGATACGGCTACTCATGACTTGCTGAGCAGCAGTCAGACTGATGCGTCCTTCCAGGTCATCCTCCCCCCGACTGATACATCGTTATCTCAGGGATCCTCACTCCCAATGCAAACAACCGACTACGCTGGCTTCGGTGTCATTACCCCCACCTTTTCACTCACCGATGCACCACATGACCTGCAGGATGCAAACTGGAACTTCGATGGAGTAGGCTTGCCTTCAATTGGTGGAGTAGCAGGCACTCCTCATGGTGGGTGGCGACTCTCAGATCTTTTGTCCCCTATCTCTGCGGAGCGCAGCAGCTTGGCTGCTAAAACCAATCATGACTCACTTCCTGTTTTTCCAACGCCTCTTCCTGCTGCGACTGACAAGGACTCCCTTCCTGTTCTTCCATCCCCTGTTGTGCCTCCGGGTACGAGTGATATTTCGCACCCTCTTATTGGTAAGGCTGGAGTGGATCCTACTCGTGTAAAACCTGTCCCAAAGCCTGGAAAGAAATGTCTCAATGCGAAGTCTATAACTAACAAGACGAAGGCAGCCACTGCAAAACCTGCCCCCATTCCTAAGGACAGCGCTGCAGCAACCAAGATCTTATCCAATCCCATTGCCATGATTGAAGTCACCGGACCTGCCAATGCTAATGCGATGGACTCCGCAGTGCGCATCAAACGTGTCCCGATGTAGAGACTCATGCCTCTCATTGCATGATATGGCAGTTTTCACTAGGGAGTACATGGCACGAACTTGTAGCATCACTCTGTATGCTATCCACAGCTATTCCTATATGAGGCGCAGCTTTCCCGCGCAATGCGCAGCATGCGTGCACAACTTCCTGCGCTTTACGATGTATACGCGCGCGCGCTTTCCCGCGCTTGATCGCCCTATAGCGCCAGCCTTCCAGAAGCATCCATCCACTGTCCACCAAGCTCTCTAGTGCGTGTATTTCCATTTCCCTTATTTACATATCATTCCACCTTTATTTATATCATGGACCCCTACTTACATACATATATCTTTACATACCTTACTCGGTAGCGATTCAGCTCTGCATGACAGTGCTTAGGCGCCATATAAGCGCCAGCATTACCTACCAGGAGGACAATCACTGGACCTCCCACTTACCACCCACATACTACCTAGGAGAACATAGTAGAAATTTATTCTTTGACACCTCGTGCTCGTATCTCTTGTCTAGTATCTAATCACCACTTAAGCAAACTCACTCTTACTCTCTCTCATTACTGCTCACGCGCACGCGCGCACCTT